>NC_140095.1:11992973-12605669 GCF_964237585.1 Gallinula chloropus | reverse complement strand
CATTTATTTAGTGCCTAAGTATAGATCTGGGACTGACTAACTTCAGGCTCCAAAAATAGTGCAGGTGTCTGCCTTCTCCCTCTCCCTCATTTCTCTTTTGCTTGCTCTTTAATCTCTTCGTCAGCTCCCACGTTCCCTCCAACTCCATTTTTTTCATCCTCCTCCACTTGACTTCTCCTGCTTCTGCCCCCTCATTCACTCCGACACCTCTCCTGTCCTATGGGAGCCACAGAGTGCTCCTTAAGCGTTCCTCAGCAAGGCTTAGGTGGCATCCCTTCTTTCTTCCTTTTATCCTAAATTCTCCCTGCCTCATTCCTGGGGGGACAGAGGTTCAAACAAACAGCTCTGTTCTGCTCAGGAACCTGCTAAATTCAAGTCCCAAGTCAGTCCTCTCCTACATAGGACTGACCAGGGCTGGTTGCCAAAAGTGGATCATCACAGAGTTCTCGATTGGAGTGGGAGCCCAAAGCAGCTGCTGTCCCTTTCCATCCTAAACACATAAACCAAACATCCCATCTTCCTGTGTATTTCCCATCGCAGGCATGATCTGCCAATGACAACAATAAAAGAGGTTATAATGAAGGGGTAATGTTAATTTTGTGAACAGGAAGCTCTTATTAGTGGCTTGTGTTTTTTGAATCAGTCAGAAGACAGATGGGGCTGTGAGTCTGATGGATCTTGTCCCTGATGTGAGTTTGTCTGTTGTAGGAAGGCATGCCCCAAACGCTGAGCTCTACCAGTATGTTTACCCCATGTGGCTTCAGCCCTCATCTACATACTTCGAAAGAAGACGAACAAGGAGGACTGATCTTCCAGGATGGAAACCTTACCTCAGCATCTCTGGATGCTCTGATCCAGCATCTGATACCTACCACTGATTACTACCCTGAAGTAAGCACTTCACCATATAATAAACTGTTTAATTTTGATGAATTGGGGCAGCGCTTGATGCAAAAGTGCAAATGTGTTAAATTTTGAATTAAGAGGGCTAATTTAAAAGATGCATACAATTACAGCTTGGTAAACTGATGCATTGCTTTAAATGCTGTTTCACTGCTCTATAATTGTTCCCATGAAAAAGCAGAACCCAAAGTTAATGCTGCCTTTAAATAAGAGAACTGGGGATGCAGGAGGTGGTGGGGCGGGTAAGCTGTGGTGGTGATGAATTAGTGATGTAGCAGTCAGAGCGCTTACAAAATAGCAGCGCATCCCAGAGAGGTTTAGATGAAGAGCAAAGCAAAAAGCTTCCAGTCTGAACTGGCATTAAATTAGCTGAGTTTCAGCAGCTACTGAAGTCGTCCAGGTTTGTGTATACAAAGCATTCCTGTGACAAGTGACGCTCCTTCTGGTGGGTTCATAATTTACCTGGGGTTATATTCACACCAACTTTGAAGTCACTGGACAGTACGGTCCAGATCCTAATCCTTGCTCCATCAGTGCTCCATCCTTGCTCCATCTTTGCTCCACTGAATAATCAGTGTTTCTTCACCAACAGTGTAAGGACTGAAATTGTAAGCAAGCTTATGGTCTTGCAAGCCATTGACTTCACTGGATTTTGCACGTTCTCAGTGGAATTCAAGACAGAATTTGACTGGAAGACCTTTAAGTGCTATATCTCTATGGAAATGCTTGTATTTCAAAGCAGAGAGTAACATTGACTTCTGGGCAGTTTAGGAGACTACAGAAGTTATCAATGCAGAGCAGACAGCATGTTTTAAATTACCCACAGCTCAGTTTCTGATCAGCTAAAAATATGTAATAAAGAGGCATATCAATTAAAAAAAGAACAGAAAGGCAATAAAATAGGTAATGGACAGATTAGGCTGTGAGATTGTCATTAAGCAACGTGTGATATGTAATATTATACCTGCTGCTCAGGAGCATGGCTAGGTCTGGGGGAAAGAAGATAATTCAGGTGCCAGGAGGGGTCAGAACGCAAACAACTGAGGATTCATGCACATATTTTAAATTCACTGCTGGAATACTTTAAATAATCCAGCACATTATCCACCAGGCCTGCTTCCCACAGCTTCACAGATGCAGGACTGCATATGATACGGTTTGGCTGATAGAAATGAATTTTGTGGAGTTAGTAGAATAAATGAAATTTTTATTGAAACAGGCTGGGTGGGACCTGCAGGGCAGAAGCAAGGCGTCACTAATCTGGGGGTGTCCTCAGCTCACGACTCAGTACAATGCAGAGATGTCCAAGTGTCCATGTGTTTGCCTTTCTCTGGCCTCTGTGCATCCCCAGTTGTGTGGTCTCCTGTACCCAGTCTCTCTCCTGTAGCGTGACCTCCATGCTGTCATTGATGGATGCTTGCACAGGGTTTGGGCAACCAAGGGTTGGAAGTGGATGCTGTGGAAGAAGGAGATGCCACTGCCTCCTGCACCCACTGTAACCAGTTCCATTTTCAGGGTCAGAATCCTTATGTTTTTCACACATGAATGCAAAAGCTGTGGATTCGAGGCTTTTATAGATAATACTGCCCACTGTGTGGATGTTTACAGCAGGTCTGCTTTTCTTTCTCCCACAGAAAGCCTATATCTTTACATTCCTGCTGAGTTCCAGACTCTTCATTGAACCCCATGAGCTTTTGTCCCGAGTTTGTCACAAGTGCATTGAGCAGCAGCGGCTGGATGACCCTGTGCTGGACAAGGTTAGTTTATCATTACAGCAGGAAAATGTGAGCTGTTTTCAATGGGCAGAGAATTCTGGGGCTCTGGTGTGTGTCCTTGGCCTCCCTTTGGACTGAATGAAGCCTTCTTGTAAAGGATGATGGTTGCTGCTGAGATCCTGACATTGAGACATCCTAGTATCCACATCCAAGAGCAGTGCTTCAGGCCTTAGTCACTTCAAATCTTCTTCTAATTTTCCCTTTCCCCGTCTCAGTCTCCCCAGGTGACTTTCCTTCTTAACTTCTTTAAGGCTCTGATGAAGCCTGCGGGATGCAAGGAGGTAGGATGCAAACCTCACCCACTGTCAGTCACAGATGTTGACACACCACTCTCCCACTTTTACTTAATGTGTCTGCCCTTTTGCTTTCTTGCTTCTGGTGCAGTAATATTTCCTCTTGGCCTCACCTGTCACTTTGAACGCTCTGTAACAGCATGCAGCTACCCACTAACCTCCTGTTGCTGGCACTGACAGACTGCTGCACAGCCGTGCTGCAGAGCAGCACTGTCCGGCACACCAGGAATGAGTTGGAGCAGTGGTGAGGCTGTGACCAGCTAACAGAATGAGGAAATCCAAGCTTACTGTGCTGTCACTCCTCCTGTTTTGCCCTAGGGACTGAGCAGACTGATACAACTTGTAAGAACATGTGCATCCTCTGGCAGCCCCACAGGCACCATGGAGGAGGAGGTGGATCCCACTGGATCCTATTCAGTGCTAGATTCCACCCAAGCCCTGCTAGGTGCATTGAGGAAGATATAACCAGTACGTTCCTGGAGCAGGAGATGCATCTTCAGTGCAGTGGAGGGAAGAAGAATGTGTGTTAGTTACTACTTTCCCAAAACCCCAGGATTCTGAAATGATGATCTCAAGATCAGCCTTCACAGCTTTAAAGCACTATTTTTGGCAGCAAACACTGAATCACCAACATCTGAACACGTGTGCTTGTTTTTGCCCAGGCAACTGGTTGCATGAGTAAGAGGAGCTCTGTCCTCACTGTGGGGAGCAATCACCCAGACCACGTGGAAATCTGATACTTGGGTTGTCGTACAGTCCATGTTAACAGAAATATCTGTGTGATGTGCAGCATCCAGAGCAGTTTTTCTGAGGTGTGATAGGTTCTGATCTCTGATGCTATGGCTGATGCAGATTTAGGAGGATTAAAATGTAATGTTTTGCTGCTTATTAAACCTTGCAAGAAATGAGAAGTGTTATCTTACTGTGAAGATCTCCTGATTTCCCTGAGGTGAGTCTGTGTTTTGGACTAGCCTGCAGTAACACAGAGCTGGTTGGACATGGCTGATTTTGTGTCCCTGAGAGCAGGGCTGGCTTTGGAACTTCACACACAAGCCACCTCCCATCCCCTGTCTGCTGTGACTTGCGCAAAGCCTTCTCCTTCAGTTCATAAGAGCAGTTTACACAGCTGGAGCAAATGTCTCCCTGGACCTTTGTAGTTTCCAGCGGAGCTTTCCCTGCAGCCACCTGCTGGTCTTTGAGCGTGAGCTTAATGCTAGCTGACAGCAGCTATTTTTAGAGATGTGGTTCATTGAAACCTGTTGTTAGTGGAAAGCTGGAATATGCATTTTAACCACCTCGGTTGGAAAGCAGAGAGCTCCAGAGCTCAAGAGTATAATTTTTCCTGATTACAGGGTACGCTTTAGATACAGGACGTAGGCTGCAGAAGGTGGCTGTTTGGTTTGGACTGTGTTTTCTGTAAACAAAAACGCAGTTTGTTGTTTATTGCAATTTCCTTTCCACGTGTTCTTGGATAACGGAGGCTGGAAGCTTTGGAAGCAGCTGTGCTGGCCATCTTTTGAGATAATACTAATGCACCGATTGTGCCGCTCCCCAAATCTCCCTCCTCGCCTCTTATCTTCTTGACTGCTGCATCCTCAGGTAAATCTACACCAAAAGTAAAGGGTGCATCAGCTCTGTGTTATGGACTGGGTGTCTTTGTCCCATCATGACCTTGAACTCATGTGGGAAGAGAGCAACGTTATCAGTTGCACAGGTAAAGTTACTAAGGTGCTGGTGTGTTGTCCATCTCTTCTTCCTCACATTACATCTGCCAGTGGTCACTGAGCTATTTTTCATATGGCCTGAAAGCAAAAGATTGACCTCTTTGGAGGTCAAGAAAGACATGGCAAACAGTTTTACAGGAAAGGATGAAAAATTAGGAGAGTTCTAAGCACAAAAGGTGGTGATGCTCACATGAGCAAAAAGGCCAGATGTTTTTAAAAAAGGTATAAAGGTTGCACCAACAAAACGCCCAACTGGGAACTGCATGTGCAGAGTATTTACATCTGCATGTGAACCAGCCAGCTGTGCATGCATCGAAGTACTGGGACATTCTGCTTGCCAAAACATGTAATCTGTGCACCACACTACTTGTTTGCATGTGTGCAGATTTTGCAGGTGCAACCGTCAGATCCTTCTTTGAAAATCTGGCCCTGCTTTCAGCAAGATATGTATTTGCAGGGAGAGTTCAATGTACAAAGACATTTCAATCCCTGCCCATCATTCTGGTTTCTGTTTCAGGCACGGATCAGAAAATTTGGACCCAAAATCTTACAGTTACTGACAGAGTGGACGGAGACGTTCCCGTATGACTTTCAGGAAGAGCGGATGATTGGCCATCTGAAAGACATGATTCACAGGATAGCTCCATGTGATGAGGTGAGGATGTCTGACCCAGGACATTGCACGGAGATCTTATCTTCATCTTCCCTCTTGGTTCCTCCTTTCCCTCATTTTGCCATTTTCTGGGCCTCTTTCTGGGAACTCTTACAGTTTTATTCTCCTCTGATGGTTAAAACCTGCAGTAGGTCTCCTGAAAGCCACATCACTCTCGGTTTAGGTACCCCTGTAGCAGCCATGTGGGGGCATGTTGGAGTGATGAGTGGAATTTATCTACTGCACATCAAATTGTAAGAGAATAGCATTCCCATTTTACAGATGGAAGATCTGAGGCATACCACAGACTGAATGGGGAGGTCACAATCCAAACAGCAACAAAGCTGTCATTGCATAAGTTATAGTCTAGCAAAGGAGTTGAAGTATCGTGACCTGAGACCAGCCATCCTGCCCAAGCAGGGGCTCAGGGGTCGCTCCAGGATGTTATTTTAGAGAATGAGGAGTGAAGCAAGCAGCTAGTCATCAAGTGATTGTATTGGGGAGCTAAAAAAAGATCTTCAGTTGCTTCAAGGGACCTGATGAAGGGTTTGTCTCATTAAGAAAATGAGTTTTCTGAAAGAGTGACCAACAAAGGGTGTTTATGGTCCGTTTGGTTTCACCTTTTCCATTTGCTTCTGTCCTTAATCACCTGTGCTGAAATCTAACTTTCCATTCCTTGCTTTACATGTCTTCAGCCTGGCAGGCTTTATGAAAACAGTCTTTGCATTTTGTCATCTTTTTCCTTAGTGAACTGAACAAGGGTTTGGCTTTACACCTTCCTGTCCTGTGTAAAGACTTCACAGGCCCTATGCTTGGGCCAGCTGATCTTGTAAAGCAGGGACCCAGACAGGAGGTGAGCAGGCACAGAGCAGCAGGCTCTGATCACAGTTTGACTGCTGCCACTGGAACACCCATCAAAGTTCACAGGACCTTGGCCTAAGAGAGAACTCCTGTTGAATCCAGCCTGCTTCACTGATACAGTGAGGTAGCAAGGGGTAGTCCTTACATTTAAAGGTAACAGAAATGTTTATGGACATGTAGCTTCTCTGGGAGCATGAAAGTGGTAGAAGATAACTGTGTGTGGCCTGCTGGGCAAAACTCAGCCTAGGTGGCTGTATGGTCTCGATGTTCAAATGCATGAGCCACGTGTGTGGCAGAATAGGGTGCAGCGAGTGGAGTCTCTGGGAGCCCTGCTTTCAAATTCAGGTGGGTGAATCCCATACACTAATTCAGAAACATTAAAAATACCACAAAATCCATGAAAATAATAAGGATAAGAGCAAGTAGTACATAAAGAATCTCTAATTACTTCTAGGTTAACCATAGTATGTGGAATAAATCGGTTGCATTGGCTACATCAAGGCCTGGCTTCAGGTCACAGATGGGTGCAATTGAGTAGAACAAAAAGCACATACCCATGAGTCTAAGAAGGAGAGGAGAGGAGTGGAGACATGAGAGAAGGGATTAACAGGGTTGCAGCACGACAGAAATGAAATTGGACCCTCCTACCCACACAAAACACAAGAGAAATGGAAACAGCTGCTCTTGGGCTGGGCTGGCACCACAGCTGGCGCTTTTGGGTGGCTGTAGGCTGGCATGGCTTGGCTGGCTGGGGTGGGAAGGGAACACAGAGGGCTTTCAGAAAGAGCCAAGGTGGCCTCAGTTCCACTGACCAGAGCAGTGAAACTTCTCCCTCACAGGGAAAAGGTAATGAACTTGCTCCTGCCAGCCTCCAAGGAAGGTACATCTGAGGCGAGAGAAACCCACACAGACCCACCAAAATCATCTGCACTGGAAAGAAGGAACCAACCAAAAGGGCAGGGAACAGGGGCTTCTTTAAAAGAAGTATCTGTACTGCTGAAGAGCCATAAATGCTAAACATCAACTTTTTGCATATAAAGCAATAGTTTATTTGCCTAACCTGAGCAGGTGCTGCACACCTTCAACTCTGGAGTGGGCATCGCTGTGTACCAAAGCTTATGGGTGCCCTGAGGGGCAAATAATTGGTTTTCAGATATCACTGGGCACCATAATTGCGAGTGATTATGCCTGAGCAAAATCAATAATTAAATTAAGAAGCAGCTCATATCCTGCAAATGCAAATTGCCTTTCTTAAGGGACAGCGTAAGAGTGGTGGTGCCCATTAGTTATTTGGAGGAAAGTTGTTCCTGTTGTGGATCATAGAAATCAAAGATGGAAAGATTTGTGAGGTCATCTAGTCCGTGTAGGTTAATGCAGGATTTTCCCCTGCAGTGTATGCTCCTGTCCTTTGTAGAGTCCACTTTCTAAGGGCTCTGTGATGTGCTTATAAAGGTGTCCATGCTGAGAAGCGTTTCTTAGTAAGTGCTGTGATTTGCATTTAGAGTTAGAAATTTTAATTAAAATTTGAGCTCCTAAGCCACCTGCTGAGGCCTGCCACCTTCACAGGAACTTTCCCTGTTAAGAATGAAACATTTTCTTTAAATATTAAACAGTAGTATGCTTCTTTTGACTGTTAATGTGGCAATGAAGTGAAATCAGTCGATAGTCCAGCGTGCAGCCCCTGTGCAATGGGGGGGTCACTTTGTGGCAAGGTAATTACCAGCGTGCTGGAGGTAATGAACAATGTTATTTTCACTTAGTGAACATAGTTTAAAGAACACAGGAAATGCTTTTAAAAGGGAAAAAGCAGGGGTTTTAAAAAATTTCTCCCCCAGCACAGACAGAAAGGCTTTCTAGGCAAGGGAGCACCCAACTGATTCCCAGTGAGCCTCTTCAAGACCTCTAATTTCTGGCTTATCTTTTCTTGTGTCCATTGTCTCAATCTTTACTTGGTGGTTGCCTTACCTGAGTCTCTTTACTATATCTATATTTTCATGCCATATTCCCTACAAAACTAGGTGAAACTAGATCCCTTGATAAGGATTTATCAAAAGGCTGGCTAATGCACATATCTTTCAAGCAATTTTAGTCTGCTTTTCATCCAAACAGTGAAGAATTCAATGCTGCATAGACGTGACTGGTCCAAGATTTTTCAGCCAAGCTCCTTTTTGAAAGAGACGTGTGTTTTCAGCTAGAAGTCTTTAAAGATTTTAGCCAAATGTTTTAAATTCTGTAGAAGACTTGGATTTCAGTGCCTGCCTGCACTCTGCCCCAAAATGAATTCCTCTGTTTACAAAATGTGTTCACAAAATACCAAATATGTTGCTACTTGAGTTTCCACTAAAATGTAACATTCCATTCATAGAGCTTGATAAACTGCACTGAGATGTAAACCAGAGAAATGTTTAGGTGATGTTCGGTAGTTTGGGTCCAGGATGGTCTTTGTCAATCAAAAATGTGACTGGCTGAATGAGGATGTATTTCCTTGGAGCCAGGAAACAACCAGATAGGAACTGAAAGCACCTGTTTTAATTTTCTAAAGACTTTTCATATATTTTTACATGTTCCAATCCAGCTCAAGAGACCATCTTCCTTGAATGAATTGAGCGGTCCCTCAGCAATGTGAAACCTCCTGCTAGAAAAGCCGGATGAAAGTTACGGTATTGCAGCAAAAGTTGAAGCACTTGGGATGGTCTGAAGGTTTCCAGCCTCAGACTGTGATGAAACAGGGTAGACATGAGCATGTTGTTCCTCTCTGTGAGGCAGGAGGGTGTGCTGCCTGCAGTGTGCAGGTGGCATCCTGTGTAGGTGAGAAGAACACTGACTGACTTCTGGTACCTAAACCCTGAGTGCTGTCAATGCCTAACAGCGAAGACCATCCACAGTCTACAGAAGTCTGAAGATGCAGCCTACAAAGGCTGTGTCTAAACCATGGCATTGGGGAGCGCTTCCCAAGACTTCACTTGTGCTGCATCCAGCATGGGATGTGACACAGGTGTGTGTTGGTCCTCAGGGAAGGCACGCTCTAGCCAAGTCCCTGTTGTGATGATGAGGACTGCATGGAGGGTGCCAGGGTGTGCATCTGCTGTGCAGTGCAGATGTAGCAGGAGAGGGCTTCATGCCAGCTTTGGTTCACACTGGCAGATTACAAAGTGATGTTACTGGCAGCTCAATGTTACTAAACTCTGTTTGAATGGGGAGTGAGGATTTATTCCACTTGTGAGCAGCTAGAGGATCTCTCCACTGTGTGTCTTCGTGATGGAAGAGGGGCTGGTGCAAACTGTTTTCCCAAGTGACTGTGCTCTTTGGAATTGAGTGTTGCAGTCATGCCTGATGCTCCTTTTTCTGGCTGGGAAACCCATTAGGCTGTGTTCCTCAGCTGGGTACACCCGATGTTCCATGTGGGGCTTTTGCCCAAGGACGTTTCCAATTAATCCTTGTCTTCAGAGCCCATCCTCTCAGGTATCTCAGTGTTATGAAGTCTGCATCTGCCAGCCATGAAGAGTTGAAGGCATTTCATTCTGCTGATCCTCCACGGCCAGCGGCTCTACTCATTGTCTGTAAAGCGCTGCTCCAGCTCTGAGAACAACCTGAGCAACTTAGTAATGATCACCCTGCTGAGCACATGGCTGTGCTTGGAATACAATATGGGCTTCCTTCAGCAGCAATTAACATTTTGGATATTAAATACTCCAAGCCACATGATGCTCAGACCACTCCAACTGGGTAGCAGCTTCTGCTGCTCTCAGCTGAAAAGGATGGAGAGAACAGCATCAAAATGTTTCTTATTCCTAATAAATAGGAGTTGACTAGGCACCACTTGCAGGTAGAGTTCTCAGCCAACACACAACTGACACAGAGGATCAGTACTGAATGCTCCAGAAAGCTGCAGTAACTTGTGTTGTAGCATTATCTCTCCTCTGATCCTGATGTTGGCAGGAATATGTGAGTATCAGTGCCAGCTCAACCCACCAGTCCTGCCTGCCTCTTCTCTTGACTGCAGTCTCTTTCTGTGGTCCACAACACAGAACTGTAATTAAGCCAACTGGGTATTCTGAAATAGGCTTGTTGAAAATAAAATGGTAACCTGTTGCTGGCTTAGGAGTATTTTGCAGAAGGGAAAACTCAGCATAAAAACACTCCTTTGTCAAGTTCTGTGGGTGGTTTATGTTTCTTTCTCTCCCTGTCTCTCCAGGCCTACTGGAAAAAGATGAATCAGCTTTTGCAAACCCTGAATCAGAAGCTAGCAACCCTCAGCCACGGGCAAGAAGGGATTGTCAAGATCAGCCCTGCTGTCTCTGATAAGCTGGTTGCCTTTAAAAGTAAACCTCCATCAATTCAGAGAGAAATCCTGAGTGTCTGCAGTGACCCTTACACTCTGGCTCAGCAACTGACACATGTGGAGCTGGTAAGTGGGAATGGTTCCCAAGTTCTGCAGTCAGGTATTATTTTAAGCCAGCAGCTGCTAAGTATTCCAGACATAACCAAAAAATGTCTGCACTGCTGCAGCACATCCCGTGCTGTATCAGCACTGCAGCAGGAGGCAGGGTTTGACAGGTTGAGGGATGCTTGGGAAGCAACCTATATATCAGTGTTCTGTGCATCTTGGGGTGGGTCACTTTTTCAGCTAGCTTATTTGTGAAATGTGAGTCATAGTCCCAGGAAGGTCAGGGGATTCTCACTCTGCAAGGTGCTCTGAGCCCCACAGCCTGAAGTGAAGTGGCTGGTCATTGGCCCTTTTATTAATTTTATTAATTTGGAAGAAATTTTAACAGTTCAAATCCCTACCTACAGATGCACAAAGCATCCAAGCTGCCTGATGTGCTTTTCATTCTTCCCTTTGAGACCTTGTGCATGGAGGTACCAGGGTGTGCAAATACCACCCCACGAAGTCTGGCTGTTTCCCTCGTTGGGCTGCTGTCTGTTCTCAAACAGGCTTTTGATGGTAATTGCTCCAATTGCAGTACCAGGATCTTGGACAGACTGCTGTGTTGCACACCCTTCTCCCAGGTTCAGGTCATCCATGGAGACCTGGCTGTCCACATAAAACATTGCTGCCATCTGCAGATCTCTCGATGCTGCAGTGATTCCCTGTAGCCAGTGTTCAGCCTTGCCAGGAAGGCTGGAAAAACAAACCATGAAATGGGACTGTGGATTGGAGTGAATGTCCTTGGGAATTATGAAGGTAGTTGATGTTCTATTTGTCAAGAGGTGGAATAACTCAGAAACCCCAAATTTAGGTTCATCATCTCACCTTGGTTAGTTTTCTGAGCATGCTGCTTTGGCTCTCTCTACTTGATATAGTTTAAGCCAGAGAGAAGTCCTTTTGCCTGGAGTTTTTCCTCTTTTTGTACAACTGTGTTCCAAGGGGAGATTCCCTGTGACCAGGGCACCACTGCACTTTTAAAACTGATGCAGCCAGAGGTTTTCATCCCACTTTACTATGATCAGTGGTCTCTACCCTCTCTTTCACTTACATCTGGTACACCAGCTGCTCTGCACTAAAACTGTCTGATGCTTATTTGTTAGTAAGAATCATTCACTTCTTATTAAATAGTTATTTGTTAGTAAGAGTCCTGCACAGTTACCAGATGCAAGGTGGGATGCCAAGAGAAATAGCATGGGAATAGCTGTAAAATTTTCACTTAAGCAAAACTACTGTTGGTTTTATTGTTGGACTTTTTACTTGGACTTGATGATCTTAAAGGTCTTTTCCAACCTTGTGATTCTGTGTTGCTTGAGTGTCCTAAGTTTGGGTTGTAGGAATTCCACAATACCTCCTCTGAAACACCTTTGTGACCAACAACCTGCCAAAAGCATTTATTTCTGATAAATGTGTTTAAGGGAATTGAAAAGCTTCTTAAGAAGGCCAGTGGAACTGCCAGGTTTGTTGAGGAGCTGCTGGAGATGGCCTCTATTTTACTGAGAAGGATCTGGATGCTTTACTTACTCTTGGTTAATCCCTGGGACGCTCTGCAGTGTGAGCAATGCCTTTAATGTAAGCACATGCATCTTCAATGCCTTTCTTCTGCAGTGGCACAGAGCCATCACCCCAGGGCATCACCTGAGCTTCACTGGGTAGGGAGGCAGGGTGAGAGCACTGGGTGTGCAGATGAGCAACACATTGCTATGGTTACTGGATCACAGCATCACTGCCGTTCAGCAGCTGGGGAAGAAGGCTATTGAGTAATGCTGGACCACAGCAGGTCTGTGGCAGTGCCAGGCATGGGACTGAGGTCTGCTGGCTCCCAGATGGGGCCTTGTACACCCAGCACCTTTCTCTCTGCACAGTGGAGAGGGCTCTTGCTGTGGTTTGTCAGTAATGAGATATGTTTATTCTCATTTTCTTCTCTTTGCTGAAATAACTCTAATTGTTCTTATGAATTTTAATGTCTGCTGCTAGTTGGCTGTCTACCAGTTCAGTAACACCATTCAGGGCTGTCAGATAATGGGGTTCTCTTACTAAGAAAAACAGAGGAGATTCTGGGGTGCTTTCTTATTTCTTCTCTTTCTTCCCTCCCCCTCTCATAGGAAAGACTGAGTCACATTGGACCTGAGGAGTTTGTTCAGGCATTTGTACATAAAGACCCCCTGGATGGTACCAAGGTATGATTTGTCTGCATTGTAAAGTGTCTCCTGCACTCACTGTTTGTTCTAGGTCAATTGATGCTGTTCCCTCCTAGGGGATGATGGTTAACATGATTTGGGTGGAGAGTCGAGTACTACAATCATCTCATGTTTAACATGTGTTCCTTTTTGCTCATTAGCATATTGGGAGGGGGTCAGTGTTAATACTCATTTTGCAGTTAATGAAGCAAAAGGTCTCACTCTGGGCACCACGGCTTTGAAAACTCTGGGTAGAAACAATCTGTCTGTTTATTCCACAGTCTCTAGCCAAAGCAGGGATGTCCTGCCATGGTAAGGCTCCCTCCTTCACCTGCTTTTCACACCAACTTTGTGGATCTCCATCCACAATATTTATATAAGAGATAAGCAGACACCTGTATTTGTAACCTCTTATATGCAGTCCCCACAGCCTAGAGCATGTGTTGACCATGGCCAGGCCAGCTGATGATCTGTATTCTCACAGCAGGGGTAGGACCTGTTGGTAGAGCTCGCACTGGGCAGGTCACTGCCATTCCTTCCTGGTGAGAGTACGTCCAAGCCTGAGACTGCCCAGCACCCTCATGTTTTACTTTCTGGCTTGTTCCACCTAACCTGCTTTGACCAGGGCAGATGGCTTGCAGCTGTACACAACCAGGGAATGTCTGTTCCCTGTGTTGAAGGTGTAAAGACTCTGGACATGATGTAATGCCCATAGTGTGTGCCCAGACATCGCAGTAATGAGTCAGTGCATCATGAATCAACATACTCTTCTTGCTCTGCACAATAGCTCTTAACCCAAGACACCACAGGGAATGGAGTTCCTGATCAGGGCTTCATCCAAAGTCTGTGGAAGCCAGTTGGAGTCTTTCCACTGATTCCAGTGGGATTTGAAGAAGCATTTTAGTGAGTGCCTTGATAAAGAAAGAGACTTCCTGGCTGGGGAGGGAGAGTTGGAGATTCCAGATACTGACAGAAAAGAAGGTGGAAAATTCTTCCCCAGAACTGCAAATGGGCTTCCACTGAGATCATACATCAATGGCAGAATTTCATCCTTGGATGCTGAACATAGCAGGAAGACCTCTGTTTATAGTGCTTCCCAAAGAGCACCAGAGTAGCTTATAAGGATGGATGGATGGATGGATGGATGGATGGATGGATGGATGGATGGATGGATGGATGGATGGATGGATGAAAACTGCAACATTGGGCTCTCTCCTTTTCTTACTGGACTCATGGAGATTCTGCAGTTGGTTTCAGGGAGAGGGGAGTAGGTTAGGAAGGAACTCTAAGGTGGCAAAGGTGTATCAGAAACATGAAATACCAAAACAGCTACGGTATGATTTCAGCAACCTGCTGCCAACTTGAGGGGCAAAACTGAAAATGAACAGCCATCTGTTGTGAAGTAAAATGAAAGAGATCAAATGAGGGCACTAAATTTGAATGACTTTTGGAAGAGTGGGAGGGAGGCAGCAATGAGTGAAATCAAATTGCGTAATGCCATAGCGGGGAAGGGATGCTGAGAGGAAGAAGGAAATGTTTGCTAACAAACTAACGTGTGCATAATGGCTGTAGTGTATCTGGAATTTCAAAGGCAGGGCCAGCACAGAATACCACCAAAATGGGAAGAGAAATTGAGGTTGCAAGGTAAACACAAGGAAACATCAGCTAAGGTGGACAGGAAGGATTAGAATGAGAGACGGGGAGCCTGAAGATAATGGTTGGATGGGAAATAGGAGCAAATCATCTTGACAGATTATTACAAGCTATTTGGCAGTTATGCATGTTCTTCAAATGCTCATCTGAACTCTGAGCTGCTGCCCAGTAATAGCTCTGTGACTTCATGAAGTGTGTAATAACAAAGAAAATAAGAGGCGGAAAGCAAGGCCACAGCACTGTGTTGCCTTCAGAGTTCAAGCAGTGACTTCCCCCAGGAGGATCTACTTAGCTCAGCAAGACAGCTGTAACATTTTCTCACAAGACACAGAACACCAATTATTTGGCTTCAAGTTAGCAAGGCTGATGAAAGTAGAGATGGTCTGCAACTTTCCTGCACCTTTTCCCTGGGCTGACCAAAGTTGCCAGTGATGATTTAAAAGAGGCTCCACACCAGGGTAAGGTATAGCCATGGGATTGTGTGGGACCTGGCAGCACACTGTACATAGCAGCACAGACCTTACACAGAGTTGACATAGCAATCTCCAACCCATGGAGACCACCCCTGTTAACCACAGGGAATTGGCTCTGGTCTGAATCCCCTCCAGCTGGAGATCATTTTGAACATCTTTCTTGCATGAGGGCTTCAGAAGGCTTCACTTAGTGTTTATCAAGCACTTTGAGTCACAGATGGAAGATGCTAAGGAGGTGCTAAATATTGTTGCCATTTATAAAGCTTAACCTTTAAAAAGCAGCCTGTCTCAACTTTAACTGGTGCACGTTTTTCACAAGTTTTGTGGTATTAGCTGTGGTTCTCATGCCCTGGCACAGAACAGCAGCGTGGAGATGGAAATACATACGTAGAACAAAGCCCAGGTTTCGTGTGCTTTTTGCTGTGGCAGGGAAGGAGAAATACGAGAGTGCATGGAAAGCAACTGCTACAGCTAGACTGGGGCTGCTCTGGGTTTCCTTTGTGTCCTTTGATATTTGCAGGCTGCTTGCTGACGTCTGCTTCTGAGATGCTTTAAAAAAATACTGTTTTAATTGTACATGTGGCCTACTTATAAGTTTTTAGGGATTTCAGGCTTGTTAAGATTTGCTCCACAGCACAGTGCTGTGATTTCTGTTTCTGAACATGCTTCTATACAGAATCACAGGGGAGTATTTTCTTACTTCGAATTACCTTTGGAGTCATGTTAAGCCCTGTTTCTTAAGGGGTTTTAGCCACTTGTTTAACTTATATAATATGGGTAATCCCGTTGACATTAATGGATCTGTGTTTATGTATTGTGATTTTCTTCTCAGCAGCATGTATTTATGGTAGCTCTGGGAAATGATCTTCATGAAACAAAAAATCTGTATTCTCTGATACCCTCTAGTGGATGTCAATGAATGTTCAAATGAGTCACATGAACTCTTGTGTCCTAGATGGACAGTCTTAAGAATTTAGGGAAAAGGACTTGAGTTCTTCACATCTCAAGTAACATCTTCAGGCTGTGTGAACTTGCCTTGGCACTCCACTGATGTCAAATTATCTGTTGATATCAAAGGAATTGGAAGAGTTCAGCCAAATATCTGCTCCCACAGCCTGTATTGGTTATGGGAATTTAAGTTACATATAAAAAAAAAGTTTAAAATGTGCTTCTAGTAAAGGCTTATATCAACGAAGTATCTCTGGCATGTAAGTGACCTGTTCAGGAGCAGCCATCCAGACAGAGCTGGTTGCTAGAGAACCTATTACTGTGAAAACTCCATAAAGGGAATACTTTTTTTCCATAAAGTGGCAACTATAACTGGGTTTTCTCTTGCTTCTCTCATGTTCACCTCACTAAATAATGGTCTCACCCCTCCAGAAAAGAAGTGCAGGAAGCTCTAGAATCAGAGGCACAAACTGACTGTGCTGTGGAAGACTCTGCTTGTCTTACTTTTTCTGTAGCGCTTTTGCTGTCTGAATCCTGCAACACCCCAGCTCTTAATATCCCAATGAACAAAGGTCAATGCCAAATGGGTGGGTGAACACTTGCTCAGGTGAAATGGGGCTGTTTTCTGTATGCTGGTGTGACTTGTTCAGTGCCACAGTCAGCTAGACCCTGTGCACCTGCCAGCCACTGACATTTTGGAAGGGGCCCTTGAAGCATACTCTTCCATGTGCATGAGAGAGTTGTGGCCAGTAATTACCTTTGTGTAGTATGTGCTTTCGCAGTCTGGCAGTCAGCTGACACACAGTTACCTGTCTTCCCATGCTTTTTCCTCCCCAGACTTGTTTCAGTGAACAGAAGAAGACGAGTAACCTCGAGGCCTACGTGAAGTGGTTCAATCGACTCTGCTATCTTGTGGCAACAGAGATTTGCATGGTAAGGGGAAAGCGTGACGTGCCAGGTGGAGATGGGACATTAATAAGCAAACCTGGGGATTTATTTCTTGTGACCTAGCTAAGCAGCTGATGGTAAGTGTTAGTATTAATGCACTCACAGAAGTGACCTGATAAATGACAAACATACTGCCAACCAGTGCTGGCGACACACAAGGGATACGCTCTTCTCTTGATGTAGTAGGAGCACAGTGTGGAATAATGAACCCTGTGGGGGAAAAGAGAGGAAAAAATACCTTGAATTATCCTGGGAGATTTCTGCCAGGAAAGATTCTAGTGGAGCACTATTTGTTATCTGTCATCCTAAAGCTCTGTTGTGCTTGTGAATTCCCTGTGCGTGGTGTTTTGTCCTGCTGCCCATTACTGCAGCTGTGACTAGTGCTTTTTTAACTTGGTAGTGGTTTTGTTTTGTTTAACTTGGCCCTGTGAAAATGACAGTAATGTTTTCTCCTTTGAAAAGGGTGTGGAAGGGAGGAGTCATAATGGTATAAAGAGCCTAGATAGCCCATGACTCAAAAGCACTACTGTTTGAAGATCATCTTTGGAAAAGGTGGGGTGATTGCAATTAAAATGTGTATTTAAAAGGCACAACACCATTTTCCCTGGATGTATTGCTGGCAGGGTCAAAAGACGGGAAAGGGATTCCTACAGTGAAACAAAGCTTTTCTGGGAGAAGGATGCTGCTATGCCTGCTGAGTTGAGGGATGCTGGCTGGGAGCTGAGGCACAGCTTCAGGCTGTTCTGGCTGCTTGTCCCAGCACAGAGGTATGAACTGCAGCAAGCCTGGGAAGTGCCATGACCTTCTTCTGTGTCACCACAATGAAAGCTTCAATTTTAGAGACTGCCAGTCACCAGCATCTGGATTGCTGGAACACTGACTGACAGCAGGTGACCCAAGCTGTGCAAAGAGCCCTGCTATGTATGTAAAATACCTAAAACACCCCCCCCAGTTCTGCAAAGAATTCTTACAGCTATTCATTTATTTTAATTTTCAGCCTGCAAAGAAGAAACAGCGAGCACAAGTCATCGAATTCTTCATTGATGTTGCCCGAGAGTGCTTTAACATAGGGAATTTTAATTCGCTGATGGCAATCATATGTAAGTACAGCTTCTGGGCAGGTCTCTCCATCAGCTGCCACAGATGAAAAGAGAAAACCTGACTCTCATGCATGGCTTTCTTTCCTTCTTTCTCATTGATAGCTGGAATGAACATGAGTCCAGTTTCCAGGCTAAAGAAGACTTGGTCAAAAGTGAAAACAGCCAAGTTTTTCATTCTTGAGGTAAAAAAAATAAATAAAAATGTGCCTATGCATTGTTTGAATTATATTCTGGATTGTCTTGGTTGTGAATTTTCACCTTTTTGTCCAGGTATGAGATGTTTGTAGATATGCTTCCTGGGCAGAGGGCCAGATTCTGACTGAAGTTTCCCAGGAGTAGTGAGGAAGGTGTGAAGCTGCTCATATGTAGAGGGGAATCAGAGCATTCAGATAAATAGGAGGAAAACCAAAAATACGCAAGCCCTTGTGCTTCCACTGATGTGAGTTTTGTTTGGCCACAGACACAGCACTGAGTGGAAAGCTCCCAAGCTATACCTTGGGTGTCAAGTGAATGAGGCCCAAGGTTGTTTCTTCTGTTGAGGATACCAGTGTTTGGCATACATAAGATGTACAGTCCTTATTCTTCACACAAAAGCCCAATAAGATGTTACTATAAAAATAAAAACTACAAACAGCCACAACCTGTAGATCTCTTGTTGTATCTTTGTTTGGATATGGGGTTTGGAGGGGGTGGTGAAGATGTAGGCTAGGTCCTCTTTGGGGGTTGGCAACAAATGAGGGTAAAGTTGTCTTCAGAGGACCCTGGACACCTTCTCACCAATATGTCATCTTTTGTGTATCCAGCACCAGATGGACCCTACTGGGAACTTCTATAACTACCGAACAGCGTTGCGGGGGGCTGCTCACAGGTCACTCACTGCACACAGCAACAGGGAGAAGGTAGGTGTGACCACATCCCACTTATCTCCAAAGGGGTGGTGTGTGCTTTGCTGCTCCATGGCTTAAAGACTTTGTGCAGGTGCTTTCCTCCCTTCCACAGAGCGCCGACACAAGGCTTGTGTGCTGCTAAATGTGAGTCTCTGGGAAGGAGTGTGGAATGCATCTCAGGGATTCTGTGGACTTGCTCTCAGACACAGGGGAGATAGAGAGGGACACACTGCATGGAAGACTTTGTTCCACATGTTTCTATAATTCCAAGCCGTGCACATTACTTAGATTGATAAACCTGATGGAATAGGGATTCCAGACTTTTATTCTGGTGCGGAGTACCAGCCCAGCAGGCCCAGGTGGAACTCTGCTTTTGTGACGGCCGGGCCTCTGCACAGAGAAGCTCCTGTCATGTCATGTGTGATCTGAGAGATCACACAGGGCACAGCACTCGGGGATGGGGTTGTTCTCCATTTACATCAGGGAAAGGTGACTTCCTGCAAGTGAAGTCTAGTCTGAATCCATTGCAGCAGATTTGGGGTGAGATTCTGTCCTTGTGAATTTTCATTTCAGTGGTGGTTGCTTTCTGAGATGTCACTAGTGTTGCAAAAATCAGATTGACAAAATCTTAGTGTAGGATCCTCCTGTTGAGTGCCCTGTGTGCTTCTTGTTAACATTTTATTTCTCCATTCAATTTGTTTGTTTTATGAAAGAGTATTTGTTTTTCACATTGCAATTGCACAGTCATAAACCTCTGCACAGAGCATGGCTAAGGTAAAGTAGATACTGCATGAAGCATCATAATATAGAATTTATAGCAATCATAATATAGAATTTAGTATTCATTCACTACAGCAGCCAGGCCAGATGCTAATCTCACATCCCTGTAAATTTGATGTAAATCTGCTGGAGCTAATGGAATCTCACAGCATTTACAGTGAAATGAGATCAGCATCTGGTTGCTGCCTGACTCAGCTGCAGTGGGAGTACACTGGGTTGTTCTGAGCAGCACTTCTTTGTGCAGAGAAGGAACAATGGCTTTGGATGTGTGTGACTGGCAGAGAAATTCTTCTAACTCTCACACACCACAGCAAGGACCTGTCTGAGATGCTTCAGCAGTTTAGTAGTTCTGTGACCATCATATACGTTCAAATCAGTTGCTTTATTGTTTGGCTTAATTTCCTGTGGAGGTTAGTAATCTCTGTGAGATCTCTACCTGTGGCTGGTTAAGACCGAGGGCAGAGAGGTTATTAGATTGGAAGGAATCTATTTAACACAAGGAAAAGCCTATATTCTGATTCCCTTTGTACATACGTGAGTTCAGGAGAATGCTCAAACATATGATTTGGTCATTGCTCACACAGGGTATTTTATCAGTGTCAGATACAGCAGGTCATGTAATTATTGCTGTAGGAATTAAGGGATTTTGTTTCTTTTTACAGGCAAGATTATCAGCTATTTTAATAGCTTTGAATAAAATTTAAAGAACATGATCACTTTTTGGATAGAAAATGTTACATTGTTTCTTTGCAAACTTGTAGCAAAACTCACTCTGAAGACAATTTTTATCTTCAAATGGAATTGTGCTCACAAGCGTTTGAGATCCCCATATTCCTCCCCACCCCTTTTTCTCAGCAAGTGGCCACCCCAGAAGCACAGATGGAGGGTTTGGGGCTCTGTCCACCTGCCCAAGAAGGAAGGTGCTGTGGGGGGATCGCTCCTGTTGCAGCCCAACAGACTAAGCAGTGGGTTGTGCCTTGCAGGAAGAAAAATTGCCTGTAGACTCAGAGGAGCTAATATTTAACTGGTGGACTCACCAGAAACTTTACTTTCTTTCCTCAGGGCTAGTGTCTTGGCTGCTGAGTTCTGCTCAGCACTTGAACAGAAACACAGCTCAGGGGCTAAATTAGACCCTCCAAGGGAGACAGACCTGAGAACCCCTCCCTCCTACTACTCTGTGCAAACCTCACCCTCAGTCCTCACTGTTAGAATCCAGCCCAGCTCTCTGTAACAGCATAGTTCTAACTGCTTGTTACTTGCTTAGGAGCAGGCTTGTAAAGAGGTATGGCAAGGCAGCTCTCAAAGCTGAGAGGTGTGATACAGCAGCAGGGAAAAAGCTGCCTAAATACAGGGTGAGAGAGCTGGTAATGAAGAAGGGCTGATGTTTCATGCAGAATTCAGAGGGGTACACTTGATAGGAACCAAGTCTGCCTTTATCTATGCAGTCAGCTGACCTATGGCATCCCCAAAATGAAGTCATTCTGCTGGGAAACCCTGCGTTGTGCTAATGACACTTCCCTGGCTTTGAAACGCTGGGAGTGTGTACAGTGCGGTCCTGTGTGGTGTTGCCGCCTGATACTGCAGAGGAAGAACATGTCTCATCTCATTAGCTGTCGTCTTTCTGCAGGAGGCAATTGTCCTTCAGCATGTGGGTGGGTCAGATGGCACGGGGAGGGGGGAATCAAAAGGGACTGAAATATGAGTTTCTGGCATTAACCCAGATTTTATGCTAGAAAAGGTTCTGGATTGAAGCCAACGTTAGGGTGTAACTACATCCAGTTTTGTTGTTTTCCCGACAGAAATCTGGAAAACAAAACATAATAGGGTAACACATTTTATCAGAGAAATGAATGGTGACCCAAAGACAGAAATGCCCTGGAAATGTATAGGGAATTGGTATCCTAGGGCATGTCTTTTGGATGCAGATGGGAACAAGCTCTCCCCATGCTCAGAGCTGACTGGTGGCTTTGTAGCTGTTAGTATGGCATGGAGCCCACATTCATATCCCTTCCCTCCCAGCAAGGCTTTTCGTTTATGTTTAGTACCACTAATGATGGTGACCTAGCTCCCAGGCAGAGTGGAGCACGGCCGAACAAGCTCACATCTGCCTGCAAAAAACATGTAGACAGAACTTGGCAGTGATTACTAGCTGGAGATCAGTGTCTGACTCCAGCTCTCTGTGTCTTTCCAACTTACAAGACCACAGTGGTTACAGAGTAGAAAACAAACCACATGGACTGCATTGTATTCTTTACCTCAGGTTGACTGACCTAGTTTGGATGACAAAAAAAGGAATCCTGAAACACACTTAGCACAGTCATAATAGCACATGGCTATTGTACTGACATGATGGAGTTTGTCTGTCAGATAAAAAAGCCAAGTATTTTAGCTGAAACAGAAATTGGCTTCCATTGTCACAGCAAGAGGTGGTAGTGGCCTGTAGACCCCTTGCCTCAGTAACTGTTTTTGCCTCTGTGACTTGCTTGAACTCACTGTTGCAGCGTGAATGCTGTAGACTGGAAAGACATCTGCCAGTCCTGCTCTAGGTCTATTTCATATCCCATCACAGCTGATGTACGGCATGAGATGGAGTAACAGTACAACATTAACTGCTTAACTAAAGGATTGCTCCCTTGGCTGGATTTGAATGCCATGAAAGCACTTTAAATTTGGTGCACACTGAAGTTACAGTTCAGCTAATCTACAAGTAGAACAGTGGAAACAGTTGGACACTCTACCATGCAATGTGCTTTCCTTGAAGTTCATGGTGATTAAGTTTATACTTGGCTGCTTAAAAGAGAGGTGTCACTGGTGCAGGAAGATGCTCACAGAAGTGGCTGCTGACAAACAGTTCAAACCCTCCATGTGGTGTTTTTCTATCCTAATGGAGAGGTGGATAGACTAGGATTTTAAATTAAATCCCAGGGCCTGGGCGTCAGTTTTGTCATGGGCTGGTCATGTGTTATCATCCTTTTCCCTCTGAGTTGTGACACCAGAGGACCCAGAGGGAGTTTGCTGCAGGCTGGGTCTCTGTGGAAGTGCTGGCGATGCACTTCAGAAGCTCTGGGGCTGCTTTCTACATCTGGCATCAAATTTATCCCTGCTGTAATGCCATGAATTTCAAGAGCTACCTAGAAGTAATATTTTTCTATAATGATGACCTTACTCTGATGGGTTACAGAGAAGACTTGCCTCACTGCTACACACTGCAGCCCAGGACTTCTTTTCAGTGCTACCATGATGTCTCCAGCTACTGTTAGCAGTTTCCTGTCCACTGGCTTAATATTTTCAATCTTACTGTCTGCAGATCAATTTGCAGAAGCAGGTTGTACTGATCAGGCACCAGGAAGGAAATTACATGCCTCAAGAGGCAGCTATGCATGGAGATGTTGAAAATGAAACAGCTCCTGATTAACTGTAGACATGTCCTTGGTCATCAAATCTTATTCTGTCTTTCCTTGTTCAGGCACAATACTGGTTCTTTGATTTGTAGCTGTCTTTAAATTGCTCAGTTTGTGTATTCAAAATCTTTGCTTATAAAGACCCAATGAGAAAGGAAGAGTTCTGCAATTTTATATTGCTGTCAGATGTTCTCATCAAACAGTGGTGCTGTCGATAACAAGCTGGGTTATTAGCATTTTCTTAGTCATGTTACTCTGCTCAGTGACCATTGTGATCAGTTTATATTCCTTTCAGTGTACATCCTCCTGATGGCTCAAGGTGTATCTGTACCCTGCTGCCCTCATGCTTGCCTGTCACTCACTATACAGCTCTTTAAGCACATGGCTCACTGAAAACTTAATATTTCTTTTCTCTCTCCTGACTGAGTTGTTCTTTCATGCAGAGAAAATACTGAACTGGAAAGATAATAGTTATGTAATTTCTCTTCACAGATTGTGATCCCCTTCTTCAGCCTATTGATCAAAGACATTTATTTTTTGAATGAAGGATGTGCTAATCGCCTTCCAAATGGACACGTCAACTTTGAAGTAAGATCTGAAAAATGTATTTATCCATCCCATTCTGATAGCACTGAGACCCACCTGCAATTTCAGTGCAGACCAATAAAGACTGAACATGCCAAAAGGGGTGATCTCAAGTGACTGTGAAGGTTAAACCTATCCCAGTATGTTTTTTAGAAGAATTAATATGCATATTTTGTATAAACATTGCAAGCAGATATCCTAACATGCTTGATGTCAGTTGGCTGCTGGAAATACAGTGCCAGGTGTATAAATGATTATACTTACGGCTTGGGGGGGAAGAGGACTTTCTCAGGAAATGGGAAAAACTATTTTTCTTATATATACACATGCACAGACAAACAAGTCAGTAGAAAATGCTTTATGCTTTATTTTATCTGCCTTTTTAGCCCTTTCTCAGAAGGAGGGTGTAGCACACCCTTTCCTCTCTCTTTCCCCTGGCAATGAACTGTGAAAACGTACCCATCTAAAACATACAAGGCTCTTTTCTCCTAATATCCTCGTGGATGGCACAAGGGATCCTGGACATCCCAGTCTTCTGCTTGGATGTGGTTATTTTAGTGAGATAATCTTACTGTATCTGAGTGGAATGGTTTTATGTTTACAGAAATTTCTGGAACTGGCTAAGCAAGTAGGAGAATTTATAACATGGAAGCAAGTGGAATGTCCCTTTGAACAAGACCCTAACATCATCCACTACCTGCATACTGCTCCCATTTTTACTGAAGATGGTAAGACTCACTACAGTCTCTAACCACTGAAAAGATATCTCTTCATCACAACTAATTAACACCCTGGTCCGTACTTCAGTGATTCTGTCACTGTTCTTTCAGTTCCAGTTCTTTCCTTGCTTTCCTGTCATGTGGCTCATTTATTCCCCATCAATCAGCATGTATTTACAAATACCACCTCCTAGCTCATGAAGCTGCCACCTGATTGCTTTTCTTTTGCCAGTAGCTTCTCTCTAAGGCACTGCCTAGGAAGTGACCATCGTGGCCCTGCTTTTGTCACCAAGAAGAGAGGCCTCACAACCATGTCGTGGGCTGCTGTCAATGTCAGCTGTTCCTTGGCCACTCATTCCGTGGGCGATGGAGCCAGAACTAACCTCTTCCACAAACCAACACTGTGATCTCTTCAGTGGACACAGCCCAAGGGCGATGGTAGCCCAGCTGACCTCTGCTGCTACAGCAAAGAAATATTTGCCCACAGAAAAGAATTTTCAAGAAAAATCTTTTCTAGTAATTGATCTAAGCTGTAGCTATGCAAGCACTGTTCTGAAATTATTTCTGATTGTCTTTTTATACTTTTCTGTCCTCTTCAATTTGGTATCCAGCATGTCAGACTGTGTCATTTCATGTTTGTGTTAGTTGCCTCTCAGTACACTGTCACGCACAGGATTGTCTGTAGCTGTGTTCCAGTAACCTATACTGGTGCTGGGTTTATTTTTTCTTGATTCTCTAGGCAGTTTTCTGCACTGATCCAAGTTAATCAGACCAGACAGTTTTTATTTCACAGACTACTCCAGAACACAAAAAAGTCCTGCTTCAAAAATCCTGCCTGAGTCTTGAGAAGAAATGACTGCCAAAGTAGAGTAATTAATGTGATTAAAGAAATGCGTATGGAAAGGAGAGAGGATGGAGGCATTTGGTCTGGTTTTTAGGCTCTAAGGGACAGAAAGTGAAAGTCAGGGGTATCTCAGAAGTGGTCTTTAAAAGTACAGTTTTCAGACTGCTGGACCAAAACAGGGTGACCTTCACCCATTAATTGTTTGCAGATTTTTCTCTCTCATGCCCTCCCCTATATCCACACTGCTTGCATGAGATAGATGCCCTTTGCAGAAGCCACAAGAAGTCTCTTCTGTTACCCAGGGGAAGTACAGAGTGCAAAGACCTGCCCTGAGTAAAAGGTGGGAGAATATATTGGAGAGATGCTGCAGTGGTATGTGAATATATCTGTACTCTGGAGGAATAGTGGGCCAACACTTGAATATTCAAAGGCAGTTGAATTTTAGCACCATCCTTGAATACTGGGGTGGTTCCAGCATTGCAGAAGAAAGCTTTGCTAAACAGTCAAATAAGGAAATGCATGTGAACACAAATCACAGCCTACTTAAAAAAAAAAAACCAACCCTCTGTGAAGACAATAAGATATTAATGCACCTCCAGCTTTTGCAGAGGAGACTCTACAGCCTAGACACATTTTGGTATCATAAAATCATCCTACAATGCAAAGTTTTGCTGAACAGAGAAGCTTGTTTGTTTTCTTCCACTGTGTTCCTTCCTCTATAACTCATTCTTACCTTGATCATGTTTTGTATCCATTTAAGGTACCGTGTCTCCATAAACTTAAAAAAGATTTAGAAAGATAAAGTTGTGTTAAGTGATGGGAATAGCCTTCATTTTATAAAGTTGATTTGTATAGCTGTCAGCTCTTGCTGTCTCTCTCTTTTAATGTTCATATAACACTTCAGTAGCAGTGCTGGACTGTAGTAAATAGGCACAGATCTCTATATGCAAAACATTTAACTGTTTTATATTGTTACAAGTAGATCATACCAAAATATTTTAACTCTGGGCTTATTTACTGCTCCATGAAAATTAACCAAGCATCAGTGTTCTGCTAATTACCAGCTACCTGATGGACAGTGAAGTTTTAAAAGTTTTTCAGTGTGATGCAATATAGTACATACAAGAGTGTGGAGAGGGGGCGTTACTGCTGCTGTTGAAATAACACATACTTGCCTTTTCCAGGTTTGTATCTGGCTTCCTATGAGAGTGAAAGTCCAGAAAACCAGACAGAAAAAGACAGGTGGAAATCCTTAAGGTAAACACTCTTTATCAGCTCATTTCTCCAAAATTCTGCCCTGATAGTCAAAGCTCATAAAGTGCTGGTATTTGAGATGTGACCTCTGATGGAGGTCTTTTCCACTTGAGACTAATCTACAGAGCTCAGGCTGCACCAATAAAAGCTAATAAAAATCTCAAAGTATCCAATACCCTCCACTTCTGCATTTATACAGTGCTGTACCCATGCAAAAGAGGCCTAGTGCAGATGAAAAATGGCCTCAGTTTACATCTCTTGCAAGAGATGTGTAATGGTTTGGTGTGAGAATCTGAACTGAGTGATTTAAAACAAACAAAATCCAAACCTTTCTTTTTTCTTCACTTTTTTTTTTCTTCTTCTGTTTTAAATTTACAGATCCACTATTTTAGGAAAGACTTGAAGATTAAGACATTATTGCAGTAGGTCAAGGAAAAGAAATCCGCAAACATTTTGCACTACTGATTCCAAAGATGCCTGTTTGGGATTTAGACAATTTCTTTTGTTTGAGTTTTTTGTTGGGTTTTTTGACTGCCTAACGTGACGGATGAACTGGATTCATCCATTGAAATCAAGAGAACTGTGTGCACAATGATGCTTTTCTAGCTATGAGACAGAGAAGGAGGACAAACAGACCATTTGTGGCTGTGCCCAAACTGCGTCAGGATCACTGTAACTTTCGCCTCTGAAGGAAAACACAAGAAAATCAGGAGTATCAAGAACTGTGGTACTGCAAAGAAGAATGGAAAAGCATAAAAAAAAAAAGGAAAGAAAAAAATACACAGGATTATTTCAGAAGCAGGTGCTTCAGACAGCAGCTCTTTAAACTCTCTGAGGATTGTAAAATTAAATCAAACACAGACACGGCAGCAATCTGGTTAATTGCTGAATGAAGAAAGAAGAACTTAATCTTACGTGAGCAGTCCCTCAGCCTTGTTGAACAAAGCTCTGACTGCTGCAGGTATAAGCTTCCAGTGGATGAAAACTGACATCACTTTCTCGTATGTATACATTTATGTCACATATAGACCACATCAGCATGGGACAGTCCTACCAACCCCATGAATTTTTACAGAGAACAATCTGAAGTATGACTGTTGCTTGGTTATTCTTCCTACCACTGTTGTCGCTTTTCTTACTGTGAATCTTGGCAGATCTGAGGAGGGCAGAGAGTGCAGATGGTATTACTTAAAGACCCCACCACCACCACATCTGAAGTTGAACTGAAGAGGCAAATGACTCTGGACTCAACTTACCACTATTTAATGTATGTAATGTATTCCCTAATTTTGTTGATGCTGAGCAGCATCTTTTAGAGGGCTTTATCCCACTTAAAGCAGATACTGCATTACCATTTGAAAAGAATCTATCAGGTTCCAATACACTACTGTTTCTTTTGCAACAGGATACTAAGAGGATGGAGGGGAGGGTTAATTGCTCTGAATTTGAGAACTACATGGTATGCTTTAAAAGACAAAGGGTTTCAATCTAGAATGAATGCACTAAAGAATTGGTCGTTCGTGAGCATGTAACCATTTTTCTCTTTTTTTACTTTTTAGTAAAAAAAGTAAAACCACATTCACCATTTCCTTACAGATAATACAAAGTAGGGGCTATGTCTTGTGTTTAAAGCTGTACAATAATCATGGTGCTACTGTAACACGTATATTAAATGATAATGACCTATATGGATATTAGATTCTAAACTAAGCCCTAACAGTAGATTAATTGTTTGTGTGTCGAAGGAATGTTCCTACCTGCCACAGAAAATGCCTAAAAAAGTTTAAATGATACCGAAATGCCACATGGTATTGAACTTGGCAATTTATTAGTGAATTGATGCTGGCCTTTTGAGGTGTTTCTCTGTCTACACCAGAAGGATGTAACCCTTTCTTTGAGGTCAGCAAGGGTTTGATTTTGATACAGAGTGATTCCAAGTGGCTGTAGCGTTTTGGAAAATTAGGCTAATCACAGAACCTGGCTGTGTTAGCCTATGCATTTAACCAGAAAACTGGAACTGTTCCTGCCCTCTGCCAGGCCTCAACAGTTATCCATGCCTCGGTGAGCTGTTGAAATGTGAGGCTTTGGTGAGTTAGGGTTTGAGGGCAGCTCTGACAGCTGAGCTGATAGAGCATGTCTCAGGCTGCTGTGCTCCCTATGTGATATACTAAAGGTTTGTAGGGTCTGCAGTGCAGTTCTTACGTTGGGTTATGATCTGTGAAAACCTGAGCAGTCTGGATCATGGCCACCTGGAACCCACTGCTCTTGCTGAGATGAGCAGGACAGTTGCTCCTAGGTTTGCATACATAGGGGCTTGAGGCAGAACTTCACGTCTCCTTTTTGTATAGGTCTGTCAGCACGTGAATTCAAGCAGGAGGAGCATAAAAATGTCACATGTTTACTCAAGCTTCGTATGGAAGAACTGAGTGTAAGGATGGTACAACATCATTCCAGCCAGGGAATGATAACTATTCTGGTGGTGCTGTTAATATGCTGTTGGTTAATTTCTGTACATGAGATGAGAGCCATACAGAGAAATGTATACACAGAGCTGTTCCTTCAAGCAGAACCATTTCCAAAATGATGCCATTAAAAGCCTGTTACATTCCAACCAAATCCAGAGCAATAACCATAAACATATCTACGCCAATGCTAATGCTTAAGTGTGTTTGCTAAATGGTCATTTTTTTTCTTAATGTCTGCATCTTTTTAACAGGCACAGCGTGACTTCATAGTGGAAATGTTTTACTTATTTGCAATGCAATATAGCTACACAGGCCCTTTTGTTTAAACCTGCTTTTTAAAATGCAAATCCTCACTCCTTTTCTAATGAGCCAATAGAGGCTGGTATAGCTGAGATTACAATGCACTCAAGATGAATCAAAATGTGATTTCTCATGATAATACTTTATATTCTTGGGCACCTCCCATGAATTCAGGCAATTTTGAAAGTATGAGTTAAATTAGATCTCATAAAGTTTATCACTGTTGCAAACTAAACCCCTTTCGTAGTTTGAAACTTTCAAACCTCAGTGCTTAATGGAAGCATAAAGGTTAGATTTAGGTAGGTATTAAGGGCTTAGTGGGACTTTCAGAAGCACCAAATTGTCTTTAAGCCTTTATGTAGTCACACATTTTAAAAGGTCTTTTTTCAGAGGTGCTGAACATCCTTGGTGAATACTGAGACAATTATTGCTTTATATAGAGGTATGTGGCATATTGATCCATAGTATCTGATCTCCAGAGATGCTGGCTGCTCTTTGCAAAATCACTTGGAGATTAGTATATAGCACCTTAAAATGAGAAGATGGCACCTTTAAAAAACAGGCATTAGGAATCCTGGCTTGTCAGCACATAAATTCATGGCTAAAATCCCATTGATTTAAATAGAAACAGTGTAAAAGCCTGAAGGTATAGCTGTCAGTTGCATTTGTAATTCATATTTGGCCTAACTAGGGTGTACAGCTCCAGACAGGAGAGTGGTCAGAGCCTTCCTTCACCAACAGGTTTTGCAAAGCACGAGTTCAGCTGAAGACGAAGGATGACAATTTGGGGACTAGATTTCTTTAAAAAATGTATTAACGTTACATGCAAATGAGAAAAAGGCCCTCCAGTAATTAATGTTTTCTCACTATAAACATGTAAAAAATTCCTATTGTGCTGAAAAGAAAGCACTATCACTTAACACCAAGCACTGAGCCATGGTAAGGCATGCAGTCATTGGACTAACATCTGGACAAGTTACTAGTAGTCATGTGGCTTTCTAATTCTGCTGTTTTCAGCAGATTACCCTCCCTAGCATCTGCTTGAATTGGATGTTACACAGAGAACAGAGTAAAACTAGAGCTATAGGTCCGTAGTGTTAGTATCAAAACCCTAAGCTAGTATAATGTGAAGATATGATACAGAGTCCTTCAGAAGCATTAACTTCTGTGTGTACAGCAATATTTTAAAAGACCCAAATACATGAAATCACTTCTGCATCTCCTCTAGTGTAATCAGAGTGGTGGCAGAAGTTCTGTTTTTCCATTTCTTGGGTATACCATTCTGCAGTGTTGGGGCTAGCTAAAAAGCCCAGTGAAAAACAAGGAGGGAATTGTGTGCCTTCAGCTGGTGTTGATGTCAGTGGATGAACTTGCTCAATGCCTTTCAAAAGACACTTAATCATGTAATCTTGCCCTCAATTTCACATCAGCATCAATCACGTTACCTAATTAAAGGCTGTATGGATGTAGGTCTGCTGGGCTGAGTGTTGATGGCAAAAAAACCTCTCCAAATGAGTCCAGCACACGAGAACCCTGTGTGCCAGAGTACACTGAGTTCAGCATATCGTTATTCCCTGTTATGCAGTTAATGCAATCCTGTTACACAGTGGCTGGGAGCTCCCCATGTGGGTAGAGGACATAGAGATAGGGAAGCACACTGTGGACATGGCACTTCTGGACATAGCTGCTAAAGCACTTCAGAAAAGAAACAGTGTAAGCCTAGAGAGATCTTTATCATCTTGAAAATATTTTATTATGTAGTCAGTGGTGATAAGATAATCACACACTTAAAATCAAGCCAGTCTTTACTGATAGCTTGGTTACTTTGTCATGTTTTATTGCAATAGTTTATGCACCTTTTATTAAAGCACATGAGCACTGGTTTGCACATGACTGTAAACCCAGTTTAGAACAGAGCTCAGATTACTGACTATGTTATTGAAGCTATCAAAAAGAAGTCATGTTAGTAGAAAAGATAGTTATACATATCAGTGTAGAAATGTTACATGGTTAACAGTATCTGGCCTAACAAGGACCGTGTTCATGGAATGAGACTGATGCACAGTAACGTGCCAGAGGAAAAACTCAAATTGATTTTGATGGGCTCTGGAGCAGTTCTGCAATTATAAACTATAATAGTTTTAAGTTACTCATAGGAATTAAATTGCATTGACAGCTGGTATAGCCCCTGGCCTTTCTTTTGAGCCAGGTGCAACTCCGAGGTAGACGGGTTGCACTTTATAGGGTGGAAATCCAGCTGTAGGAAAAGTTTTGACATTGCTGAAGTTTCAGCAGCAAATTCAAGGACTGAACTGATCCAGTGAATTAATGTCTGAAAGCAGAATTTTTCTTTCTGGCTTTAAGAACCCTTTTTTCTTTTTAGACTGGTGGAAATTAGCCTTACTGTCTCAGGTGTCTCTTTCTTTGGAAATTTAACCCCCTTTTATTGTGAACCGATTATTTCCATTGTTGGAATTGCAGAATGGGATTAGGGAGCAGTGACAAAGAAAGAGGGAAAAGCCCCTTTGTCACTGCTCAGAGGCTCAGGTGTGAGCCAAAGACTTTTCTTTTGTCCTCTTCAACTTTATCTGTCCAGTGAAATTACCTCAGTAGTTGGTGTGGGGCATTATTGTGGGGAACAGCACACACCTATCTGGTGTCCGTATGGTGGTACATACACTAACAGCAGGATGCAGAGGTGATTAGATGATCCTGTACAAAGCTGACATGCAAATTTAAATCTGAGCCTGCACTCTAAGGTTTCTGGTGCTGGGGCACATCCCTTTTGAAAGGTAAGTTCTTGGAAGTTCAGCTGGGTCTAAACTTACTGTCACAAGAAAGCTTTTTGAACTGAAAGAAGTTCCCCTAGAGCACTTGAAACAGTGAAGAATTTGTTACTTAGTTGACCGATTTTAAGATCTAAGCAACACTGAAAACTAAGTACTTTTCAAAATTATGAGAAATACCTTGATGGTTATTAACTTTAATATTTCACAGCCTGGCAGCAGAGTCAAATCACAGAATGTGTTAGGTTGGAAGGGACCTTTAAATAAGACATCTGTGCACACCTCCTATTAATATCAGTGGCAGCTGGGCAGGCTAAGGCAGGAGGGAATATAGGGAAGTTCTGATGCAGAAAGCTGTACCAGTACTTTTGTTTTAACATTGGGTATGTCAGAAAGCAGGCAGACTGCCTTGGTGTCAGAGTTGGAGGTTAATCTGTTTTGTATTAATTTATTTTACAATCCTTGTTGCATATTTTCAGATAGGAAAAAAAATACTAAATATATGAAGCTAATCCCCATACACGGCATTACGCCCCACACTTTCATATTAAACCAAGTGTAGATAGGAAGCTAATAGCTTGTATGGGTGGTATTTCTTACACTGCATGGGTGCAAGAAACTCAGGCTATAACCTCAGCTACAGCAAAAAGCTAAGTATGAGTAACCCCTGTCTAGATCCCCTGCCTTGCGCTGTGGCCAGATGCAGACTAACGCTGTACATTCAGGGTGGCTTAGGCTGTGCACTCTTCCCTTGATGCCTTTCCCCCCACAGAAGCATATTTTGCTCCATAAACAGCTCTTGGTAAATGCCACAGGAACATTGTTCTAGTTCCCTGTCATAAAAGGTATGCTCTAGAGCTGTCAGAATAGGGGTCATTCTGCCTTCATCCCTGTGGCCCTCAAATTGCCAACCCTGACTAATACTGCAGTACAGCAATGTTCCCAAGCCTTCTTAAATGCAGAAGACTTTGAGTTCAGAGCTCATGAGTCTTAAAAGTTAAATATCTGTTCAGGAAACTTCATTCTAAAATGTGTAAATTCTATTTAATGGACTTTTGACCAGAGAATTCCATAGTCCAGCCACCTTTCAGAGAAATGTGATTTCCTTGGAGAACTGTTACTGGTCAGTACTACATCACTGCTTTCGTTCTTTAATTACGCTTCTAAAATTCCAGTCTCTGAAACAACCATACATATGATAGCTTATTGTAGTTGGCCCATGTGTAAACAGAGTTGAGAAAACGAGAGCTGTAGTCTTGCTGGTTGACATCATAAGTGTTTCCCTGACAGCCCAAGCTGGGTTATCATTCTCAGTATGTCCTCACCTTGAACTAGAAAAATTTGTTCTGATAGAGTCCTCCTAATATTTCAAACTTAGGGAAAGACGCACACGCAGAGCCATTCACGTGTTTCAAGATATGATTCATTCAAATGTGCAAGTATTTCCCATAGGGTTCTGTATGTAAAAGGACTGTTGCTATTAGACAACACAGATGGGAAATAGATTATCTCCTGGGTTTCAGAATGCTTAGCTAATGTTCATCAGCTTACAAAGGTGAGAAAATTTTAAGGTTTCTTCTCACTTTTAGTGACGGTGCCAGTACCAGCTGTCTTAAGCCTAAACTCCAAGAACATACTATTCTAAAACATTTAGTCACAGACCTAAAAGCACAGGGTTAAAAAGGGTAAGCAGCACTGTCATATTGAGGAGTTCAAAGGTTGATATCCAGGGTCACCTGGGAAACATCCTTTCAAAAACTCACCCCATAAAGATATAAAATTAAATTTTATTTTCCTTCCAGTGTATCTCCTTTTTAACTGTGCTTAGAAAAATGGGAACTAAATTATCATTTTAGTGTTTAACAACTATCAAGATAGGAAATTAATATGGATTAAAAAACTGGTATATACTGAACATGTGAGTGATAGTAATGAGGATCTGTGCTTTTTTCTGTATCTTCTTTAAATTAAGTGATTTCATGTTATAATTAGCATTTTTGGTCAAATTGAAATCCTTCTACCATCCATAATACTCAAACCATGTAGCTTTGTTAGAAGTCCTCAGAACAGGTATTGACACTTTATTAATTACACAGGCAGGAAACAGTAAAGTTACTTGAAAGTGGCTGTTATGATTTAGTGACTGTACATAGATCTTGCAAAATGTTAATGGTAATATGCATACTGTACCCCACATAAACACTGCAAGAATAGCATGGTCATTGTTACGCTTTATAGCTGTTTGTGGAAAATGTCTTAACCTGCATTCATGATTATAGTGCCCATCCTATTCCCATGCCTTTTTATACAGTTGTGGTAAGATTGTTATGAAATCCTTTTGTCATGTTCAAGCTAACTTACCTATGTATAGAATTTATATATTAAACCCCTCCCCCCCCTAATTTATACTGTGTTTTAACAGTTTGCCTGAACTGTCTATGGTTTCTAAATTTTGTAATGTGAGTGTCAAATAAGAATAATAATTAAAAAAAAAAACCAACCCTCAGCTGTGTGGATTTTGTTCTTCAGTTTTATTTGTATTAGAGATTTCATCAACTACAACTTGACAGAATAGGCTGTGAAGGCATTTGGGATGCTCTGGAAAACCAAAGATACAAAGATATCTCTGACTGCACGGCAATGCATGGGTACGTGTCTAGGCACAAAAGTGCCTGTGGTTTCTGCTCTTCCTCCTGTTTCCACTTTACTGCTTCTCTCTTCATGCCCTCAAGTTCCAAACGTTGCCCCACACTGCAAGGAAAAGGATAATTTCCCTTAGTACCCCTAATGAAGTGTTTTCCCAAATAAGTCATAGACTCAGAACTTCATCTGGGACTGAGCCCAAGTGTTTTCAGTCTGTTCCTATAAAGCTCCACGGCACAACTGATGCTTATGTGTGTTCTTTTGTTATTTGTATTGCAGTAAACCAAGAGCTTCTACTGAAGTGAGGAACCCATTTCAGTCATCATACACATCCCTGTTTCTAGTAGCTTAAAATTCTTTAAAATTAAGCAGAAACTCAGAGGTGAAACTCATAGGTCTAAGTGAGTGGAGTTTCCTTGATGTAACCTCAGGCATCTGCACCACATTGCTTCCTCATTGTTTCTATTCAACACAGTCTAGTCCTGCCTGCTGTTACCAGGTGAGGATTTCTGCCCCAAGTAAGCAGTGTCACTGACTCCAGAGCTTGTGGAAGTGTGTCCTGCAAACACCTGTCTCAGCACAGTGTTTCTACAGCTGGATGATCACGCTGTATTTTACCAAAGTAAAAACCAGTCTAAACCAGACAGAAAACATCTTGCTGGAGTGGCAATCTCCCAGCCATTTAAGCAGGGGGGGTTGATTACCCTTAATACCTGCTAGGGGCAGGGTAGGCTGTTCCAATCCGCTACTGGCCCCAGCTCAGAGAACCAGCATCTTCCTGGATCCCAACTTTTTACCAATGCCAGTGTGAATGAATGCAAGTGTCCACGCTCACACAAGGCTTCAGGGTCACTGCTCTTCTAAGTAAATTTCTAACAACTCATTAACAAGGAAAATGTGTCTCTGAGTCGTAACTGTATCTTCTTCTTTTTGACGTGGCTTATTATTTGCATTTTCCTATTCCACTGCATAATCTGGAGGAAAAAAAAAAACCCACATCTATTTTAAAGTTATCCTTTGCAAATATAAACTCTCATGGGGTGGAAATAACAGTCACTGGGTTCTTGCTTTGCCTTCCTACTGACCTACCCATCGGGGCTCTTACTAACTAGCTCTTTGAATTTCCGTATGCCACAACAACCCGGACACTGGCTCCCTTGATCAGTAGTTGTAGTTGTTAGTGAAATGAATGATGTAATTTTATGATAAATCTTAGAAATGTTCCTGGTGGTTTTTCCATTCCCATTCAGTTCAGTCCCCATAAACAGAAAGAATTGCCATTACTCTGTCCCTGAGCTCCCAAGCAAAGCTACAGCTGGTACCACAACTGAGGTGACCTATGAAATTCTCTCCATCAGTATAAAAAACAAACCATGAAACTGCAGAAATCCATAAACAACTAAAGGCAAAGCATGACTACTGTCCAATCATTCTCTGACACTAACTAGAGAGGAAAACCAAACCAAATACATCTTTAATTAAAGAAAAAGCAAAGCACTGTACTGGAAGTACTGAAAAACAGGTATTTTTCTCTCTGCTGCTGAGTCTTTCTGAAGTTGTGGCAAGGCAAGCAATCCCTGCTTTAAATTTTGTAACTGAACAATGAGAAAAAATAAAGAGATTTACATCTCCTGAATAGCTGCTGTGAGGATGGATCACCTACTGTTGTAAAGCATTTGAAAAAGAGACCATACAGAATCGCCTTTTGAAGCAAATATTTTGAATGCAGCTTTTCATACATGAGCAAATGTGCCCCACCAGGATAATTACACTGAATTGTAACATATTCCGCTGTACAATGCAATCCGAAGCATGGTTGCTTTGTGTGTTACTCCTTCCTCCACTCGTGCATACATTTGGTGTTGTAAAGTCTAATTAAACAAGGAAATACCTCATATAAACAATAGTAAATACCATTACGGGTTGACAACAGAAGTGGCTGTAACTACACTCAAATGAGTTTCCATTGCAGTTTTGTAAAGGCCAAATTTCTCTGATGTGATTCCTCTCCATTAGATTATTCCCATCTTAAAAGTGGCCATTTCTAGAGTGGCTGTTGCTTTGTTCACGCTACATAACCCGGCCATGGCCAGTGAGTATCTCCTGAATTTTTATCCTTCCCTCAGACACCACTTAAATTCCACCTGACAACTGCTGGGTCTCCACTGCCACCTCCTGAACAGGAAGGAAAATGAACTGCTTTCGATGCTGCTTTTTCTTTTGGGTGTCTGCAGAGGTACTTTGAAAAGCACTTTGTTTGACACAGAGTGCAGTATGAAATCGCATTGCAATCTGTCTATACAGGCTGCTTTTTTATAACATCTGTCATAAAGCGCTTACTTCAAGAGTGAAATATCTTTATGTATATTTGATGTAAAAGCAGTACAACCTTTATATACAACTTTTCTGCAATAAGGTTCAAAATGAGAAACTAATTATGAACTTCTGATAGATTTGTTGCTCTTTCAACTGTCAGCCAAAAACCTCTGACTGAAATTAAGCAGTTTTGCTGGCTGCCCTTCACTGTATTTCCCTATGAACAATAGTTCTTTTCATCCCTTGTATTCCAGGCTGAAGATCCTTCTTTTTGACAGAAGAGACCTGAAATGCCCTAGAACCAAAATTTTTCTGCTTCTAGGTACAGTCAGTTCTGATGGCCTCCTCAGTGTTAGCTTGTTCTGTGCCATTAAATGGGCCTTCCCCAAATTGCTGCTGAGCTGGCCTGTCATCTATTTATATGGGAAGATAAAAATAGCAAAGCTAAGACCTAGTAAAACCCAGAAGAGGCAATGAGGCAAGGAAGGCAGATAACGTGATCCTGTCACATCCCATCTCCTCTGCCCTACCAGGGATAGCAGCCACTGGTTTGTTGCCTTTCAGCAAGAAACTTTCCATAAAATCCAGATATCTTTCCTAGACATTCCTCTTGGAGTAGGAAATCAGTGAGAAACTGTAATTACTGGTCCAGTTGGCCAGTGGCAGGTCAATGTATATTTTCTGTATGTTCGTGTGTGTACGTTCCCTCTCTGCCCTCTCAGGCAGGGGTTTTATCAATGAATGTTGGGAAAAATCCTAACATGCTGCAGATGTCATTACGAGTTTTATAAATAATACCCAATCATTTACACAGTAAATGAGAAACAGTAAACCTCTGCCACCAAAGCCATACTTGGCATTGACAGATTTGATATACGACAAGGACTATGAAGAACAAACTTTCTTAAAAACCACGTGGCAACAAACAGCTGTCAATGCTCCATACTTCAGTTTCTCTTCTTAAAAATAAACCAAGAGAAACAGGATTTTCACTCATGTAAACCACATTTAAATGCTTAAGTTTACTGGCAAGCGAATTTTAAATCCACAAAGCCAAACTTACATCTTCATTTTACTACTATTTGCTGCTAATACTTTGGGGACTGACATTAAAAAGACTTGGTCAATAAAAGGGACACTACACCTTAGATTTTCTGTTTTTTGCTTCAGTTGCAAAACTTTTCTGTATTAGACATAAAACTTGCTAAAATTATTCTGGGAGTCAGGGAGTTCAGGAACTTTTTATATCCACTACCCTTCAGAGAGCTGTCATCTTCCCCAGATAAGACTGCGAGTTAATAAACTGGCAGCTTGTGTTCCAGCCCCACATTTGCCTTGTTTTGGCTCTGCTTTTCTTTCAAACAATCTTTTTGGGGCATATTGAATTCTCTGAATGACTGCTAGAGTGGGCAGTATTTTTCCACTGCACAGCGCTGCATCAGTTTGGACCCGTGAGGTCTGGCTTTCCTCAGAGCAAGCAGGCCTAAGCAGGCCTTTCTGTCTGCTGGCTGCGCATGACTAAGCTCTACACAACATTCACATGGGCACGAGTTGGGAATTGCACGCAGCCTTCCTCAGGCTCTGGTCCTGCAGGGAGCCCCACTGTGACTGGTGTCTCCCAGGGTTGGAAACATCCATTTGCTTCCACCCAGCAACGCACGTAACTCTCTTTTCAGTCCCAGGGGAAGGAGCTGTTGTATCTGGCGGGCTTGGGAACACGATCAGGTTTACGAGGTGCGTGCTGCACAGCCTGTGAGCTGCACACAGGAAGGGCCACACCAGCACACCCCCTGCAGCCCACTCTTAAAGTTAGGCCTGACACTGGAGTCAACCCGGCCACCGAGGTGCTCAAACACAACGGTTGGTGGGTTCGTTATGAGGAGTTAACGGGCGGTGTCACTTCTGGACTGCCCCACCTGTTCGACAAGGCAACGCTCAGGACTAGGGGATTGCGGCCCTGCAGCTCGCTGGGAGCCTTTGGACGCGGGCTCGCTGCTTGAATCCCAGCGTGAATTCAGGCCCGCAACCCCGCACAGCCTCAGCTCCTTGGAGGTTCACCCCGCGAGCGGCGCGGGTAACGCCCAAGCTCCTCACAGAGCCGCCATGGCGGCTGCGGCGCCTCAGAGACCGGGCGGGGCTTCTCCTCCGGGGCTCCGCTCCTCCTACCACCTCCGCTAGGGGGCGGTCTTAGCCTCGCGCCTGCTCGTCACGCTGTGCGTCTGACGTCAGGCCGCACAGAAGCCGCGAGAGCGAGCGAGGGAGGAGGAAGCAGTTTCTCGGTGCTCGGTCGCGGCCGCCATTTTGTTTGTGTGCGCAGGGCGGACTCGGGGCTCGCTCGCCTTTCTTTATACCTGTAAGTGGTGGAGGCGGTCTTCTTTCTCGGGATATTCTTCTCTTTTTTCCTTTCTCCCTTCCGTAGTTTAAGGGGTGAAGCAGCGGGGAAGCGGAGCGGGGTGGTGAGGGGGGCTGCGCCCCTTGCCTGCGCGGCCTGGGGAGTTGGGCGGGCGTGAAGCCCTGCGTGAGGGGTTGGTTGAGGGGATATTAAGGCGGGAGAAGGGATCCTTAGTACGGATCCCCCTGGTCAGGGTCTCCTGTGGCGGAGAGGCCCTCTGCGGTGCGTGTGGGGGCTGGGGCGGGCAGAGCTGGGGCCTCGTGCGCAGGGGTTATTCGGGGGGGCGGGTGGCCGCGTAGCTCGGCTTCAGCCCGGCTGGCACGGAGGTGTCTGGCGCCTGCCCAGAGGGCATCAGAGGCGAGCCCTTCCTCACTCGGCTTCAGGGGCCTCGCGAGGGAAAACGGGCGTGGAAGGTGGGCTTCGTGGCCGTGGGTTGGAGTAGTCGGTGTTTTCTGTAAGGACTTGATCCTTCGTGTCCCTACCCGAGACGCTCAGATTGCCCCGGGGACTTTGGTCATCTGAAAGGAATAAGCCTTTGACCTCGGATCCGAAGAGCCTGCCAAGTGTTTGAGGAGAGACATTTAGAAATTGCTGTGTAGGCAGCTTATGGGGAGGACGTTTGTGACCTTCCTGAGACGCTTTATATAGGGATCTCATATAAAAAATATCCATGGCTCCTATTTTACCGGTTTCACAAAATTGTAGAGATTGGAAAGGACCTCCAGAGAGCATCGAGTCCAACCCCACCCCCACCAAAGTAGGTTCCCTAGAAAAACCTGGCAAAATGTGGGAGTGAGAACGGCCTGTGGTATGGATTAGCACCACATGCTGTATAGGAATGCATATGTTCGTGTCAGCTGTCAGTATTACATAAGTGAAGTGCTCTGGTGCATAAACGTAGAGGGAGTGCATAATAGTAAAAAATCTTAAAGCAGTTCTTGCTGTAAAATGGGTTGTGGCCACTTGGCACAGACCGTTTGTAACAATTTCTTCCTCATTTGCATTTATTTGGTTCCTTATGGGGCAGAACTTGTAACCTCCATCTTAATTTAAGTATTTCTGTGTGCATTTAACTGTAGCGAAGCAGCAGTTAATCTTCACCTACATTTTTTCTTCAGTGTCCGGTGTCAAATGTCCACCCTTTTGCCCCTATGCTTCCCTGCCCTCCCTCGCCACCCCCCAAGACACTTCAGTGGTGATTTTATTTAAATATTTGACCACTATGTAGAATTACTGCAGCCTGCCACATGGGAGAGGAAAAGGCAATCATAAATAAAACCTATTTACCTATAACTGAGTGTGTGTAACTCTTCACCTCAAAAGTAGAATAATAAACCTGTGTGTTTCATAACTTATGTGGGTTAAAAATAGAGGAAAATGGCTGTGGAGCTAGGTAAGAAGAGAAGAAATTCAGGCGTGTAAATGAAGCACTAATCAGTTTTAATTTTGTATTGATCCTTCAGGCATTTTTGTTTGCCATTTGATACATTAGTATTTTTATTTCTTGCTAATGTATCATAAGTAATTGACAGTTTTGCAAGATGTAGATCACGACTGATTCAGAGGATATACTTACTAATCACTTATTTTTAATAGTCTGTCACTCTGTTTGCAATTTTTGTATTTTAAAACCAGATTTTTGTAAAAAAAAAAGTGGTGCAGGTGTCTTGGGGTTTTTTTAACTACCATCTTGTCACATATGTTACAAAAGTAGCAGAAAACCCCATTTTCAGAAGAGACTTGGCATTTACATGCTCTAAAAGTTTCTTAACGCCTCCAGTTGGTGCAGAGACAGACAACATTGTTCTGTGTCAGTTAACACAATAATGTGTGTGTGTGTGCACTATCTTTGTTACTGAACTACTTTTCTTACTGCCACTGCTTACTATGGAAACTTTTTCTTGTCCTGTGTGAGAAGAGTGTGTATATATATATGTCTTTATACTTTAGTTTTATAGCTGTACCTTACTTTTTTTTTTTGTTTTTTCTTTCCAGTTGTGCATGTACCTGTTTGAACACAGAATTCCTGCATATAACATCCAGCAACAGGAGCTGGTGGGTTTTCTTTGGTGAATCAGAAGAAATTTAAAACACGCACAGACTTGCATGCTCACAGGGTTCAAAAATTAGGTCTTGGCTCATAGTACTGCAGTGTTATGTGTTAATACATCAGAGTTCACTGTGATTATTGCTAAAACTTTTAAAGTGTCTGTTTAACAGTGATTTGGAGGTAGGTTTGTGAGAGAAGTTTTCAGAATGTTTGACCATACTTGGCTTTCATGTAGTAACTTCTGTACAATACAGTATGAAGAGCAAAGTACAGGTTTTGTGAGAGAGGATGTTTCAAGATTAAGGTATCTTTAACAGAAGACTATAAGGAAATGATTCTGTTTTGTCACTTGAGTGTTTAAAATAGGCTTTAATGACATACTCGAAGCAATTAACTGAAGATGAGTTGGCCTATTTAATCTTGATTTGTGTTTCATAACAGCGTTACAGTGTTAGGATGAGAAAGCTGTCTGCTCTCCCAAAGCAAAATAATGCATGGGGGAAGCTGAGGAAGAGCAATTACTTGAGGAGATGGTTCTTTCTAGTTTGGTCATATTTCATCTAACTACAGTAGTTGACTCGTGTCTACCAGTATCAGTGCAATGCTGTTGTCTTTTATGTGGTTCTGTTGACTTCTTTTTTCAGTGGCAGATGCGGCATTCAAAACAGTCTCACTGTCCTGAATGGGACGACAGAAAGAGCTGGGATCAGAGAAAGCACAGCAGCAGCCGTAAACGCAGGAAGAGGTCCCACAGCAGTGGACAAGAAAGCAAGCACTATAAACCAAATCACATTTCAGAAAGGTACAAGGCTCTCAATTGAGTAGCACTAATGTTTTTTACCGCTTCTAAAATAAATATGTTTTCAGGATAACAGTTTCTGAGTCCCCAGAGTTGGCAATTCCAAATAATTGGCTCACTTAAGACAAGTGTATAGGTCACTGGTTTTATTAACACAGTAGCTGAACCATTAAGTTCAGAACCATGACATTCTTTTATTAAAGAAGTGAATGTTACAGTTTTTAATTGTTGACAGTCAAGTATTGGTATTGAATACATTCAGTGTTAAATATCAGGTAAAAATTATGTCTTCTCGTTTACTTAATGTGAACAAAAGGAAGAGAAGGTTTGTTTAACGATATAATACAATGGTAAGTATGAGGTTGTCATACTAATTTGGGGTGGTTTGCTTTTTCTCCCACGCTGCTTTCACTGGAAGGATGTGTTTGTTTTTTATCTTGAGAAGATTCCATGGAATTCTTTAAGAGCACATACTCATGTTTATAGAATGCTGGAAGGGGTAGGTGTACAGCGATACAGGGGCTCTTTGCCTCAGTAGCTTAGAGGATTTTTTTCTGCGCAGAAGTTTCTTGATCCAGATACTCTGAGGTTTTTAATGTTTAATGCAGAGCACTAAGAACAATGTTACTTCTCTCAGTCTCCAGGTTTTATTTTTTAATGCTTTGAGCTTTGAAAGCATAAAAGGAGATTATTGCTGTATTGAGAGTGTTTTATCCTATGACTTTATGGATTGTAATTGAGTTGCGCAGTATATTTTAGGAGGCATTTCTCCTTTTTGAGTCTTGAGTTTCTTATCTACTGTGCAAACTGTGGATGGATTATATATTGTTCATGTGGATGGCTGCCATGTATTTGAGACTGACAATGTTATTAGAGTCCTAATAAAGTAATACCAAAAGCTCCACTATTTTTGGGGAGGTTGGTGTAAAGACAAATACTATGTAACTAACTCAGTTCAAGTCACTTATCTTGTTGGAACCTCAAGTTTTGAAGTGGAGAACATTCACTTAAAATATATTTTCAGTCATTATTTGGACGATAGAGCCATAAATGAAAGAGACCATCATGACCGGAGATATGTTGAGGAATACAGAAATGACTTCTGTGAAGTGTATGACCACAGGCATTATCACAGAGACTATGAAAAGAGTCACCACCATCACTATAGCAAATCCTCTGGTCGGAGCAGGAAAAGTAGTCATAAAAGGAAGCATAAGAGACATCATTGCTCCAGTCACCAATCACATTCGGTATGAGTAATTTTTAACTTTATTATTAATGAATTAGAGGTAATAGACTTCTTAAGTGAGTGCTAGAACTTCCAATTCCTGTTCACAGTACTTTAAGAAATGTTATATTATTAAAAAGGATTTGTAGTTGAGTCTAAGCATATGAGTATGTTCTTAGTTGAGACTTCTGGTTCAGGCTGTTGGGTGGGGGTGGCTTTGTCATCAGTACTAGTTATACGCTGGGAATGCAGGTGGCCAGTAGTAAAGATCACTGGGATTAATCTGGAAAATGTTATCTTGACCTTGAAAACAGGTAACTATCGTGTTTCAAAGTACAGTTAACACATTCTAGTTTTACAGAATAGCGAACTATGTTTTTTCAGGTAGACTGAGATGCTATCCATCCTGTTAATAACAGTAATTGAAGTGACATGCTTTTTTAATGTAAGCTTAATTGGAAATACAAAGCGTGCATGCCTGGTAAAAATTGATATGAACAAGTTCTACAGTTCCACGCCTGATTCCAGAAAACTTTGATAAGCCATGTGCCTGGCTAATGGCAGCTAATGCCTTCTTGAAGATGGCGTAAGTTTGCTGCTTGCCACCTTTGAAGGCATGCTTTCAGAATTGGCATGATGCCCACTGATACATCTTTAGCTTCAGGTGTTTTATGTTATGTTTCTGCAGTAGAAACAGCCAGTTGTGTTAGATTATACAATGCAAGGGCTTCAGAGTAATTTTTCTTCTCCCTAAACATGAGGGAAGTAAAATTGCTTGGTATGTGTTTTATATTTAGATTAGATTACATGAAGTGTATGCTTTAAAAATAGAAACATTTCACCTGACTGTAAGCTTAGATACGTAAATAAATACTGTGTTTTGCTATTTGCTAGCAAAGTATTAGAAATAGTGATGTTGCTTTCTTAATCTGTCTTCAGTTAAGCCACTGTTTGAGAAACAAAATTGTGTTGTTTTTTCTGTTGCTTTATCACTTTAAGTATTTATCTGAAAATCTGTTCCTTGCCATGTTTTTCTTCTGTAACATAAACTGTGCCCTGTGAATTTCTGGGGACTGAATTTGAAATTGCTCCTGCCAACTGTTCGTGGCCTGGTGTGTAACTGAATGCCTGAATATCTCCCCGCTGAATGAATTGCGTATTCTGCCCTGAATTCACTCTGATATATTGATTGGCTGGACGATCTTGGTGCCGTTTCCAGAAGAGTCACCGAAGGAAAAGATCCAGGAGTGTAGAGGATGATGAGGAGGGTCACCTGATCTGTGAAAGTGGAGACGTTCTAAGAGCAAGATGTATAGAACATTTTTCAACACTTTTTAAAAACTTTTCAGCAAAAAATCTGTTTAGAATAGTAATGTCAGAGGAGGGGGGCTAAAGAAATCTTCATTGCTCTTTTTGTTCTGTTTTTTTTGTGCTTTTTTGTTCTTTTGCATATCTTCTTTTCTGTAGAATTTAAATACTGTGTTCAAAAGTTCCAATTAGTAAATGAACTTGAATCTTGAGATTAGAACAAGGGATAGTTTTTTAGCTAACTGTTTTCATGACACCTGTCCAATAAAATAATGCATTCAGATGCTGAGATTTAAAGTAATTATGCTTTTGTAATGACACATTTTTAAATCTACATTAATAATATGCATTTGTCTTTAAGTAATTATAGAATTCTAATTCATGTTTGTTCTTTTTAGATGAAATTGTTGCGACTTTAGGAGAAGGAGCTTTTGGAAAAGTAGTGGAGTGCATAGATCACGATATGTAAGTGTCAGTTATTTTTTTATAAATGGATCAAACGACAGAAGACACTAATCTCAGAAATTAAAGCTCAGGGATGCTTCTTTAAAAGAAAGTTTTAATTCAAATAAATTGTAGTGTATTTAAGAAAAAAATTACACTGTTTCTGAGAGCTGCCCACCTTGTAAGCCTGTTTCTACTTGAAGATTTTTAAGAATATTCAGGTGATATAATTCAGTCCCTGATTGTTTTTAAGGTTCAGTCATCTCATACAACATCAGAAATTTTTGTTTTGGGTGTGTAAAGAGAATGAAATTGATTTTGGGAGACAGAAGGTCAGAAGTGCAGTGAGATGCTGACAAAGTACTTTTTTTTGGTTTGGTTTGGTTTATTTTTGTGAAAGCAGCTGTTAGGAATTGGTTGAGAGAAAAATTTCTTTCCTCAGTCTCCACAATAAGAATTACCTTTTGAATTTAAGTCTGTTCAGGAGCTGGAGATTGTGTTGCAAGGGGAGACTGCATTCTTGTGTCATTAGAATGTAAATACATAGAAAATTCAACTTCGTTGGTGAATGTGATGGAATGAACTATGTATATCCGTTCTATTCAAGTAGTAGCCTTCCAGTTTGAATGTTAGACTGAGGGCAGGTCAGTTTTCACTGGTACAAAATCAGGATTCTCCTGATCCATCCCGTAGGAGTGCTGGAAAACAGACAAGTTGTACAAGTTGCAGGAAAAAAGTTACATTCTTTTCAGTACTTTCCTCAAATGAAAACTTTGCTGATTTATTTTTAATCATCTTGCAGGTTTATTCTTGATGCTTATTCTATTTATAGATTCATTATTTGTTATATGATGAGATAAGACAGGGAAGTAGTTACTTTAGCATCTACTATCGAGTATTTGACAAAGGAATGATGAATACTGTATTTCTTCGTAGAAACAGTTCTAGTTAAGTTCAGTGTGCTTTTGCCAAATTCCCCTAATCCATCTTGTAATTCTTTATGAGCTTTAATGTTCCTGGGTTTCTTCTAATGAAAGCTTTGGGATTGTAGGTATTAACAGTAATGGATTCAGTTAGTGATGTTCTACTTTCTTTTAAAGGAGAGGAATGCATGTAGCAGTTAAAATTGTGAAAAATGTTGGTAGATACCGGGAAGCAGCCCGTTCAGAAATACAGGTGCTGGAACACTTAAACACAATGGATCCAAGCAGCACTTTGTAAGTATAAAATCCAAATAGTCAGCATACTAAGGATCTGCAGAAGAAAATTATTCAATACATTGATTTTTCCTTTGTTTATTTCTTAAGCCGCTGTGTCCAGATGCTGGAATGGTTTGATCATCATGGCCATGTTTGCATTGTTTTTGAGCTACTGGGACTTAGTACATATGACTTCATTAAGGAAAACAGCTTTTTGCCATTTCATATTAATGACATTAGAAACATGGCTTATCAAATTTGCCAGTCTATAAACTGTAAGTAAATCTCCGTAGTCTTACCAAATACGGGGTTTTTTGAGCGTTGTGGGGTTTTTGTTGTGTGGTTGTTGTGTTTTGTTTTTCCCATTAGGAAATGAATGTATTTATTATGGAATCCTGTTCTTTTTCTTTCCTTGTAGTTTTGCACCATAATAAACTCACTCATACAGATTTAAAGCCTGAAAATATCTTGTTCGTGGAGTCTGATTACATAGTGAAGTACAATGCCAAAATGGTAAGTTTGTTCTTTGTTTCTCCCAACTAAAACCAGGCCACTTCTACCTGTCTTCATTGGAGCTTTTCTTAAAAAATGTATTTGTGGAATAGGCGAAGTTAGTTATTTCTTCTGATTCGTAGGACTTTTTCTCGTTCTCCTTGAGATGTAATAACTTTCTGCTATGTAATTTTTTTCTGATTCAATCTAAACGTTTTTAAATGTTTTTTTATCAATTGCTAGTTAAGTTATTTCCACTTTAATGAAGTTCTGTCATTCATAGTTGGCATTGGGTTAATGGCCTCGAGTTTAGCCAGGTTGTTGCATTCATATTTCTTGGTCTATTTGAACCTCTTTAAAGCATCCTTGTGTTTTGAGAGGAATGTCAGACCTTGGTTTCTGTTTCATTACCCTGTAGTGCCTTTCAGTTTTGCAGTCCTTGGATTAATAGCAAAGATGAATTTCCTGTTTGTCATCCACATGTGATCATCACGCAGTGTTATTACTGGCGTGGGTTCTGAATAGGCCTGTTCTTGACCAGTGTCTTCCTTTTTAAATCTAAGAAAACACTGAATCATGACGTTAGTGTTGTCTAGTGCTGGCAGAAGTACAGGTTTGTTGCTGCTCCTTTTTTTTCAAAGTGTAAAAACTTGGAGACAGAAAAGCAGTAGGGGCTTCAGGGCCTCTAGTTTATACATAAGGCTTGATTTAATTTTTAGAGCTAAAATTGTACAGATGAGTATATGCACCAACGGATAGAAAAAGCAAGACAGATGTAACAACTAAGTGAAGTTAACTTGATGGTTAACAAGAGGAGAAGAGTTCTTTTAACTGTGGGAATGGTCCTGACTCAGCTGTTTGAGCATTCAGGTCAAATCACTCTACTACCAGCTCTTCTTCCTTGGAGCTTCAGCTGTATAGGTATTAATGTATTTGGAAGGAGTGTTTTGTTAAATAGGTTTAGTTTGTAACATTTTATGTTAACTGGTATTTTGAAGGTAAATTAAGATCATGTGGTGAGTACCTTTTGCCTGTGCAGCGTTTAAACAATACTCATACACAGTGTTCTGGTTTTCCTGCAGAAGCGAGATGAACGCACTTTAAAGAACACAGACATCAAAGTCGTTGATTTTGGAAGTGCAACTTTCGATGATGAGCACCACAGCACATTAGTGTCTACAAGACATTATAGAGCTCCTGAAGTTATTCTAGGTCAGTAGACACACTTAAACCTTCTGACAGTTAATTACAGTTCGTTCACATGCTCTTTACTTCACCGGAGCAGTTGCTCAGGGTTGTAATAATGCAGCCAACTATCACAGATGGTGATGTTAGAATTCATGAGAGTAAACAATAAATACTCTAAAATATTTTAGAAATATTCTAAAAACAAGTCCAGACATGTTCCTCTCCCACCAAGATAAGGAGAAAATTGGCATCAGTTAATGCATAGAAACTGGGCAAATGCTTTGTGGGTTATAAGTTTTGAGAAATACTAAAAAGTAAAACTTTGCTTGTTTTGCAGCACTGGGATGGTCACAGCCTTGTGATGTTTGGAGTATTGGTTGTATCCTTATTGAGTATTACCTAGGATTTACAGTGTTTCAGGTATGAATCTAAAGTTAAATTGAACATTTTTGTTACAGACTGCTGATTTTGATCTTCGAATGACATGTACTTAACTATTACTATAAAGGCATAACCTTGCAGGCTTTTAAAGTATTTACATAGATGAGATTGTAAAGATGACATGGGTATATGAAAATGTGATGTCTGGGTTATCTCCTTCAGACTGTTAAGTGTGTTCATTGCTTTTTCTACACAGACACATGATAGTAAAGAACACCTGGCAATGATGGAAAGAATACTAGGACCTCTGCCAGCTCACATGATCAAGAAATCCAGGTGAGTTCATCATAAGAGTAAGATGCCTTAGTATTTTCCTATTACAAGAGAAATTTTAAAATCTGCATTGTTAGCTGGAGCTTCTCACAATCAGGAAAGAGGCTTCCAGGCTTCTTGTTACTTACTAGTCTATTGCATGAAATGGTGTCACATTTAAGTGAATGGAGTAGTTGACAATACTCTTCTTCCCTGGTTTTAGTCTGATTGGCCAGCAACCAGAATGCCAGGCTCTTAGAGGGTAACAGAGTATGAATGTCCTTAAGTCTTTAAAGCTAAGTTTGGGATGATCACCAGAACATTATTAGATTATCCTTTTTTTTTCTATAAACTCTTGAGTCTAAAGAACCTGCTGTCACCAGAATACTTCAAGTGAGAGGAGAGATGCCAAATGAGAGCTGTCTTGCTAATACAGCTGCTGGCCTCTTCCTCTGTCTTTGACAGCCCTCGAACGCACACTCTGTGATCTTTCTGTCTGGCTCAAAGATAATTGAGAAATTCAGAGCATGTGAAATCTGATGGTCTCTTTCTGAAATAAGTTGTTCTCTTGCCAGCTAATGCAGATAATCCTGTAACTAATGTTACAGTAGAATTGAAATAATTCTAGGTTGGGTAATGTATTTAGTTCATTACATCCAGGTGATTCATAATGCGTTTTGAAAAATCAGGACAAAAGCTGAGCTGCAGTTGGTATAGATTCAGGTAGCATTTAGGAAAACCCCAAAGTAGTACTTAAATGAAGTTTTAATGTGATGCTGAGGTGTGGAGTCTCATGTATTTGCAGTACATTTTTGAAGATATTTGGGAATATCTGATTCTGTTAAACAGTTACCATCCACTTAACTCTGCAGATTTTATAACAAATGTTCTTTAAATGTTGATAGATGGACAAGCTGTCTTTTATTTGTTATGAGCAGATGAGACCAGGTTCTTCTCTTGCAACACCTTAAAGCATATATTTCTTTAAATATCAGTAATGGAAAATAAGTTTTCTGTGGCTTCTTTCTTGACTGGAATGTTGAAGGACCTGTTTGCTAAATATCGTGACAGTTGTAATATAAAAGCAGCAGGTCTCTGTGAGTATTAGCTAGAAGAGATATTAGCTGCCAGATGGAGAGGGGTTTTCTGGTACTCTTGTATGGTGCTTCAGAGCTGCTTAGAAAAGCATCTCCCCACTTCATGCACTGACCCTATCTGACAATTAATTTTCTTTGTAATGCAGAAAGCATTATTTCCACCATGACCAGTTGGACTGGGATGAGCACAGTTCTGCAGGACGGTACGTTAGGAGACGCTGCAAGCCTTTAAAGGTAGGTAACAATACTGGTTATTTGGTTAGATGGGCAGTTGGGAGACATCTCTCTAAAACACTTTCTTCTTTTTCTTTCAGGAATTTATGCATTGCCAAGACACAGATCATCAGAGTCTGTTTGACCTTGTTCGCAGGATGCTGGAATATGATCCAGCCAAAAGAATTACTCTTGATGAAGCCTTGCAGCATCCTTTTTTTGAACCATTAAATAAATAAATTCAAAGATCTTTTATGCTTCTCCAAGGAGATTTCCTAGACTGTGTCAGTCAGCAGAGGTTGCATGAAACTTTTCTAAACCTTAAATTATTTTGTACAGTTAAGTCTGTATATATTTACATATGTTTTGTATAACTGTTACGTATACCTTGTTGAACAGTTGTAGTCCTCTGGGTATCAAAGTGAAAAATAAAAGTAATTTTCATTTTTGAAAATGGTTTTCTCCTTGAAGCCTTAACATCCCCTTCTGCAGCTGGGGCTGCTTAAGCATCTGACTTGAGGAGTACGTGGGCTAGCTTAACAAGCTTTGAACACCTTAACAGTGTTCAGCTGTCCTTGTACTAGACCGGGCAAAGATTTGAAGGGCAAAGGCAGCCTAGTCAGTCTAGGATATTTTGTGATAGAGCACTGAAACGTGACTGAAAGCTGTAGATCCTAAGTAGGTACCTCTTTTGTAGATCACCTCTTTTCTGGATTTTCTGTTAACCAGCATATTGGCTAATTAGTGTTTGGAAACTTGTGTGATGCTTTCAGTGTTAAGAACTTAATAGGTAACTTATTTTTAATAAGGTCTGAAAGGTAACAGATTTTCAGTGTTGTTTTAATTCATTGAAGATCTGTGTTTCTGTGACAAGGCTTTTAGAAAGCCTGTACTGCCCCTGGAGAAAAACAGAGGAATTGTGCCTCCCCTGCTCTTGAGATAGTAACAATCATCTTCAGATATATATTTCTGTGGAGCTTGGTGTGTCATTACTGACAAACACTGTCATTGGAATATCACCTGGGAAAGGGAGGTGTTCAGGGCCAGGTTGGTGTCCCAGCCTGCGGCAGGGGGGTTGGAGCTCTATGATCCTTGGGGTCCCTTCCAACCCAGACCAGTCTGTGATTCTATGACAGGTTCAGGATTGTGACTCCTGAGCTTGGGTGTGCTGAGTTAAAGCAAATGGGTCTCTTTTCTAAGCCCCGTTAACGCACTTGGATATTTTTTGCTCTTCCATGTTTAAGTTGATGTTTTCTTGGTATTGTCCCAACGCTGTTGCAGCCTGTGTCGCAGCATGGGGGGCAGGGAAGCTCCCAGGGTGTAGGGCTCATCCCAGCTGTCTAGATGCAATATGCACATTGTGGCCATTTGCTGCAGTCCTGGCTTGACCACGCAAGCCTGGCTTAGGAAAGGGAACAGTAAATTGCTTCAGCTCTGCAGGAGTTTGACATCAGGTTTTGTGCTTGCTAAGTCCTAATGCGCAGTAAGATTTTAAACTGATGGCCTTGTTCCGCTGATGTGGAGGCGGCTTCATTTGCAAGGGGCTCTAGACATGGGGGTGGAATATATCTGGGACAAGGCTTTGAAAGCTTATCTTCAGTAAGCAGTCACCTGCTGTGCTTCGTTACATCTTGTGATAGGTACCCCCTTCCTAGGATGCTGATATTTACATCATTGTTTCTTCTCTGCGTGACGGAAACCCTAATGCTCTGTACCACCCAGGTCAGTAGGACTGGGGATGGGAGTGAATTCTTTCCCTTCCCACAGCACTTTCCATCCCACACCTTCAGCAGCAAAGCAAGGAGTTGGCTGAGCGTGTCAGCTGAGCAATGCAAATCGAAGGCAGATGGGGAAGAAAGAAGTTTATATGCTGCTAGAACTATAAAACTAACTATAAAACAGTTCTAGCAAAATTAGAAAGGGAAAGACTGTGTGTACTCTTGCTCAAGGAGTACTTCTGGCCATTGTTAATGTAGTCACTAAAATGCATTGCACGTGCCAAAAGAGATACATGCTGGAAAAAAGTACAACCCCCTGTTTAAATTCACTTTCCTTCTGGTAAACTTAAAAATGCAGTATCAAGATTAATAGAGCATCTGCTGTGAGGTGCCAAGGCCTTCTGCCCGGCCTGTGAGGCTCACGCAGCCAGGTGCTGGGGGCCTGATTCCTCCTGGTCTCTGTGCTGCCCTTGACACTTTTGTATTCACTAGGGAAGAGATTTTTATACAGCATGAGTGTCGTTGGGGTAGTGTGTATGTTAGGATTGAGCTGGGGGATCAATCAGATCTACTTTGCATCTTTGTGCTTTTAGTTCCTGTACTGTAAAATCACAGTCTCTAGCTCTGAATGGTTCAGTTGGGCAGCCCAACAATAAGCACTTCTAAACACGGGCAATGGGACAAAATGAAGCTCTGAAGTGACCAGAGCAGGCTTTGTCTCTGAAGTGCAAACTGCACACCAGGTCCAGAAGCTGGGCAGGGTAGAGGAGTTGAGACGGGGGTTAAACTTGATAGGAAAGGGGTAAGGGGTTCTGGGGCAGAGGGCTTAGCTGCTGTGGCTGTGGTCAGTCCTTCCTCTTACAGTTTGTGGTTCTGCTGTAAGGAGGGCTTGGGTCACACAGTTATGCTTTAGGACAAGAGGCTTTGCACCCTGGAAGCTCCCCCAAAATGATGATACTGTGCACAGGCGGTCAATCTCATAGAGCCCCTAAGCAAAGTCTTAGCGGGGTTGCAGAAAGGAGAGGGGGAGAAAGTGGCAAGGAAGAGACACAGCCTGGAGTTTTCTTCTTTGTATCTTCAGGCATTTTTTTGTATCTTCCTGCCAGAGCACGAAATAGTTCTTGGCAAATGATACAGATTTGCTGGGCTAACTGGTCTGGAAGCGGTGGCTGTGAGAAAGCAGTGGCTGTCTCACAGGGCAGTCTAGCTGTGTGTGCGTGTGTGTGTTTTATTAACCGGCACCTCTCCTAGCAGCGTTTTCTAACTCTGTCCTAGGGCTTCAGTCAGCTGTTCCAGACCTAAGAACTGCTCCTAGAAGGGTAGGGTTTGCATCCAGGAGGCAAAGAATACATTTGGCTTTGTGCACTATGTGCTTAGAGTCTAGACAGGCATTAGGTTATCCCAGGATGTTTTATAGGCAAGTTAGGAGTTGACGTGATGCAAGGAAAAGGCAAGGATGTTTGGCGAAGTCATGGGGTATTAAGTGCTTATACATGAATGTGGTTTCTCTCATTCAAAGGTTCTCTAAAGCAAATGGGGTGCTTGACTCTGATAAACTCCGTATGTTTCAATGCATAGTGGAAGACCGCGGAGCTTCGCAGATACGGTCCCTTCCCTAAAGCAGATCCCACCCCAAAGAGAAGGAACAGACCCGCAGCGATGGGCATCTCTGGCAGGTCACGCTTGTTAGGAGCAGAGAGGCCGCTTCACAGCTCTGCGCCCCCGCGGAGGCTGAGCGCGGCCGGGTGCCCGGTCTCCCGGCGGGGGTCCCGGCCTCGCCCCGCTGGAGGGCGCCCGCTCCGCGCCCGCGGCCGTTCCTCCGCGGGATACCCTGCGCGGCCGCTGCCCGCTTCGGTGGTTGGAGCGGGGCCGCCCCCCGCTTCTGCGGAGCACCCCGCACCCCCGAGCGGCTCTAGCCGTGCCCCGCACTGCCCGACCCGGGACTCGCCGCTGGGACCGCGGGGGGCGGCGGACCGACGGGCGGGGAGCGGTCTCCGCGGGGGAAGGGGGTGGGGGAGGCCGGGCAGCGGGGGTGGGATCTGCTCCGCGTAATCCCCCATGGGGGGCGGCGGGCCGCGCTCGGAGCATCCCCCCTTCCCCAACGCGGGGGAGGCGGCGGGGGAGCCGCCACCCCCCGCTTCCTCCGTTTAAGACCCGGGCTGTCGGGGCGAGCGGAGGAGAGCGGCCGTTCCGCAGCTGCCGGTCCCACTTCCGCGGCGGGGCGCGCAGCGCACAAGGGCGGGCGCTGGATGCGCCGCCGGGGGCAGGCGGGCGGCAGCCGAGCGGGACCCCGCGCAGCGGCGCGGAGCGCGGCGCGATGAGCGCGGGCAGCGGCGCCGCCACCGCGGCGGGCACCGCCACCTCCGCCCTGTGCCTGCTCCTCTCGCTCACCGCCGTGGCCGTCTGCCTGCTGCTGGGCGCCAAGACGGCGGAGCTGCAGGGCCGGCTGGCCGCTCTGGAGGAGCGGAGCGCCGCCGGTCCCGGGCCGCTGCTGGACGCGCTGCAGCCCCGCGTGGAGCAGCTCTTCCGCGAGGTGAGTAGGGACGCGAAGGGGCAGCGCCCGCGGAAAGGCAGCACCCGCGGGCGGGCAGCACAGGACCGTGTCGGCGGGGCGAGAGCCTTGGGGAAGGCGGTTCGGCCCCGCTCCGCCGCGGGGAGCGCGGGGTTCGCTCCGTGTGCCGCCGGGCTGCTCCCTTCCCTTTCGCAAAACTTCTTCCCTTTCCCCGGCGTTTGCCCCGTTGTGGTGCCGCTGCCGTCGGTCGGGCTGTTGGGCGAGGCGTGGCGGAGCCCGGCCCTTCCGATTTGGGAGAGAACGTGCCCCAGGTGGAAAGGGGAGCAGTGCGGTGCTTGGGAACATGCGACATTTTTCCCCTCGTTCTATTCTTCGGGACAGGTAACCCGAGCACTTAAATGCTACTTAGCTTTGGATGTAATGAACTGTAATTTCCTTGTTAGGAACTGATGAACGCGATCCCTGTTATCTGGACGGTCTCTCGCAGGGTATCATGTGGTCCAGCAGTGCTGAACTGATTTATGTTGGGTAGAGACAACGAGCAACTAGTTACTTCACTTTCAATCCCAGGGTTTTCTGAAATTACTCAATACAGATTTCTGTGCTGAAAGATTTCTCCTACTTAGAGAACAATTACCCAGGCTGTTGCCCTCCTCCATAACTAGACCAAATCTCTGTGAGAAGTTACACTTGATCCAGAGGTTATATTTTTCCCCAGACTCTTGGTGTTTAGGTTTGGGACTTTTTACAGTCAAGGGGGATGGGGAGGGCTCCCATCACTCATAGGGAACTCCTGAAGATCCCACAGTTGGCTTGCTGGATTTGTGTAAACAGTAGTTCATAAAGTGCAGCAGGATTCAACACAGCTTAGGGGGCCGCTGCAGGCCACTCCCGAGGGATCCATTCTGACATCTGGGGAAGGTTTTACAGTGGGATTTTATTAATGGCCTGAGCGGGGTGCGAAACACGGCGCCGCATTCAAATCGTTACAGCCACAAAGCCTCAACCGTGCAAAAATGTATCTTTATGCAGTGCCTTCCAGCTGGGAGCAGCTCCAGGGAGCCGAGCTGGTTCAGCTGTGTGCGGGGTGGGATGCGAGAGGGAATGGAGCTGCGCTGGGGGGCACGGGGAGACAATTCCCCCTCCTGCATCGGAGTTACGGTGAGGGTATCGCTGGCACCACATCCATTCTCCTGGTAACTCGGTTGTGTCGATGCGCCTTGATAAAAGGGAAATGTTATAAAGTATTTTTGTGAAAACCCTTGAATACCAGAACAGAGGGGTGCCTGCGAGGCGTAAGCACAAAATCTAGTTAACATCTTTTCTCTGGGCAGGAATTAGCCTGCCAGTCGTGGCAGTGGTTCTGTTCCAATTACTCCAATAAATGCGCTTAGCGGTGGGAATGGTTTCTGTGGCACTGCCTAAGATCATGTGCCACCTCTTGCTGAGATTTAGTTAAGTGTGGAAAGCTTGTTTTGTACTGGGAACGCTCAGATGGAGATTGTACAGGGGAAAATAAAGCAAAACCACATAATTGGGTTTCCAATGCAAGAGTGAGCTTGTTGAAACGTTCAGTATGACCCAACTTCTGTCAATACTGAAAGCAAAGTTCGAAACGAGTAACAGATTCAAGGAATGTGTAGCAGCAGCTGTGCTATCTGCTAATAGTCATGTTAAATGAACTTATTAATGTTCAGGTTTCAGAAAGTGTCCCTTTCTTGACCAAGCTGCTCCCTGTTACATAAGGCCTCTCGCTCGTCAGGCAGCTCCGGTCCTTTCTGTGCTTGAGACTTTCTGGAGAGCGAGAGAATATTTCCATCATCATGAACATCAACCGATGCCTGGGGTCAGGCTGTTTGTTGAATTCTGTGTTGGCCCTCCTTTGAAGTTCACCACAGTATTTCAGAAGCGAAACCAAAGCTCCGTACGCTCTCTGTGCGTGACCCAGGGTACTTTGTTCTCTGTCGCTCCCCGAAACGCCTTACTCCATGTACCAGTCCAGGGGTTTGCCGGCGGAATTTATGGCAGAACCGCTTGTAAAGAGCTGGGAATACAACCCCAACATGCTGGCTCTGTTCCTTTTAGTGTTGTTTCAATGTTTGGCACGTAAAAGAGGATAGGAAATAATAAAGGAAGGGTGAGCGTGTCGTTAAGGCTATGAAAGCCGATTTGGACAAGCGGGATTTCATTTCTGGCCCAGGGACAGGCATCTGTCTAACTCTGGAGAGATTGCTGATTTTTTACGTGGTGGGACCTCGCCCTTCCCTTGGCTGTTCCTTCAGTGGGATGTGCCACGGGGTCCTGCTTTGACATCCTGCGAAACGTTTCCACCGGCGTGGCCCGAACGTGGCAGCATCTCCAGTGGCTCTACGTCAGAAGTCCCGGTTCGAAGCCTGTAGTTTTCATGCCGGAGTGAGAATGTTAACGGGAGGATTACAGAAGCATCCAGTTGTTGTAAACAAAGCTGGACCGTTTTGTTCACAAAGGATTTATTGTCCGTGGTAGGCAGAGAGTGTCCAGATTAATCAGTTTCATGACAAGAACAATTCAATGGGAGAACAGAGGACTCGCTCCAGGATCCAGGGTTCAGATCTCCTCCGCTGTTCCCAGTGATGCCTGCTGAACTGAAAGGATGGAAGACCCTATTTTCATTTCCTCAAGCATCTTCATCATTCAAATTACTTTAAAATAAACACATAAACACTGAGTGACTCTTTAACATTTAGACTGCAAGTGGCTGTCAGAGAAGTCTCTTTAGATGTTCTCTTGCCACTTTTCTCAAGGAAAGCCTGTGTTTCACAGAAGGCAGCTGGATCATTTAGTATTTATACTTCCCTTAGCACAACATCTCTGTCAGGGGCTATGAAACCTGGTTGATACTTTCAGGACCTCTTAGCATCATGTCCAAGCAGCTAGAAGGCATGCATAGGACTCTAACAACAAGCAAACCTAATTAATCCCCAGATTAAAAGGAGGAGAACCTAATTCAGAGGTAGCTTAATTCCTGAATAGTCCACAGTCTTCAAATGCTTGAACAGAGCCTGGATCATCAGCTGTGTAAAATTCAAGCCTCAACACCCAGCATTTGAACATGTACTTTTAATTTTCTCTCTTTGTAGTGTGGGGACTCCAGTCCTCAGATTATTGGTTTCTCTCTTGGTAAATACCAGAAGTGAGATGGAGCATTCCTGGAAGGCTGAGAGAGCGAGGATTGGGGTGAAGATTCATTCCCACCCTTGCCAGGCTGCCTCAGCCGGGAAGCGCGATGCCTGAGCTAATACAACTTACCTGTCATCAGGGCTTATTAACTTGGGCTTGGCAGCATCCTAAATGCAGGCATGAGCATTTTGGTTGGCTTGGAGAGCAGGCAGAGTGCGCTCACATCTGTCTGCAATATGCCACGTAGACTTTGCTTTAGTTTTGTGGATTTTTGTGTGTTCTGGTTGTGCCACTGATGAGTTGCTTTACCTTGGAGACGGAAACATTGGGCTTTTGGGGAGTGCGGGGGTGGGTGAGCACCCTGGTCTCACTGGCAGCACCCACCCACCCTGCTGCCATTCATCTCCTCATCCCTCTCCTAATGAGACCTGTAATATTCCACATAGCGTGAATTTTAAGTACAAAATCAGCCAAATCAGGTCACATCTGCTATGCAAATATCACCCTCCAGTGTAACCTCCGTGGTGTTTGGAAGCAGGTTTGCGGTCAGTTGCAGTGGGGCTTTCCCTGGCACAGTCGCCTTGCTGTCGGGGCCGCTGGCTGTGGCAGAGCAAAGGGGCTCTCTCCCCCACCACTCTTCCTGCTGCCAAACGATGCTGACATGTGAACACAGGACCTGTGATGGCTGCTCAGGATGAATCCAGCCCACGGTGCTTGGCACGAGTGGCCACTGGGATGCGCAGAATGAGTGTCTCCCTGTCCCATGTGAGGGTTTAATTTATTTGGTTTTAATTTAACATTCTGTGTGCCGCTATGGCATGGAGCATTATCCAAGGAAGCTGAACGCAACAGGGTGAAGCTATTACCCCTCTCTGGAAGGAAGCGTCCCGGATGGTTTGGCTGTTGGGGTGTGTGTGCACAGTCTGCACGGTGATGTGATACGTTCTCTAAACGTCTGTTTTTATTCCTCCTCCAAACAGAAACTGGGTGAAGGACTAGCAAAGCTGCGGACGGCGAGAGAAGCTCCGTCAGACTGCATGTGCCCCGCAGGTAGGTGCAAACGTACCGGGTGGTACAGCCAACACCAGCCTGCCTGGGAGCCGTCTGCTCGCTGGACCGACCCCACTGAGCTCTTCTCCTGTTTGATATATTTGTCTGTATCAAGGAGAACATGCTAAGAAGTGCTTTCTCCCCGAGCTGAAGCACTTTCTTGCGCTTGAGACCGTTAACTTCTTCCATTGCCTTGCTTTGGCCTGTTTACAGATAAAGGAGTTTGAGGTTTGGACAAAAGCGGCGTTTGGCTATAAGAATAAAAGAGCAAATAGCTTTACTGGGTTGTGAGCCCTGGGTGCTGGGCCAAAACAATTTAGAAGTAGTAACAAAATCACTGGGGCTTAATGCAAGTGTGATAATTAAAAGCTGCAGTGTCTCTCTAAAAGCCTTTTAGGAGGGTAGTGACTTCTCCAGCGCTGCCTTGCTGTATGAAAGCTGTCACTGATTGTTTAAATTCCCTTCCAGAGTTTAATGAACTTCTTAAACTGTCAAAACTTCCTGTTCTGCTGTGGAAGTGCATGCTCCTTGGAAACAATAAACAGCTTAGATTAGTTTGTAAAGGAATCTCATTTATAGAAATGCTCTGTTAAGTGCTCCACTGTCACTGAACACTGCGAATAACTCCGGGCTGAGGCACTTCGAGCCTTTTCTGTTTTTCACAGAAGTAGGGAAAGATGGGTGAAAGATGTGCAGTGCTTTGATGGGGGAGAGTGCATAGGGATGCTACAAAGCCTTGCAAGCAGGGGAGAGTTCAGTTCTGGCTTTAAAGAAAATAAAACCTCCCAAGCCTTAAGTGCTACACGTAGGCACAGAATAGGCAAATGGGTGATTTTTGTTTTACTGACATCCTGTGTTAGTCCCTACAGCATTAATCCATACTCAGGACAAAAGAGATGAACTTTTTCCCTGTAAAATCATGTGTAATAACTGTAGGAACGTTTTGGTAACGATGCTCTTACAAACGTGCCGCTGCAGTTGTACCCACTGATTTTCTAATGGAAGGGTGCTGTGAGCATCCCGTACGCCTCGCTGCCTTGGAACCAAGCCCCATCAGCTGAGACACAAATCACACTTATCTTCAGTTCTTCAGACACTGGTGGTCAAATCAGTTTTCCCCCTTCTGAAGTGCAGACCCAGCCAAAGCCGTCAGCCTCACAGGGCTCCGCGGTCTGCATCTTGCTCCAGTCTGAGCAATGGGGTACCAGTGGTGTGTTTAAGGGGTCAAGAGGCTTTTCCTCGGCTCTGCAGAAAGCAATTGGGATTGAAGAGGTTCCTTTGTGGCCAGGAAAGTCCCAATTTGGTTCTGGGTCACTGGGTTCGTTGGTTGCTGTGTTTGAGAGATGGGGGAATGGGGCAGGGCAGAGGAAGAAGAGAGGAGAGGGAAGGTTTTCCCACATGCTACTGAAATACTCACTGCAGTCATTAGTAATGAATGTCAAAGTAATCTGTGATCTTAAGGAAGAAGTGATTTCCTGGCAAGTAGGAAATGCTGTGGCATCAGTGGCTGCTCCTGCCTACCGCCCTTGGGGAGCCAAGCGCTGTGCCAAGGTGAGGATGCACTGCTGAGCTCTCGTGAATCCCTGAATCCCTTCCACTATCAAAGGAATTGTTACATGCTTGGCTTTTTGTTTGTTTGTTTTCCTCCTGAAGAAAGATGAGTTGCCTTGTGCCCTGTTAAAGAGGCTGGTCCAGAAATACCCTGTGAGCCTGTGGACCTCACCAGAATTTGCTGCAGAGTTATGCCAGGTTACAAACTAAGAGTTAAGCTTCAGTTCACGTCCGTGGACCTAAAAAGCAGCCCTTGGGGAAAAGAAATGTCCCCTGTGGAGAGGATGGGGAGGTGGGGAGATCCTGCCAGCCCTGCCCATGGGCAGGTGAGGAGCATGGCCAGCACTGGCAGCCCCGCTCCCACTTCCCAGGGGCAGCTGGAAGCTGCCTGAGCAGGGGGCTCTCCTCCTCCAGAAAATGCACTAAGCCTTCTTTCTTATCACTGGATTTAAAGCAAGCAGTGGTGGTGGTGGTGCTGTGTCCTCTTGCCAGCGCAGTCCCTGCCTTGATGGCTCTTTGGGGAGTGGGGGGCTGGCTCCTTGCAGACCTGTGGGCAGCTGTGAGAGTAAATGGCACACTGAGAGCTTGCCCTGTGAGCTTGGCTTGTTTGAACAAGACCTGTTTCTTCCTTGAAGCCAGTCAGTTTGGGGGTTTGTTGGAAGTTTGGAGGGCGTGTGGTTTTTTGGGATTGCTTTGGTAAATGCCACTTGCTGCACATGAAAAGCGGTTCAGGAGCAGGCGACTGATCCATTTAAAAGTTAAACAAGGAGTTATTTTGACTACAACAAAGCCCTGAATCAGAGCTTGTAAAACAGACAAACAAGCCCAAACAAAAGAGAAGACACAAATGCACCCCCCAGCAACACCCCAAAAAACCTCCCCCAAACCCTCCCCCTGTGTGTGTTGTGCCCGCAGGAAGTCATCTCCTTGGTACAGAGCTCAACTGGGTTGTTACAAAGCAGCTTGGGATTTCTCCGATGGGATGCTCGGAGCTTTTCGGGCATGGCAGTGGTGCGGGGAGCTGCGGGGGTGCTGACCAGCAGAGGGGGCCCGGCCATTTCACCAGGGCCGCCGAGGCATCCCAACCGGCAAGAAAAAGAATAATTATTAATTTTTTTCCCCAAAAAAGCTTTAAAATTTAAAAATTTAAAACTGCTCTGCTGCCGGGCACGCTGCAAAAAGGTGTCTCTGTAGCTGCTCTCGGCATCTGCACGCTGCTTGGAGCCCAGTTGTTTTGCTTTGTTTATTCAGGCCAAGCGGAGGGCGGAGGCGGATAAGGATGACAACAAGTTTGTGTCACTTCGGCTCCTTCGTGGTTTGGGCATTCCTGTGGCTGAGGAGAGGAGAGCATCCCAGGAGGGGGAGGGGGGTTCAGGACAGCTGGGCCAGGTGCGGGTCAGGGTCTGAAATGCCTTAACGGGGGTGGATTGGTGACCCTGCTCTGGCGGGGAGCGCAGCCTTTCAGCCCCCAGCTATTTGGGAGCGGGCCGCGGCGGTTGCGTGCTGCTGGCGCTGGGCAGGCCCAGGACAGGCTGTCCCCATATGTTGGCTCGCTGTGCAACAGCAGTTCAATATTTTTATTATTGTCGTTCCCCGAGCCAGGCCTGTAATATTTTGCAGAGAGGCTCCTCGTCCCCTTGCATGGAGCCCCTTTCTCTGGTGGGATCCCACACCGCCTCTGCCGTAAGACGAAATGCGGCAGGTGCAGGAGCTCACGTTTGCGGGGCCTTTGGGACAGGCTGATCAGCGCGTGGAGGTGAGATGGAGGCAAAACTAAACCCGTCCTGCTTGCAGGGCTCAGGCTTCATGCTCGCAGGCACTTGTCCATAGTTGTGTGGCCTCCAACTACCTTTTTATTTCTTTTTTTTTTTTTTTAAGGAGCCTTTTATTTAACTTTTCTCCCTTGTGTTTTCAAGCACAGTTTTTTAAAACCTGAGGTGGAAAAGGTTCTTGTTAAATACAATATTTGCCATGCCAAAAGTCTTCAGGGTCTGTAAGAACACCCCTCAAGAGCTTGAGGTGCTGGACACTCTGTGCTAGAGCTTGGGACCAAGTGTCTCCTCTTAAATCCACTAAAAATAAGGCTTAAACTAACAAATTCCACAGAAAATGCCCTGCCTGGCAGCCAGTCCTCGCTGTAAGCAGGGTGAAGGTGTGAAAACCTCCAGTTCTTTCAATGCATATTTCACCGTATGCTTTGTGTTTCCATGGGCCCTTTTATTTAACAGTACCTCCGCGGGCGTTGTGCTCCAGAGCCTTAACTCCCAAGTTTCCTGGCTGCTAGATGATGCATATCCTTGTCTTCATCTTGAATCCATGCTGCGCCGGTGTCATATGCTTTTGAACGTATGTATATATTACAAAGCGGTGTTAAATGTTCGGTGTAGTAATCTGATGTTCCAGTTAATATGTGACAAATATTTCCCAATCATGGCTTGGCAGCGGGAAGAGCGGAGCGGTACCCCAGCCGGCAGGACGGCGGATTGCTCCACTTCTTTCAATTCAAACCATGTGTAACTTGGGGAAGCCGATCGTTTAAAATCCTCCCTACCTCTGCAGACTCAGCAACTCCAGAGGCTCTCTTGCTGTGCTTATTATTATTTATATAATATTATTATTGGGGGTTTTATTTTCTTTCTTTTTAAACTTTCACCCTAAGTTTATACCCAAGAATCACCTTTCTCCAGCTTGCTGGGCAAGTTTAGTGCTGTACTTTCTGTGGTTCCCAGTGACTTGAAAGATCTGCCTCATTTTTACTGGTGTAAACATTGTCTTGAAGTGTCGCTCCCTATCTGGGTTGTCTCCCCAGGTAATTAGCACGACAGAATTTCCCTAATTGCTGAAGATCAAGGGGGAAGAGGGCTCTGCTTGCTTTGCAGTCCTGACAAAGGGCAGATGGTTTCCAGCAGGCCAAATGGGATGCGCTCTTTGTTTCACACTGTCTCGCATGATAGCAGCTTTCCATTACTGCTCTCTTTCTACATCTTCAGTATCTGGGTCTAAATAGTTCCGGAAAAATAGCAAATGAAAGCAAGTATTTCTTTTTTAAATAGTGATCTCTGCTTTTCTGAGTTGCCTTCCAGCTATCGAGCTTAAAAATCTGAACTACTCCTTACTGTCACTTCTTTCTGCCTCCTGAAGCCATTAAAGCTCAGTATTTTTCAGTAATTCTATGATTTAGAATAAGACAAAGAGGTTTGCCACATCTTAAAGCTTTAAAATGTTTTTTAAATCCTCCTTGCCTCGGTTTCCCATCCCCTACCAGTCACTCTGCTTCAGCAGGATTTACTTTCTCAGTCTGACTTTGCCCACAGGAGGCTGGGATGTTATAATTAGTATAAACAAGACCCTTTTTTTTTTCTCCCCCCCCTAAATTTAAAAATACCATAAGAATTTTCTCCTGCATGGAAAAACCTGTGCCAGTATTTAAAGAGAAAGAAAAGAGCCAGAAGCCAAGCGTTAAAGCACCTAAATAACGAAGAAGAACTGGCTGGGGAGGGCTTTGACAAATGGTGCCACTTAAATACAGGCACTGCCTTTCAGTTTTACGTGTTTTCAAGTCTTACCCCTTCGAAAATGCAATCTGATGGCAGATCTTAGCAGCTCTTTTGAGCATAGAAATTACTGCTGGCTACCTTCCATCAGCTCCTTCCTGGCGACCATTCCCCAGTCCCTTTTGGATATTTATGGATGGCCCCGAGGACATCTGGAGCCACATCTGTGTGCCACATGTGCGGGAACCGCCAGCCGCCTTCTCTCAGGAGCTACCTGGGATGGGCGTGGATATGCTCTGTCTTCTGCTGCTGCGAGTGGTGGGTCCCCATCTCATCCTTGGGCCCCTTAAAGCTCTACTGAGGGAGTTCTTTCGTGGCTTCAAGACTCTCCATGGATGGAAACCTGTGGGTCAGGGGGTTGTTTTTTGAGGGGTTGCAGTAGATGGAAATAGCTGGAGGAGAGGGAGTTTTGCTGGATCTGGCATCCCCTCCTGGCTGAGCGTGTGCTGCAGGGTGCCAGCCAGCAAGGGGGAAGGAGCCCAAAGTCCCTCTTGAAAGGAATCAAACCATTTTCTCGTGGCTCTGTGAGTTGCTGTGTGTCCAGAAAGGGTTGCTGGCACCGTGGCAGCAGCCAGATTTGTCATGGTTGTGGTCAGGGGGACTTCTCCTCACGCTGGCTTGCTTTTCTCCATCGCAAAGCCAATTCTGGCACTGCTCTGTGCCCCTGATGAGGAGCTCGTGGTGGTGGAGGGAGCAGCAGGCAACAGCCAGGTGTGCACAAAAAGGGAGGTTTGGGACTGGGAATTTGAGGACTGCTCTCAAACAGAGCTTCCCCACGGGAAAGGCATGTCCTCTGCTCAACACCCATCTGAACAATACCCTACCAGATCAGCTGCTGTGTCAGCCAGCAGTGACATTTAATGTCCTACCGAGGTGACATTAAATGCTGGATGTGGCCAGGACTTTCCGAGGCAGGAAATAGTGTGGTACCAGTGTTATTCCCAGAGCTGGCAGCGCCTCTGACACGGTCTCAGAGGCGTGAGCTAAAAGACAGTCTGGCCTCAAAACCACTGGCGCAGGATAATGGGCCGGAGCCACGTCCCAGGGAGACCGCGGCAGTATTTATCCTGGTGGCATTTGGTGCAGCTCTGGCCTTTTCACAGAGCAGTGTACCAGGAACCAGCCCTTTCCCAGCAGCATTCATCTTTAGACCACTTCAGCAAAAATTAATTAAAACTGGTGACATCAATGGGGGAAGGCTTTGAAAATTTATTTTTTCTACGTCTGCCAAAGTTATTTTGAGTGTAATGAACACTACAAAAATAAACCCGATGACCAGATCCTCTGCAAGAGGCTCTGTGGAACTTTATCTGCGTCTCGACATGCGAAGTCATTTATCTAGGCACAGATATTTTGTGTTGCCAGCCCCTTCAGCGCTGCCTTTCGGGAGAGGAGGCTCGGAAGCAGGTTGGTTCAATGCTGGTGAATTGACTCACCTGGGAGTTTCCCAGCGGTTTCCAGTGGGTTTCCTTCTCTTTCTTGTCCACGTGCTGGATGAATGTCACCCCCACCCCGCCCCATGTGCAGCAACTTGGCTCTGCAGAACTGATTATTGAAAATAGACTGGGCTTGGCGTGGTACCTCCTGTGTCTGCGTGCTGTCTCCTTGGGCTGGTGGTGCTGTCATCTCCTGTCAATCCTCTATGTAACAGGCTGGGAATGTGTTTCGAACCCGGCGTGCTTTATGTTGATCTTCTCATTCGTGCAGCGCTGATGGAAGCAGGTTTTAGTGCAGAAATGATTTTGTGGCAGTCGGCTGCCACTGCTGTATTCCTGAAGCAAAAGCTGCCTTGTTTCTCAGCCACCAAAAAGCTCTAGGCTGATGCTCTGTGACTTGTGTTGCACAGCAAGCATGACTGCACAGGGCTGGGAGCATTGAGGCAACAGGAGTGAAAACCAGACTGGAGTGTGGGGGGGATGTAAAACTGTCATGCCTCTGTGCTCCCTGTGCTGGGGGGGTATTGTTTCATTTCTCACTAGATCTTGTCAAATAACCATCCCTCTGGCCTCTTTCAGGGCACACCAGCCTGGGCAAAGGCTGGACAAACAGCTCCATCTACCCTACTGGCTTGAGAAGCCCCGGACTACCCACAAACTCAATGTATCTCCTGCTTTGCTGTTCAGAGACCAGAGGTGCTGCTCTGGCCTGGTGCTGCACTCTTGCTCCTGTTTCCTTGCTCTAGGCTCTGGTCATTTGTTCTGCTTTGTAGGGCTGCAGGAAGGAGTGCTGCACTTCAAGGGATCTAAATACATCTTCATCGCTCCTTTCACTCTGATAAAGACTGGAATTAATCCCCAAGTTAACGAATTCAGCAGCAGCTTTTTGGGGGTTATTTTACAGATTTCTGGGCAAGACAGTCCCTTTCAATCCTTGCTGAATAGTTTCCTAAAGAAAAGTGTTCCCCTGAACATCATTGCCTGAGTAACATGCCTTCACCTTGCGAGGCAGACTCATCCTTTAGCTGTTGTATTTTTACAGGAGGAAGGCAGGCGAATTGGAGAGTGAGACCCAAAGGTGGTTACAGCTGAGAGTCCTGGTAGGATTATAACCCACGTTGCAGCACTGAGAAATGTGGCAGCCTTGGCTTTTGGGCACTAGGGGGTGACTCCAAATACCAACCACGAGCAGGGGGTCACTGCACTCCTTTCCTGCACCTCTGCTACCAACCCAAACCACAAGCCAAGCACCAACCCTGCCAGATGGGACTGTACTGAGGGCTCCAGGAGTTATTTCAGACATAAAAGCAGAGAAAGATCAGGAAAGTTCCATCTGTTTTCTCAAAATATGAGTCTTGGTTCCCTGGGAAGATATGAAGATGTTTAAGGGGAAACCTGTAAACGTGTAGGACCTGCTTAGAGTCATTTAAGGCAAATAATAAGGGTGGGTCAGAGCTCCAAAGAGTTTGGGGAAAAAAATGAGTTTAGATCATTAAACACTTGTATAATAGAACTTCCTGGGAAGTTGGCTTGAGTGAGCTGGTCAGTGCAGTCAGGCAGTAGGGAGAAAGGAGGCAGGATTTCTTTGGGTGCCAGAGGGTTTCGTAGCTGAAACTGCAGTATCCTGAGCAAGCAGGAGCCTTATGGCACGAAAATCCTACTGTTGTCAGTAGCTGCTGAGCTCAGTGCATCCCAGTCTTAATCCTGAGGGTGGGCCAGGGTTTACCTTTACTGCAGCAGTGAAATGACTTAACTTGCCGTGCTGACAGGCAGAGCACCCAGACCTTGCTCCACAGGAAGGTGGTTTGACACCAGCAGGTTTGTGCCCAGATGTGTTTAGGGGGTGGCAGTTCCCCTGTGCCCATGTGACTGAATATCCCCACATCTTCATTTTTCATGAAGCAGGTCTGGCTGTAAGAAAACGCTGAAAAGCTGGTTTGAAAGCAGCCGGCGTGGAGGACTTGGCTCTGGGTTTGTCCATGCGCGGCTGTGAGGAGTCTGGAGACAGCATTGCTGTGGCAGTGTCCCTGGGGTCCCTCGTCCCTGGGGTGCTGGGTGAGGTGGTGGGACTGTGGTGGCTGAACCCAGCTGGGGTTGGTGCTGGATGTGCAGGATCCGACCATTGAACTGACCTCACTGTGCACGTGCACAAGGTACACCAGTCTCTTGAGTGACAGGTCCTCGTGGTGACTCGCTGCAAGGAGAAGCAGCGTGAGGAGACAGATTCGGTTGCTGATCTTTTTTTAATTGCACCTGTCCTGCCATGATAAACTAGACGGTAAAAAGGCTGGATTTCTTTCTGCTTCTCTAAATCGGACCCAAGAGGCAACAATTCATGTCATTTCCCAGCTATGACCCCATGGTAATCCCACCACTTGTACATAGCATCCAGCCCTGGGGGGAGGCGATGGGCTCTGTGGGCTCTGGCTTTGCAGCCCGAGTACGGTGGGCACAAGCATTTGCGTTAACGCAGCCTTGCAGGTTGCACTCGTGTGGCTTGGTGACCTAATTAAACCTCCACCTGTTACTCGTTTGTCACCATCCGACATTGTTTTCTCGGGTGGCAGAAGGTGGGTTGGTGCCAAGATCCCCCCAACACTCGGATCTGGCAGCCTGTGCGAATACAATGTGCGTCTTGGGTTTCATCCCTGCGGCAGATGGATTGGACTCGCAGCCTCGTCTGTGTGCGAGGCAAAGAGCTGCTGGGAATTCAGGGGATGGCAGATCCTGGATGTCCCCCTGCCCACCCAGTACGTGCTCCTTTGCTCTTTTAAATGAGACCTAGAGGGAGGAAAAAACTGCACGTACAGGATGTAGCCAGGGAACTCACTGAGGGGGCTCTGGAGAGACTGTCATAGAATCACAGAATGGTCTGGGTTGGAAGGGACCCCAAGGACCACAGAGTTCCAACCACTCTGCCACAGGCAGGGCCACCAACCTCCAGGCCTGGATATACACAAAGTTGCCCAGTGCCCCATCCAGCCTGGCCTTAAGCAGCTCCAGGGACAGGGCATCCACCACCTCTCTGGGCAGCCTGTCACTGGGATAAGTGCTAATTTGGTGCCAGAAGGCCACCTTTTTCAACAGATTGGAGTTGTGAAGGTATTTGTGAAAGACCATGTATTCATCTCGTAGGCCACACTGGATCTTGGTTGGGGTAGGGATTAGGGGCTGCATTGGTTGTATTTTAAGCTGTTGTTCACATTTCTGGGTACACTTTTAAATTTGGTCTATTTTGTAATTATTGAAGACATTAAGAGAAGTTGCCTTCTGCTGAATGGTGGCTGCCGTTTCTGATTTAGTTTTTCAAAATGACTGCAGTCATGACAAGACTTGAAGACCAAACACAAATTACTACTTAATCACCCCTGAAAAATCCCATGGCAAGAACAACCAAACCCAACCCTCAACGGCACAGGACTTAGTTCATCAGAAGGTCCCCTTTGGTTACTTGTCCAGCCCACAAGTTTCCTACACACTTGCAAGAAATCCTACATTTCTCCCTTTGCTTTTGTAGGACAACCGTGGTCGTTGGCTGTACAAGCAGCATGTGGAGGCCAGCAGCCCCTGGGTGGACCTCTTAAACTCAAGCCCTGTGCACCAGATAAAAATTTCACCCCTCATGCCCCAGGCTCTTGGGCAGCTTCCCAGCAAGTATGACATGGAGAGGGAAGCATTTACAGAGAAAAATTAAATTGGATCGATGGAGTTCCCAACCATCTGTATGCTTGTGGTCAGACTTCTAAAAAAAAAAGAGAAATGCTAGTAGAGATGAGGTCTATCAGTGCAGTACATCTGGAAATGTTTCTTCTGGCTCGAATTTGTCTGGGTTCTCTCCCCTTTTGTGCTGTGTCTGAGCAGTCCCCGTTTGCGCTACTCCAACGCGCAGCACGCTTGGTGCAGGAGGATCAAGCAGGTTTGTGCTGTTTCACTGCTGGGAGGGACTGAAGAACTTGGATGAGATGTTGAACAGATTTTTCTTTTTCTTTTTTTTTTTTTCTTCTTCTTTTTTTTCCCCCAGCAGATCTGTCTGGGAGATGAGAACAGTTGGTATTGATATGATCTGCTTCATATTTTGGGAAGCTTTGGCAGTAACTGCTACCAAATAATGATGCTTCTGGGTCCCTATTGTGCAAACATTTAAATATGTTCAACCGTGTTGCGCAGAGTCCTTGTGAAGAGACTTAAAGCGCCATCTCAGGGGGACTTGAGGGCAAGGCTGATTGCAAAAGCTGGTCCTGATAGGGAGCAGTAAGGAATGTGTGTCCCATTTCTGAAGAGAAAGCCTGACTTTTTGGCTACTGGCAGCTGGGGTTGGCTCGTCTGAAGACAGGGGGGTTATTTGTTGGAGGGGGATTAGATGGGAAATGTGCTGTTGGTAGTGGGTCATTTGCTTTTGGTGTGGGTGAAGGTCCTTGTCTGTGCCATGGACCTGGGGGCTTCTTGTCTTCATTTGCTTCTTTAAATTGTTTTCCTAGGCTTTGCATCCTAAATCACAGCTTTCCCAGCTCAGCCCTGGAGGGTGGAATCAGGGGTCCTCCTTGTTCCTGGGGTGACTGCTGCACGAGGGTCTGCCTGCCCTTGTCCTGGGCAAGTGTCGATCCCATGTTGGGGTGCAGTGCTAAGGGAGAGGTGCCCCGACCCTGGCCAGAAGCTACATGAGCTTTTCTTTTCTGCTGCATTTATTTATTTATTTTGAATCTATCCATTTTATAGATCAGAAATATATAAAAGTCTTATTTTATAGATACAGTTAAATTCCCCAAGATGAGGTGTCCAACTCCAACTTGGGACTTTCTGCAGACCACTGACTTGAAGGATAAAAGCACTGTAACTTAGCTCCTTGAGGGCTGCTTTAAAGTGAATTAACCCAGACTTAAAGGAACTCTCTTTCATTTTCAGAGTGAAAAGACTCATGGTCTTTAAACTATTTCTTCACACAGACGTGAGGTCAGAGTGCATCAGGGCCTCGCAGCATCCCCGAGCGCTTGGTCATGCCCCGGTGCTTGGGGCAGACGGCTGTGCAGGAGATGATCAGACACGTAAGGTCTGGAGGATCTGGAGGAGCAGCAGCCCAATCACCCCCCCTGGTTTGGCTCCCCTTGGTTACAGGGACACAAAGACACATTCAGGCCTTTGATAGAAGCCAGGCTTCTCTGCTTTTACACACACACACAAAGCAGAGAAGGGGAGGCTGTGTTTTGTTGAAGTAGGGACCCAGGATCTATCAAGAACCCCCCCAAACCTCACTTTTTTGAATTAACAAGGGGTCTGAAGTTGGAAGTACCCTATCTCCATCCATCCATCCATCCATCCATCCATCCATCCATCCATCCATCCATCCATCCATCCATCCATCCATCCCACCCTGTCCATACATCCCATCCCCTCCCTGGGAACACCACCCCCCCCCCTCTTCTTCAGCCCCAAGGTGGTAGTTATAAGGAAAAAGGAGTTTTATATACATATATATATATCGTATCACATATATTCCCATAAAGATATATATGTGTATAAACTCTTCAGTGCTTGTTAAGTGGCAAGGCAGAATGCAATGAAAACAGAAGAGCAGGGAATAACTCAGACATTCCTTTCCCCAGTGACAAAATGCCCACCCTCTTTCACTGGGTTTGGCAGGTTTTAGCTCCTCTCTGCTCCAGCTTGGCCCTGACTGATGGCTCTGTGCCGAGAGCTTGTCCCTGGGGACCGTCATTGTGGGATATGGGTGAAATCCATCATGATTTGGTTTAAGCTGGTAATTGTGTGTTGTTTGAACCCCGCAGTCTGTTGAACTGTTTCACTTTAAAATTATTTTGATACTTAATTTTGGAAGTTTTGCCAGCTGCCTCTGGGGATTCCCTATGTCTGTACCACTGCCCCTTACACAGCAAGCTCAGCGCTGCTGATGGGAATACCCCAAGGAGTCTGGCCTTTGTGACCAAAATGTTCGCTTTTCCCTCAGTGTAAAACTGCTCACTCAAGGGAGAGGGCACCTGGGCAACAAAGCTGTGTCATTTAAGATCCAAAATCCCATTCTATAGCATCTTCATGCACAGGAGTGTTTTATTTTTGGTCTCTGTCCTCATGGCTGCAGCAGGGAATCCCAGACCTCTAAATGCCTCGCAGCATCCTCATCAGGGCAAACCAAGAAAAAACACTCAGTGTGCTTGCAAACTTATTTCTACTGAAGATTTTAATGCACATTTAAAAAGTGGTGAAATAAACAACATTTCTTTCCTTAGCTGTATAGCTCACAGTGAAGGGAACAGCAGCACCAAGCACTGGCCTGGGCATCAGCAGAGCTGTGCTGCTCCAGGGCTGTGACCCCAGAGGGACTTTCAGCCTGAGAGGCACCATCTTGCAGGCTGAAAACCATAATGCTGAGCCTGTATCACCACATTCTTCCATCTCCCCTCTCTCATGTCCCCTTTTACCCCAGGAATGACCCCTAAACTGGCTGCTACCTCCCTTCCTAACCAAGCCAGGAGGGACATCAGGAGCATCTCTCCCCATCTCTGAATATCTCCTGGAGGGAAAAGGCAATAGGGCTGCTCCCCCTCCTCTTTCCAAAGGGAGCATTGGGCATGTTTTTCCTTCATGGAGGCACAGCCTGTCAAGCAGAGGTGCCGTCACCTGCTTTTGCTGGTAAGTGGGCACAGCTGCTGCTCCTGATGCACCACCCTCATCCCAGGCGTGGCTCTGGGGCTCCTCCTGCCCTTCAGCAAAGCCTGTGCTTGGGGGCTTCCTGTGAGCTCTTGCATTGATTCATTCAACCCTTAAGGGGCATCTCCGCAGCAAGGATGGGGCTTTGGTGGTTTCCAGGCTGGTGAGGCCCATGGTTCTGCATTCTCCGTGGCTGTGGTGAGTCTCATGCTGTTTGCTATCTCATAGTTCTGAGGAGGGTGCAGCAAAGGGGTGCTTTGGAAGTGTTTGTGCTGGTGTGGGTTGGGATTGCCTTTCAGACAGGCAGTGGGAGTAAGGTGCAGGTGTCCTCAGCATGCCTGAGCCCTTTGCCTTGCAGTATGTGGGTGAGGGATTGAGGTGCACTGGAGCAAAACTCTCCACAAGCGGGAAAGTGGAGCAGTGTATTTATGTATCTGCCTGTGTGTGGAAGGGCTCGTGTGCAGTTTGGTCTGTGGGTGAAGAGGTTCTGTAATGTCTGGTCCATGGGTAGCTGTTGAAGCAGCTTGGGTGCTTGAAAAGTCCTTTATATTTTTGATGCTGGAGGTGTGTGGCTGCAGCAAGGCTCTCTGTGTGCTCCTTGTTGCTTGCTTGTATGAAGCATTGCTCTTACTGTGGAGGGGCTGCAGAGCCTGATTGCGTTACCCTACACTCCTGAGCGAGCAGTTTCACTGGAGACCATTGCAGGGCCCCTGTTGTAACCCAGCTGGTTTGTCTGTGGAAGAAGTGCCTGAGCAGTTGAGAAACTTTGTTGAGGTTGCTGCTCCCTGCGTCCTCCAGCCCAGGTTTCCTTTTTGTTCAGCGAAGGTCAAGGCTTGGTGGAGAGCAGGGGTTGGGCCTGGCTGTTGGCCCTCATGTGGGGGTTGTGGATCCCAAAAAGGGGCTTCCTAGAGATGACAACAAAGGGGTTTCCCAGGGGGTGGAAGGGAGTTCTGATTGTTTTAGCATATGACGGCATATCCAATTGAGTTGTGTGACTGGGCTGTCCTCTTCTGGGTTGTTTTTTGGGGTGGGGTTGTTTGTTTTGAGTTATATTTTTTGGTTGGTTTTTTTGAGTGTGGAGTGCCTGTTGGGACAGGGTAGACTCAGACAAGCCTTTATGGATGAAGGAAATCTTGCCTGAGAAGGGTGGTGGAGAATGTAAAGGAGAGGAGGGACCCCAGAAGAACCACAAACCAAGCCCCAATCTGGAAAGCCATCTTGTGGGGTGATGGGCAGCAGCTGTTAACTGCTGTTCTGCTGCTCATCCACAGTGACGAAGCACAAGCTCGTGGCTGTTGTTGGGGCTGATGGATGCAGAGGTTGCTGCCATTGGGTCCCAGCTTTTTGCATAGTCAGTCTTGCCTTCTGCTCTCAAACCTCAGTGCTTGGTAGAAGCCAGCAATGGCCTGGTTTAACATAAAATGGGGCCCTGGGTTTAAGCAATTAATCTCTTCTGCTTGGGGCTGTAGCCCTGCCAAGGAGTAACAAACAGCCTACTGAACGAGGCCAGCTGAAACACAGCTCTCAGCTGGGAGGCTGATGAGGGACCCCTCTGATCAAGGCCACTCGCTGAAGCTGTTTCCACTCAAATTAGGACACACTGACAAGGCCTGTGGATGATATGGCCGTTAGCACCTGAGACATTGACTAATAATGCCTGTTAGAGGCAATTTGTACTTATCTGATAGCTTGAAGTGCAAAAGCTGGAAGAAGGAAGATGAAGGGACGGAGGCTCAGTGTGGGGACCAGGGGGTTTGATTTCCCTCTCCCAGCTGCCAGTGTTTTGATGGGGAGCCAGGAATGCTGTGGGCTGTGAAATGTTTTTGTTTCGCTTCATTGGGTTTGTGCAGCCAAGTCCTAATCAGGGCTGTCATTTCCAGGGAGGGAAAATGGGAGGTCCATGTTTTGAACACCTCTGTGGGACTGTTGCAGGAAAAGGGACCTTCTTGCTAGTTCTGGGAGAGCTGAAAGTTGCTGGGTGTTCTTTTTTCTTTTACGAAACTTTGGGTTTAAATCTTATTTTAAAGCAGTGCAGACTGGTGTGGTGGTACAAAATGGGGCTGAAGCTTTCCAGTGCCAAGCATTGCACTCAGCTTTGGTCAGCTGGAGAGCTACAGCCAGCTGTTTCCAGTTCACCTGGGTAAAAACACATCTGAGAAGAACATGTTCCCCTGCCTATGTCTCTTTTTGTGTATCAGCTTGGATGTATGAACGTTGCTAATGTGTTATCATTTAAGTCTTTCATTTCTGTTCACATGCGACTCTTCATCTCTCATCTATAAATAATCCGTCTTAAACTGTGCATAGCAAACTGAAGCTGTTTGTTTGCAAATACTTTTTTTTGCTTGGAGCAGCCTTCATTGGTTTGCTTGTCTTCCTTACCAGTTTATGTATCTTGACATGTCGTTTCCTTTGTGGTCTTCCCACCATCCCCAAATGGATTTGCATATGAATAATTAAAACCAAAAAGTGACAAGTCTCCATCCAAAGTGTCTTTCACATTGGGTAATACTCAACTTTGGGTGAAAAAGAGGGCTGGGATAGTAAGTAATTCCAATGTCACAGACAAACTACCTGGGCATGAAAGGGAACTTGCTCTGCAGCTCCTGCCTCCCCCCACATCTCCTCTCCTCTTGCAAAATGTTCTGCTGCACCTGTACCTCAGAAGAGCAGGAGTGAAGCACAGTGATCAGACAGGAATATGTATTTTTGCAGAGAGTTTAAGGGCAATTGATTTAGTCAGCAAGCCCATCCTCTTCCAACAGCCTTCAGTGCAGTCCACACTCCCTGGGTCTTTGCCTTGCCTTACTCTAAGTTAATCCCAGGTCCCTTTGCTGTATGCAACAAGTCCACTGTAATGTTAAGGCAGGTCCTAATGGGAACGTAACTTCAAGTCCTTGGGTTGCAGTCAGTCCTGGTTCTAGCTTTGGTTGGTCAGTATTGGTTCTGGTTATCATTAATAGATTTATTTATTATTTATTAGGATTGAAAGGCTTTTATTAGTACGTAGAGATTTTTATTAGGCTTGTGTACGCATCAGTCCAACTGTTGCAGTGTCTCCTGTTGAGGAGATCGCCCAGCAGCAGCTCATGTTTCCTGACGGTGGTTTGACTGTATAGTCTGTACTGCTGTGGTACTGCTCCTTAAATAGATTGACCTTTTGGTTCCAGCGCTGCTCTCTTCTGCCAGAATAATTTCCTCTCTACTCTGGTTCACATTATCGAATTGTGAAGCTATTAGTTCTAGTTCTGGGTAAGAGTGCTGCTATCCAAACCAGGGCTTTGCTCAGGCTTAGCAAAACTCAGGATTACTTGCATGGCCTGAGGCCAAGTACCAAGAAAAATGAGATATGGGATTGCATAGACCCACCAATGAGGAATGAGCCTGGTTTTTAAATTATTTCTGTTTTATTTGGATCCTGGCAACGTGTGCTGGGGAGCTCAGTGACAGGACAGGCTGTGAACCCTCTCTAGGGGAACTCAGTGGTGCTGGTTGGCACTGGTCACTCTCACAGAGTGCTGGAGGGTCCCACTAAATATCTGCTGTGTCCTGGCACATCCACATGGACAGCACTGACCTGTGGCACCTCCTGCTTTGCGTTACACTGATTGCATTTGGGTGGGAACCAGCATGTGTGCAGTATCTTTTTCCCCCCTGGTGTTACTGGGTAAAAATTCTATTTGAAAATGTTAGAGTGTTTATTCAAACATGGGCATAAGGAAACTGTTACTGAGCTTGAATTGTATTCATTGCTCCCCTACCCCTGCTACGTACCGACAGGCAACTCAAATGAGCAAACAGTTGTGTGGGAATCAGATTTGCTCTTGGTTTCTGGCTGCTTCGGGACTCCCAGGTCACCCAGTCACACTGGAGGAGCAGGGGCAGTGCTGGTCCTGGTGTCCCAGCTCTGTGCTGCCTCTGACTCATGCCACCATGGAGGAGTTTATGCAAACTGTGTGCCTGCTGAGATCTTGGGTATCCCTATTAAAAAAAAAAACCAAAACCTTTCACGCACACATTGTTGCCTCTACCCCCCTGTAATCCTACAATTCTGAGTATTCACTTTTTAGCTGTGAGTGCATTATCTTGATGGTGCCAGACCACTGTAAGCATCCTACAGTATGTCTGCAGGCTCAGGTCTGGAAAGGTGAATGGGAACCTGCTGAACTGACCACATTTTACCTTGTTCTTTTGCATGGCAGTAACAACTCTGATCTGAAACTGTTTCTGGGAGTTTGAAAAACAGTCTTGGTGATCAGAGCATGCCTGAATGATGTGGATGTGTTTTGCTATCTGATATCAGACTCTTTTGCAGATACCTACTGAATCCAAACTGCGAACCCAGCCGAGCCAATGGTGTGTGCTTGCAGCAGAGTTGAGGCTGGTGCATGTTGTGCTGAGAGATGCTCAAGGTGTTGCTGCTTGTGGGCCAGGAGGGAGAAATCTAGGATGGGAAGGGGGCAAAGTGGCAAAAAGTTTAAAAACTGGCTAGATCCTTGTAATAGTTGTGATTAGTATATGAAACATTGGCTCATGCTGAATGAGGAGATAGTCTTGGCATAATTCAGGGAAGAATATGACTCCTAAAAATGTGTGGCTTTTCTTTAGCTTTCCTCTTAATGCACTGAGTAATCTCTGTCTTTGACATTTTAATTGTACAGCACAGATATGAAAACTTTCCACCAGCTCCTGGCAGAAATCCCAGCAAACCATTTCAAATAGAGAAGTTTACAAGTTGAGGGAAGCATTTTTCTGCCCTTGCAGACCCTATTGTTTCATAACTTACCAGCTAACACTGAACTCTCCAGGCTTTATAAAAAGGAAGATAGGAGTTTTGCAAGCGATAGTGTGGAGGAGATGCACTGGAGGCTCTTGAACATCAAGTAGTGAATTTGGTGCCAAAGAACTAGGAAGCTTTTGACACTTGTTTGGTTTTTGTAAGGTTAGAAAGAGTCAGAGATCCAGTCCCTGGTGCTCAAAACTGGCCTAGATACTACACTTTTAGTACTGCTGCTTTGGATTATTTCAGTGGTACTTCCTTGCAGGGCACAGAGACTTTCCCATCTGTTTAGCAAGCTATACTGGACTGGATTCCTTTTGTATCCACTCTGCTGCCAGGAAAGATAGGAAATATGCATAAAATCCACAGAATATGCATAAAATCAATTAGGTAGGGTTTGGGGATCCTTTTGAGTTTGTCTGCTCTAAGGGACAAGCTCCTTGAGAGGAGCCAGCCCAGCCCTCAAGCGATCCTCTGTGTCTGGAGTGTGTTTGGGGAGATGGAGGGAGCTCAGGGGGCTGTTTCTTCCCTAACAGCAGCATCCTGGCTCTGTGTGTGCATGATGGGGCTCTCCTTTGGTAAAGGCTTCTGCTTTGGGAGATGAAAATGGAGTTTTAGTGCAATTCACTGATGGGTCTTACTGATTTCTGTGCTGGAGGCTTTTGAAATTGAGGACTTAATGGGGCAGTGGCCCCTGACCCTGGCGGGACAGAGAGGGGACAGAGGGGCAGCCCTCTGCTCACACAGCGCTTAGCAGCCAAGTGTTCACTTATTTGTAACGGCCCTGAGGTCAGTGGTCAATAACTCAGTGTGCAGAGCAGATGAGGGCTGGGGTAATGAAAGGAGGCAGCTCTGTCAGCCCAGCATCTCGCATCTTTCCTCTGCTTGCCCTGGGTCAGGCACAGCTGTGCCACCCAGCACCGCCTGCACCCCTGCACAGCACCTGGGTGCTGGGATGGGAAGTGTCCTCTGCTTCAGAGCTTGTCTCGGTGTTTGGAGGGCCCATCAATATTGGCTTGGTGACAATTAAAGCAGTGAGGTGCTGGCCTTCTCCCATCTCTTGATGGGATGCTTTTATCAGGCTAAGAGAAGCAAGATTTTTCACTCTTGCCTGTAGCATGATGCCTTTTGAGTGCAGTGGCAAATTGGTCCAGTATCCACAACCAGAGTCTTAGTTGTCCAGGGGTCTTCCCCTGTCCCTGCGGAGGCTGGAAAACCATTAGGCAAAGATGGAGACCACAGAGCCCCTGTGATTGGGCTGGTAAATTCAGGGAATCCAAACCCTACTCATATGCCTTCCCCGTATTGAGCGGAGTTTGAATTGATGAATGAATTAAATCCACAGAAGGGGGTTGGGAGAGCATGGGGGAGGGGGGGGGGGGGGCGGGGTGTGGGTGTGGAGAGGGGCTGTAAATGAAATTCCCATGTGGGAACATGAATGCTGGAATGAATTAGGAGGGAGAATTGGCACGTGGCATGGCCACTGCTGTAGGTGAGAGGGTCTGGAGCTTGAGAGGACTCAAATATTGAATCAAAGAAACATCACTGGGAGTTTAATGCTGCTGTAGCAGGAGAGGGAGAATGGGGACAAAACTGAGTTTGCAGACCTCCCGTGGCATGGCTAGCCTGCTCGTGATGGTTCTCTGCTGTTACTCTGGCGTGCAGGAGTTTGACATATCCCCTTTGAGCGCCCGGCATCACTGTTTGGAGAGACAGAAGCGCTAACGATGCTCTTGCGCTTGTCTATCTCTCCTCTACACCATGCAGTTTTCCTTTGGTTCCAGTTAAATATTTTTTCTTTCAAAAACTTGGGTTTTCTTGGTGGATTTCCATGCTCTTCCACAGGGCTCCAACAACTGAAATCACAGTAAAGCATCTCTGGTGCTTTGGTGATGTCTCCCAATTTCCATTAGCTTGGAACTGCCCTTAGTGTGCTAATTGTATTTCCCCCACACACCCTTTTTTTTTTTTCCCTTCCTTTTTGCCTGCAGGAAAATGTATGGTTTTTTACAAACACTGTTTGTTATTTAGCTCTGGCTTCGCAGGATGCCTGTGAAGATTGGTCTCCATGAGAATCAATTGCAGATAATTTTCATTGCAAACAGAATCCTGTAGTACATACATGCGCAGCTGGGTTGGCTTCTCCTCGGAGCATATGTAATGGTTTCTAGATGGAAAGGAAAGTCTGAGATGAAATAGATCATGACATGACATTTTCAAAGTTTATGAAACAATAAAACACAATAATCATGGTTAAAATTTGATAAATATGTGGTGGTGTTTTTCTAGCACAGAATATGGTTCTGCAATAACCCCTAATTAATACAATCTGTGGTAAACAGATTAATTCCTTTTAAAATCAGAAACTTTCCATGCCCTGAACTGAGACAAACATGCATTTTAGCAGCCAGGGTCTAACCCAGGGAGTAAAAATGTTTCTGCTCTTTTTTTTTTTTTTTAATTGTTATTATATTTTAGTGTATGCCTTGAGCAAGGACCAGAAAAAATCATCTCAGAAACTGCCCTGGGTGGTGTCAGCTCTGGCTGTGGATTCACAAACCGCTTTCTCTCTTGCTGTGGGACACATAGTTTGATGTCTGCCTACATGGGAATGCAAGAGATTATTTTTTCATGGAAGGATCGATTTCTTTACCAGGTCTGATGTGTTTTTCCCCCCTACAGTGGGTGTGATTTCCCGTCTTCCCTTTCCCCTGGGGCTGAAGCATGTGGCTGCGGGAGGGACACAAGTGTCCTCGGGAAGTAACACCCTGAGTGGGGCGAGGTGCTGGAAAGAGTTTGAGCTGAATTTAATGTTGACTTCAGCTGGAAAGATGCACTTTTTTTTTTTTCCCTGTGAAGAAATGTAGTTAGAATTAATTAGCTTGGCTAGTCATCCTCTGGTAAATCAGGATTTCAGTCTGAGATAACATGGGGCATCAATGTGTGGTGGTGACTCTATCGGGGGTCTCAGGTTTTGGGAGCAGGAGATTTGCCTCCCCACATCTGAATTTTCAAGGCCTCTTGTGCATCAACAAGATGTTTCCTGGGTGACTACACCTAAAATTACCTTTAATTTCTTGAAAGCTGGAAGGTTTCCTAGGCTTTCTGTGTTGATAAAATGAACTTCGTCCTTGCTGCGTACACCAAATAGGATCTGCTCTGAAAAGGAACCTTTTCACCTCTATCCAGCTGTGGTTTTCCTAATGTGTGTATTTGAAACAGACCTGTCTGCCAAGAAAAACAGCAACTCTTCCACTTGCTGGGAAGAGAGGATTAAATTCTGCTTCCTGATGGGATGGTGGTTTGCTTTCACACAGGTAGTTTAGACCTAATAAAATTCCTTTCTGGGGTTTGCAAAAAAGGGGAGATTTTTATATTGGCACTGACTTGTGGCTTGGAGAGTATGTACTTTGGCTTCAGTCATATAGATTGTGTTTCGCTGGAGGAGGGATGCCCAATCTCCTATACCAGCCTCCTACACCACCAGTGCTTCTCTTGCAGCTCCTGCTCTGGCCCCCAGAGAAGATGCTCTGCTGTAAAATGTATCAGCAATGTTACTGAAAAGAATTAAAATGAAAAAATAAGCACAAAGGAGGTAACCAAGGTGTGTGAAAACTTGACAGAATTAGGTGGAGGATGTATTTATATATTTACTATGTATGTGTTTATGGTATCATGGTTGTTGAAAGAAGTGACAGCGATTGTGTTGCTTCTCCTATTTGGCAGGAGCACCTGGGACGTGACTCTTGGAAAAAGCCAGACTACAATAGTATGGTTGAGCATGATGGGGTGTTTTGCATCAAGTTTGGTGGAGTTTAATCACGTCTCAGCTAACTAGGAGCTCTGTGCAGCAGCAGCAGTTGGTTGCCTATGGCCAGAAGCCTTAGCAGACTGACAGTCAGCTGATGCCTGCTATGGAAAGCCAAAGGCAAGATCCCTGCTGGGAGCAGGGATTGGAAATAACAATTTAAGCAAATGTTCCTGTGAAGTTCAGCTTACTGGTGTGTGAGCCTGCGGTCAGAGCTGGCTTTGGGCTATCTCTGCTCTGTAGGCTTAATTAAGAAATTGTCCCGAAAGCATGGGATTTGCTGCAGAGGAATTCCATACAGCTGGGAATTTAAAGTGGAAAGTCTGAATCCTTACAAGTGAAAATGTCTTTCTGTTTGTTAATGTAGGATGTAGGACTCGAACTGATAACGTGCTGCAGAACATTGCTGATGTGGGTGTATTGGGACCTTGTTTGTTTACTGAACTAATTGAGTTTATCATGTCCACAATGTTTATGACTTTCCCTGGAAACCTTCAGGCAAGCACATTAATGTGCTTCCACATACCCAAAATTTTAAAACCCCCAATTGTTTATTGTGTGCTTAACCATAAAGAATTATGTCAGACTGAGTTTTCACACTGATGCTTATAGATGCCATAACCATTTCTGCTGTAAATACCTTCTGTTGCAGCCCTCTGTAGCCTGGGCTGATTTCACTGCCTCTAAAACACAGTGACTTCTCCCAGCCCCTTACATAGGACTGCTGTTGAGTGATGTGTGTGCATGTTTGTGTGGAGCCATATTAAAAAATAAAGACTCTCTGCTTTTCTGTCTGGAGAGAGTGGTGCTCGAGGCAGGCTGTCTTCAGTGATGGGAGAGGATTGACTGCTGGGTAGATGTGTGAAATGTGTATTTCGATGTGCCATAAACTCAGCAAGAGCCTGCTTCCTTACTGCTGCCTCTATTTCAAAGCACACTCAGTACAGAGAAGAGATTTAATAACCTGTAAATGTGATGGACGAGCATCCAGGTCTGCTACATGTCACTGTGAAAGAGTTCGGAATGTTTGAGGCTGGCCTGTGTTTTATGAGCTTGGGTGTATTAGTATTTGCAGTTTGGGGGATAAGACAAAATGCTCTTAAATATCTACATAATAAACTCCCCAGCCATGGGTGGGCTGTCCCCACGCTGGGCTTTGAGAGGACACAGCAAGGTCTACAGCCAGGAGGAGTTTGCTGAGTTGGGATGTCTGTGCACATAGTAATCTCCTCATCCACAAGGGCAGAAGGAGGAAGCGATTGTCTGATGTGTTTATAAGGATTGTTGCAGAAATGCACTGAGGTGTCCAAGTCTCAAATTAAGGTGGTTTATCCCCAGGTTTATAAGCAGTTATCCCCAGGAAGCAACAGGTAGTGGGAAATCCAGTAAGTGAATAATTTTCCCTGCATAGAGTGGTTTCCAGGTTTTCTTCTGAACACCAAAAAGCCTTCAACTAATTTTGACCCAAGTTAAATGAATGCTTTAATTATGTGTGTGTCTGATGCTTAACCATGAGGAAAATCACTTGGTTTGGGGTTGTTTGGAAACCTCTAAATGGCCTGAATAGTTTCAGGCTGAAAACATCCCTTTTTACATCAGCACAGTTCTGATTTCCCCAGCCTGTTTCTTTTCTTCAGTGAGCACAGTTCTAGAGAGCGAATTTGGTGACTGGGGAATGAAATGGATGGCAGTGCAGGCCTTTACATGCTGGGACAAAATGTAGCCCTGAATGTCTTGACAGGAGTGGTGATGTTGGGGCTGAATGAGAAATGCATCACCAGGTCAGACCCGCATCTGTCTGCCCTGTGGCACCAGTGGCAGTGCGTGATGCCGCTTTGGACTCCTGAGTCAGAGTGAAAAGTGAGATAACCCAGCAGAACTAAAGCCAAGAAGTTAACACCTTGCCTTTAAAAACCATCTTGGGTTTCACCCGTTCAGATGCAAAGCAGGTGCAGGAGGTGTTTAGATGTGTGAAAGTGCCTTTGGTCGCTGGGAATGTTCAGCTGTGGCAGATGTTCCTTCCTTTCCCCAAAGGTCGGGTCTTGCATGTTTGCAGAGCGAGTGACTTACTCGCCTCAAACAAAATCCCTCATCATCGTCCCTGGAGCTGCCGCTTCTGTAGGTGTTCCCTCTGGACACCAGTGCCTGCTGTCCTCTTTAATGCCATTCAAATGGGGTAACTTAGATACACAACCAGCTTTCTGCTGTAAACCTCAGAGCTCTGCCTGGCCTGTGGGAAGACGATGCTGGGGCTGCTTTGGGGTTGAGATCTCACAGGCCTTGAAGCCTTGGGTTGGCGCTACGTGGGCACGGGTGGTTCTGACAGGTCTGCAGCTGTCCTGCCAATGAGCATGCCAATAAGCATGCCTGGCCTTGGGGAATGTGGCTGCAGCCCTAAAGGAAATCTTGGGAGAAAGACAAATAGTTGTGTTGTCCTATAAAGAGTGAGTTGAAAAGGGGAGAGCGGGGTGTGGGAGTCTCCTTGAGCTTTCCTACCTGAGCTGAAATGTTGCAAGTGTGAAGTGATGGTTTTACTTGATGGACATTTTTGTGATTGTATTAAGGGGACTGATACAATTCTCCTTTTTCTCCCTGTATTTCTGCAATCAGGAGACGAATAACAAAGTTATTTTATGCATGAGAAGGGACTACTCCTTTGGAGTAATTTTTACTAAGGAGAAGATTGCTTAAGTAACTGTTTATAGTGATTAGTTATGAGTTTTCAGATTGAATCAATAGCAGATGTTACTTTTGAATGACCTTTATGAAATGTGTATGTGTGTTCACGCTAGGCTGACTCTTTAGGGTATCCTTGAGGTAAATCAGATGTCTTTAAAAACCCTAACCTGTGGTGTGCCAGAATGCCAGGCACTTAGAAAACAAATGACAGACAGCTCTGTTGGCCAGAGCAGCTTGGGATCGACGTAAGTGATTTTATATTCTTGCAGCCAACAAACATCAGGATGTGGTTTTCATACAGGTTTTAATGCTAATTGAGTTATACATGGGAAAACTAACATGATACAAAATCAACTTCTTTTTCTTCAAATGACTGCAGGGAAAAAAAATTGACCAGAGCTTTATCTCTGCAGTTGATTTTAGGAACTGTTAATTAAGAAAATGGGAAGAGTTTATTTCTAACATATTACTTCATGTAGTTGGCTGTCTGCTCACCAGCAGGTTTATAGGGGTTTTTGGCTGTGCAGTCAGCAGCTGTCCACATGAACTGAAAGATCAGATCTTTATTTAGATGAAAACCTAAAAATCTGTCCCTTATCAAGAGTGTTTGACTCTGATTTATGTGGCTATTCATCAGGGTTTGTGGGTTTTTTTGACAAGTGATGCCAATTTGACTGCTGGAATCCGCTGTCACTGTGAGCAGGGATACAGAACTGTGATACCTGGGTTGGGTGAACTCACCTTGCGAAAACATATTTGAAGGTAGATGATGAGTGAATAAGGCACCTTAAAGTTCTCCTGGTACTCCCACCTGGTGCGTGAACACTTTGTGTTTTGGTGACTGGGGAAAGGCAAAGCATTTTGGGAGTCTTCATTTTGCTCTCAAGCTGTAGATACCCCACTGAGGTCTTCATTCATGAGTGAGATCTATTGATGTGCTCCACTAAAACAGCAGGAAACCGAGTTGCTGGCAGGCAGCAGCAACTCTTATCTGTCCCCTGTGGTGCTCTGTCTCAAACCAGAGAAGAAATTAAAGTTTCAAATTTCATCATGACTTTTTCTGAATCAGTTGCTAGACTTTGTTGCAACTTGCTCACAAAATTTATTTGCTGTTTCAGGTAGCTCTTGATGTTTTGAATAATACCAAGAATTAAGTCACACCTTTGTTAGCAGCTTAAATCTTTTACTTCCATCTTTATAATGTTGATGAACAAAACCCTGTTCGGAATCCTTAGCAGGGAAGATGTTTGCTGATCAGTATTTTTTCCCTTGTTAGGAAGATACCCAGATCAACTGTAGAACATGAAATCATAGGTCCATTTCCTCTGGAATGACTCATGTTTATGACAAACACTGAAGACATTTGCAGTATGATACCAACTGAATCCCATTTGTGGACAGCATCTGTGCCTGTGCATGCATGATTCACTTGGAGAGAAGCTTTCTTTGCTGTTTGTTATGCTAGCATGGGAGTGCTCGGTAGCATCTGGCCATCATCTTTGTGATGTTGGAAAGCACAGGTGATATCACAACATCACACACTTAAATCTCTCCTGGGGTGAGGGGGCAAGTTGGAAAGGGAAAAACCAAAGGAAATGCCATAAGGTGTCTTCTCTGCAAATGTTTTGGTTTGATGGACTGGGGGCTGCTGTGTATGAATATAGAGATGTGGACACACTCAAAGCTCACCAGGGCATTTCTGAACCTGAAGAAAAAGACAATAGTTTCATTTTAATTGTTAGCCTGCAGTCTGATCAGTAAAGTGAACCATCTTCCAGCTCTGGAACTTGTGTGGAGTGTGGGGGTGTGTTTTGGGAGAGTCGAGCTATGTGGTGGGTTTTTTCCTTCTTCTGTAGCCTCAGTTGAGGTCTGGTACGCACATCCTGGAAACAGTGACCTGAGGGCTCACAATTCACCCGACTGTTACTAAGGCAAGTTAGAGAAAGTGTGAGTAACTTTTTTTTCCCTGTAGCACTGCAGAAAGCACTTGACAAATTCATTTTCAGCATAAGCTGGAGGAGAGGATAATGAAATCTGTCAGATGCACGTGTGGATGTCTCACTTCTGTTTGTCCTCTGTGTGTCTGTGTTTCAGTTCACAGTGTAATTATGTTTAAGAGCAATATGCTTAAGTCTGGTTGTTCTCTGACAATCTGGCCCATCCTCTTGGGCTGGGTAGATAGCATGGGAGATGGAAAAGTCCATCTGGGTTGCATCTGGCTGGTGCATGCTGTGACACTTGACCGCTTCTCCCCAAGGCGAGTGTTGTGGCATCTTCTGCTGCCCTGCGCTGTCTTCTCACCACCTTGCTTTTGCTTTGTCCCTCACGATGTCAAGCTTGTAATACCAAAATCCATTTTTAAAGCTCAGGTTTAGCCCCATGGCTCAAAAGAAATAATGGTGCCGCAGGCAGGACTAAATGGAAAACGGATTTTTAAAGCACAGTGAATTCTGATGCTATTTTGCTCCTGGTCTCTCTCTGTTCCAGTTGTGAACCATGGAAGAAGTTGTGCTGTTAATGCAAGACTTAGAAATTAACAGGGGATGCACAAAATCTGTGCTTTTGGCTCTGTTGCTTACAAGTTTCTATGTTACAGTCTATGTATAAACTTAAGGGGAAGCAAGGTTATTTTTCACATCCTACTTTTCTTTGGGTAAGCACAGCAATGAGACTTAACAGGCCCCTCCCTCGTGATTTAATGGCTGCTTCATGTGATTTAAAGTGGATGTGGGTATTTACGACCAAATTGAATCTTGTAAAGCAGAATTTCCTTAAGAAGGAATGAAAAGTTCAACTAGTATCTCTCACACCCTGGGTAGAAATGGCTTCATTATGAAATGGCCACAGTAAGATATGACAGAGCGCGCTGCTTCCACGGTACTGTGGGCTAATGGATCAGCTGGCTTTTAACTCGGGACGTTCCTGTGGAACTAACCAAAACTCCACAAATTGGCCTACTTCCTGATGCAGTGGGCTTGATGATGCAGAATTGGGACTCGAAACCTGATTTCTGTCTACCTGCAGACATAGCCAACTCCCTGCTATGACACGTTTTGCATCTTGAACTAAGTCTTGGGCCTGTGAAGTCTTGTTACTCATTGCCTAATGTGGGGAAAGAGGCTGCGTGCTCTGTCTCTCCATTGATAAATACATCACAGACTTGTAGGGGTTGGAAGGGACCTCAAGATATCATTGAGTCCAACTACCCTGTGAAAACAGGTTCCCTAGGACAGGTCACACAGGTTGGTGTCCAGATGGGTCTTCAATATCTCTAGAGAAGGAGACTCCACAGCTCCCCAGGGCAGCCTGTCCTAGTGCTCTGTCACCCTCACTGGGAAAAAGTTCTTCTGCATCTTCTAGAATAACTTCTAAAATGATGTCCCATAGTGGCTGTCACCCTTGTGCTGGTCCAGTGCCCCCTCATTTCTTGGAGAATGGAGGCGATCACCTGGGGTTTGCTCCCTGATAGATGTTCCTCATCTTGCTGATGGGATTATCTAACCACTTCTTTTTTCCTTTGCAATGAAAGTGGACTTTTTGATGGCAGTTGGTGACCTAGGGTCTGCAATTCTGTGGCTTAATTATGTATAAATGGTAAGATTAATTTAACAGGGACTAGCTGAGCATTGGATTTGAGTGGCGAGCAACTGTGCTGTCCATCACTCGCTTTGTATATTGTGTTACTGTTCTCTTCTGTTCTATTAAACTGTCTTGCTCTCAACCCACTACTTCACCCTTTCCTCTTCGATTCTGTCCCCCATCCCACTGGCTCTGTGGTTGTTTTAGCTGCCTCTCATGTTTAACCACAGCAAAGAGCATAGGCTGCATGCTTGCTGAAGGGCAGGTGCCTCTGAGGCATGTGAAATTAGGCTGTAAAGGAAGGAATCCAAAACAGTTTGTGACCCCAGGAAAAATGTTCATCTAAACTTCTTGGGCTGCTATTGTTTCCTCTGAAGAGAACCCTGAATCGCAGAAGCAGGGGTGGGAAGGGGTTGCTGCAGGGCTCTTGCCCAGAAAAAGGGGGTTGGTCAACATCCCACTTCATTTGGCAGCCCAAGGCTGGGTGCAGCCCCCAATCTGCAGCCATGCCAGCACAGTGGGTAGTGCAGGTCTTGGCACATGGTGCTGTTGAGTAACTCAAACCAATAAATCCGCAGTGGATATGCTGTCCTCCTCTAGCCAACCCCACCCCCTGCCACCCTGGGTCATGATATTAGTTTGTAAGGCTAAGCCTTGCTGTCGAAGGACGTGACATTTAACAGGCCACACTGTAAAATCCATCATCTGTGTTTGGACATCCTCACATGCCGGTGGGCGAATACAAGGTCACCCGTTACGCTCACCCTTGTGCTTGCACGTGTTTGGCCATGCACCCTCTGTGCTGGAGAGGCTTCTTATTTTTCCCCCAATTCTGCCCATTGCAAACTGTTGCAGCTCTGTGGACCCCCCTAGAGCTACTGGGTTTTATATTGTGATAAGCCACAGCAGTTTAATTCTCTTGTGAAAAGCATTGTTTAAGTGTGTTTAGGCTGAAGGAGCATTTATAACTCTTTGATGTGGTCTGATTATGAATATCATGTGTTGAAAACATAGACAACTCTTTTTCTTTTTTTTTCCTTTCCTTTTCCTTAAATACACAACACATGGTGTGGAAGGTGGAAAGCTTTTTTTTCTTCTTCTTTGGTCCCACCACAGAATATAGGGGAAAAACTTGGTGTGATGCTTGTCATGACTCTGAAGGTTCACCTTAGGTAGCTGTTTGGAGGCTTTCTGCTCACTGGCTTATTTTTAAAAGAGCCTTCAGGGAAAAGCTGGATGCTGCTTCATGAAGCTGCATGCATGAACTGTCCAAGAAAAAAAAAAAATTGGGAAACGGAGTACCAGTCATTCTGCTGAATTTGGGTTTTGAAGTGGATCCCTGCAGTATACAAGGGTCTGCTTTTCTCAAACCAAATGTAGTCTGTATCTGCTCAATTTTCTCGTAGTATCCACCTTGGCTTGCTGGTCTGCTCACACGGGGAAAGCAGCGCCTTGGGTAACTTCTTAAATGTTATGAAATTTATTATCCAAAAGCTTGTGTTTTGGGAAGAGCTTAGGGTGGGAGAGTAATCAGAGAAGAGTGTCTGTCTCAAGGCTTTCAGCTTGTGAAAAGGTAGCAGCTGATGCAGATGGGCTGGAGCACAGTGGCAGAGGTGGGACAGGACACTGACCTGGAGGCTGCTGTAGTTTGCCTTTAATGTAGTATTGTTGTGATTTACAGAAGAGTAAATCCAGCCTGAGTCCTTCAAGACCTGTGAATCTGTGTGTGAGGATAACTGCTAGCAGAGCTGGTTCTGCTCTGCTGAATCTGTAATACCTCCCTGAACAAGAGGCAAATAGTCCTGTGGAGCTCTGGTTCTGCTGAGAGTTCCATGTTTTGGCACGCACTTAGTGTGATTTATCACTTCTGCAAAGAGCTGGTTTGTCCTGAGAAGGTAGGGTTTCAGCAAAGCCAACACATCAGTGAATTCCACAGAAGAGGTGGTAGGTGATTCAAAACACTGGCAATGCTTTTGGTTCTTAAAGCTATTGTAATTGTATAAAAATATCTTGATTAACGTAGTTTCTGATCTTCAGCTGGATTGAAAGGGAGCAGGCTTCTGTGGGAAGTGAGTACTGCTGTGCTGCCAGGGTGGACCAAAAGACAGGAGAAATGGTGATTCTCTGCAAAGACACTCTTGTGATTCAATCAAATTTTGTAAACTGATGTATTCGGGGTTTATTCTCACTAAAATCCAGAGTGGTAACACCTGGTTTTAGTTTCTGAAAGACTTTGTTGCCTGCACTATCAGTAGAGCATGACATTTTCCATTACTTTAGGCAAGAGTTTTAAGATGTTTGTTTAACAGATGTACTACTGTGGATTTTTTCCAGTTTCTAAAAATACAAATATTCTGGTTTTTAGTAGGAGAGGATGTGTTTCCAGGCGCAAGCTGATCACACTCTATGTCTTGCCTTGTTGTTCAATAACGTGGATATATTCTTTTTCCAAGGAAAACCCAGAGCTTGAACACTGTAGGGCTACCCCTTAAGGGCCTGGAGCATCTCCCCTGTGAGGAAAGGCTGAGTGAGCTGGGGCTCACTAGCCTAGGGAAAAGAAGACTAAAGGGGGACCTTATTAATGTTTATAAATCTGAAGTATGGGATGCAGGGGGAAATGGCCAGCCCCTTTTCAGTGGTCTGTGGGGACAGGACAAGGGGCGATGGCTGTAAGTTGGAGCACAGGAAGTTCCACACCAACATGGGGAATAACTTTTACACAGTGAGGGTGACAGAGCCCTGGGACAGGCTGCCCAGGGGGGTGTGGAGTCTCCTTCTCTGGAGATATTCAAGACCTGCCTGGACGCCAACCTGTGCAATATGAGCTGGGGAGCTGCTCTGGCAGAGGGGTTGGACCCAATGATCTCTCGAGGTCCCTTCCAACCCCTATGATTCTGTGATTCCTTCAAACGTGCCCACCCTGCACACATGGATGGACTTAGACCCACTCTTGTAACTGTGATCTGGTCCTTAAAATATGTTTTAACCTATGCATTACACTTAATTGTACTCTTTTTTTGCCTATAAAGGCCTGAAGTAAGTCATCGTTAGGCTTCGCACACGCTTTGAGGGAACTCGCCAAACACAGAGACCCGATGCTGGCAGCAGGAATCAATTACGAAACCTAATATGAGATTAAAAGGTTCCTGAGTATATTTGTAATTGAATTGTACAAAATGCCTGATTTGTGCACTGGACAGTGCACAAGAGACCGCAAGCCCAAATGAAGCAAATTATAATTCAATTATATAAATGCTTCCAGAGCAGTTCAAATCACATCTTTAAGACCGCTTAACACGGAGAAAATCCTTCTTGCTTCTCTTTTTTTTTTTTCTTTTCTCTCTTGAAAGATATAAAAATAAGCCTTTATCTGAAGGGTGGCCTCTCTACCACTTCTGGCAGCAAAGCACAGCGTTGGATAGAACCACGCTGGCTGTGGTGATGTCAGGCTCTACAAGCCATCCATTTTCTTTTTCCTTTAGAGAAATGAGAGAAAATTGCAGTTATTCGTTGTGGTGAAAACCAGTCCACTGTTGGAGTGATCTTGCAAGCTCAGCTCAAATTTTACCATTCTCATGAAGCCTTTATGAATTCAGTCCCCTCACCAAGGTTGTCACCAACTAAGTCCAGGCTGACTGAACTTTAATTCAGTCTGATTTGTGTTTAGCTTGGGGTTTCTCTTTGGTTTCTGTCTTACAATCTTTCATAGCTTTTTTTAACTTTTAAAATAAAAATAAACCCCCAAGAATGCATTGATTTATCATGAGTGTTGTAATCTTTAATTAACCCTTTCATCTGCTTTGTTTAGTTGCATGAGGAATTTACTCCTCACTAATAATGCACGTCTAAGCCTTATAACAGCAAAAAAAATGCTAAGTTTGACCATTAGTAGGAACTCAAAATGCCATAAGGCTTGTGAGATGAGAAGGTTTCAAGGAACTTCTGAGTTATTTTTTTAATTTTGCCAGGAGGTGATAGCGGAGTCAAATATTACCACCCCTAGCAAACAAGCAAGGGTATAACTGTAACCAAAGATTTTCAAAGAAGTGATGGATAAGGCTAGAAGTAAGTTAGGCTGGTGATTTGTAGGAGTCTTGGAAGCTTGGTTGGGTTTGGGATGCTTGCAAATCTCAGGAGAAACAAGAGTTTGCTTGACATAAGTCTGCACTAGTTCTAAGTGTCTTCTAGCAAGTTACTTTAACAGTAAGAAAAAAAAACCCAAAAGCACCCCAAAACCCACTATTAAACTCCTTTTTTCCCTGGTGGGACAGATGAGGGTAAGTTGGTGTTAGACTCCAACAGAGCCAGCAGCAGAAATAACTCTGGCGACAGAGTCGGGTTGTGCTTTCTTGGCCAGACTTCTCAGCTCTTTGGGCATCAGTATTAGTCCCTGAAAAAAAACCCATTTAAACAAAATAAAAATGAGGTACCTTGAAATACTTGGGAAGCAGGAGGGATGCTGTTGTCGGGCCCACTGGCAGGCTGTAGCTGCTCAGTAAATACCTCAAGAAATTGCTTAATGAGGGCAGATATAAGAATATCTCTGCCTCTCAAATTTTTTTTGGCTTGGCTGCTCCCAGATAATGTGAATTAGGCTGTGTGCTTCCTGAGGCCCAGAGGGCAAACTTGGCATGACTTTGCTGCCTGCATGAGGAAATAATTGCTGCATAGATAAGGAAGGGCAAGGTTGCCTATTAATTTTAACTGTAAGCAGTGAATGGGCTTCTTGGTTACTTCAGCATATCCTTTGGGAAAGCCGCTGGTCCTCCATCAGTGGAAATGTAGGAACAAACTTGTGCAATGGTTTATTGTGTCTTGTCCTGCCCAGAGGAGCTTTGACTGGGAATGCTCCTGATGCCCTCCTGGTCCAGAGGACACCTTGTCCAGGAGGACCGGGATTGATGCAGGTGAAGAACATTGATATGAAAATCTCTATTTCTACAGATCGAATTCCTGTGTGAACAAATTGTGTTCAGAAATGTGTTGTGTTTGCAGTGAGTGTCTAAATGTTCAGCGTTATCCAACAGAGTAATGATGAACACAAGAGCTCGTGCACAAGTTTTGCATAGGTGTGATCTACCAATAGGTTTACTGGCTGTCACCTAAAGTCAAATATTTTTATTAATAATCTTCTTCCCTATAAAACTGTTGAATTTCTAGATGTGATGATATAAATAGTATTTCATGGATATGTTCAGTATTACATGCCAGACTTGCTTGTCTCAAAGGCAGGAGAGTTGCACCAGAGACTTGGTGAGTTTAAGGCAAATATCCTGATGTCTGATAGTTCTGGTGTTTGTGGTAGGCATTTCTCAACGTTAAACATCTTGCTCATTTTAGTTTCTTCTTTGAAAATGCTGAAGTCTGAAAGACCGTGTGATGAATTGCCAAAGATCACATTTTAAATTACATTCCTTCTGGGCTATATAAGAAATAAATGAGCATCATGCTGCTTGTGTATTTCTTGTTCACTTTATTATGTTCTGGTTTCAAAAGAAGTGATTTTTTTTTTTAAACTTGTGAAATGAAATATGCTCTTTAGCCAAAATAATGCATGTTCAGATGTAGTGGAGAGCAAATCCTCATGGATGAGGCTTGTGTATTGTGCAGTCCTGAGTTTCCAGTACAGCCATTTGGACAGGCTAACAGAGGTGTTAAAAACCAAGTGACTCATCCTTCCCTGACTTAGGTTCAAGATACCATCCATGGAAGCTGTTTTAAAGAGTGAATTAAGACCCACCCGTATGCTCCTATAATTATCTTTCTTAAATCCTCTCTGGGTTGATTCTGTTCCTTCTGCACGAGCAATTTCTCTGGCCTCCGGCTCCCTGCTCATCATCTCCCCAGGAACAGCTGCACAAATTGCAGAGGCTCACATGAAGCTTTTTGGCTCTCTTCTTGTTTCGTCTCATCCGCCTTTCTCTTGCTTCCCAAGGTGAAATGCAGCAGAGCAGACACCCACAGGTCTCCAAACATGGGGGTATGCTCTCCTTGATCCCCTTCTTATGTCTCATGCCGGTGGGAAGTGGAACTTTAGCTTGGTGGCCAGAAGGTATCTGTGCAGCTCTCCTTCCAGCCCTAAGTTTCTGTGACTGCGCTGCTGCTCTTTGCAGGCATCCTGGTATTCCCAGCTCTGTGGATGTGTTGCAGCTGGGCACTCTGGATTCTAGCAAAGCTTTCTTTTTAGGTATGATGCCCTCAGTTTGCCCTGCAGTCCAGAGCCCAGCTTGCTACTTCATGTGCCAGTTAGCATGTGGGGTAGGGTATGTTTTGGAGGGTATGAGAGAAGGGAGAAGTTTTAGGAGACTGGCTTTGTAAACCTTTGCTAACTTGACAGTGGTTCACACATGGTGCAGCTGCTCAGACCTCAGGTTGTCCTGACCATGATTTTCCTTAGTTCGTGTTCTTTCCCTGGGCAAGATGAAAAATATTCCTCCTCTGACCTCAGTCAGTGGCTGCTGGCTTTCCTTCACCTACCTAGTCTTCCTTGTCTTAAAACCCCTTGCTTTGAAATGAGTCTCCTGTCCCTCTATCCAGACTCATATGAGCCATAGGCTGAGTTCTGGTAGGTCTGCTGGCTTTGTTGGCAGTGTGGCCATTAGCAGCAATGGGATTTTCTGCTAAAATATTTTGAGATCAACTTCTGCTGAGTGGTTAATGGCTCTGTGACTCGATGGCATCGTGCCTGCCTTCCTTGCAGTCCTGGAGCTGTGATGTATTAAGTGTGGCTTTTAATGGGCTTGGATGGTTGGGGGATTGCTTATCATGAAAACAGTCCCAAGTGAGATGGGGAAGCACTGCTGTGCCAGAAGTCATGAGGAATTGTTTCAGTGCAGGGAAAGGGACAAATCCCACTGACTATAGAGGGCAAAGTAAAAACCACGTCCTGGGGCATGGCCAGCAGAGACACCCCATGAGCCGTTGGCCCCAAGCCTTGTACTTCTTCCTAATGTATGCTTGTGAGTGGATGGTGGGAAAACCAGTGGGATTTGAGTTTATTATTACATACCACAACCATACTGAAAGCACCAGTGTGTTTGTAGTGACCTAAATGACCCATTTACTGGACTGACCAATCCTTGTGGTCAGGCTGAAGGAGTTGCATGGCTATTCTTGAATGCATTTTAACACTGAATCCCCCCAGCTTGCTGTATGGAACAGCAGCACATCTGCAGACCACAGGGGCTGCCTTGTGCGATGGGGTCTCTCAAACACCAGCAGGCAGTTTGCTGCAGAACTTCCCTCCTTGGAGCACGTTGAGATCTGCTGAGAGCTCCACATAAACATTTTGTGGTACAGCAGGGAGAACGATAAGCTGCTCCTGGTCTCAGAAATCTTGCTTCCAAACTGTTCTATTACCCTTGGCCTGATATTCCACATAAATACCCTGACAATAAAACCAAGATATGGATTTCTTAGAGCTCAGTTTCCTTCTGCTTTCCTGAAGTCCTCATCCTCTGCTCACGATGTGCTCTCATCGGGCAACAGACTCCAAACAAATCCACTGGGCACCAAGAAGTTTTCTTCTTCCTTACACTTTTAGAAATTCTTCTCCCCTTTTTATGCTTATTCCTACCTCTGTTAAACTGTTTTTATAAGTGCAAATGCAGAGGCTTTGCTTGCTCGGCTTGAATCTTTTATCCTTTATAAACAATGTTACATGCTTGTTCAGCTCTGCTGAACTGAACATCATCTTTAACCATCAATAAAGCTCCCAGTGCAGTACACTACAAATGCCTCTTGCATTAGAAACTCCATTATTGTTTACTTTTTAGCCTAAAACTAAAGGTTTTCCTAGCTCCCTCTCTTGAATGCTTAATTAAAAAAAAAAAAGCAAAGCAAACCTGAAACCAAAAGAAACAATAAACTATGAATGAGTTAATTTAGGAAATGGCCCTAAAATACCTTTTGGCAAACTCTTCTAGGAATGGGCAGCTTGCCATAATGTGTCTTTGGAGATGCAGGAAGTTTAATCCTCTCGAGCTGCTCAAATTTGCAAAGCTTTGAGCTTTTAGTGGCTTGGATTTGTGGTAAATAACTGGGTTGAAACAACCTGTGCATCGCTGTGGCCCCTCTTTGGGGTAAACAGGAGAAAATTTAATGCAGAAAAAGTGCTACTGTTCTTGGCTGCCCTAGCTCTGTGTTGTAGGCTGGATTTTTATACTTACTTCTTGAAATTAAACTTATAAGATGAAAAATGATCTGATTTTGCATAGGACGTAGTGGAGGCTGAGCTGGGTGATTGAGGGTGTGATGGAGAGGTGGAGGCACAGGGGTGGGTGTAGATGCATTGGGTCTGCCGTCATGCCAGGGACTTGGTGCTCTGGTGGTGGGAGTGGACCCAAAACACCAAAAAGCAAATAACAAAAAAAAAAAACCCCAACCCAAAGCACACACCCCCTCCAAACACAAAAAATAATTTTGAGTGCTTGAATATATATATTGATATATACACACATGTAGGTAAGACTGTGCCATACAACAGGTCACCTATTGCCAGTAGTGGCTCTATAAAATCTTTCCCACTGCAGCTTCTGCTGTTCCAGGGCAGGAAAGATAAATGCACTATTGTGTCTTATCTTTAGAGAGGGTAGAAGGTGACAGAAAAATCGTATCTGTGTTTCTAGGAAGGGAAAACATGCTGGTTTTATATATTTTATCTTTATATATACATATATATTTTTATATTTATATATTATAGATGTATGAGAAGTGGGGCTGTTGAGTGCTTACTTTGTCTATTATTTTTTCAAAAAAATAATTAATTTTCCCTTGAAAAAGGTGGGTTTTGTGTGAGTGAGCTATAGTTCCCCCCCCCAGAGCCCTGTTCTGTGGCAGGGTAAGAGGATGTGTAAGAAAATGAAGTAAACCAGACCCTGACCTGCTTCTTTTTATCTGGTTGCCGTCAACCCAACTGATCTTGATTGTCGACTTCTGCGTTCCTGCAGTTTACTTGTTTATCTGAGCTCAGGCCAAATCAAACAGCCGCAGAATGTGCCTTTAATCTCCAGCGATAAAGAATACCTTGGAGAGGAAATGACATTGTAACGCTGGGAGAAGAGGGGTAACGGGAGAGAAATGCACGTGAAAGAGTCGCTCTGCTTTCCAGAGAAACATTTATTTATTCTTTCTCCTCCCCCCCCCATCACGTTTCTCACAGTTCTCCTGGAAGGGGCTGGCGGGAGGGGGTAGGGGAGCTGTGGGGAACAACAGGTTCCTGTTTGCATTTTGGGAAGGAAATTGCAAAATATTAATTGGGAAGATAAAATTTGTGGGGGTGGGATTAGGATTTATCTTGAAATATCAGTTTCTTTCCTAAATGCTGCTTTGGCTTTGCATTCATACTGACCTTTATTGGTCAGAATTTTTAACTTTATCCTTACTTGATTGAGTATTCATTAATTATTTTAAAGTTTTCTTTTCTCTTTCTCCATATTTCAAGCTAGGGCTGGTGGTGAATTATTTTGAGCTTTTTCTGGCCTATTTGAGTCTGTGGACTTAGCCCTCAGATTGTCAGGGCTTTGAGGAAAGGGTTGTATTTCATTATGTGCAGACTATCCACCCAGAGGTTTTCCTTCTCCCAGTTGGGAATGCTGATGCCCATATGTTCAGAAATATTCTGCTTTTTAAGTTAAAAAAAAAAAAAATTGTGAATAAATTTTCCCATAAGCTCCCCCCCCCCCCCCCCCCCCTTCAACCAATGGGCTGTCTGAAACCTGGTTTGTGTTTCCTTATTTTCTTGTGCTCATAACTCTGACTTAACATTGCTTGAAGTTTTACAAGGAAAGCTGCCTTCAGGCTCAGACTACGCATGGAAAACTTGAGTCCTTTGCAAAATTTGTTTAATCAAGCTATTTGCAACTGAAAAAGAGGATTAAATTGGAAATGCCATCCACTCCTAATGCTCTCTGCTGTAACCTATGCCCATGCATGTGCAATAGCTCATATCTTTACTATATCCTCTTGCCTTACCGGGTGGCTTATCTCAGTGTGAAATTCCTGCTTATATATTTTCAGTGAACAAGTTTAAATAAACTGCCGGACAATTGCTTTCCCTTGCTCCTTGTAGCATTTGGCACTTTTAAACTTCGCAGAGTTTTTATGAGGCATTTAAAGTCTCGTGCTTTGACATGGTAACCTGAGGCGAAAGTTAGTATTTGCTTTATTTAAGTGGAATTGGAACGTTCTAATTTAGCTGGTTCTCCAGCTGTGATGGAGACTGGCAGAGATGCAGAAGGTAGCAGGGGATAGGTGCCTCAGTGAGCCATGTGGATCTGCCTCTGAAGAGAAATCTCTGAGATGCTGCTGACCCAGGGCTGCCAAGTTGGCCCCTGCTTTGCATTTCTGGAGAGGATGAAGAAACAGGAGGCATCTTGCTTTGCATCAAGGGCTATTGTCATCCTCTGGAAAGAGGTTTCTCTGGGTTGGGTAATGCCAGTTGTGCAGTTCTCTTCTGCCAGTCTTTCCTCCTGCTGTATGTCAGCACGATCTGGTGTTGGCAGCGTGAGTCCCAATTCTGACTTATTGCCACTTAACACGTTCTGTATTTTTTTCCAGTGCTTTCAGTTTCAATCTTGTATAAGCCAATTGATGTGTTAACCTGGTCCATCAGGTTCATAAACAACCTGGAAATCTGAGGAAAGTAGCTGTTCCCTAAGGAAAACCCTTGTATTATGTTTCCATGTGTGCTCTGGACCAAAGCTGGTCTTGGAAGTGTACCATAAAATACAGAATACAGCACTGGGGACTCTAGTCCCTGGTTTAGGATGGGGTGGAAACTGGTTTCCTGTGCTGTACTGATCAGTGCTTTCACTGAGGAGCTTATTTGATGGGTAGGAATGCAATTTGGTATTTTGAACCTGTCCTACAGATTTTTGGTTGTGATATTTTGCTCTCCCTGGGAGTTTTGGGGCACAGAGTCAGCGCTGCGTATCACAGTCCTAATATTCTGTGGGGGTCTGAGAGGAAGATGTTATCTACCTCTTATTGCTTTTGAGTAAAAAATTCCCAGCCTGACTTAGGCTTTTTGTCTCCCCTGGCTACCCAAACAGAGCAAGTTACATGTTTAATGGTATTTAGTAGCCAAGAAAGGGAAGGAAACCTACGGGTTCCTGGATCTGTTGCCACTGGTATATATTTTTGTTGAGTTTTTGGAGGGTTGGAAAAGAATACGCAATTGTCCTCTTCAATCTAGATCTTGTGACACATTGCAGATTAAATACCATGACTCAAAGCTTAATGTTGCCTGAACATGACAGTTTCAACCATGAGAAATCAATCATCTTGCAATATAGCCTTGCAGCTCATAAAATGCCCCGGCAATTACATTCACATGCATTGCCTGGATTCGTATGCTTTAAACTGCTGCCATTCCTGTGCTCCGTTGGAAACGGAGACAGTGGAGCAGAGGGGGCTGGTGGCATCAATTTCTTTGCTGTTAACACAGAAAATGTACTAATATTTGATGAAATAAGTCACTCGTGTTTGGCTTCGGGATGTGCATTTGGCTGAGCCTGGAACTGGGAGTGGCACCAGTACCTGAAATTAGGAAGAGGCACAACCAAACTATTTTCCTGGGAATTGTGAAAGACCTTGCAAAACGAACTCTCATCAGTCAGGTATGAAATAGTTTAAGTCACTTGTGCTCCTGACTGCACTGCCCAGTTGTAAACGATGGGTTTTTTTAATCTGTAGTTGTGCGAGCTGGTCACAAGCATGGGGCAAATAAAAATTCTTCTTAAACAGGAATATAGCTGTAGGTTATGAGCATGAAGCCATGTGCAAAGCTGCTTCTCTCAGTCCTTTAAACTTCTCCTGGTGGTAATTTGACCACAGCGATGCTATTGATGGCTCAGAGTGAACAGGCAGGTGACTCACCTTTAGTCTCTGAACTGGGACCATCAGTGATGTTTACATCATGCTTCTGAGGCAGACAGAATTCCAACCTCTTGTAGGGTTTGGAAGGGATCTCCAGAGATGGAGTCCAACCGCCGCTGCCAAAGCGGGGTCCCTAGGACAGGTTGCACAGGTTGGCATCCAGACGGGTGTGGAATATCTCCAGAGAAGGAGACTCCACACCCCCTGGGCAGCCTGTCCCAGGGCTCTGTCACCCTCACTGTGAACCACATATTGGTGCGGAACATCCTGTGCTGCAACTTGAAGCCATTGCCCTCCCAGATCCCCCCTCAGTTGTCTTTTCTCAAGGCTGAACAGCCCCAGCTCATTCAGCCTTTCCTCACAGGGGAGATGCTCTAGGCCTTTAATCATCATTGTGGCCCTCCTCTGGACTCTCTCCAGAAGATCCCTGTCTTTTTTGTACCAGGGAGCCCAGAACTGAGGATTGCCATAAAAACCTGGGGCTGACCTCTCTTTTTACTTGCTGAGAAACAGAAGAATCACATCCATACCTTGTTAAAAATGCTGAAAACTGCTTCTCTTCTAGTTCGTGAATTAATGCTGGATTGAGTTTAGTTCCTTAAGGTCTGTTTGGATTCTCATCTCTCGCCCTGTTGGTTTAGAAGTCGATTTGAAAGTGTGTGGGTTCAGAATGGCATTATTCCTTCAGTTCTGCTGTGTTTCCATAAAGAAATTCCTCTTGCTGAGGAACTTTGAGTTTTAATAGCTTAAGGAAGCAAAAGGTTTTGAACTGGATGATTGTGGTTTTGTCCAAATCTGAAATGAAGGTTTACAGTTTGATAAGCACAAGTGCTGCTGAGCTGAAATCACTGTGTCCCTTGGCGGTTCTTTTTTTCTGCCAATGTCACTTTGACCCAACCTTTTATTCTATTTTGGGGATTAGTCTTTGCTGCCTTCTGTCTTTAATCAACCAACTTTTCTTTAATTTTCTTTTTTTTTATAAAAAAAAAATGCTCGTACCATTGAATTCCTTGATCACAGCTGTGGTATATGGTTTGACGTAGATACTAGCTGTTGTTGCTAGTTGCCGTTGCAGTAGTGCTTTTGATATTAAAAGAAGCTGAAATTTTCCTATTTGATTGGAATAACTTTTCAAACCAACCAAAAAATGGCATTTCTCTGCCTGGTGGTGATTGGGGCTGAATCAGACTTTCATGGCAGGCTGAAACCTTGTGGTTATGAAGAATTGAAGAGGTGGGACAATGTCCAGCTCATTGCTGATGGAGACTTGCATGGTAATCAGTACCATGAAACAGTTCTCTTGCTCAGCTAGATGCTTGCCATAACAATGATCTGGTGTAGGTACTGAATTCTGAGATGTGGGCAACGATGTGGGTGCCACAGAATCAGTCACCAGGTCCTAAATGTGTGGTGGTTTTTTTCTTTGCAATAATACTGAATGACCAGTGCGCTGGGTGGCTGTGGAGTGTCACTTCTCTTTTGGAGCAGTGCAGTAACACGTCCCATAAAGCACAGAGTAAAAAGCATGAGGGTTATTGGAAATGCAGTTCTGCCCACTCCAAGCAAAGAGCTGGAATGGGGCTTTGAATTTAGGTAAGCAGCTTCCTGTTAGACAGTAGAGCTGCTGCACTTCAGTGCTGGAAATTCACCTGGTTTATCATTAAAACTGCCAAAAAAGGGATTAAAGGATGAACAGATTTCCCAGGTGATGTGGGGGTGTAGTGAAGTAAGATACTGTGGAGGGCTGCTTGTGGAGTATGTTTTCTTTCTTTTAAAAGATGGTAAAGCCAAAGAAAAGCATGAGTTTGAGAGATGTTACTCAATATATCTATGCAATTCGATGTTTTAAAGAGAGAAAACTCTGTGCAGCAGTAGACGACTTAATTTCAAACAAAAGGACTCCTCTACCATGATCAGCAAGAGTGAGTGTTAGTGCACATTGATTGGGAGGGTGACCAAACTGCTGAGCAGCGTGAGATGGAGAAAGAACAAATGGCTACGGGGGAAGAATAAATTGCAGTTGTTTACAGCTTGCAGCTGAGCCAGCCGCAGGCTGAAAGGTCAGCTCTCCTCAGAGGAAGATGATGCTTGCTGCTGGCATCCCATTTCAGGCCTGAGGACAAGTCAGATGGCTGAAGAGATGCTTAGAGAGGTTTTGTTTTTACTATTATTATTTTTAACTGAGTGTAGGTGGGCAAGAAGCAGCAGTTGGTGGCCCTGGTATCGTTGCCCTCCTATGGCACTGTGCTTCACCAGAGACTGACAGCTGCAAGCAGGCTTTGTTACTTGGAGTAAAGCATCCAAGGAGCTAAAGGATAACTCTGATGGCATGTGATGTTCCCAAAGGGTGTAACTTAAGACACTGCTGAAAACAGTAGCTCTCACTCTCAACCTTGGACTAAAAGAGCTCTCAGTACAAATGTCAGGAAAATATCTGTATTTCCTTGAAAATGCATCTGTGATAAAAACTTGGTTTTGTGCTGCCTGGTGTTTGTGTAGAAGCTCCTCTTGTATTTGATAGATTTCTAAAGATAGCATCATGGACAGTGGCTTTGCTGTTGTTTAAAATGTGATATTTGGAACTGTTGAACATGGTGAGTTTGGAAATGAGACGCTGCACACCAGCACTGGTCTGGGAGAAGCATGGAGCTACTAGTCTTGTAGGAGAAGCTATCCTGGTGTCTCCCTTCCTCCTTCTACGGAAGAAACTGAGAAGTATTATTTAAATAACTTGAACTTCTAAATAGTTTAATAAAAAGAGTAAATATGACCATTTGTAATGGGGTTTGTACTGTAAATTCCCTCTGGCCTTCCATGAGCACCTACCACCCATGCTGGAGATGTGATGCCATGTTTATTGCGGCTGATGTGATGGCTGGGTGCAGCTCCTAGGAGGGCATGGGCCTGTTTTCCTCATGCCTGACAGTGGTGAGTAGCTGGATCAGCTCAAGGCATTGTCAGCCCCTTCTGCAGGCACTCTTGGCTTTGGTGCAACCTGGTGCCCTGAGCAGCAGCGAGTCACGGAGGAGAAGCTTGCAGTTCCTATGCTACGGGAGAGCAAAATGTGGCTGGGAAAAGTATCTCTTGTGCATTCCAAGTGATTGGGAAAAATACCTCCAAGTAACACGGGTCTTAAAATAAACCTGCCCTTGACTATCTTTCCTAAAGGTGTGGAGGAGAGCTGAGGAGATTCTAAGCAGCTGGGTAAGGACAACAAAGGTGTGCGTGTGGGGGGGGGGGGGGGAGTGTTTACTATGTATTGTCTCTTCCTTGGCAGCAGCTGATTCTTCAGGCTTTTACAGCCATGCGTGAGACTTAGCTTGCTAGTGCTTTTAATTAGGAGATACTTCTAAGCTGAGTTGCCTCATTTAGTTTACAGGGGGATTTCAGAAGTCAGTCCAGTCATTTGTCAACTCTGTTTATGTAAACTGAAAACGTCCCTGCTCTGAAATGCCACATGAAACACTCAGGCTTTTCTGGAAGCTTTCAGCTCTCATTGATAAATTTCAGAGGCCTTTTCATTTTCATCATGGCTCTTTAACAGCCCATGCTCTACCTACCTCAGTTTTAATGCTGGGGACGTACCAGGTGCCTCAGCAAGTGTCAGCTCCTCAGCTTTGGGCAGGCACAGCTTAGGCTGCATGAGGCTCAGGCAGGGCTGAGCTGCCTGGTGGTGGAGGTGATGTTCCAGGGCATTTGTCCTTATCTTGGCTGCAGTTCAAAAATGCTGTGTGTTAAAGCACATTTGGAGGCTTAGCCTGGACCTCTGTGTCTGCCAGGTCTTTATGGGGAGGAAAGACAAGGTGGAGCATCCAGCTCAGATGTTGGTGTGAAAGAAGCCTTCCAAAGAAACTAACTCTGAGGTGTCTGCCAGATTCGAGCTTTGTCTATTTATTTTTTCTGCAGATGTGTTTATACATGTGCATGCAGATGTACAGTGTTGTGTGTGAAGGCGCCTCGGCCGTGAGTGCAGAGAAAGCCTCCAGTCTGGATCCTTGCTGCAGCAAACTGATGAGCTGCCACAAAAAGGTGCAGGGTATCTGTCCTGAGTGGTATGCTTGGTCCAGTGGCAGGGAGATAGGGCATCTGTTAGGGAAATCCTGCCCTTAAGTCTTTTGGGACACAAGGCGAAACCTCTCCGTACCACGTTTCCCCAGCAATATGAATCTGCTCTGCTTGTGTTGCCACCAAAAGAGTTTCTTTTTACCCTGTGCTGGCTCTCGTCCCTCTCAAAGGGGAGGAGATAGGAAGCTTCTAGGGATTCAACTCAACCTTGTTCTCTCCATTTGTCCCCAGTAATCTCTCTTCTTTCTCTGTTCTGGTTCACCCTCCAGCCATGCCTGCAATGGGCCAGCATGGGTTTGGAGGGGGCTGGAGTTGGGAGCGAGCAGCAGAGCCTCTTCCAGGGACAGTGCTGGCTTAAACCCCTCCTGCAACAGCAGTGGTAGGTTAAGCAATGTGTTGAAACGTCCATGGGGGAAAAAACTGAAGCTACTGCAAGTCCAGGCTCTTGTGCCTGGCACTCAGTGCTGTTCCTGATGAGCTGTGTGCAGTTTTTTGTTCGCGTTTTGTTACTGCGGAAATTGTAAATATTTATAACCTATGACTTGGGAAAACATGTTTGTCAGTACAGTGTGCAACTTAAAACTTGATTAATCTGATTGGGATGGGTTTAATCCAAAGCATCATTACTGGGGTGTTTTGTTTTTTTTTTTCTCCTCCTCAAGTTTGTGTACATTAGCCTAAAATTCTGGGAAACCAGCCCCTGTGCACAGGGAGGGTGACAGGATGCTAGAGAAATACTGGCAAGTCACATCTGCTTGTGACCTGGTCCCCTGCCTGTTGAATTGGTGGAAGATCTCCCAATTACTTATAAAGCTTATCTCCTTAAGTTGCTTCTCTCCTGCTCTTTAAATTTTTGGGTCTCTGCCAAACCCAGCTAGGGCAAGCACAGGATGCATCTCACTTCCCCCACCTCCATCACTGCTGAGGGATGTCGTGTGGGCTGAGGCTACAGGAGCTGCTACGGAGTCAAAGACCTTAGCTGTTTCCAGGACCCTGCTAAGCTGGGTACCCACTTGTCCCCCTCTCTTGTCCTCATGGATGTGCCTGCAAAATAAGAGGGTTTTTTTTTTTTTTTTTTTGATGCTGGGGTGTGAGGGTGTGACAAGGGCTTTTGGAGGGGGAAGCAGCAAGGTGTTAGGTGGTTTCCCCTGCTTCTTCCAAATTGAAGTGCTTGGTTACTGAGCTGTGCTGTGCCTGTGAGGTCCACCTCCAACCTTCCCACTGGTGCTCGTATACGGGAGCATGGTTCTGCTGCAGTCTGTGGAGGGCAGCAGTGCTGTGGGGTGCTGGTCTCACCGGGTCTGTACTGGGTTTTTCCTATCCAGCCCTTCAACCACAACAGTTCTTTCACAAAATGTAGAGAAGTGACAGCACTGGCAGGCAGGTGGGACCACAGGAAGGGATGAGCCAAACACAAACTGGTGCTGCTGCACTGTCATCCAACTTTTCTGGCTGTACAGAGGGGGCTGGTGCTTCCTTGCAACTCTGTCGTGGGTCATCAGAGCCTTGGAGCTTTTCTGTTCAGGTCTTTTTTCTTGCACAGTTTTATAAGGATAAGTCTGTCTTATTCATATTCTGACAAAAACAAACCAGAGAATCCCCATATGCTGAATACACTTTCAGCCACCTCTGGCTTATCTAAGGAAGCCTGTGCTTGGGCAGAGTTTTGCAGAGGCAAGCAACTGCTTTGCTTTATGAAATCTACATTTAAAGAGTACATGTGCCATTTGGTCACCAGCTGACTTGACTTGAAAACCAAAGGCCCTCTTTGACTTCATAAGCTTTCAACTCATGTGTGGCACCTACAGAGACTGACTTAGCAAAGAGAAGTTTTCCAGTAATAATAATTTCATTCTAAGAATGAAAATAAGTGTATGAGTCACATAGTAGGATTAAACACATGGGGAGAATGTCAGCTTTTTGACTACATGGATTATTTGGAAGCTGATGGATGGTTTTTCATAACACGTTCATATTCTCTGGTAGGTTAAGGAAGTGGAAAGTTATTGCTCTGCTGATTAAAATACCAGGCGTCTACTGTATTGAACTTGAAATTAATTCACTTTGATTTAATTGCCCTTCCTTTAAAATGTCAGTGAGCAACTTATGCAAAAAGTACATTCGGAAAAGATGGTGGGTCCTTGCCAGAGATGCAGGGGTAGAGTTGAAACTGGAGGAATGAAAAGAAGAAATACAGGTTGTATCTGCAAAGGATGAATTTCCTGGGTTCCTATTTTGATGTGCCATTCCTTGCTTGTGTCAAATAAGACATGGAATTGTCACTAAGTTTTTGCAAGGGTAATTATGATAATGCTGTTCCAGGGATAACAGGAAATCCTCTTTACCCAATTCCAGCCTGGAAGAGGCCGTGTGCCCTTCAAGGTAGCTGAGGTTACTTATGGTGTGATAGCTGGGAAGAAGCGAGGCAACATCTGCCTGCCCTGTACAGTAGTTGTGTCCAGGGGAGGTGTGAGCGCTCGGGGCTCTGGTTTCTGTTTGCTGAACACTGGTACCTGTTGTTAATGTGAAGGGGTTCCTACCTTCCAGTTGATATTTTTTAATGCCTATTTCTTATGTATTTTTGTCAACTGAGAGACATCAAAGCTGCTCTGCCCAGGAAAAACAAGAGAGATAGCGAACAGCAATTGTTTCAAATTAGACCTTAATGGGGTGCAGATGTCGAGCTGTGCTTGCTAGAGTTTCTTTGAAACTGCAGATGGTCTGGTAGTTCAGGGGTAAGAGAGGGGCTGGGAGGGTTTTTTGGTTTCATTTTCCCTCCTGTGCCATTTGCATGACATGTTAGATTAGGACTGAATGTAAATGAAGAGGTAGTACCCTGCTTGGGTCTCTGGTCTTGCAGAAGCAGCACGTGTGTAGCTGTGTTGTTGGAGCAGGTTTTGTTAAGCAGCTTGGGATTTAATGTGTAATGCATCCCTGTGCTTTCCCTTCACATTTAATGTCTGTTTGGGTGGAGGTGAACAGAAGAGAGCAGAGAGGCAGTGAAGTATGCAGAGATACTGGCTAGAAATACTTTGGCCTTTTTCTGCTCAAAAACTGTGTGGTGGTGTTTGAACAGGGCTGGCACAAACTCGTATTTAAAAGGCATACAGCTTCCTCTGCTTGCTTAAACTCAGTAAAATGTAAAGTCTGCCTTCTCCCACTAGTTCATACGTTTTACTGCTCTCTGGGGTGAATCTCAATAAATAACTGGGAACGAGATCAAAGGCCCATCTTTAAAAGACTGGCTGTTCATAAATGCTCGTGTTCTCGAGGAGAGATGATTGCGCACGTTGGAGGACAGGGTTTGGTCTGAACACAACGTGCATGGTACATGTAAGGACTGCTTTAAAATACATAAGGTTTTGGTGGCTTTTCTTATCCTGAAGGGGCTGAGTGTTAATGCTAGCTGAACTCAGTGGGGGTTTGAAGCCCTTAGCACGTTTGCAAACCACCCTACCCATGCTTATCGGGGTAAGTGGGAAGCCCCAAGGAGTGCTGTTAAACTGCTTCAACACTTTGAATAGAGGGATGTGGTCACTGGTGCCTGTATCCTGCCCTGCTGGGTGCTCCCAGTGGATTTGGCTCCTCCGGGTGCACCGCTGAGTCCCAAAGCTCCCATCACCTGCTGTGAAGGGAGGATTTCCCCACAAAAAAAGAGGGAACAGGCAGCACCTTGTGCAGCCCCTTATCTCTTGGTGCTGTTTGATGCTTGGCATTAGCCCTCCTGGTAATGGATGTGAAATGAAGCCCTTGTGGTCCCTTTGATGTGGTCTTCTGCATTTCTTCCTTCCCCATGTAGTGTTAAGCCTTTTAAATCTAGATAGATAAATGCACAATCTAAGGCTGTAAAAGCACTAATGTAATTAAACCTTCCATAATAAGGCTACACTTTGTTAGCTCAAAATCAGAGTTGTGCTGAATTAACAGAGTAAACAGGTTTTGGCATCTCAAAGCCTTTTTGGTGTTCGGTGGGGATTGAGGAGGATGTGACTTGGTTTGTATGCTGCCCAGTACCTCCCAGTGATGTGAGGAGGGATGTGGAATGGGCATGTTTCTGATAATGGGTCAGGGTTGTTGGGCCTGGACTGGCTGTGGGTGTGATTGGGTGAAATAGTTGAGGAAAAATAGATTGGTTGGGTTTTTTTACTGGTGCAGAGGTGGAGACACCTAAAAGTGTCCCATATCATGTCCCTCTATGAACCAGTTCCCAGAATATAGATGGTATTTGTCATTTACAACTCACAGGGTAGAAAGTTTATAATACAAAATCTACAAAAATGATAAATTGGGAGTGGAGGCTGTAATTTGGGAATTCATATAATGAAAAGCATTGGCTCTCTTAATTAAGACTGAACACTTCAAGATATCTTAATGAAACATTAACTCAAAGTGAAGCTTTTATTTTGTGATGACATCCAGTTTATGACACTGTTATTACAGCAGTTTGCCTCAGTGTCAATCTGCAGTTAAATGCTTCATTTCAAATGAGTATTTGGATGAGCTGATTCAGCCCACAAATTGGAAGAAGATCTTTATAACCAGCTAAGGGGAGAGGTTCTGCAACAGCTTGCAGGCTTTGCTGAGTTGAGTTGGCTCAGAGAGGAACGTTCTGACCCAGTTGCAACCACTTATGCTGGTGCAGTGGTGGTGTTAGGAAAACACTAGTCCAAGCAGTGATGTGTTTCCTTGACTTTTAATCTTTTGGCTGCAATTAGTCATTTTTTGATAAATAAAGCCAATGTGAGCTGCAATCTCGCACAGCTCCCCTTCTGAGGAAGGGTAATAGGGAGTAATACCTGATCTCTGAAAACATGGTGTCATCTTCAAAATAAAGGGCAGTGTGTCCTTGGGGTGTTGGGTGGGGATGTGCATTGACCTGAGCTGTGCACAAGGGGAGTTAGAGGTCATGAGTGTCTGATTCTCATGTGGGTGCTCAGGGCTGGAGCATCAGGCCCTTTGAAGCCACCTGAGGCATTTGGGTGCACAGTGAGGATCTGATGACTGCTTAGTCAAGGTTTGCCTGGATTTTGGAAGGAAAGAGCCCTTAATGCACTGTAGTTTGTAATGAGCATCAGCCAGTCAGTAGTTATTAAACAAGTTGTACTTGTCCTCTCATTTTCCTTTGAGATAAGTCTTGTGAGTTTTTTATGTAGGTTTATGTGATTATGTAGGATCAACAGAGCTGTAATCTCTGCTCTGGATAGCAGATGCCTGACACCCCCCAGATTACAGATTAGATTTTTTTTTTTTAAGGCCAGAAAGAATTATTAGGGTAGTTAAGTGTGTTTGATACCCCACCACTGCAGGAATTCTTCCAGGAACCGGATTAGATGCCTCTCTAAAATGAGAGGTTTTAATCTTTTCTGTAAGACTCCCAAGCAGTGGCAAGTCATCCATCACAGACTCTGCTAGTCAGACACCGATGGGCAAGCAGCTGAGATTTCAGATTTGGGTTTCGAGCAGCACCCACACTTCACATTCTTGCTCAGAGCTTATCTGGCCGCCTCAGACAGCTGGAGCCTGGCGGATTGTGCGTGAGAGCTGATGAGAACAGGCTTCTTCCTTGTGTGGCTGCACAGAAGCTGCTTTGCCATTTTTCATATTTGGGCCCTGAGTAGAGCAATACACCTGGGATTTTGGGAAGGATTGAGCACAGGTGCTGGTGGTGTCTTACCCCAAGTGTTGAAGCTCTGCTTGCTCCACCTCTGTCTGAAGCATATCTCCTGTATGGACCCAAATAACTATGGAAGTTCAGCCAGGATCAAAACGGTCATGACCCTCCTCTTGGTTTCATGTATGCTTTTCACATTTCACATTAGACTGTGATCCTGGAAGCTGTTTGGGTTTTTTGTGGCTGAAGCTCTGTATCTGGTTAGATCCCTCCTGCATTTTTTTAGTTTTCTGCTGCATAGTTTGAGATGGAATGAGTCCAGGCCTGAGGTGACACTGATCAGATACACATAATCATAGGGGTTGGAAGGACCTCACGAGTTCATCTAGTCCGACCCCCCTGCCAAAGCAGGGTCCCTAGGACAGGTCACACAGGTCGGTGTCCAGACGGGTCTGGAATATCTCCAGAGAAGGAGACTCCACACCCCTTGGGCAGCCTGTCCTGGGACTCCCTCACCCTCATTGTGAAGAAGTTCTTCTGCATGTTGGTGCGGAACTTCCTGTGCTCCAACTTGCAGCCATTGCCCCTTGTCCTGTCCCCACAGACCATTGAAAAGAGGCTGGCCATTTCCCCCTGTGTCCCAGGGTTTAAATTTTTCTCATTTAATCTTTTTGGTCCTCTCCTAAACAACACTTTCTTGAAGGTGTGTGTTGAAGAAGCAGCTTGTACTGAACCGAGGGAGTGTCCACGTGTCCCAGCTCGTATCAGCAGCTGCTTTTGAATCTCCGGGGTGTGAAGCGAGACACTGCAGTGACATAACCTGTCGCCACCAGTGAATGTCGTGGTGCCTATGGGAGAGGAGGAGTGGGACAAGGGGGGGAGAATAAAAATGAGAAGAAGGATAAAATCAACAAACTTCGATTTGATGTTCTTTGGAACTCCGACCTACACTTGAAGACAGAGCAGTTCAGAGAGGGAAAGGTGGTAATGCTTGTTTATTGACAGATAACTGCGTCTGGTTTACCTGCTATTTTTGAAGTATAAAACGTTTTATAAGGATTTGGGACATATCTGATCATAAATGATGAACTGCAGCCTGAAGTGGCGCTTAGGTGGCTGTTAATTAAGGACCGGGTGGGGCTTAAATGGGCCTGAACCCTATCTGAAAGGTGGGAATATTGACAGATGGGTTATACAGCCAGTGCTGTGGTCAAAGCTTCCGTATCTATTGGCAAGGCTGGGTAAGCCTAAAAATATCAGGTGGTGGTAAAATAAAACCATTATGTAGCCATTAACTGTTAATGAGGTGTTTTCTGACTGGTGAAAAGCTGGAGAAAGAGGTTTGGTGACACAGGAATCTTTCTTTGCTCTTTGCACAAAGAACTCTTTTCTTTATAGGAATTCCTGTCATTAGGAGCTTGACTTGGGGTTGAGATTTTCTTTTGTGTAAAGTTCTCTGTGCCTTCTGTAAATGGCTACTAGTGAATTATTTTTTCCCTTGGCTTTTTATTTAAGAGAAAACTTCACTGCAGTGGTCTGCAGAGGCTTTTCTTGGTCTCCCTGTCTGACAGCAGCCCTGTGCCTCCATCTCTTGTTCAGGTTCTGGCCTACTTTGATTTGGGCATTGGCATGGAAAGCAGTAAAATCTTGGCTACCTAGTATAGCAGCTAAAAGAAAAATCAAATATATGAGTGTCTGTTCCTGGCCCTTACCATCGTGGGAAGGAGAGCACTCCTCCAGTGTAGATGGTCTGGGACACGATCTCTCTGAATCCCAAACGGCGACTCAGCTCTTGGATGGGAGCGTTGGTGGTGTGAGCCCAGGCATCTCGTTGCAAAACAGCATCGTGCTTGTCACTCTCACTGCTAGCAGGGCTGTGTCTGAGCCAGGAGCCTTTCTGCAGGGCTGAGGACTCCCTCGCTGTTGGGTTTGCTTTTAACTGCAACGCAACTTTGGAGGGATTGTGTTTGCTGCCCACAGACACTCCTGGAGCAGGAGTGCCAGCCAGACCCAGGGTGGTGTTTCCTCCCCTTAAATGCTCAGCTCCAGTCTGAGAAAAAACTGTGTTTTGGACTTTATAAGAAAAAACTTGTGTTGGATTTGATGATCAGACCTTGTACCGAGGCTTAGGTGTGATGTTACACAGAGGGGGGTGTTCTCCAAACACAGCTGCTGTGCTTACTTGAGGGTTTATTAATAAGTCAAAGTACAGCAGTAGAGTGGCATGAATTTGTCTGGATGCTTCAGTAATACAGGAGGCAGCTGGCAGCAAACTCTGTAAAACTCAGGCAAGCCTCACTCAGGTAAAGATCTTGCTCAGTGTTACCAGCTGTGGTGGATTCTCAAACTCTTCCTTATTGACCCCTGTTGTCCTGAAGAGCCAATCACAAAATCAATTCCAGTAAAAAAAAAAACCCACTTAATTTGGGAAGGATTAAACACAAAGTCCTCCAGAGTGTTGAAACTGGAAGTGCCTCTTGTTCTCAGCAAGGCAATGTTTCTTAGCTGGTTACTTGTTGACTACAACCTACCTAAGTAGCTGGTTATGTGACACCCTGCGAACTGTTTCTAGCAATTTGAATAACTAACATGTTACTACAAACAAGCAAAACTCTAAATGCTAGGAATTGTAAGGAATATATATATGTTTTAAAATTTACATGCTAGAAACTTAAGCAGGTTGGAGCTGTTAGCCTTGTTTTGCACACTGAACGGGACCCACTTGCTTTTTCACTCTAATCTCAGCAATTCCAAACAGTGGAGAGAGGAAATTATAAACTTGAAATAAATGTCTTAAGTCTGGGATAAAATACTGGCAAGGAAGCTGATGGCACTTAATGTATGCATGTGTCTGTCGATGTCTCGGGTGAGTTGGGAGGCTGCAGTCATGTTGGGCCTGTCTCTGCAGCTGGCAGAGGCTCAGTGTCCCCAAGAGTGGCATTGTGCAAGTTTGTAGTGCTGTGTAGTTGCCCCACAGGGCTCTTTGCTGTCCTTCTCCATCATGGTCCCTTTCTGTATCATGGCTCTCCTATCTCCTCATCGTGCCAGGGGAAGCCATTCATTCCTCTGCTGCCCTGCCCAGTCTCCAGCAAAGGACTCAGACCTGTGGTCGCTGGCTCCTTCCCCATGGGCTCTGCCCTCCTTTGAAGGCTCGCCAGGCGTCGGACACGCTGTCCCTCCCTGGGGACATCAGGGCAGGTCGGGTGCCGTGGGGCAGAGAAGCAGCACAAGCGATTCTCATCCTGGTTTTAATCTCTGCACCAGGGATGGCAAAATTGTTTTTCCTTTTGCCTTCCAGTCAGATTTCTTGTCTCTTCCTAATCTAGGGTGAGTTGGGAGGTTGTGTGGCATTTCCTGCCCTTGCCTGTGTTTTCGTTAAAAGATGGAAAATTCCATGTTAGGATTTTGATGTGGCTGACACTAAAAAAAACTAAAGGTTTGATCTGTGCAGTAAACATGAAACCTCTGCTGCCAAGGAAGCTCTTTGTAGTCCTTTAGGGATGAGATGTCCATCTCTATCTGGAAGAAGCTGGTGTTTTATGGTGGGTATGTGAAGCTGGATGTTCAAGCTCCAGCTCCCAAAGGGCACTATTGAGGTTAATCTTGCTGCCTGGCAGTTTCACCAGGTGAAGTGATGCACCAACAGTGTCCTGTGTTTCATGGCGTTGTGGTGCCAAGGAAACATGCTCTGTGTACATCATCTTCTCTGGCAGGAAGTGGGATTTGTTTTCATGCGATGCTCAGCTTCCAGGAACAGCTGCTTGGGAGGGGGGGAATTGCCCATTTTAGCCTAAGATTTTGAAAACTAACAGATAGTGTTTGACTGGGACAGCACAGCTGCTTGCTAGAGGTAATGCCCCCCCGTTGGTCTCCTGGTGCTGCTAGCACTGAGCTGACAAGACATCCATGGTGGCATGGCCTCAGATGGGACTCTCCCCAAACTTTGTGCTCAAGGGAAAAGCTTTCATAGCCTGCTTCTCCAGTGTTTAGAGAACTGGGACTGAGCAAGCTGGGATGCCTTGTAGTGCCACAAATACCAGAGATGAGATGTGTGTTAATAGGGATGGGAGGGGTTGTGTTTTGGTCTTTTAACCGTAGTGTGCTTGTGCCTTTCTCTGCCCACAGGAATCCTGGTCTGTAAAACTGGCTCTTGTGTTTATGGCATTTTCACTTGTGGTGGTTAGCTGGAACAGAAAGTACTTGAATGGTGGTCTCCTGAGAAGGAGGAGGGGAAAAAAAAACTGTCCACAGCCATCCCCTACCCCTTTTTGATGGGGAGGAGGAGTGGGATGCGGGCTTTCTGCATAGTGCTACACCCTCTTGGTTAGTGTGTGGCCTTCCTTTGAGGGAAGCGTGCTGCTCTATCACTCTCTGCCAGCCCCCAGCTGATGCTGCCTCTGGGGTTTTGTTTGTTCTTGGCTCAGTTTTGTGCAAGAACTAACGGACACCAGCTCAAAGACCCTCAGTGCTTTTTTCTTCTTTTTTTTTTTTTTTTTTCTTTTTCTTCTTTAAAGCTTCTTCCTAAGGAGCCTGAGTGCACGCTGGGGTTCTCAGGGAGCATGGAGAGGGAGGCACAGCTTTTTTTCCCAGTCCTGCTACTTTCTCAAGCCAGCTATCTCTGAAGTCAGGGCAGGAAATGAAAGGGCTGAGAGGTCAGGGGTGCCTGGGGAGTGCTAAGGACCAGCCTGCTGAAAGCCTGTAGTGCCTCTCTCAGTTTGTACACAAAAGCAGAAGACTTTGGATGTCCTTAGGTTGGCTTCTACTTTAATTTTGTTCCTAACCAAGCCAGAAAATGAACCCCTGTCCTTTCCAAAAGGGGAATATAACTGTGTTGAACTGTGTCCTGTTGTTGGAGCGCAGCGTTGTATTTTGGGTAAAAGCAGTACGGATGCTGCAGGAAATATGATGCCTTGCTGGTTAAAAGCCTGTAGGGATTTACCTTTGTAGCTGGATCCTTGTTGCTGTCTTAATGAGTTTGCACATCAGCTGTCATCAAAAACTGCAAGATGCTGACCAGAACCTGAGTCAGACTGACTGTCCTCTTGTTTCCTGGTGGTTTTCAGTGTATGAGAGGATATTTTTTTTAACACTTTTTCATATAAATTGTCTGGAGTTGAGCAGCACAGCTCACAGCATCACTAGAGAGGGTTTCTGAGCAGCTTCTCAAAGGATTCTCCATTCATCAGAGCACGACTGAGGAAATGGAAGAGGCTTTCCTTGGTCTGAGCCTTAATTTAAGCTAAGCCTTATTTGAATGCTGTACTGTGGCAGTGTGTGATCTCCTGTCCAAGTTAAAACCAGTTAAATGAGGTCGCGGGCAAGCGAAACAGGAAAGATGTGCAGTGCCTGGGGCCAGGACTGGGTATGGGGTTGGGAACAGGGAATTGAGGAACAAGAATGGCTGACTTCTAGCTGGCCCCATCCAATGTTTTTGTCCATCTGCATCCTCTGTCTCACACAGTATTTGCAGCCACGTCCTTTAGGTTTTTGTCTTTTCCATGCATGCCCAACCCCTTTTGGGTTGGCAGAAGATCCCTCCCAGGTTAAATCCTGTGGCAGTTTAGATGTTTGGCTGTTATTTGGCTGTTTGGCATCTGTATGTGTTCAGTTTAAGGATGGACTGAGAAAAGTGATGAGCTTCTGGCGTGGCCAGTGATGACCTTGCTGATGTGTTGCAGCTGTTCTGCTGGGGCTCCTCAGCCTTCCTTACCATGCAGGGATGCACATTTCAAAAAAGAAAGCTCTCTGAGGAATGGTGTTTCAGGGCTTTTGCTTTTTTAAGTCTAATTAATAGCAAATAGTATTTGATTGTTTATTTTGCACCCCTTTTCCCAAGTCATGGTCCAAGATGGGTGCTGCTTGCCCTGTGGGTGCTGACAGATTGGAGCCTGGAGTGTTTTACCTTAATTGTGAGGATGTTTTTTCTCTCCCCCCACCCTGAGTGATAACAAAGCTCTGTTACCATATGCTTGACAGTCTTGTGAGAACTCAATACATTGCTAGAAAAACTACTTGGAAAGTAAGATTTCTTTTTTCCTCTTTTTTTTTTTTTTTTTTGTCTTGTCCCCTCATGAGTTTAATAGGGAAATAAATTCTTGGGCTTTTTAATTAGAATTTTGTTTAGTACTCCTTTATGAATAATAAATTGGATATCTGCTCTGTATGTCTCTCCTGGCTTGAATTACTTAATTCCATGTATATTTTTTGCCCCAAATCTCTCAGCCTGACTTTACAAGAAGTATGTTCCTTTCCTTTTCCTCTGTCATGAGTTTTGTATTGTGTGCCCTTTTAAAAAAAGAAAAGCTGTGTATGCTTAGTGTGCTTTAGGGGCATTGCTAGTAGGCAGACATTTGTAAGTCATCAGTTTACAATTTATTAAGAAATTTTGCTGGTTCTATTAAATTGGACACTCCTATATCTTGGAGGAAGACTTTTCAAGTCATAAGTGGACCAAGTCCCATTGGCTTTTTGGAAGAGTAAGATGTATTTCTGCCTTATACAGAATTCTCGTAATAGGATGCAACTTTTTGACCTCCTAAGTTTATGTAGATACAACTATAACTGTATGAGATTTTTATTATTATGAAGTTCCAAAGGGGTGGTTAAAAATTCCTGATATTACTCCAATATTCTTGAAGACAAGTCGTGGCTTTGTACTGAATGCTTTTTAAAGTATATTTTGTGTGTAAGCGGTTCTGTAGCCTGAAAAAAGGAGTAGGAAAGGTATTCTCTTTCATCTATGTGGTGATATCTGTAGTTCATTAAAGAAAATACATAGGCTGCTTAGGATGGCTTCATTTCTGCCTCTTTGTTTCTCTTCTCACTTCATAGTTCTTACTGCTTTTCGTTGGTGTTGGGATTTGGAACATCTCTGAGGTTTTCCTGGCTCTTCCTTTTCTCCTGCTGCAGTTGGAAACATCCTGCTGCAGGAGCTCCTGCGTGATGGTCACTCCCATCATATGCCAAGAAGCTTGTGCCTTGGGGCAGGGGGAGGTGGAGGTGCTGTCACCATCCCTGCCAAAAGCCTGGTGTCTCCGTGGGGTCACTGTCCTGGTACAGCCATGGCAGTGGGTACCAGAGGTCTGGCATGGGACCCCTCGTTGTGATGGTACCTCTCAGTCCTTGACCACTGGAAGAGCGAGCTCATGCCTGAAGTAGCAGAGCAGACTTCATGTGGAGGTTATTGTGGCTTTTCCCTTTGATCCTGTGGCTTGCTGCACACTGGGAGCCTGCTGGGCACCCTGTGCAGCCTGCGAACCATGTCAGGCATCAGCACCTTGCGCCAGTTATCATCGTGAGCTGCATTTTCTGGGAGATGAGAGGTATCATGGTCTCTTGTGACCTATTTTTGGTGTTAGGGAGTCCTTTTTCAGACTGATTTATGTCCAGCTCTTGCTTGTTCATTTGCCAAAGCTGTGAATGTGGAGCACTTTAATGCTGATGCTGCTTGTTTTTCCTTGGTCCTATAGTTCTCTAGCACACAGATTCACACTTTAATGTATAACTGACTGTCAGCATTTCAAAAAGTGTATTTCTGTTTGTGTTTAGAAAGATAGGCTCAGTTTGCAGACAGAGTTGTAAAATCATCTCCTAGAACAAACGCATTCTCTGTTACCTCAGTTGGTGTTGCAACTTTGGAGAAAACCAAATGATCTCCCTCAAAAATGACAGAGCTGGTGCCAGCTCTTCTCTTGCTCAATTCTCACATTTTTTTTCAAGCAAGCACCTTCATGCTTGGGAGGAGCTGCACGTAGGCATCTGCAAAGCCATCTCGTCATTCCCACTCATAAATCTATCTCACCATAGCCATTGAGACTTCACAAAATAGAAGAGAAAAGGCTTGGCTGCTCGGGCATTGATACTACATCGATTGTTACAGGGCACTGTACTCCTGACATGGTTTGGTTGGGCTGTTACCTTACCAGTTGAAGGCTTTTTGGGTAGGGGATTACCTTTGTGCTGTGTTTAAGCAGTACGTGCCATGGGTCTTGTGTGTGACTGCAGTGGGATAACAAGTAATGCCAAGAAGTACAAGCGCTGCTAATAAGGGTAAAACTTGCCTGGCAGGACTGTGAGCCCGTTAGTTTCCCAAGGGAGGAATGAATTTCCCTTATGGATGGCAATTGTGTGCTTGCTTCCCAAAGCCCTTGGATTCCTTTTCTTCTCTGAAAACATTCTTTTGTGCTAGAAAACCTCCCAGAGGAGATCTGTACCTTTCTCCTCCCTCACTGCTGGGTTTTGAGGAGGGCTAATATGGAGCCAGGTGTTTGGCTGGGGAGAAAGCCACTGGTGCAGCTGCAGGATGACAGTCCTTGCAGCTCTGCTGTGCCAGGGCAGATCTTGTAGATGTCCCCGTGGCTGGAGCTTCTCTCACCTGAGGGCACTCTTAGCTGAGGAGTGAGCAGTCATTCCTGAAGGGTCAGAGAGGAAGCGGTTTGTCTTCTCTGAGTGCAGTGATACTTCCTTGTCATTAAATGACCTCCCGGTTCTGAACGTCAGGATGACGACTTCAGAATGAAACGAGCGGTCGGGGCTGTTCTTTACTCTAGAAGATATTTTAAGTGTTTGTAATATAATCTGTGTGGTTCATGATCTTAGCAGTTCTCCAGAGCAGCCTGGGAGTCAATGTAGGGGTCAATTACCTATGTGTGGAGAGGAGTTGGGAGAATAAACACGGGAGAAAAACATTGTTTATTTGTATTGCAACATCCAAAGTCCTTCTCAGGGGCTCTTGGGCTCTGGGCTGGGTTTGATGGGCAGCATGAGGTTTGCAGCTGTCATTCTCCAGCCTCTTGATGTGGCAGCTTCATAACCTGGGAGGTCTTTAAATACAAGCAGCAGATCAAAAGCAAGAGGAGGAATGAAGTGCACGAGGGAATTGTCTGCTGCTAGCACCGCAGCTTTTTTCCTTTGCGGTCTGCAGATGCAAATGCACCGCTCAGCGCTAACGACACTAACGAAAAGGTTCTCGCTTTGATTTATGGCTGGGACTCATGGCACTGAAATAGTATCCCTAACGTGAGCACGCTGGTATGAGCGCCACGCGGGGATGTGTCTGCCCAAGAAACAGGTGGTTATTTGGGGGCTCCCGCGTCGTGTGTTTCGTGGAGGGTGAAGCGTCGTGTTCAGCTGTTGGCTGCCTTTGATGGCTGTGCCTGTTTGCACAGGAGAAGCGGCTGGCGCTGCCAAGGCAGGATCATTCTGCTCCTGCAGCTGTATTGGCAGAGTTCCTTGCTGAAGTCCAAACAAATCTTATTTTGGTGCAGGTTGCTATTTTCTCCGGCAGACAAGATAGGATAGCTATTGGAGTCATCCATCCCCCTAACCGCTATGTACAGCCCCCTTTCCTGAAAGGGTTAATGGATTCTGTTGCTGATGTGCAGCAGAAATCTTATTTGATTAGTACCATCAAACACCAAAACATTTCTATTCTGCAGCGAACTTCAAAGGCAGAGAAGCAGAAGAGCAGGGCTAGAAAGAAGATAAAAACAAACATGCTGCCTATCCAGGATGCTGTAAAGCCTTTATTACTTTTGCTTGGGAAGATCTTCATAATTCTACCAGACCTGAACTCAAAGCAATAAAATCTTTAAAGGATTCTGTACCATCATATGTTCTCTCTATACTTGCATTTCATAAGCAGTGTAAACATGGAATTTTACCAGGCTCTAGTCCCGGAGGGAGGCTCTTACATACACAAAGAACAAGGATTTTAGTGCTTTTCCCAATTTCTTTTTTCCCTTGCATGTTGTTTACCATTTAGATTTCAGGGACTCATATATTTTCCTGATTATTATCCAAAGGAAAACCACAGTAATTAGGGAGGTCTTGGTATATACTAACATTGTAGCATGTCTCCATAAAAGAGAAAATGATGATGATATGACTTGGGGTCTCGGGGTCAAATAGTGTTGTAAACCTCCATCTGACAGTCCCTCCCTTGGAGCTTTGCTCTTCATGGCAGTTCAGAAGTAGCACACTGGGATGTTGTTGTGGGGAAGCTCTCAGACTTACATCTCCATGATGAATATCACCAGGACATCAGGGTACTGTTAGTATCTGAAGGCTGGGGAATCTGGGGAAATTGTGTTTTATAAGGGGGAGAAAAAAAAAAAGTAGAAGCACTTGGATATGTGTGTTTATTTTCTTAGGACTCTGTTTTCAATTGAGAACATAATTCAACTATATGGCTTAAAGTCTTCTGCAAATGTTCATGTGTTAGGTTTTGTAGCAGGAATATTGTTTTTTCTCAAGTGCTCTTTCGTGTCCACATTGAGAGATGAGGCTTGTGGACTCCTGCAGAAAGCAAGCTGCTTTTGGTTCTTGTGATGATAAACTGTGAAAAGTGGAGATTTGAGATCCTTGTTCAGTACTAACTCCTGTAATCCTGCAGCGTAAAGTGGAGAAATTGGGTGGCATGGGTGAAAGATTGTGCTTTTCTTGGAGACAAGAGGGGGGAAAGATTTAGACTCCTTCAGGAATGTATTCTTTGGGCATAATCAAGTGGCAGACTTGGAAGAAAGTGAGATCTGCAATGAACTTGGTTTATAACATTGTAAAATCACTGCTCACTATCTAATTTTGTGTTCTTCAGATGGGATTGTCTCAAGTTTTTCACAGATAAAATATACAAAGGCACAATTTTTTGATAAGTGTAGATCTATCTGGCCAGAGCCAGATACAAATTTTTGTGCAGTCAGGAGGTAATTTTTATTTTTATTTGTAGAGACAACTGGTTTTGATCAATCTTTGTCTCTTCTTCACCTACCTCCCACAGAATTCACTCATCTGTCATGGCAGCTTGAAAGGCATGGTGGGATGTTTCACACATTCACAGATTCAGGGAATAGTAGGGGTTGGAAGGCACCTCTGGAGATCATCTAGAGCAGATTGTACAGGATTGTGTCCAGGAGGGTCTTGACTCTTTTCCGAGGAAGAGACTCCATAGCCTCTCTGGGCAGCCTGTCCCAGTGCTCAGGCACCCCTGAGGTAAAGAAGTTTTTTCTCATGTTGAGACGGAACTTCCTGTGTTCTGGTTTGTGCCCGTTGCCCCTTGTCCTGCAGCTGGGTACTGAGAAGACTCTGGCCCCATCCCCTAGACATCGACCCTTCAGATACTTAAAGACGTTGATCAGATCCCTCTGTCGTCTCTTCTCTGGACTAAACAGCCCCAGCTCTCTCAGCCTTTCGTCATACAAGAGGTGCTCCAGTCCACCTCTGCTGCCCTGTGCTGGACTCTCTCCAGTAGTTCCCTTGCTGTCTTCAACTGGAGCCCTCAGAACTGGTTCACAATGCTCCAGATGTGTCCTCACCAGGGTGGAGTAGAGAGGGAGGAGAACCTCCCTCAACCCACTGTCCGCACTCTTCATGTACCCCAGGTCCCACTGGTGGTCTTGGCCACGAGGGCATACTGCAGGCTCATGTTTGACTAGTAGTTTCTATAAAAATAGGATGAGCCTGTGGGACACATCTGTTAAGCTCTAGGGAGCTTTCCTTGAGGTCAAAGCTGAACATGTGTTGTGAAGAACTTGGGTGTGGTTGGGTTGGGGTTTTGCTCCACTATGTGGGGTTTTGGGGGATGTTTTCTAATGGCAAGATACATGTGTGATGTGTCCGTGTTGTAGTTTCCCAACAGCTGCTTGAGTGCCAGGCGATAAAATGACAGATGAAATGTGGTGCAGATGAATAGTCTTGCATGTGGGAGAGGAGTGAGTGATTATTGGGGAAGATGAGAAAAATTGAGGCCTCACCTACATCTTGAAACAGTATGTGTGTCTTCTCCCTTCTCCAAAAGGAGCTAGAGAACCTCTGAAGTGTGCAAAGGATGATGAAAGTTGTGGGACAGCAAAGAATGGATAAACAGACAGTTCTTGTGTGCTTTCAAGTACCTGCCCAAGAGCAAGGAGGAGCCCCTGGGTGCTTTGGTTGCCATGGTTTGGTTTTTTTTTAGCCAAGAAGGAATGCAAATGCAGCCCCCCCATGAGCACAGATCCTGCAGTTGTTTCTTGCATGCAGGGAATTTGCGGGAGTTGGGAAGTGCCCAGAGCAAGAGATGATCTTCAGCCTAGAAAAACCACTCTCCTGGTCCCAGCCATTGGACATGGGTTAATAATAAGCAGAAGAGTCATCCCGCATATGTTCATGTTTGAACTTTTTACTAATGTTGTTGTGTTAATCAGCAAAACTGACAGCAGCAAAACATAATGCTTTCTTCCCCCAGCATGTCTGTACTCCCTTGTGCAGTGCAGTTGGAAATCGCATTGTCAGTGATGGCTATTTGGCACTTTTATGATTAAAATTAAGTTTACCTTATTTCTGAAATGTGTCCAAAGCAGAGTTCTGTTGAAGCTGCAGAACATTTTGTGTGGTTGTGCAACCCAAACCAACCAAATGTTAAGGTTCTGTTGATTTCACAAGAACTCCCATTGTGTCTGAAGTTACACAGAAGCTTTTTTGGTAGGTTGTTTGGGTTTCTGTTGAGTAAAATGTACCATCTCTCAATTTAATGCCACGATAGATGAGATCTCCTGGTCTTAAAGTATCGTGTAGTTGGACAAATGCTTGTCTCTTGTGTTGACACAAGAACTGGTCTTGCTTGTTTGTTTGTGAAGGGGAATCTTGCCATATCAAAACAAGGGAAGAACCTCCAAATGTTAGACAGGAAGATACCTGGAGACATGTAAGAGGCTTTGGACCCCTGAACTTGAATTAATATTAAAAGAAAGAAAACATTTATAAGTAGTTGTACGCCAAAGACAGGCTCAGAATAATTTGCCATGCGTAGTTTTACTGGTAGTGTTCACTAACAAGAAAATGCCTGAGCCCTTTAAGTGATCCATTAAACTTGCTAGTTAGTGTTATCTAATTAAGCAGGCCCGAGATGGGCAGGCACTAAGCTGAGCACTCTTGAATGCCAAAATGTACGTGTTGTCTAGTGGACTCAGACCCAGTTAAAAGTGCATGGTGAGAAGCCAGCTCTTCTGGGGCAGCTGACCTGGACCTCTCCATAGGCTGGCATTAAGAGCAATTAAACCATGACCAATCCTTTCTTTTGACTGTAAAGTCATCTGGATGACCAGCTTTAATGGAAGACTCTACCTTGAAGGCAAGTCGAGGCAGGTGAGAGAAATCCCATTCTCAAATCCTTATCACCCATGCTGGAATAATTTTACTTTGCTTTGAGGCTTTCTCTCATAGCATGGTGCCAAGAATAGTGAACTATCTTCAATTTACTCAAGAATTTAGTTGTTATAACTTCTTTCAGATAGAAACATGTGAACATGCTTCATAATTTCCTTTACAATTGTGTGCATCCATCTATGCAAATATACAGGCTGTTTGAATTACTTAATGTTGGAGTGCTTTGAAAATGTAATGCGCTGTGTAAATGTGAAGTATCAACGAGATAGTCCTACGATTAATAAGGCCTTTTATTAAATAAATGCTGGTTCTTGCCAAAATTCCAGGGAGACTTGTGGTAGAGCATGTGTACTTAACAGGTCAGAATGTGAAAGTAATAACACACATTCTCAAATGGAAAACACATGTATTTGTTTTTAGACTTGGATATATTATTTTAAATTCTTAATACCCTCACCCTTCTTTGATTAAAGGGCCATAGACTAAGTGGGGTTTTGTAAGAGATTTTCTAACAGATGTTCGCTGCTGAGAACATTTCAAACTGAAGACAGAACAGATGAAAATGTGTAGAGGAAAATATAATGTAATATTGATCTTTATTTCCCACCGTCTTCCAAGTTTAACGAGCATAGCTTTCCTTCTCTTAGCAGTCGGTGCTTCGTACCTACCAGGAGGTTGCAGATCTCCATGTACAGCAGTAGTAAGGGAGAGGAATGACATGGCTAAAATCAGAAAACTGGTTAGAGTATTAAACAAGAGTCTGATAATACAGAGAAATTGGGCTGTTGTGTTAATCCCAATGAATGCCCTTTAGGTGAGCAGGTATACAAAGCTGTACCGAGGTTTAGGTCTGTGATCTATCTCGACTGCATCGCCTTAAGTGGAACCATTGCTCAGATTCATGGAGGTCTTGTTATCAAGCTCTCCTTTATTAGTGTTAGGCTCAGCTCTTGTTTCTGTTCACTTTATCAGCTCTTACTACAAACAGATTCTAAGCAATGGAAGCTTTATCTCGGGGAGGGAAAAAGAGCTGAAAGCCTTCAAGATTTGGTCATAAATAATACCATTTGGTTTCAAAGACCACTGGAAAAAACTAATCAGTGAAATAAATTGCATGGACGCTTACAAGCTCAGGCTTCTGAAAAGATAATATCTTTGTATTGAATAGCATGGGCTGCAGCAAATAACTTTATAGTGGTTTGGGGGTGGGAAGAAGGTAGGGGTTTCAGTGTCCTAAGGTATTTGTTAAATTCAAAAGCACAATGTGAAGGTGCCAAGCAGAATCCTTAGCTGCTCGCATCAAAGCGGATGTTTTGATAATTAAGGAAGAATCTGAGATCAAAATCTATTGCAGCACAGTTATAGATAACATCAGTAAACAAACAGAATAACCCCATTTCAAAACAAACCAACCCCAACCTAACAAGCCCAAAAAAGAAAACCACCCGAACTAGAGAACACGTGAGCTTTAATGCTCCGTGTTGCCGTGTGTCCATCCCCCCACCATTCTCAAAAAAGGAGCTTAGGAGGACAAGGAAAAAAGAAAAAACCCAACCAAAAATGCTTTCAGATGGAGTGAGGACTTGAGATGGGGTACTTCCCTGGATCAGTGCTGGGGGACTACAACTTCACACAGAATCACAGAACGTTTGGTTTTAAGGGACATCAAAGATCAACTATTTCCAGCCCCCTGCCCTGGGCAGGGACACCCTCCACTAGCCCAGCTTGCCCAAAGCCCCATACAATCTGGCTTTGAACACTTTAGGGAGTTCTCCCCACACCTTGTTCCTTATTGGGGAGACAGGCTGACTGAAGGGGATGGGCAGCAGCTGTGTGTACCTGGTGGGCTGTTGGGAGGGAGCAACCACACTAAAGCCTGGGCAGGAGCAGTGTATTGATTGGGAAATCCACCATAGATGACTGCCCAGGGGACAAGCAGACACCACCATTGATGTGTCTGGGATCTGATGGATGGGAAATAATGTTTTTTCCATCTTGAACTCTTGGTTCCTGCATGGCTCTGTGAGTGTGTGTGGAGCAGGTGGCAGGGTGCAGTGACTTTGGGCTGTGATGGAGCACAAGGACACTGGCACTGGTTTGTGGGGGCTTCTCCTACAAGCTAGCTCATTTTTCATGCTGCATAGCTGCTAAAAGTGGTTAGTACAATGTGTTCATTATCACTGTTACAATGTATGTTAATTAGTTAATGTGCATTAGTTAATTACTTATAAAGCATTTAAGCTGGGGTTTTTCTGCCCTTTGTTTATGGGTTTAAATAGTGAGCCAGGCAGGTTTGAATAGTTTGATCTCTGCTGTCAGCCTCCTCTAATTCTCCAGTTGTGTTTAGACAACTTTTATAGCATATGCAAACATAAAATGGGTTTCTGATTCTGCAAAACCTTAGTATATCTTCTTTAAAACAACATTTTGCTCTGCTGCTTGTCTTAATGCTCTAATGTGGCTATACCTAATGTGTCTCTGTTTTTTTTTCCCTTTTATTTTTTTGCTATTGAATATTAATAGAAGATGTATTTGGGGGAAGCTTTTTCTTCTGTATTGAATTTAATTTTGCATTAGCAGTGCTGGAGCTCTGTGGTGTGTGTGTGTCTGTGTGAGGAACCAGTGCTTCTGACCAAATCGATATGGGGAGAGTTTGGCTTTGGTTTCTAGACAAGAATTTAAGAGCAGGGGGACCATCTTTCATTTAATTTGCTAAGAGAAACATGTTTCTCTCCAAACTGAGCCTGAAATAAGAGAATGTAGTTTGAGGAGAAAGAAAATTGTCAGGGTTGGGATAGCAAAGGCTTTCAGCTTGGGAGGCAATGGCCCTGCTGCTCACCCACTGCTGAAACATGGTGACATCTATCAATCCATCAAAGAGCAGTAAGGTAAACAACGGCTGTAAACAGGGACATCTGGCTCCCATAAATTAATTGTCCATTTACACAGTGAGGGCTGTTTGCATGTAAAAGAAGCTTTCCTACTAACGCTGTCATACGCTTTTGATTCTCCTGGTTTGTCCGTGAATTAGGTTGGCTTGTTTTAGTCAGCTGGCTTTAATTTATTTTACTTTGTCACTCTTGAAATGAAGAGGAACTGGGCGGTCATGAATCATCTGACACTGACACTTTGTCTTTTGATCCTCTGGGGTCTTGCTTATATTTTTTCTTATTATAAGAAACCCAAGAAAAGGGGATGATGAGCCTGTCTGCACGAACGTGAGTTCAGACTCCTCTTCCCCTGGGAAATCTGTGTTTTTATTTTTTCCCCCCACTGCCACCAGTGCTGTTGAGTGTAACTGATGGTGCCATGAGCTGAAGAGGCTTCGTCCTTGCTAAAAATGGCCTGAAAAGTCCCAGTGTGTGACAGCAGTCCAGGTTCACTGAAACAATGATGACAGTGCCTCCTAAGGTACTAACTGGGCACGATGAGCTCTGAGGCCTGGGCTTTCCTCCAGAGCAATCAAGAAGTTGTAGCTGACCAGACTTTTGAACCACGGGAGGGTAGATGGAGGGGTGTAGAGACACTGCCGTTGGGATGGACAGGGCTTTGGACCCAGTCCAATGGAAAGACTGAAGCAAACTCAATCCAGTGTAAGGAACAGATTTATGGTCCTGGGCTTGAAGCCAGGACATGCTGAATGCATCCCAGAAGTGTTGTACTATTTAGTTCACATGTCTTTTGCAGGGTTAAGAGAAGTTTGCCCTTCAGGGTTGCTCTCCTTGATTCATCCATTAAGTAGTGTTGCAAGGGGTGTGGGGGAGGAAGGCTACTAACATGTTGTTTTAGCTTGAATGAAGTAACCCCTGCTGCCATATGTGGCACTGAGGATTGTCATCCAAATTTTTGAGTCTCTTAAATAGTTGAGGCTTCCTGTCTTCTTCACCCTGAGGTGAACAACACATGGTCTTGCTTTTCTAGGACTGTAGCTGAACTGAGATGTGGGGGGTTCTGGAGGGTGGGTTTTTTTGTTGTTGTTGTAACTTGTTCATTCCTGGCATCTGTCAGCAGTACTGTAGGGTGGGTGGCTGGCAGGGGGGAGAGCTTGCGCCCCACAAAGCTCCTTTTGTTTCTCTGTTGCACCCCTTCCTGAGCACCCTCTGGGGAACAGGAGCAGAGGTTTGCTGGAAAACACGTTGACCACTCCTGCAGATGTTTTGAAAACCTATGAAAGCACCTCAGCTATTTTTTTCACTGATAGGAGTTGCTGAAGAGCCCAGTGAGCACTGGTCAGCAATTGTTGGGATCATGTTGGGCTATCTTGTCCTACGGACAATGAAGCACAGCATAAATGCTGGGAATATGAGGGATGAACTGGTGATGGTTGTGGGAATGGTACCAAAATATTTCTGAAGTTCTCAACGAAAAGACTTGATTTTACTTGTTGCAGGTATAATTGCTGGAGAATATTGTTTAGGGGAGGGGGGAACCCAACAAATCTATCAAAGGTATTTTAAGTGGGACGGTGGGAAGGTGCCTGAAAACAGTTTTTATGTTTATAAATCCTGTGAATGTTTTAATGGTTATTGTCCTTGTCTCCTGACAGTGTCCCCTTGTATGCATCTCCCAACTCACTGCTGTGCTGCACACTTAGGTGTCTTCCACCATGCTCCTGCATAACTTCAGCCATCTCACAGCAGATCCGGGGCTGGGACCACCTGAGTGGTTTCCCCACCGCAACAGTCTGTCAGCCCAGGGAGCTCCAAACACCTTCACAAACCCCAGTGATATCAGGGCAAAAGTTATTTTTTGTGCATGAAGTGCTAGGTTAGTTCTGGCTTTGCAGGTTAAGTGATGTCCCCATAACCCAGGTGCCTCTGTTAAGCTTATTGATACGTTCAGGTTTGAGTTTCTTCTTGAATTTGCTGCTCAGCAGATATTTCAGGGGGTAAAAGAATCAGTCCTACTATATGAAGGGAATAACCCTCAGTAGATACTGGAGGGGAAGAAGCATTGCTGGCTTATGAGACAAGATGCTTCTTCTAGAACTGATGGGTCTAAGAACATGTGTTTTGCTGCTGCTTTTTTCTTGTGAGACTATGCAAAGCTCTTTTTATTATTCCCCCTCTCCATTTGGCAGTCTGTACCCCAAGGTATTGGGATTTTACTCTGCCAAACAGCCCCTCCACTGCGTTGTGGCTTGGCTGGGTGGATGAACCCTCTGCAAACCTGTGAGTGTCTGGTAGATGTTGGTTTCAGGATCAGGACCATCTGGAGTGCAATGAAAAGAAATTTGCCATTTCATCCAACCAGGGAATCCAGCTTTTCTTGAAAAAAGAAAAAAAAAAAAGCATTATGGGATTCTTATTTTTTTTGAATCAGTCTGTAAGCCACTAAGAATACTAAGTAAATATGTACAGTTGGATCAGACAGGCTTTGTAGTAAAGAGGGAATTTATTAGAAAGTATTCAGAGAATAATAAACATCAGTGAGAATGCCTGGGTTCCTGCCCACTGATTTATGAGTTCGTGCTTTAGCTGGATAAATGTCTCTGCCTTAGTTTCCCCATCAGGATGGAGTGACGTGTCCGGCTCCCTTTTCCCTGCTCCTGCCTTGAAAGTGGAAAATCCTGTAACCAAAAAGAGATGTTAATGGTTCCTGTAAGCCTTCCATCATACGTCACTCCGTGGGCTTGTCTGACTCATGTTGAAAGTTCTGTTGATTGCTAAATGGCTGTTACTGTCAGGGTGGAGATTTAGGGAGGTCCCTGCGGGGCCCAGGGTCTTGGTGAGGAGTTGTTGCCCACACAGAAGAACTTTTTTTTGCCTTCTGTTTGGATGTGCCTCCCTGAGCTGTAAGTCCCAGTGGTTGCTTCTGAGCATCTCCAGTCCTGAGAACAGAGGAGGCATATTTTCAACATGAGCATGTAAAAATCAATGAGTTTGAAAGCAGATACTGTTTGGATGCTGTTAAAGAGATCCTGAAGTCTGTTCTGCAGCTTTGTGAGTTGCTATTGTTTTAAATACTGGCACCTTGGTCATAAAAAATACAGTTTTATTGTGACCAATTGAGGTCTGCCCTGGAGAGGGGACAGGAGCATCTCCACTCCACCAAGGGTTTCCTGCAAGAATAAAGGACCGCCAACCCTTTTGTGCCAAATACAAGCCTTTTTCAGGGGATCTTTTCTAAGGAGAAGTGTTCTGTCTTCATGCTGACATATATGAGACCAAATGTAGCCAAAGAGGAGGTTGGTTGTAGTTGCCTGAGCAGGGACAGTTTGAGGTATGGAGACTTGCCACTCATGGGAGAGTAAGAGCTGTCTTGGAGCGCTTCACAAGGGGAGACTTGCAGGGGCATAAAAAACCCACATGACAGAAGCATTGGTTTTGGGATGTTGGTTGTTTCTTGGGTTTTTGGGTCTTTCTAAGTGAAGGTAAGCTAAATGGAGGTAAGAACTCTTCTTCCTACTTCTCACCTGAGCAGAGAAATCTTTCAGTATCTGAGCCCACCAGATTTCATGCTGTGCCTATGATTTCCCCAGCCAGTGGCTATGTATTGGCTTTTGGTAGAGGAAGGAAGATAAGAAAAGTGAATGGTGAGTTGTCTTCTTTTTGCCTGGTTCAGGTAAAGTCTTTCATAGTGCAAAGTCTCCAGAGGTCCAACCAGAAACATGCGGTGGGACACCACGCACCTTTCAGCGGGGTCCTTCTGCATCTCCCCTTGCTCCCTCTCCAGCCTCAGCCTTAAATGCTGAGCTTCCCAAGTTATTTGTTTTGCCAAAACTTTTGGCTGCCAGGCCGCTGTGGTGGTGAACGAAGCAGTGTGTGATTTGAGGAGTGGTGTTGAAAGAAGCCTTCATCTTGTTTCCTTCTCAAGGGGTTCTAGGTCGAACCCACTTATCTCTCTTCCTGTGGAATATCAGGAACTTGTTTGCATGCTCCCAAGCCCTGTCTCTTGGGCTTCAGCTGCTTTCTTTAAAACATAGCAGGTTTTTGGAAGCTGTGAGGCATCGATGGCGAAGCACAGGAGCTGTATGTGGGGCTTGATAGTAAAGATATAAGCAGCAGGGTGGGTTTTTTGTTGTGATTTTGTGCCTCTGTGTGTGTTTGGGTTACTTCTGAACCTCAGAGCAGTGAAGTGTGTTCATTTGTGCTTCTCAAAGTTATCTCCAGAAGGAACAATGTTGGTCTTTGTGTGGCTGCATATTAATTCCCTTAGTGTGTTTCTACTTATATTTTGTCTAAAAGAAACATTCTAATAAATGTTTTTCTAGTGACATTCAATGTTCTCCTATGAAGAAGTTGAAATACATCCATAAGTCTCAAGCATCCTCTTTGTTAGTCAGGGTTGGCTTGAACATTTGAATCTCTGTCCAGTGCTGTAAAGTGTAACAGGCGTTTTGGAAAAGTACTCTGGGGCTATTTTTTCCTTCAGTGTGGATTTTTCTTTCTGCTACCCCTAATTCAAATAACCAAACTGATACTGCTTATGTTTCCTAAGCAGAGAAATAGTTTTGATGGATGAAATACTTTGATAGGAAGAGATTAAAGTAGCAAATGCTTACTTTAATGATGTAGTGAGATACTGTTTGCAGATAATTCCTTGTAAGTTAGGAATTGTTAAAAGTCTTTCTAGGTTTATAGTGCATTCTTTCAGTCTCATTTCCCATTATCTTGTTGTGGTATAGGGACTATAACTTACTAAACGAGGAGCTGGAGCTTTAATTTATGATGGGTAACTCTCTCTTAAAATCCACTTTCATGTACAGATGGTCTTGTAGCACTTTTAAGTGACTGGTGGACAGAATGATGTATTTATTTTTGTTGCTGCTTGATAGAGAAGAATTTTTCCCCAGGGATGTGGTACTGAACAACTGACCTATTGCATTAAATAAATTCTCTGCTTTCCTTTGGAGTAAGCAAACCAGTCTATTCCCAGAGCAATTACAGATGCATGCCCCTTACCCTTGCTGATTCGTACCACATTGGTACAAAGTCTGTAAATAAACAGCTGAATTTCTACCTGACTGTTTTACATGGGAATGATGTGTGTTCGGCTGGCTGAGGGTGATACTATCCACTTGAACTGTTGCAACTTCGCCTGAGAATTGCCTTGACGTGTTGGCCCCGTGGAAGAGGCTTGGAGATGGGTGTTGCAGGAACAAGGGTCTGGAGAGATGCTCAGGGCCTGGAGTGGCTGTGGAGAAGTAAAGCAGGAGCCACAGCATGGTGGCTCTGAGCTGCAAGGAAGAGACAATTAGGGTACAGCACACACTCTTGAGCCATCCTTGGTGGGCAGCTGAGGACAGAAATGGAATGCGGTTCCATTGCAAGGCCAGTGCTGGCAGCTGAGCTGCCCATAGCATGGGAACGGGCGAAGACCGTGCCGTGTTTGCTCTGTAGCAGAGATGATTAAAGCAGCTCTACTGCTAATTCTCAGCCCTGTTCCAGATTTCCTCTCTAAATTTTACAAACTGCTGTTTGCGGGAGAGCCCAGTTTATCTTGATATCATCTGAGCACTTGACATGAGAACAGATGTTGTCGACAGCAACTCCCAAAGAATTGGCACCAGATCTGCTGCTCTGCGTTGTTGTGCCTCTCTCCCCTTAATGAACGGACACCAGCAGGGCAGAGAGGAGCAGTCTGGCCTTCTGTCTCCAGCACACCTGGCACGTCTGCTGGCTTATTTCTTTAGGGATGGTTTTCCTCAAATGTGAATTTGTTCTCATCGCTGGAGTTCTTTTGCTTTAATTCCCACTGCCTTCTTGCTTTCTGATAAGCATTTAAAGCAAAGTGTTGTGCAATAGAGACATGAACAACCAAGTCCTGTTCTCAGTGTGTTTCAATGAATCATGGAAAATGAGAAGGCGGTAATGCTGCTCTGCAAAGCTAATGTATAACAAAAGCATCACAAAGTTATACACGTAGTCTGAGGCGTAGCACTCAGCTTAAGGTTTTACGGGAAGCTCTACCTTTGCAGCAGCTTTCTTAACATATTATGTCTGACAGTGGTCTAAAACAGTAAAGAATTTTGCTTCAGATGGTGAAAAACTTTCCCTTAAAGTAAGACCTTGTTAAACTTGGATCTAAAGTTGGTACAGTTACCTTAAATGCACACATTCAGCCTATTAAGCCTTGCCTCCAGTCATGGTTTATATAGGAGAAACTCTGGAAGGTAAATTATGTATGCTTTTTTCCCTGTTTTCTTATGGCTTCAGGTCTGTCTTACACTGTGTAGTAGTTACACTTCATAACAACTTTATTTGTACAGAATTGACTTGGCATAAGTACTTTGCTTATAAAAGTGCTGCAAGTGCTGGTGTTCCTGAGACTTGTGCACGTTTGTTATTCTAAAGTGTGGAATGATTTCTACCAAAGTTTTAAACTTAGGTACAGAAAGTGAACATTCCCCAAATGTATTCCCATGTCCGTTCTGTAAAACAGGAGTGCTGCTCCTCATTGCCAAAAGGGACCCTGAAAATATCTTTGTACGCAGATGTCCCTAAGAGTTGTTTTCTGAAGGCAAATGTCAGGGTGATCTTTCACAAAGCATTATGGTTATGAAGTTGAGGATCACAAAAAAGCAGTGCTGCATTTATCTGATGGGTCACTGTAAGTCTAAAGCCTTCAACGAAATGCAGCAGCTAATTCCCTACCAGCCTTGTTATTACTGTGGTGTGTGTTACTACCTGCTATTAACATGAGGGTTTTGCTGTTGCAAAGTGAGATTTGATTCTGAGAGAGATATGCCACTGTCCTGCCCATGTAGTCCAGTAGAAACCTCATCAGAATCACACTGACTTGCATCTAGAACTTCTTGACTTTCTGCAGTGCTGATTCCAGCTGCAGCATCTGGTTTCACGACCAGAGATGCAGAATATCGTGTGGCTTTAAATGACAAACAGCTGTCAGTCCAGGCTGGTTGTATCTATTCTTTGCATTGAAACCTGGTACTGCGTTTGAGTGATGTTCTCACAGGAAAAAAAACTGAGACCCCTGTCTTCAGAGTGCTAGAAGGACATGGAGCCTTCCATTTGTCACAATTATTTTCTAAATGAATTATTTACTAGATTCATAGTAAACTGTGGATAGCTTGAAAGAAACTTGTGCCCTGTCCAGGGATAGCTGGGTCTTCCTCAGTTACACACACAGCCTCGAGCTCTTGTGTGATTACTGAAAGCAGCTAATAGGACATCTAAGGAGTAAATTAACTCCATCCCTCATGCCTGTATTCTTTTTATTAGCAGCAGCATTTAATTAAGAACCACAGAGTCTGAGATACTACCCCAGACTATAGGAAGGTATTTCTTGTCCTGAGCAAATGAGTACTTAAGCAAATGGAAAAGCACTTCGAAGAGGCGTAGGCACAGAACTAAATGTACTATTATTTAAGATGGTAAAGCATCATAACCTTGAGTAAGTTATTACTTAGGGTCAGCAGCAAGTAAATCCAGGCTCCTGGAGCTTGGCCATGTCTTCTGCCCCATGGCTCAGGTTCTTCTGAACTTTCTCCTTTATCTCAAGTCACCTTGGCACTCTGTCGTGGTTTTACCCCAAAACCAGGACACACTCCTGCTAGAGTCACTGTTGAGGTTTTCTATTTACTGCCCCTTTTGATGGCTGCTTTGTCTATACTGCCAATGGATTCTCCTCTGTTCCCCTGCTGTTGCTGCCTGCATGTCTCCTGAGGAGGATGCCCTGCACAGCACCTCTGGTTGCAGCTGAGTTTTGGGGAGCCAGGGCCATTGCCAACACCCCTGTCTCTGTGACCTGAAGATGATGTGACTGCTGAGTAGTTGCTCTTCATTTCAGACCTCTCTTGATAGCTTTCTTCCTTCTCTTTAGGGCTCTGGTCTTACTGAGCTTTCTCCTTGTGTATTGTTTTAAGCTGATAACCGTGCCCTGTTGAGACATATTTTTAACCAAACAGGAATTGATTAATCTGAGTGCTGGATCGATGCCATGGACAAAATACATGCATGTGTTTCTGTGTTTTCATCAGTATAGAAAGACTAGTAGTTGTTAATAACTGTGTTTTTCCCAATAAAGATTTTATTTTAAGAGATGCCAAACACCTCCAAGAGACAAGGAAAGGTTTGTTCTGAGTCAGTGGGAAAATCAGATCCGAAATACCAGTAGGAGACTTTTTCTAATCAGGTTTGCTGATCATAAATGAATGTAGTATGCTAAAATGGAGCTCTTTGCAACATGCTATCTCTTGGGTTACAGCAATTATAGCACAGAGAAAAAGTTAAGCTAGTGGAAAAATAAATTTATACTTGACAATTTACATACTGATGTCCAGAAACAATAAGATGTACTTGATGTGCAAATAAACAGATTCTCTTCTCTGATTAATTCGAGTGGCATAGCTCCAAGTACAATAGGTTTCCAAGGAAGACATTTTCAGGGGAAAAAAGCATGGGTTTACTACTTGTTTTCCTTTTCATCTGTGGAGAATGTACAATTTGGGGAATTACAAGGGTCTTGCTAGAAACCGTGCCAATAAATGGACCTTGGTGGTGTTTGTTTTGGCAGCCAACCAGGGAATAATTCTGAATTAGTTTTGAAGGTCCTGTTTCTAAGAAGTCCTAGCAGACCAAGGTCAGGGTTTCAGTGACCCAGTAAGGCAGCATACAAAGGCCATTTTGTGTCTTCAACTATGCCTGTTTCAGCATACGGATCTCCTTGTCTGTGTTGAGCTCTGCTAACTGTGCCTGGGCACCTGTGTGAGCAAGATAGTGCTTGCATGGGCTGGTGGTAAAGAACGCAAAAGCAGTCCTTGACACAACACCCTTTAAGGAAGAAAGTGATAGTGCATGGGGTGTTTCTGGAAGATTGCTGGAGGACGCTGTTGAATTTCGTAACTTGAATGTCTGAGATGAAAATATTCTGACCTAAAGAAGAAATGGTCTGGTTGAAGAATTAATTGACAGGAAAGGTAGGTTGGTGTAAATACAGTGCTTGTCTTCCATGGCCATGTAACTTCGGGGCACAGAGCCATACTGGAGGCGAACTGCTCCTGACTTGAGCAAGAGGAGGGGAACTGGGCCAGCAACCTCAGTGGCTCGGCGGTGGCAGGGTATACCAAGGGACAGGAACGGATGCCTTGAGGTTTAGCACCTTCTTTTTATCTCTCTGGTTGTTCAAGGTCTAATCCTGCCAATGCTAATGAGGAGCATGGACCAGGCTTCTGTGGAAGGGAAGAAGCCCTGTAGTGAACTTTTTGAGGCTTACCAGAAACAATTCCTTGTAGGAGATCACCCAAGCCTTGAGCTCACTGGGGTTTGGCGGAGGTTGTTTTCCTCTCCTCCCTTCCACAACAGGGAAAGGAATAACACAGTCTGTAGGCTTGAATTCATGGGTGAAGCATCATAGCTAAAAACCCCTTAAAGTTTTTTGAGGGACTGCCACCTTCTACCAGTGAAAAGTCTATTGCAAAGCTGATACTGCCGCAAAGCGTGCAGATGAGTTGCATCCATATAGATATAAAAGAAATGCATGGATGTTCTAAGGAACACCTCTCAAGGAACTAAAAATATTCATTTCTTGCTGTTTTGCTGCGTACTTTAGCGCAAAACATCTGAGAGAGGTGGAGTACAGGTGCATGTAGGGGAGCACTGGCTACAGCCTCAGCTCCACGTGTTCCATCATGCGAGGAAACCCCGCTGTCCTTGTGAACCTCGCTGCAGCTGGTGATGCTCTGTGCACATTACTGGGTCTGTGGATCCGCTTGCGTGATTGCAGCCCATGTTTCATGTTTGGGATGACTGTAAATTCTGTAATATGACAAATGCTTCAAAAAAAAAAAAAAATCCAACCCAAACCCTCTTCTACAGAATATTGTGCTGCTTAAACACTGAAGTCATTTTGATTTACTACATAATAAAGTTATACGTGGCTTTGAAATACTATGTGCGTAGTTTACCAAGAGGTCCTTCCAAAATTTTTTTTTTAAATCTTACCACAAATTATCATGACTGTGGAATGGCTTGTATTTGGTCTGTGGTTTTGCAAATAGACTCTGAGACTGGAGTTTAAAAGACGACAGCAATGAAAACCTCAGAACTTCGAAACATATCCCTAGCTCTATTTTAGGATCTAGAGCTACAAAGGAGCTGGAATAAGCAGGAGCCAAGGTCTGCTCTTGGTTACTCTACCGAAGTCAGGAGTTATTTCAAGCTGTCGTCCGACCAATGCTGCTTCCAGCAGCAGTGCCAGCAGAAGTAGTGTCTGCTGCTCTGCGTGGTGAAACGAGTTGGGAACGGACTTGGTTACTGAAAATAACATCTGGTAATGGATCATCTGAGCCTGGGCCAGGTCCTGATTGGGTACCAGTACCCGAGGAAGCATTCTTCTCACGTTGCACGCTTGGGTAACTGCAGTAGCCCTCTTGCTACATGGACTAACTAAGACTGTATGTGGTCAGCTGCTCATTCTCTAGACAAAAACTGTCTGGAAACTTCAAACCTGCTACCATGAAAAAAAGTCACGGGATGCATTTGAAAGGCAGAGCTGTAGGTGAGAGAGCTTGTTGAGGTGGACTCTTTGTCCAGTGCTGCTCCCAGGTGTAAGTGCTTGGTGCAGGGGTGGTGCTCAGCTGTGCCAACGTGACTAAGGTCCTTGTACTTGATTTAACCAGGAGACATCAGCTAAGTAGCAGCATCTGGTGTTCAGCTTGCTTTTACCTAGATTTTCAGCTGGGTTGGCAAAGGCCCAGGCTCAGGGAAGGCCACAGCACCCTGCGCTGTGCCATGCGGTGAATTGATACCTTAGTTTAGTTATAACGTGGTCACAAGCACTTCTAGGTTACTAAAATGCACAGATGTCCTTCGCCTTTAACCGGTAATTCCCATAGTGTTTGTGAACACAGAGAGATGAATCTAACTGAACCTTAATGTTGCTGGAGTATTGTGTTATAATTACTGAATTCATCTCCTTGAAGTACAATGTGTTCATGTTTCACGTGGCACAGTGCTTGGACTGTGAAACCCAGAGAGCCAAGACATCACCTGTGTCTAGAGTAAGCTTCTCTGGGAAATGTCACCTGAATGCAGAGCTAGTTGAAAGCTTACTGTTAGCGTTGGTGTGTCCTGTGCCTCAAGGCATTCTTTTTGTGGCTTTGCTTTTGGAAGTGCACCTTGCTGCCTGAAAGCCCAGCTGTGCTGCTGTCTAGTTGACCCTCCAACTCACAGACCAGGGGGCTGTGTCGTGGTGCTGTTGGCTTTCCTGCTATGGCCTTCAAAAATGGCCCAGAGACTCAAGATATACAAATACCTTTGCTTCAGTGTGATGTGGCAAGCAGAGGGGTCTGGTATCCCTCAGGTCTTATGGGGGAAAAAGAGTTTTGCCAAGGAAAGCTGTGTATCTTCAACTCCCAAACAGACTGGGACTCTTGGGTCACTGAAGGATGCTGTCAGGGGTGGGAAGCACATCTCCAAAGCAAAGACCAGAAATGGAGTGAGCAGTAGCAGGGGAAATGAAATAATCTTTAGTGTTATGGTTTTGGGGTCTTGTGGGGGAGCTACGTGCCCATCTCTGGTACGAGCTGTGTGCTGCTGCGTGCCAGAGCTGAGCTCTGAATCCCCCCAACCTTATGTAATTCAGATCAGCTACACACGAGTGTTTAGGGTTCTCTGCAGTTGGTTTACAGCATTCACATGCTGCTTTCATTATACCTTATGGCCTTATTCCTTTTTTTTTTTTCATTTTAGGGGCGGGAATAAATGAGGAACAAATCCAAAATTAAAATTAGTCATTTGAGAGTCCCAGTTTGTTTTTCATTTGTTTTGCAATTAGGATGGGTTTGGGTTGGGGGAGGTTTGCTGAGGGAACTGCAGAGATGGGTTGTCGGGCTGAGGCATTGCTGTCTCTTCTCTCTCCATGTTCATGTGGTCCTTTTGTAGTCACACCTATAACATATCAAGGTCCTGCTGTTTTATTAGGGGTTTCCTCCCTTCAAATGGCTCTTCTCATTTGTGGTGTTAATGTGGTAGAGAAGAGTTATGGCTTGAGCTGCCCTTGTCAGCACTCACAAGCAGAATGCTCAGTGCTGGGGTGGCTCTTCTTCTGATGGGGCTCCTGCTGCTGTTACTGCTTCATACTGGAGTGACTGGTGGGACAGGGTCCAAGTGAAAAAAATATCAAGGGTCAGATGTGGTCCAGGTGTCATCCCCTACCGCATTCCTGGTACTGGTGTGGTTTGGTGGGTATTTCTGATGTTTGGTCAGTGCACATAGATGGCACCTTTGTGTCCTGTTAGCACTCGGAAATTCTCATGCATTCTTCAGTGTCATAGGGCTGGCTTGGAAATAGTGCTGGGGTCAGGTGAGACAGTGATGGATCTAGTGTGCTGCGTACTCCAGCTTAAGCCACAACCCAAGTTTTGCCCTTCCCTGCCACCATTGTGCCACCAACTTTCATCCTGACTCAAACCCAGCACGTGTACATCTACACCAATTTGTTCATCAGAGGGGCTTCATTAGCTGGAGATGGTTGCTCTCATCACATTGCAGCTTTTGGGATACCCAGCATAGGGACTCTTTCCTGTCACAGCAATTTTCTTCTCTGCATTAAGAAAACTATTTTGCCCAGTGCCTGTCTTCTCCTGTGGCTCCAGCGCTGCGAGTTGGCCATACTGATCATCAGCTCCTCCTTGGCAGTGGGCACAGGGCCAGGCACTCATTAAGATGAACTTGGATCCCTGTTGAATAGTAAAAAAATATAGCTGTTCCCAAGATGTGCTGGCCTCCTACCAACACCCGGAGGTAAAATGCATGTTGTCTATTGCAGTTCTTTAATTCTTTGCCTTCCCTGCTGCTCCTCCAGCAGTCCCTGTGTAGGGACAGGCTCCATCCAGCATCCCTGCACGATGCTGGGCTGCACAGGGGAGGCAGCAGGGCAACCTGCCCATTGTACCTGTGTTTTCTGCTGCTGGGGGATAGTTCAGCTTGGGATGTTTCCAAATGTTGACTCTTGGTCCTGCCGTGGCATTAGCAAACCTGCTGGTGGGGTATCGTAAAGCCCAAACAAGATACATCTCCTTGATCCCCCTGATCCTGCCTTGCTTCTGCCTTCCTCCTGTGCAGGATCATGCCCTCCTACAAAGCTGATTTGATTATTTTAAAAGTAGCAAAAACCCCTGCTTTGCTGCTTCTCCCTGTGGGAGTTTGCCATGAGCTCATACATCTTCCTGATAGGATGTTTCTCCTGGCTGCCAACCTAAACTTACCTTTTCCATTTTCCTAGGGATCAGGTAGCAGTATGCACTGGATCACGCCTGTCCTTTCTGTTTACACTACCTCTGCTTGGTCAGCTCATACAAGGCTCTTTTCTGGTTTTGTTTTAGCTACCCCATAATCTTTTTTATTTTTCTTTTCTCTCCTGTCCAAAGGTCATACTGTGACTGCAGCAGAACTGAAGAGTGACTCCTTGCCACCCTGGTTTCTGGTGGGAGCACTGCAAAAATAAGAGAACCTTCCTCCCTGTTTGCTACCTCGTTACACTGCAGCCGTTTGTCTCAGATTTGCGTTTTCCTTGCAGAATTACTCCTCAGATTTCTTTGTTTCTCTGAAGAAGTTGTTAGGAATGATGGCACTGACCTTATCCAGCAATAACCGCAGCGTAAGGCTGCAATGCGTGAACTTGCATCCTGTGCACATCATGGTGTACTTTTATGGTGTATCAATTCAAGCATCAACTGTGCTCTTATTTTTCTTTTAAAGTTGATAAATCCCCTTGTATAAAATCTAATTTGAGATTTATAAGGAGCGATTTGAAACAGGAAAAACATCTGAGTAGGAACTGAACAGCAATCCTATTAATGATGTGTTATTGACTTTGACGTCAGTCAAACAGTTGTAAAACATGTTATAGTAAAAGTACACTGAGAACAAAATTGCTACATGTCAGCTCTGGTGATTTAGTTCTTCAATGTGAACGTAATTTTATAATATTGGTTTTGTACATTATTAATTTTTTTTAAAATGTGAACTGCATAGTGGCTTATAGGATCCCTCCTGATCGCTCCTAACCCCTCCAACCATGATCCTAATAGAAGTTTCAGAAGAACAGGCTGTTGTACTTTCTGTAAGTTGTTTCTCATGATGTTTTGTTGAGACGTAGAACATATGTCCAAGAGCTGCACGAGTGCCCTTTGGGTGGAAACAGGCTCCACTCTGCGTTTACAAAAATGGGTCGTGCCTGGGCAGAGAGAGGAGGGAGAAAACGCACTCCACGTCCTCCTTCCCCCCCACCCCCCCCCCCACCCCCTTTTCCTCTTTGGCATCAAATAAAACAATGTCTCATATGGTAGAGTACACGGTTCCTGATGAGCTTACTGTCTCTGTACCACCCAGGATGGGTCTGGTTCTTATTGCGCTGACTTGCACAGACAGTGTGGAAAACCAGGCTCCTTTGCCAAAAAACCAAAAGTTTCAAAGCCTGGTTGACTGGCAGCTGTACACCTACTACCTTGGGGGAGAAGCCTTGCAGGATGGATGCAGTTTTCTTCAAGGGGGATTTGTGGGATGGAGAAAGGAGATGGTGAACTCTTTCCTCCTTCGATAACTATTCAGCTCTGATCTCTGGCTTTTGTGGGTACATCGCATCGCCCTAGCGCTCGCTGTTCCCCACACAGGAGTAACCTGTTGGTTTAGTGCTTTGCTGCTCCTGTCCTGCTGTTAGTAATAAACACAAGGACATATGCTGGCAGAGCTGTGCTACTTGACAGAGGAAGGAGGGGTGCTAGGTGAGGGGCTGCAGGCTAGCGATGGGGAGAGCGGTTGGGTTTGTTTTCAGTCTTGAGCACAGCGTGAGGCTATCTTGACAAATTGTTACTGCTTTGTCTCCTACCTATAAAGTGCAAAAATGACTTCAGAGCCTCAGGATAATTACTGGAAGAAGTGGAGGTTGTTCATGACTCTGGTCTGACTCCCAATTTGTGGCCTCCCTAAAAGCAGCAGAAGCACCTTTAGATAAAGTATCTTCATAGAGAAGTTGATTCATCCTCAGCCCTGCTGGTTTTGCATGAGTGACAAAGCCAAGGTAGAGAAGTCTGCTGTTTTACTGCTAGCCAGTTGGAAACAGTGTTATTTGTGTTTCCTTCAAGCCAGAAGCCCAACAATAACAGCTCTAGGTTGGCTTTGGGTTAAGCCTGAAAGCTAGGACAGCATATCACCTCCCCAAAGGTGAGGAGGATGGATCTGTGTGTAAAATGTCTCAGCTGTGAGCGCCATTGGCATAGCTCACCTGAAATCATCTGAAGTAAATTCCGTACTTGGGGGGGAGGAAGTAATTTTTTTTCTTCCCCCCCCCCCCCCCCCCCCCCTGCTTCCAGGTGACAGTTTTATGACTCGAGATGCAGAACAGGTCTGTGATGCACTGGGCAGCTTGTTTAGAGGTTTAACATACCTTTGAATCCCAAGTGTTGTAACACTGAAGAGCCAAAGCACGCTCTAAACGGTTGGGACGAGGGAACCAGCAGAATTTTTGAGCTCAGCATCTGTTTGGGTTTTTTTTCCTCTGAAGAAATTTTTGGGGTTTGCCTAGAGCAGTAGGTGGAGGAATATAACCATGTCCGTGCTAAATCTTACAACACTGTAATACACTTTCAGTGAATTTGGGGTCCAAAAACTCCAAGGAATGTTAAAATTGTTCTGGAGGTGCAATAGAGCTGTGTGTATCTGTGGGATTCACTGTTGGACTTGGTATGGGAATGTAAATAGCATATTTGTGGGTTTTATAGGGGACTCATAGTGCTTTCTAGCAAGGTGAATATTACTGGTTCTAGGTTTGGGTTTGGTACTATTCTGGCACCAAAATGTTGGGAGAGTCTCACCACGGGACTTGCAACGTTAGGGTAAAACATTAAGCTCACGTCAAGTGTTTTTTCCAGATAAATTAAAGATTGTTGTGACATGCTTGCAAAAGATGGGGGAGCACCTCACTATCCTGTTTTCACACTGGGAGGCCCCCATGCAACATTCCCTGAGCTCCAAAGCTTGACACGAGTCCTTGCAAAGCACATAATAGAGGCTCTGTCTGCCCACGCTGTCGTGAAGAGCCAGCGTTGGCACTGCCTGCGTGCTAAGAGCAGCACAGCTATGCAGAAGAAAACAGCTTAACAGCCCACAGAAACCTTGTAGATGCCAATATACTTCATCAGTCAATGTTTTTGTGAGGATTAGGTGAGGTTGGTTGATGAAGCGCACTGGGTGCATACAAGAACCATTGTGTGTTACTGTCTGGTCTGCAGGGGCAGATCTGCATGAGCACTGATGTGCTACCGTGCAATGAAAGGCAGCGGCAGTGACTCTTCAGATGTCCGAGGAGCCTGATGACAAGTGTGCTCACTCAGACCCCTTCAATAAAGTCACCGGTGGGCTGCAGTATCCCTTCTGTGGGCAGTGTGGTTAGATCAGGCTGCAACTGGCAGGCAGACCCACCACAACCGATGGGAAACCCAACGAGGGCTCTAGCGTGGAGATAGGAAGAAATTAAGAGTCATGGGCAGAGAAACAGTTAGATAAACAGAGATTATGCTTAAGATATTTTTCTTTCATTTTGATTTATGGCAGCTCCACAGCCAAATCTAAATAACTTAATCTTGCCTAATGCAAACACAAAGTCATTTACCCACAGGAGAGGGCAGTGTTGGGGGAGGGATGAGACACGACAGCGCAGGGACTCCAGGGTGAGAATGTTCCTTGGTTTTGTGAACTTTCTGTTTCCACTGGGGTCCTTATTCTGCTCTTAAGGATGGTGTTGTAAAAAGTCAGCCGTTTGAAGCATGAGAGCTGTGTCCTTGATATGTGCTGTCTTGGAAAGAGGCAAGAGGGTGAAAAGCTCTTTGTTCCTGCCATAGCTTTGTGTTGGGTATGCCCCAAGGGATGCTCATATGGGCCTGCAGGCACCTTTCATATGTGGGTCTCAACAGTTCCTGACCAGGTTCAGGGATCTGCAGGCACAGCTCAAAAAAAAAGTTTCCTTGTTTTTCAGGTTAAACAAAAAAAAAAAAAGATTTGTTTTGGGTTTTGGTTAGAACACAATCAGAGCTTCAGCAATATCTTCCTAATACAATGTGCTCAGCTCCCCCCTCTCAGGCTGGGCAGAGTAAATTCAGATTGACATCTACAAGCAGGTCTCCCAGGGTTGTCCCTTCTCAGCCAGGTGGTTTTGGTGTAGTGGAAATGAGGAGCTGAAGCATTGGGAAGCAGCTGTAGGAATTAGCTCTCCGAAGCTGTAAATCCATAGCCCTGTAGCTCATGAGTACTTGGGGGGTGAGGGGTGGATTTTCCTTCTGCTTTGAGCCACTGTAGTTTTGCTAGTGAGGGAAACAAAGCTTAGCAGCTCCCCTCAGCTGTGGTTTGAACTCTACAAAGGAAAAATAGCTTGTTTTTAAGGCTGTGTTTTAATACTGCGCTTAATATACCCTTTCCAAGACCTAAAATTTGCCGCCTTTGAAAGTGACCCTGAGGTATTGCATCTGCTACACACACACATTAATAAATTCCATATTGAAGTCTCCACTATGACCCCCTGGGCTGTTGTGTTTTCTTCTTTCCCGTGTTTCAAATATCTCTGCACTCCACCATGGTGTGTCTAGTCCCAGTTAAAAGCTTTAATGGTGTCTCTGGGAGAAATACAGAGTGGGTTTTGCTTTGTAGTGAGGTTTAAACTCATGCACCCAAATTATTTAGTGTTAAATAGCAAAGAAGAAGGTAATGCTGTTGAACAAAGAATAACCAAAACTCATATTAGAAGGAAAAGGGAAGGTGTTACTGGTTAAAACCAGGAATGGTTAATCTTTGATCTTAGCCAATAGTTCCTGATGGTCCAAATCATCAGCACTATTAAAATACACACACACACACACACACACACGTTCCTTATGCCTAAGTTATTAAAAGTGCGATGGCCACTGTGTGCAGGCAGCAGGGCAGCAGTGTGTGAAACAAGATAGGAGCTTTGAAAAGCATCTACAGACTTGAAAGTTCACGTGGGTGAAACCAGACCTCCAACAGTGGTGCACTGAAGCAGCGGAGGTCTGGGCAGCACAACTCGTGCAGCTTCTTGACTCTGAGCTAAACACCAAAGAGCAGCCTCTAAAAGGAAAATACCCCAGAGAAGCTTGTATGGACTAAAGCTTTGAAAATCACTATGAGAAAGGGAGCAACTTCCCGTTTACATGGCAGAACTTTATCACAACATGGAAGTGCTGTGCAATGTATGGCAAATGAAGTTATCTCTTCAGATTACTGTTTGGCTTACTCTTCCCATTGCTTCAGAGCTCTTTTTCAAGTGAGCAGAGATGTTACAAACGCCAAACTATTGTTCTTTCATAGGGTTCTTCACTCTAATGTGCAGTTTCCTTGGGCTTGGAAAGTTTTTTTCCCTCTTTAAACACCGTAGTAGGAGGCAATAGGAGTTTCTGAGAAGAAAGGGCTGTGTTGGATCCCCTGATAATAAGGGTTTGCTGCCAGTAACTTGCTGCTTCTGAACTCTTTTGACTTGGGACAGAAGTTCAGTTATAGTCTACTATAGCCAGGCAGGTCATTCCCACCCATGTGTGTTCCCATAGGCTTTGCTGGCACACTCTCAGTTGTTGACACAACCTACAGGGAATTTCCTATATTTCCTTTAAACATTCCTTTGGAAATGCATTTGGGAGGGCATGTGGTGGGTAAGTGGGCTGGCAGTGATGGTGAGCTCCCATGACTGGAGCACGGTGCTGGGAATTGGAGGAGTTGGGTTTGGGTCTACCTGTGTGATCATGGCACATCAGTGCGGATTATAATATATCTCTGTGAATCCATTACTGTCTGAGGGTGGGGAACAAAAAAAAAAATCACATAAATGTTCCATTGTGAGAATTCCAGTTCCTCAAAGGTCTGTTAAGATCCTGTCTTGTATTACAAGTGGTAATTAGTGCTTAAATTCATCCCTTGCCTGTAGCTGCTGTTGCCTACTAATGGTGCGAGTTTTCCCGGTGTTTATGCCATGGGTTGCTCAAAGCCTAAACCAGAATACACCAGAGTGGATGTAATTCCCATCTGTTTTTAATCCTAACCTAGGTTAAGACAACCTCTCCTGGAAATGAGTCTTCAAGTAATCGTGACAGTTTGGCACAAGAGAGGAGAGCGTGTTAAATCTTGCATTACCCGACCTACCATTCTTCTTATTGAATCATCTACTTTAGTCACTTCTTGGAAAGGAGGCTTTTATTTTTCTTCTGCTAGGTGCTTAGCAAAGATTGTAATCCTATTAATGTTATTAGGGGGGTGGGGGGAAGTTTCATGTGTGTCTCCTGGTACTTTGCAAGCAGTACCAGTTCATTCACATGCCTGCCCTTATTAGGGTTGTTACCTTGAATAATGATGTAGGTTTTGGATTACTTGGGCAGTAGCTGGATGTTAATGCAGTTAGTTACATGACCGAATTCCTCATCTGCTTTTATGTAGAACCAGTTGAAACTGTTCAGTGGTGCTGGTCCCCAAGTAAAAAAAATAAGTGTTAGTAACTAGGATAAGTAAAATATCTGGTGGGGCAATTTGTCTTTACGGTGTCACTTGACCCTTATGAACTTGTTTTCTTTTTGGACCAAAAAATTCTTCATAACTGACAGTTGAAAAGCCGAAGGAAACCATAATTCTGCAGTGATTTATTCTCATCCGGATATTTGACTGTTTAGTGCTGCCCTGAGCAGCCTATTTTCATTAAAGACAACTGGATATCAACAACATTCAACGTGTAACACGGGAAGGGTGGTAAAAGGCCACTGGATTAGTGCTTTCCTTCCCCTTCTTGAAGTCTTAGAAATTGAAATATTGGTGTAAAGACACAGCAAACTGACTCCCAAGCCTATCTTACCAGAGACTAAGTCTTCCTAGGCATGAAAGGTCAGAGGCTGGTGTTCGGAGGCAGGACATCAGAGTAACTGTCATGCAGACATTTTTAAGAAGCCTCTACAACTTCAAAGCCCAGACAACTGGGTGCTTGTGCCAGAGGGTCACTTCCTCTATGAATTGCTAAGATGCACTAAGAAACCTTTTGGAGAAATCCATGGCTTTAGAAATTTGTGATACGGTGCCAGAAATTTAATACTCCTAGGGTCATCTTTGTTGTTCGGGGTTTTTTTTCCTCCTTATAAAAATATTTTGGGAAGATAAATACTGCTTTTCAGGACCTTATTTTTATTTAATGGGGTTTTTTTTGCAAGCCCTGGTGTAGTACCTTGCAAGTCTTTATTCTTTCATGCAGAGATAATGTTAGGTTTGTTTATTTTATTGTATTGTCGCATCTTGAAATATTTTTATTCCCTTTTTGTAATTAAATCTCTTGCATTTCTTTCTTAGCTCATTGCCTACCCTGAGGTCAGTACACAGACGGGTACAGTTGGGACCACCAGAGGAGGATGGAAGGGCATGGCATGGGTAGTAGCTTCTCTATCAGCTTTTGGGATGGTTCTACTACTGCTGCTACAGAAGATATTTTATGTTGGGGTGTTTTTATCGTTCAAGCAGCAGCAATTTGAATTCTCAGCCTAGCAGTGAAGAAAACAGAACCAGCTCTTACTGAGAAAAACGTGGGTGTTGGGAGCAGTAAAACCAGGGCTGTTGTTCAAGGGTTTGACTTAGCACTACTGTGCTGTACGGACAACAGGATCGCTTGTTGAGGGTGCTTATTTTAGACTAACATTTTTGTGGGGATAAATTGCCTTTGTCCGTTCTGCCCCTGCTTGGAAGCTTGCTGATACTGTGATTTCAATAGCTGGGGTGCTGTGAGATGGCTTGCGAGCATGAGCGGCACTTTGCAAGAGTGTGAGCTTATTTTGCAGTGGTTTGGGCAGCTGTATGTGAGCACCCATGCTTCCCTTTCCCGTGGTACCTGTGCTTGGGATCACTGAAAAAACAACTTGAAACAAGCTGTCACTGGGGGGAAAGAATGCAATGGAAGAATCGGGCTAATCTTGAAAGCTGCTTAGGTTTTCCAGCTGCTGGGCTTGTTTTATGAGCAGTACGTGGATCTGATGGAATTCCTTTTGGAAATCTCACTTTGAATTGCAGTCGTGCAGCTTTCCAAGAACTAGCGTGTTGGCAGACTCTCCTGAGAGTCATTCAGATTCAAGCTAGACCATGCTTGCAGGAGGGTAGTTTTTCCCTCAAGACCTGTGCAAGCAGGTATGGAATTAATTTTTTCAAAATCATTTCATACCTGTTCATGGAAAGGGGAGGAGAACAAACAGCGTTGCCAGTAGCCACCTTATTTGGTGTTTCATATTTCCCTGAAGCCTAATTTGGTCTAGGAAATAACTTTATGGGGCAAACAGATCCTGATGTGACTTTGGTTAAATGTCTGCAGCTCTCTGGGAACAGCCACTGAAAACACATCAAAGAGGAGAAATGAACTCATGTGAGAGGGAAAAGTGGCTGTCATCTCCTTTTCCATTTGAATTGCATTGATGGGACCTGTTCCACAGGGTCCATCAGCAGTGGTCCTCCCAACCACCATAGTGGTCCAGTTGACCAAGTAAGGTCATTTCTCTGGCCTTTTTCCTTCTGAGGACGATGGGATCGCTCTAACCCTGATTACCTAAACGTTTGCTTTCCGCCCTCCCTGTGAGTCTGTCCAGATGCTATTGCACTACTGCTCAGGTCTGCATAAGATCAGAAAATCAGTTGCCTGTGTGGCCTGAGGTTGGTTGGTTGCCATGAAGTCTGTGTGAGGATCTGCTGCATGTTGCTTTCTTTAAACTGAAACTTAGCTGTGTTATGTGGTTTTCTGAACTTCTTTGTAAATTCAAGAAAGACTCTAAAGCATGCAGTGTTTCAGTAGCTGTATGAGGGAGAAACCAAGTTTTTGGCAAATAAGGCAAAACCTTTTGTGTGTGGGGTGGATTCTGTTCTAAATGGGGCATTTTAAGGCATGTTGGTGTGTTAGAAATCGTTTCAGGATTGATGGTAGGTCTTGTTTCTGCAGTGAGTATCAGAAGCAGCTAGAGTTTTACATACAGTGTAAACAAAAGGATGATCATCAGCTGTAATTAGATTTTTATGGGTTTGTAAGCTGACTCATGCCCCCTGGAACTTTTGCACAGTGAGCTAAAGGCATGCCAAGACTCAGAGAAGCATGATTGCTCTTTGGCTTGTGAAAATATCAAGTTTGGATGTACAGCTGTTGTGTGTTCCCTAATAATAATACAACGACAAAAATGTTGTAACCTTTACTCATCCCTTCTTCCAGCAGACTTTCCAGGAGATTGAGTAAGAGCTTTGGGATATAGTTTGTGGACATTGGCTGTTAATGTTAGATTGGAAGGCCAGCAGCAAAAATAGTCAAACTCTGATGTTTCTTCAATTTTGGGGGACACCATAGACAGCAGGCTTCTGAGTGGGCAGTGAATCTCAGTCCAAGCTTGGAAGTGCTGGAAAATACCAGCAAGTTTTGGCCTTTTGGAAGACCTGAACCCATATTGTATGTGGTGGCTGAGGAGCAAGATGTTCTGTAGGACACTCCTGAAGTTCTTGAATAGCTGTAGAGAAGTTCCCTCTGAAACACAACAGGTGACTAACTCCTGAGCATGTCATGAAGTCTGGGTCTTGTACTTACAAGACTCTTACAGCTCCTCACAACGGTCTGTTGACACAGCATACTGGATTAGATGATTCTTCTTTTGATCTGTTGACATTAATTTCTATTTTCAAAACTGTTCACAAAGATGTTTTCTTGAAATGCAGCTTGCCACTGAGGTGGTCCCTGAGGCACTTGGCTACTACTGGAGCTCTTCTGGCTCTTTAGAGATCAGAAGTTCAGTCTGGCACTTTGAAGGTCTGTGGGTTGAATGTGCTAAGTAGGACTCAGGGACAATAATGATGCCCCATCTGCATGTGCAGCCTGTGGTCTTCTACCATGTCTTTCAGTCTGTGCCTGGATAAGGCACATGATTGACCCTGGACTCAAACCGTCTAGGCAGCTGCTGTCTGGGGCTGGTGGATTTGGACACCAGTTTCCCTTGTCAGTGTCTGTACATCACAACCTGCTCTGGGAAACTTCTCAGCTTCTCATGTCTCTACCCCAGTATGTTACGTTGATGTGTGAAAGACGGGAAAGTCCTCTTCCTGGTTGACAAAATAATTGCATTATTTCTCTGAATAAAACCAGAAAATTGATAAATAAGGAACTACTGTCCCTCACAGTTACCATCCCTTTGAGGTTTTTTTGGTAGATGGAGGAGGTTTCCTGCATAGTTATGCAATACTGAGACGGTTTAAACGAAGGTATGCACGTCCTCGAGGGGCTGAGCACACAGATGCATGTAAACATGGAAACAGGCAGAGAGGTTTCTTAGTGCTGATCCCCCTATTGCAAGGTGCAGAGTCACTTCTCCAGCTCTACTGAAATGCATGAACTGGCCTAAGAAGGTGAAATGCCAGGATCTGTTCAGACTGCGCTCACATAGATGCACTGGGATCGATGCTGCTTGTTTAAAAGAAGAGGGTTGCTTTACCACTGTGTTGAAGCCAAGTGATAATACAGTAGCATAATGCATAGGGGTCTTTAGCTTAACACTGTTGGTACTGCTGCTGGTCATCTGTTAAGTCAGATTGTGCAGGAAACAGTCCTGTGTCACTTGGAAATAAGCAGAAGTGAGAACTGACTGGTGTTTGTACACTTCCAAAATGTAGTGTTCTGGAAACCCTTCCGCAGAAGTAGGACCTGTGGGCTGTGCAGGGTCTGACTTTTCAGTTGCCTACTTGTCCTTCACCCCCTTGCCGAATCACTGCTGGGTGATGCTGAAGGTTGGTACCCAGATGACCCAGTGGGGCTTGTGGCTGTTTGAGAGTTGCTTTGACTTCAGGAGTGGCTGCTCTGCTACCTCTATGGAGATTTTATTTTTCTCTTTCAGCATCTGTTGTACATTTGTCTATGGCAAGAATTACAATCCCCAAAGGAATTGCTGGCTGATGTATAGATGATGCCAGATGAGGAAAAGCACCGTTTGGCACATTCCAAATCAAGCAGCTCTCCATGTATGACACTGTCATTTGGAGATGATTTACACAGCCACTTTTGCCATCAGGATGTCATCTGCCCTCTCTTCACTGCTGAGCTTTAAGGCTTGGATGCAGCCTGACTACTTAAACATACTGCCATGATTGGAAACACACCGAGGCAAACAAATGCATGCGCTTGCCTTTTGTTGCAAACTGTTTTATTTCAATGGGAAGCAGAAGTAGTGGAGTAATTTTTTCCCCCCTCTGATGCTGATGTCAGGATTTCAAGCCTGACTGCCCAAATGACGAGATCCGTGGTATTTCCATAGGAAAGAGCCGTTGTCAGGTTTCAATGTGTTCCTGTTAATGTGGAGGGAGAGAACTTTTAGTCTCCTTCCCATCTTGGCCAGATGTTTCTAGGCATTAGTGTTGGTATCTCGCGTGTTCTTCCAGCTGCATTTTGTCTTTAGGAGATGTTGTCTTCCATCCTTTCCTCTCCATTTTGCACAATGTAAAACCTTGGGCAAGTGGTGACAATTAGCACTTGTCTCCAGAAAACGTCTGGATCCTGCGCTGGTGTAAATCAGTATAGATCTGTTGACTTCTACAAGCTGACCAACTCTGATCGCCTTGCTGGTTGTTGCATTGTTGTGGAAGGGGTGGTCTCCATCCCCCATTGTGGGTAGCTGCGGTGATGCTTGACTCTAACGGTCTTTTCTGAGACCGCGAAGTAACTTAATCCTTGCCCACAAGTGCTGTCTTTACCCACCAGAAGCTTCCAACTTGAGACAGATCCAGTTCTGCAAACTTTTCAATAAAGTCCCAGTTTTCCCAGTGTCTGTCTGCCCTTGCTGGCTGCTTAACGTATTTGTTGGAGCAAGCCTGTGGCTCTGAGAGCATGATGGTGGTATCTTCTCCCCTGTGCATGACGAGCAAACTCAGGTGAATGTAAGTCAAGCTTAAAACTGGAGTTTTCTTCCTCTCTCAGGTAGTGTACTGGCTTTGAGCTGAACTTAGGACGACTTAGACAATTGGCTTGCTTCCTGAGTTTGGTCTGTGGAAGCTAAATTTGGTATTTTCAAATGAATAAAGCAAAAATTACTTTCCATTCTGCCCTTGGCACTCTATCAACGTTTATTTAGCAATGTGAAGGCTTGAAAGTGTGAAAGAAATAATCGCCTGGTCTAATCAACATTTTAGGGGAGAAGGCTCATTGAAGTGCTGATACGTTATCTTTAGACTCTTGAGCAGCGTCCTTTCCATTTACAAGAACTTGAACTTTCCATAGCTGCTTCGATAAACTTTTCAACAGGGTTCAGAAGACTAACAAACGATCCCATTACACCATACGTTAAAAATCTATTCATCTTATACTAATGAGTTAGTGGACATGCATAAAATAAAAATATCTGTTCCTTTTACGTTGTTTAAATTGCTACTGTCAGGTACTTCAGCTCCAAATGATAACATGTGTTTAAAAAAACAAATACGTTAATGTTTCATGTTATTTTAAAATGTCTGTGACTTTGTTCAAATGATTTATATTGTGTTTGTGATCCAAGCCTGAAAGTATGTGGAGAGGCCTGGGGAGAAGAAAACTTGCTTTAAAAGCAGAGTATTTCCCATACTGTTACCCCAAACCAGTGAAGTCATGAAATACGATAAAGAAGTTGGAACAGATTGCTGCTTTTTATCTTCAGCAAGTTTATTTAAAAGGCAATATTTTAGAAAATGACAAATCAGTTCAGTGATGAGACCTATAATATGGAATGTCTGAGTAATCCTTCTGCATTACGCTTCCTCTGCTTCCCCGTGTGCTTTGAGAGATGCGACTGTAGTATCTTGATTAAAAAAAGTCAGGTAATACTGTAAGCACCCTTTCAGGTGGTGGTTAGTCTGCTGCTTTGATACACATCTTCAGTGTGAAATTATAATGCAGAAAGAGCGCTGATCTTTAAGAAACTCCTTGTAGGTGCATGCACTTAAATGGAAGGGGCTGTAAGTACACAAAGTACTTTGGCTTAATCCGTAGGGGTGAGAAGACAAAGACCCTATAGAGAAGATACATGTTGGGTAGTATCTCCCATACAGCTGCAGTTTAACCTGCCCTGCGCTGTGTGGATGTGCTGTCAGTATCCCTCTCCTGCTGCAGTAGCCATGTGTTGATGTGTTCTGGTTGCCTTCAGTGGTCTGATGCAACTAGGTTTGGAGAGTGCTCCAATAGCTGATCTTGACTAACATTTAAATAAGAGATCCAGCAAAAGCCGTCAGGGATCAGACTGCCAGTTCCTGTGCTGAAACAGTAACACATGTGAAGTATAATTACCAAGAGGAGTCGGGGTTTATAGCTGCTGATGCAGCTCATCTCCAGTGACCCTGGATGATCTAGTTTGTCCCAACAGGGAACTTCTTGGTTCGGCTCCCTCCATATCCTTCAGAGATGCTTCAGGAAGGTGGAAACAGCACAAGGCTGATTGATTTCCAGGAGCACTTCCCAGCAAGTCATCACATTTATTTCATCCTAGTTTTAAATCACTGAAGCTCTGTCTTAAAACTAGTTTTTTTTTTCTTTGGTCTGTACTGATTTGCCCAAAAACTATTCCAGATCTTCTGCTGGTGTTTTTTTTAACATCAGTTTGTTCACAGGCAGTTTATTCTTATGCCAACACTGTTCTATACTTTAAATGGCTTTTTGGAAACAAAACTGGGTGTATCTCCTTTTTGTTGTATTTAAGATGGCAATTTATCCCATCTGTCTCTGTTTTTCTAGGCGAAGCAGGGCAGGCTCCTCTGGTTCCCTTGCCAAAGCTGGACCTCCAGTGTCCTGCTCCTCTCTGGCTCCTACTAGTTAAGGAATAAAAGTAGGAATAAACATTTCAGCTTAAAGCCTCCTTCAGAAGGTGACATCAAGCCAGGCTTCTCTCTGGAGCTTAATTGTTTTATTATATTTCCTGATGCAGTTTAACAAGTGTGTGTGAGAAGCACAGGAATGCTGTTCTGGGTCCAAGGAGCAGTTGTGCATTTGTGGTGTTCAGGCACTGGTGAAAATGCTGTAGCGCTGGTGTATTTCCATGTCCCTGAGGCAGTGATTGTGCTGCTGCTAATTCAGAGGGAACAAAGGCAAAGCCAGCTCATTGCATTTCAGTAACTCAGTAATTATGAAATTAATGGGGGTTTTTAGTACCTTCATACTTAGCAAATCCTACTGATGCTTTTGAGAGGACTAATTTTTTGAAATTTGGTTGGCTGCTTGGGGAGGAAGAGCAAAAATCATTTGGAGCCTCTTTGTAAGCATGCTCTTCCCTGAAAGCATCGACAGATGTCAAGTTGATGATGATGTCGTGTCCTCCTGAAGGTGCACCTGGGTTTGAGACAGGGCTGGCAGGGGAAAGTCACGTACAGCCCATGCTGTGGATTTACCGATCCGATTTCTGTCACAGCAGTGGAAATGCTGCTTATGGATTAAGACTTATTTTCTGAACTCTGTGGCTGAAAAACAGCCGATCTTAAAAGCACTGTCCTGAAAAACCAGCTGTGTAAATATTTCAGTACATTTTTCCCTCCTGATTTGTTATTCTTCCCCCCACCCCCAGCCCCCTTTGCGATAGCAGATTATTCACTTTTCCTTCGGAAAAGGGCCTTTGCAGTTTGAAGTTTCCCGGCATGAAACTCCAGGGGGGAACCTTCGCTCTCCTTTGCAGCAGCGTGTCAAGCCCTTGCTGTCCCATCGGTCAGAATTAAAACTAAGTGATCCCTGGTATTTCCTTGCCGGATGACCAGATGTCATGCAGAGCAACAAGGACAGAGCGGGCAATTCCAGCACCTGACTGCCCACATCTCGGGCTGTATTCTTCCCATTTTTGGTTGCAGACATGGGAATTCTACTGCAGGTCTTGCAGATAGAGCTGTCTGAACCTGGGGTTTTGCTTTAGCCTCAAATCTATTTTATTAGTCCTATTGCTATCTATTTTCCAATCTGCTGGAATAATTTGCAGGAAATCACTGTGACTTTCTGTACACTGAGATAAGCAGCAAGACTTTGCTCTCTTGTTTTCACAAGAGCTTTAGTCCTGCAGGTTGAAAAACCCAGTGGGGTTTTTTTCAGCTTGCAATAAACTCAAGTCAGTAAATATTTATTCCGCTTCAGTTACTGTCTTAATGGGCAGAGAGAGAGGTGTCCATCTCCAAAGTGTCCTCCAGAGTGCAGCTGCTCTTCCCAAACAGCCCTAACTGCTCAGGCAGACATGGCTTACTGCAGCCAGAGCCTCCCTGATGCTCCTGAGGAGTTGCTCTGGAGACAGACCAGGTCCCGGGTGGGTGACTGACCCATGTCCTTCAAAATGATGCAGACTGGGGAGCTTTGCTTTTGTTTTCTGGATGGGTTTGCATTGGTTTTTGTCTTAACATGGCCCACTCTGGGCTGGCTAACTGTATGCTTGTGGGTAATCTTCAGAGGAGCAACTGCTGCCTTGCAAGGTGCTGAGCCTCCCTGACTCCCATTTTGCTGTAGGACCTCTGTGGAGCAGCACAGGACCCATCAATGCACCAAATGAGGCTTCACATGCTCGATGAGACTGGGCAGGACACCGTGCCTGGGGTTTCTACCACCTTGTGCCTCCACCTCACAGCTGGAGGAGCAGTTCCTGCTCGTGTCAGCTTGTGAATCACTGGGAGAGCTGGGAGGGAGGACGGGACTGTAACTGGTGGATCTGTTCAAGTGTGAATTGGTGGTCAGCTGGCGAGCAGCCCTCCTCTGATGCTACCATGGGGACTCCATTCTTCTTGTTATAAACTCCAGCTTGGATTTTTTCCTTAGTTAACACTTCATACATGCCAGTGAGTGGTTTGGGTGTGTTTGGGGGTTTTTTGTGTCTTGTAGATTTCTATTGCAATGTTGTATTCTAGTTTCCATCTAGGGATGCCATCACAGCTGCGTTAATGATGAACCCTGCGGACTATGTGGTTTGCGCTCAACTTCTATTAAACTGGGAATTGCAAAGCCTGCAAGAGCTGGCACTGGGAGCCTTAAAACAGAATGGCTTCATATAACTGTCCTAAAGGGATAAATCTGTGCCTATACAGCTTCTTTATATGCAGCACGGTAAAGACTGTATAGTCTCTCCAATGTATAGGGTATTTTTCTGAAGTTAAATGCAAATGCTTTGTAAAAGATGGGGAAAAACATCTTCCTACTTTCCTGCAAGGACCACTCTCTTCATTCAGGTGTCGGTTTTTAAAAGCTGAATGTTTGGTGAGGGACACTGATGCCATGGCTGGGTGACTGTCACCTGTGTGTGTCTGGCTCAGGGTGTTTGTGACCAAGCGTGGCAGGTACTGCTCAGAAACTGCCCAGGCGTGGAGGAAAGTGAGTGCCTCACGTGAGTCATGGATGTTCTTGTTCAATGTGTGCTGCTTTTAAACATCAATCAATGTGTGGACTTGAGAAAGGGGATCTGTGGAGTCGGAAAAGGCTGGAAATGTTATAGGCAGTAATGTGCTCCCTGCAGCACTGCTCTCCACCTAATGCACTTTGCAGGCTGTGAACGAGCACTATGAAACTCATTAGTTTGCTACTGAAATGCAGCTTGGGACTTCTTATGTCTGTCTTGACTCAGAATAGAAAATAAATGTGAGAGCGGTGTCCAGCTGAGGTTACAGAGGACTCTCTTTAACAGGCTGAAGGAAATTCCTCTGGCCAGAACTTAGTGTAGCTTTCCCAGCCACACCTGTGGGCTTCCTCATCTGCTGCTCACAGGAGACACATAACCCCATGTATTGCTTGTGTGTTCGTTATTCTACTCAAGTACAGCTGCTAAGAAATGTTTTTAAAGAGAAAAAAGTTACCAGGGGGGTGGGAAAATGGGACCAATCCCAGTGGTGTGGCACTGGCTTGTTGGGAGTGGAGACAAATGGGTCCAGAATGGGGCGAACTGGATCATTCCAAGGAATCACACAATCACAGAACGTCCAGAGTTGGAAGGGGCCTCAAAAGATCTAATCCAACCCCCCACCAGAGCAGGATCACCCAGACTAAATCACACAGGAACACATCCAGGTGGGGTTTGAATGTCTCCAGAGAAGGAGACTCCACAACCTCTCTGGGCAACCTGTCCCAGGGCTCCGTCACCCTCACAGGGAAAAAGTTCCTCCTTCTATTCACATGGAACTTCCTCTGCTGCAGCGTGCACCCGTTGCCCCCTGTCCTGTTGCTGGCATCACTGGGAAGAGCCTGGCTCCATTCTCCTGACTCTCACCCTTTACATATTTATAAAGATGAATAAGGTCACCCCTCAGTCTCCTCCAGGCTAAAGAGGCCCAGCTCCCTCAGCCTCTCCTCATAAGGATGGTGTTCCACTCCATCACCTTGGTGGCCTTGTGCTGGGCTCTTTCAAGGAGTTCTGTGTCCTTCTGGAATGGAGGGGCCCAGAGCTGGATGCTATTCCAGGTGCAGTCTCAATGCTAATGAAGAGTTTGGACTCCCCATATTTTAGATTTTGCTCTTTCCTCCTCCTAGCTCTTCATATCCATCCTGAAGACAGGAAGGAAATAAACTTCTAGGCTTGTGTCAGAGGCAGGATTTGTGTGCTGTTCATGCTGCTCCAGAGGCAACACAGGATCACCTTTATGCTGCTTATTGCAAAGGAAGCTGTGTTGAGCTCCTCACACCCGTGGGTTTGCAGGACCTAAGTTACCCTGAGCACATCTACCTGTGTGGCACAAATTGCTGAGGGCAGTTTGTGTGCCAGCCAAACTGGAAGCCGTTACACGGGGGGAGGCCAATATTCTTACCTCAGGAGTGGTTTGGGTCGCTGCTTCTGCATCGCTACAGTTGCATGCTTTATTTAAGTGATTGTTGGGTGTCTTAGGAGCTGAAGAAGGTGGTAGCTAAGCAGACTGTGCGTATTGTTCAGGTTCTGCCCTCAAGTACTGACTGGACATGTTAATGCTTGACGCAAAGCAAAACTCTGCCTGGCTTAGGGAGAGATGTCAAGCCTGTATTTGAGTTAGCACTCTGTGCTGTGCCCCCCACTGAGGGACAGTATTCCCTATGATTTTTTTTTTTTAAGGTAGCAATTTAATACAGTAGAACTTAATTAAGTGGAAACTACTTCAGGAAAGCACTGACTTGTACAATGGCAAAGGAAAAATCGGCTCTACCCACCATCATTCCCTAAGTGTAATTGGTGAAAAAATACTTACATCGACAAAGTAAATGTGATCTGAATCAGAAAATGATTCCGAAAGACTGTTTTAGCTTAGCTTCAACTAAATTAATGTCAGTCTGGTTAGTGGCTTGATAATAAACATGCTTCTGCTTTCTGAAGCCACTACTGTATAATCTGATTACAGCTGATGGGGCTGGCAGGGAGCCAGCCCCCGCTCTCGCGGCAGCCTCCTTCCCGCTGGAATGTTCCAATAAAACACACGAAATTCCCTTTGAAAGGGCCCGGCCGAGGCTGGGGTGTTAGTCACGCAGCAGCACGGGATGGCAGCACAGGATGGCAGCCCCACCGGCGGCCCCACTTCTCGGCTTTAATGTCTTTTCCGAGCTGCAAGGGGAGAAGCAGCTGGGGTGGCAGTGGCATGGGGCACCTTTACGGAGGCACGTCGCTGATAGCTAGCTCGTGCCAAGTGGGCTCAAGTTGGAGGGTAGGCTTTCAGAGGTGGTGGCTCTCCAGGGGGCTGGTGCTAGCTGAAAATGAGGAACACAGGGGTTCCTCACGAGGCTTTACTGGGTGTCAAAGTGCTGCTTCCGCCGCTTGTGTCGTCTTCCCAACCAGCCGCCCCGGTGTGACTCTCCCAACACTTCTCAGAGTTGGAAGCTTTGCCCTCCAGCCCTGCTTGTAGTGGAACTTTATTCCTATATCAAGTGGTGTTGCTTAATTGCAGTCTTGCTGATGGCATGTCTGACAGCGCGCTCTTCCCCTCGTGCGGTGAGGGCTGTTGTGCTGCTGTCTGCAGCACCGAGTGGGGTTAACGCAGTGATGAAAAGCTGCGACTTTGTGCAGTGTTGTTGGAACAGGAATTTCTCCTCTGATCAGTGCTTGTTAAGTGGAGATTTTTTCTATTCTTTTAAAAATAAACTTGGAAAATGTCGGGGTTTTACTCTTTCTTCTCTGCTTTTATGGGGGAGGCTCTGCAAAGTGGGTTAGATACCACAAGAGTGGTTTCCCAGGCAAGACAAATGCAGAGAGAATCATATCCCCTAGATAATTATTTTATTTCTTGGCAGCTGAATTGCTCTTAGTGTCTAAACATCTTGAAAGACGATAAAAATGGAGACTTGTAACTGCTACCTCAATGACTTTGTCCAAGTTGTTGCTTCTTGGATGATACAGACATATATATGTGTGTGTATATATATGTCTATATATGTGTATATATATACACACACACACAGTGTCTGTTTCTTGTATTTCCGAAGTTGCTGGCATGAAAGCTAATGTAAGAAGTCAGAAAAAAGCGTCTTCTGAAGTGGGGAGAAAACCTAGACAAACATACCTTCACCTGAAGGTAGCTGATGATGAGTAAAGCAAGAGTTTAAAAGAAAAAAAAATAGTGAAATCTTTCCGTATTGCTAGTAAAATCAGCAAACTATTTTGGTGCTTTTCTGACAATGAGCTTTTCCTGCACTGGTGAGTTGCCCAGCCCTCTTGGAAAAGTTTATGGCATACAGGATCAGCTGAGCTCATGGGCAGTGAAATACTCTTGGGACATGTCCCTAGAGCCAGACTGAGACTCCAGAAATGGCAGCTTGTGTGGTTTTGGTCTTTTGGGCTTTTTAAAGTCAGGTTTTGTATAATATGGGCACAGCTGCTTGCTCTTGGTCAAGGCTCTAAATTCTTTGAAGCCAGTTATCAGAGCCTTAACCACAGAGCAAGCAGCTTTTTGGAAGATAGCAGTGATGGTCAAGGCTGGCTCTGCGGAAGCACTTGTTGGGTGAGAGGGGGGATGTGAGCTGCTCTAGGGTGGAAATGGGCAGCGCTGAGGTTTCAAAAGCTTTTAGATCAATAAGGAGACATCTCTGGGTGCCCCAAGTGCCTCTTGCTCTGCGTTGTTAGTTTGTCCTGCATGTTATAAAGTGGCACCTCCTTCAACCCATGCACACCGGTATGTGTATGTGGGGGTGAACTCCATCTCTCTATGATAAGTTATAATGTCAGCTAATAGGAAGCAGAACCACATTCTGTTTGTTAATGGTCATTATGGTAAATAAATTAAATTTTTATATTCCAGCTGAAAAGAATTAGGCATAGGTGACTGACATGCAAAATAGAAGCTTGTGATGAAAAAGAAAATGATGTTGATATTTTTAAAGGAACTGACTCTAAAATTGCTTTTAATGTTATTTAATGGGTTGCTGAGAGAAGCACCTGAAACAATTTCACATGAACTGCAGCTTGTTAGTGGGTCTTTAATAACAGCAGCAGAGTGGGAATCTGAAAGAATCTCAGGAAAGAGAAATCGACTCATAACTGGGATATAAAACATGCTGCCTCATTTCCTAACAAGCTTCATCTCTTAATTTTCTGAATGTTTTAAGTGTCCTCTGAAGTCCCATGGATACTGAAATCTGGGGAGTGTGCTGGTACCCCAGTAAATTGAAACAGGTCTGCAGCTTCAGAGAGGCATTTTAAGTTTGAATATAGAAGACAATATGCACCAGAGAGGTCTGGACTGTAGAGATGTTAACTGTTTCTTTGCCATGATGAGGAAACTTTCCAATAATTCTGTGGTAGATATGTTTTCTCATTCTCTTCTCTGCTTCCCGTGAGACAGGAGCAGTAACACGTATCTCCCAGGCTTTTGTTTACAAAGAATTTGTTTGGGTTTCCAATACCCTGTTGCTGAATACAGGAGATACAGACCCTTGAAAAATATGGGCTTCTGTGTTGCTGGCATTTATTTTGCAAGAGATCATCTAATGTTTTAGTAAATTCTTTCAGTAGGAATGTTTGCTTTGCAAAGAGGAAAATGGGACATTAGAAAAAATTTCCCACTTCATTGTCTTGCTTTGGGATTGGCTTTTTTTACATGTTTCTGCAAAGGTTTTACAGATTTTTTTTTTTAACTGGAACCTTTATTGGGACCATAAATCACTAAATTTCATTGGGTTTCTTTTTCTTTTTTTTGTTTTTATAAATAAATCTCACTGCCAAAGCAGACAAACAGCTTCAAGGTTAATAAAGGCAGAGGAGATGCAGGTTCTTCCAGAGCCATGAATGTTTTTAGTTTATTTGTTGCTATTGAATTTGAACTTTTCAATAAAACTGGAAAGGAAGTGCTATTATTTTCCCACAAAATTGTGCCAGGAAATGAATTTGCTGTGATTTGGTTTCATTTTGGAAGCTTTGCCTGAAGATCTTATTGAAAGGTCTCAATTATGACAGCCTTGGTCATCCTGCCTATGGCTCCAAATGGGGAATTGAAGTCTTTGAGGGTTTCTTGGAGCTTGGAAGTACAATCCCAAGTGTTCTGGTCCTGTTTGACATTTGTGCCTTTGGTCTCATGTCAGCCTGTGCTTTCCTATTCTACCTAAAGGAGATGCTTATTTATTCCTCGTGCATTTAGTGGCATGGATGGCTGTAGGAAAAGGCAGGAACTGGCATATCTCTTTAGGCTGTAACTCTCTAGGTGTGATGTGTAGAGCTATGTGTACACAGGGGCGTGGGCACCTCTTCTGCATGCAAGTGCCTGTGCACAGATGTGCACTACTCAAAGCCAGGAGAACTTCAGTATGTGGCAAAACTCTGCTCATTGTGCAGGCAGTGTTGTGCCTCCGTGCTAATTACTGTGCCCCAAATGGGCTGAAAACCCATTTAAAAATGGGGTTTTGGACGTCTTGATCTTGGGGACTAAACTGTTGTAACTGACTGGAATGAGGTATACAACCTCTTGTAACACAGTGTGTGTGTGTGTGTGGTGTGTTTGTGTATGTAACTTTTTTTTAAGTAAAAGCTCAGTATGTTGGGGTGTTTTTTCTGGTTCTTTCATTTCCTTCCCAGCACTCTGCCTGCACCTTGGCTGTGCTGGGTCAGTACGAGCAGCGATGGGGGAGGTATCTGACCTCCTATGAAACCAGCACTGAAGGACATACCTGTGGTGCACATAGAGACACAGGCTCCTGTTGTTTTTCTAAAATATGTGAGGCACCTCTAAAGCCAGAGAGGATTTCTGGATCAAATGGGAGGTGGATGTCCTTGTTCTGGAGGTACCAGCAATTCCCCAGCCTGCTCCCACACTGCCGCCTCCTCTGTCAGGCCATGTCCATGCACTTGAAAAAAGCAGAATTTCTGAATCCAGGCTGGTAGTGATGAAAACAGCTTCATCAGCTCCTGGTCCTGGCCTGTAACCTCTCTCTTTGCTGGTCAGCTCAGTTTCCCCCAGCTCTCTAATAAAGTCACAGGCAGTTTCTCTGATGACTGACTGTAGCTCAGAGGGATTTCTTTGCAGAGTACAGTACAAAACCCAAGTGCTTGGCCCTGACCCTCCTCCTGCTCCAGCCTGGGATGATTCCACTCTCATTTTGCAAATACTTGGCCGTGATGATTTGAGAAAACACAGCAGCTGAGTTAATGTTATCTATCCCATTTTCACCAGGGGAAGAAGAGGACCTCCCTGTTGCAGCGAGTCCCTAGGGTGAGACCACCCTTTCTCCTTTGTTTAAAATCTTCGAGTTGGTAGATGAATGTGGTGGCATCTGTGGCTCCTTGCTGCCTGGGCAGGCTCCCTGTGGGAGGCACAGCAGATGTTGGGACCTGCCATGCTAACTGTGTTGGAGATTGTGGCCAACAATGCTGGAAAAGCTCTTCCCTGCAACAGGCATCGAGAGCACTGGCAGTTTCCTGCATAAATAATCTGCTCTAACTCAGTCCTGGTGCAAATTTGGGTTTGCATGTGACTCAAGTAGAGGAGGAGGGGTCGCTTCCTTCCCTTTTTCCATGGTCACTTGTGAAACGAGGAGCTGTGAGTCTTGAGGCAAAGAGTAGCTCTCTGTTCTGGATTCCTACAGCACCAGGTGTCCAAAACTCAGAGCTGAGGATATCCCTGTGCCCTTGGAGCTGAGAGGCTTTGCAATTTTATACCTCCTCCTCATATTGAAGGTGGCTGTGGACATCCCTGTCCGCTGGCGCCTGTTACCATGCGTAAAGCTGCTCACCAGCGCAGAGAGGTGTTCAGCTGTGCTGGTGGTATCCACTGGACGTTTTCCAACAGTCTGATTCTTTTTTCCTTTTTTTTTTTTTAAAGCCAGCTGTTCCTGGAGTGGTTGCTGGGGCAGGGGGAGGGTTGTGTGCGTGTCTGCATGTTTTGGAATTGCAGAGGACTTTGGGTTCTGGTTTTTTAAGCAGACTCGTAAAATTCTACCAGGGTCTTTAACGTGGTGTGTACTGCTAGCACTGCTGCTCTGCAGCTGTATGGTTATTGAAATGGTTTATTATTTCAATAATGTTTTGAAAGGGCTGCTTCCCTCCCTGCTCGAGGGAAGAAAATTGAATCCCCTTTCTCTTGTCTCGTGGCTGTGGGACTTACATTGATGTGTGCAGACCTGAATAGGGTTCACTGCCTGTGTTCATGCCTAGTGGTGTGGGAGAGGACAGGATACTGCCCTCACAGCAGATATGTCTCATACCACCTTTATGAGTATATATTGCTCAATGTGAGATGCTACTTGTGAATATGAAGGCAAATCTTAAGAGATTTCTGGTGTGTGTCTCTGCACAGACACATGGTCTAGCAAGGACCAGCAGGTAATAGATTTATTCTACAAAAGTCTGAGTAGTTTTTCCCAGAGATTCTCTAGTTTATGAAACTATAAATAACTTCATATCAGCTGATGAAAAAAGCAGTGAGCTTCTCTGCTCCGTACTGATGGATGTGGGGATGTACACAAAATCCTCTCTTGCTTTCATTGTCAGCCCCTGATGCTGCCAACCTTGATGTGCCTGTGCTGCGTGATATGTGCCTTGTACCATGTCCTGGGTAGGGCTTCCCAGCCTCCCTGCTCCCAGCCTGGGCAGCCTTGGAGCATCAGATGGTGTCACTTGGGATTTTTTGAGTCATCACAACATTGCTTGGGCTCAGCTTGTGTCGTGCAAGGGGGGGGTTTACTTTGAAGTCACTCCTGGCATATGTTCTGTTGAGCAAACATGTAGTGGGACCTTGTTTAGTTGTTGTCCTTCTGTGTTGGATTAGTTCATTCCTGGTTTCATGTGTCAGAGAGTGGTGGCTGACAGTTGACATTAAGACCAGGTTTTCCTGTGCTCAGCGTTCCCTGCTTAGATGGGAATGGGCACTGATGGGAAATGGAGATCAGTTTTCATTGTTTTATCCATTATTTTTGTTCCTTCTTCTGAAAGGAGGAATTCCCACATAGGTAGGAAGAGTTTGCACTCTAGTTAGGTTGAGAAGTTATTTAGATCCCATGCTGAAGTTGGGTGATCTGTTTAAATGTGTTTCCAAAGGCAACACATCCTACTGGTTTAATACTTTGGTGTATTGGAGTAATGGGGCTGAACCAGCAGCCACAGCAAACAGCTTTGGAGTTGCCAATCTGGCAGCCGGGACCTGCATTCTTCAAGGCTGCAAACACCACTTTGGTGGTGCAAAAGAATCCAGAAATAAAATGCATTTGTTGAATTTTGTACTCTGTGACTGGAAATTAATTATCCTGATAAAGAGGTGCCTCCAGTGAGGTGAATGAGCTTTGCTGGGGACAGGATAGCTGTGCTGCTGGCTGGGAAGGCAAGGACAGGGTGTGCTTCAGAGGGATGGTGGGACTGACAGCTTTTGACTCTTAAGTATAAAGTATAAAACCTCAGGAGCAGTGGAGGGGAACTGTTTATAAAACCTGGCTGAACAGAAAGCCTCCAGTGAAGGTGCCGGGGTGGTGTGAGCCTCTGACCCTCGGTGCCCAGCCAGTAGCCAGTTGGTGCTTTACTTCCAGCCCAGCCCAGGTGCTTGGGGCAGGGAGTGCTCCCTTTCATCAGGCTTGGTTGGATGCTGAGCACCTGTACGTGCTCGTATCTCTGACTGTTGCTAACACGAGTGTTTTTATTGCTATTGAACATTACACACTGTCATTCATGCTGCTGTCCTGTCTCAGAGCTTCAGTCAGGAGCTGGGCTCTGCTCCGCGCTCAGCTCAACGGAAGGAGCTGCCTGTGCAGCCAAGGAGGTCCCACCATGCTGCAAGTCCCAGCTGCAGCTGCTGAGCATCACCCAGGGCTGGCTCTGCATGGAGCCTTTCCCAAACTGCACCCAGATTAACCCATAGTGCAGGCAGGGCTGTGCAGTGGCGTTGGAATGTGATGTACAACTACAGGTTAAATTGTCCAAGGCGTCACCAGGAATTTTTCCTTTTTATTTAGTAGTAGATTACAGCTTTGTTTTCTGAAATAGATTCCAAGATGGATGATTAAAGGGGTGAATTTGAAAGCATGCATGTCCCTAACTCCCAGATACAACAGAACAAGAGGAGAGGGGAAAAGGGGGGAGGGAAACCCAACCCAAGCCTCATCAGGTCAGTAACTGGGAAAGCACAGAGGGAAGGTAATGCTGAAGTCCCGCTTAGGCTGACTATTATATCTCCCCTTGCTTGATTTCTTCTCTTGCCCCACCATCCCTAGCAACACATGTGAAAATGAGATGCCCAGGGTGTGGACCTGATGACAACACGGGTCCTTTTGTTTGGTGCTACGCACAGGGTTCTGTAAGTGAACCAAAGGATTAATAAAATAAGTTCCTATGGCCGCAATGAAGGCTGACTTGATTGCCAAGAAACTGTCATTCTAATGAACTCCAATGGTCTGTTTGTTGGAGACACCAGAAAATGGAAATGGGCTCACATAGCTTTATTATATTCAAAAATAGACTTTTAACTAGAACATTCTGTATTCTTTCCTGTTTGAGTAAAAACAGGGGCTGATAGAAGTTGAAAGCAGCAGATAAGCTGATGTGGAGACACATATGGCTTGAAGCTAGTGTTTTAAAAAGCAAAGAAACTGTGATCAGTTGAAGGTAAAAAGAAAAATGTTCGTAGTAAAGAGTCCTGTTCTCAAGGCATCACTTCACGTTGGTATGAAGACAAGTTTCTATTAACTCCAGACAAGTTCTTTTTTTTTTTTCCCCCTTTTTTAATGTGCACCTCATGCAGGATGGAGGTTTGTCACCGTCCATCTTCGTTACTCGTGAGGAAAAAATGTGGAAGCATGTTGTGGCTCGAGTGTTTGGAGCCCTAATGCTAGAAATCAGTTCAATGTGGTCATCTTATGAAACCACTCTAAGCAGCTCACGTGCTGCTCTGATTTTTTCTTTTGGTTGAAAAGGAAGAATTTCCTTTGTAATCACTACTGTAAGATGGGATACAGAGAGTACAGTTCTCTCTCTCTGAAAGCTGCGTTTTCTAGGGGTCTTCAGCGGACCTGGGAGATGTTTCAATAAAATAACTGAGATTTGCTGAAGGAGGGAAGATCTGTGGTGGTAGGAAAAGGGACCCATCCCATTCCACTCCACACAAAGCATGGCCAAAGCAAGGACCTGGCTGGGTCCCTGCTGGTAGGATGCTGAATGGTGGTCGTTAGGATATTTGCTAGGAACTTTCACATCCACATAGTGAAGCAGCTAGAGGGGGATGTCTGTGTAAAAATGATCTCTGCTTTGGGCACTTTCAATTTTTTAAAGAAAGGGAGTGGAAAAATTACAAATTCAGAACATTTCAACTTCAATATTACTTTTTTGATTTCAAAATGTAAATTAGTGTGGTGAATTCTTGGTGGTTTACTAATTTTGTCAAAATACTCACTGATAAACACCCCCACTTTCTCTCCACTATCTGGGCCTTGATATTTTGTAAGAGGTGATGTTTTTCTGGTCTCAGTTTCCTATAGCAGAAGTACAACTTTTAAAGCATTGTTGGCCTTTTATAGATGCTCTGAATTTCAGAAGCAGCATCCTGACGCTAGCCAGTGAGCTCCATGATACAGGCTATTTCATATAGACATGAATTAAATATAAAAAAGATTACTTTTTTTCCATAAACTGTTGTCCTTAATTTTCAGCAGCTGAATTAAGAGTATAAAAAGCAAAGGCAGTTACAGAAAAATGAACCCAAAGAAATAATTTGCTTGCTTTCAAGCTTTATTTGTATCTAGAATTTAATTGGTAGGGTCTATGTGAGCGATTCTTGAAGTCAGCCAGCAGTAGAGCATGGACATGGGTGAACACAGCAGTACGAGTGCTCCAGCTGGTACCCAGGGTGAACGTTGCCTTTTGAACTGGAAACCAGAAAATTTGACATTATCCCTGGCTGTAACTGCTGTTATTGGGCAAGCATCTTAAAAGCTGAGGAGTTGTGTTCTCTCTCTGTAAAATATGAATAACTGTATTGTATAAATGTTCTTTGATCTCTTCCCATGAAAAGCTCTATGGAAATTCCAAGAATTCAATATTAACTGCTGTATTTAACCTCTTCTGAAAATTGAGACTATGAAGTTATTTATAAATATTTCTTTAAGTAAAATATTCATTTGGTGCAGCTAATGGCTGTTACTATAGTCAAATCCAAGTGGCTAACAATGAAGTAAGTTCTGTGGTAGCAGTGGTTAAACAACAGCTGAATGTCTGTGGCTATGGGATGCTTGGAGGCAGATTAAAAAGGCACAACACGATGTGCAATGCAGTAACATGGGCTTTCTGAATTACTAGAGGTAACTGAGGCAAGAGTGGTGGTTGTCACTGTGTAGCACTGGAAGAGAAAGTTGTCATGACACATGAAATGAGTTGAAATAGTGCTTGTCTGAGTCAAATGGGGAATTCATTTGTCATTGCTGGTTTAAGAGGCATAAAATATAAGTCAAGAAGAATATAGCTATTCAGGCTTTGACACCTCATCTTGTCTCATTTGAACCAATGTGCGATGGCTTCTTGACTCCCTGCCATCAGCCTTCTCCTTTGGAACGGCAAGCTGGACTTAATGGCTTTCATCATAACAGCAATGAAAATACAATTTACCTATTTAAATGCTCATCAGGGAAATGCTCAAGACTGATGCCTTGTGCTCCAGGCTATTCATCCAGTTTGATGAAATCTCAGTTTTCCCTTACGGCTGTGCGTACGCAGACATGCCATGAAGCTTTGAGCTCTCTATACATTTTTGAGCGTGATTAATTTGTGTCCACACCAGAGAGCTTGTTGTGCATTAGGCCCTGCCAGCCAGCAGATAATTTTTCTAGCGCTTAAACCAATTTATGATCTAGCTGACGTGCTCATTGCTTCACTAAACCTGGCCAGTCAGCACCATCTCTGCCACAGAGCAGGAAATGAATCTTTGTGGATATTTGACTCCATCAGCTCTCCTACCTGCTGCATGCAATTGTGGAGGAATTTGGGAAGACTTTCTGTAAGAGCCTTGTCCTCAAATTGCATTTACCGTAGCTCCCAGTAATCCTCCCCTCCCTTTCCTGGACCATGTCCCCCAAGGCATCATCTCTTCTCCCAGCCAGCCTAGTGGAGCCAGAACATGGAAACCCAGGGGAGAGGGTTTGGCTGTGTCATTTGTACAAGCCAGGAGGAAGTGTCTGAGACTCATGAGTTAGATAGATAGTAAATATGTGACCAGGGTGATCTGAAAACTCACCTTAAATCCTGTACTGTTGGCTCTAGTAGCTTGTGGCAGTGAAAGATGTGAAAGACTCGGAGGGTACCAACTTAGCTCCCTGGTTATGTCCCTGGTCTAAGATATGGGCATGGATGCAGTTAAGCTGAAATTTCAGCAGGGTAAAGAAAGAATTCATGAAGGAGCATTAGTCAAATCGTGTGCTTTTACCTGTGTGTTCACACAGATGCTTTACAGAAAGACAGATCTGAAGCTGGTGTGGTGATTGTGCACTGCTGTTTTAATGGTCACTCCTAAAAGATGAAAAAGCAAATAGGAGCTGGAAAGAAAATTCCATTAGTGTTTCCCTTAATCAAGAGTGTAGTAAAACTGGCACAAAACCAGGTCTGTGCCCACGTCCTGTTCAGGTGTAAAAGCCCCATGAGCATAATGCAGATGAAACCAAGTCTTGTGTACATCCCAGAGGGGTCGGGAGGTGCTGCTCTGCCAAAACCTCCATGGGACCTCTCTTTTTGACATTCCCAACATCTACCTGTGTCGAGTTCACCTTGAGTCTGATACACAGTTTGAGCTAGTCGTTTTAGGATGACTTCTTGTTTAACAAGAAAGCTGGTGAATTCAAGTTATTTTGACTTACAATTTGTCACACTAGGAGAAGGCATCCTTGTGTGGATTCAGGCCTGGAGGTTGGTGGCCCAGCCCGTGTCAAGGGGGTTGGAACTCTGTGATCCTTGGGGTCCCTTCCAACCCAGACCAATCTGTGATTCTAAGGCAGCTTGATTTGGTTTGTTGACTTTTCAAGGACTGGGGGGACAGAATTACTGTGTGGGGAGATGCACAGCAGGTAATGAGATGCATCAAAAAGATGCAAGGAGATAAATTTCAAGTAATCTGAAATAAATTCAGAGATCCCAAGGAGTTCCTACTAAGTGACCAGTGTCTTGCTGAAATGCCAGCATCTCTTTTCTTTCTAATTTTGTTTTCTCTCTGAGCCGTATCTGTTGCCTTTGAAGTAGCTACAGCTGAGGCCAAAATTTGTGAGTGCTGGAAACCAGCAGCTCTGAGCAAGGGAAAGCCTTTGTAGTCTGTTCACAGACAGACCAAGAGTAGGCAAAGACTTTTTTTTTTTAATTAATATTTTCTTTCCAAGCCTCCAGCATTTGGCCCTCAGCTTCAGCCTGGTTGCATTGAGATGCGTGGTGCAATCGTAGAAGTCAGTCAGCTGCCAAGCAAAGAGCTTCCTGGTCAAGGAGACCTGATGGGGAGAGCGTTTCCCTCCATGGTCCTGTGTCGACATAAAACTACGTGACATATTGTCTCTTCTGGGCAATTGCCTTGGTTAATTAGGACTGTGGTGAATGTAGACAACCTAGCTCTGGTTAAACCATATGCAGTGCTTCCATTAACTGACTCAGAGTTTAAAAATCGGGAATTGTGGGCATTAAGGCTAAGCAATAAAAGGTGTGTTCCTTGTGGTTGCCCTTTGCATCTTGTAGCTTGGTTTTGGGTTTTCAACCTCATGTCCATAGCAGCTAAACTGGAAATACCTCTGGGTATGACTGATATGGTTCCTGTTACCACTTGTCTTCCAGTCTGTGGTGTTCTGAGAACCAGTGGTGATGATGATTGATTAAGACATATTGAAAAATGCAGATAAAAACAATATTAAATGTTACAAGCTGAGCAAAAGAACTTGCTATCTTCCCCTCCCTGGCAGTGTGCAAGGCCAGGGCTGATGGGGCTATGGACAACCTAGGCTAGTGGAGGGTGTGACTGCCCATGGAAGGGGATGGGACTAGATGATCTCTGAGATTCCTTGCAACGCAAACCAGTCTAATGCTATGGTCCTGTAGCATGGATCCTGCCATTGCAAGTGGAAGGTGAAACTGAGTCCCTGACAGTAGTGGCATCAGAGATCCTCAAATTTTCCTGTGATACTGTGTTCCTTTCAATTAATTTCAAAAGAAAAGACAAAAAAATTTTAAATACAAAAGAGTCTGGATGTCATCTGGAATCTATTTGACCTCTTATATTGGTTCTAGAAGAAATCATAAACAAATAAAACTCCTTTTCTACGATTAAAATAGACACTAAATAAATTAATAACTAAATTAAAAAACAATTTAAAACTTACTGGGGGAGGTAGTGTGTGGCACAGAAAGGAAGAAGGAGCACACTTAATTTTAATGGTAAGTTGAGATGCTGCCAGTTCATTTGGTATGAACCTTTGGTCAGAGGTGTGAAGAAATTCCTGGTGTGCTGAGCAGCCCACGGCTGCAGCAACCTGTGCTTCCTCATGGAAGTGAGGCTGGGATCTTTTTTTGGGGGGAGGTTTAGATATCTGAGGAAAAAAACAGTTATTTTCTTTCGGAGGGGGTGAAATCTTAAGGCCAGTATTTGGAATACAACATCTTTCTTCATTAGGCAGCCCCAGTCCTCGCAGATTCCTTTAAAACAAACTGATGACCACTGCTCTTTCCCTGGAAAATGAATAGACTGGCTTTCTCTACCCTTAAAAAGCTAACTTTAATTTAGGGCCAAATGTACAGTTTGGATCCCTGGGGGGGGGGGGTGGGGGGGGGGGTGGTGTTTGTATGACATGGTCTCAGCTTTCTTCCTGTCTCTTCCCCCCCTGCTCTGTCCTCCCATGAGACGCCACTGTAGATCTCCCAGATAAAATGTGTTGCTAGACATAAAACAAGAAAGAAATGTGTTTATTCTGCTGCAGACAGCTGTTTAGGATGCTGTGAAGTCTAAGTCTTATACTAGTTTGGTGGCTGTTGTTTGTACATGTCTTTTTCTTGGAAACCATCCTTGTTAGGAGGCACCAAGGGTTTGTGCATCCATTGCCGAAGAGGGTCATGTTCTTTTCCTTCAGCATCTTTGTCCAAGGAGCTTGAAGGAGGGATGGACAGAGGAGTGTTGCCAATGTTTGGTCAAAATAAGGACCCATTCAGCCTTCAGCTACCTAAGAGTTTTCTCTGGGCAGGAATTAGAATGTTTAGTGTGTCCAAAATCCAACTGGGTTGGAAGATAACTTTCCTCCCTTCTAGAAAAATATAGAGTAGACGTCAAGTGACCTGTCTGCAAGTGGTGGACCTTGTCTAGAAACAGGTCTTTGTTTTTTATGCCATTCTGGATGGTCTGTGTTTTCAGTCCAGCTAAAAAGAGCTGGTTTGGTAGGATTAATCTGCAGATCTCTGGGGTGCTGACTGTAGGGCAATGCTGGTTTCTCACTAGAGGTGGGGATGCGCATGCACTCCCATTCAAATACTTATGTATTTTCTACTAAGATCATTCAGCCAACAAAACATATAGCCAAGGGTGATGGAAATTGAGGAATGCGGACTCTTTCTTGGCAGCTCAAATCTGGCTTGGAAGCGTTTCAGGGGAGGATTAAATCCCACTGCTTAGCAGGTCAGGGTTGGGGTAATCGGCAGAGGTTGGGGATGGCTGAACCGGGGATTAGTTCAGCACGGCAGAGAGTCTGCAAATGAGGATGCAAATGAAAATATGTCAAGCATCTTTCATCCTAGGCATTTCCAAATGGGTTGGGGTATTTTTAGGAGCTTGAGCCTGTGGAACGGGGAGAGGTCGATGGCCAAACTGCTATCTATGCTCAGTGTGGGTTTCTGCTCAGGGTTTGGTGAGAAAGCAAGAGTGCTCCAGGCTTGGTTGATCCTGTTTTGTTTGCCTGGGGGGGACTCAAATACCTGAAGTCCCACAGCGAAAAACTGACTTTTGTGCCTTAATGTTGTTTGCTTTGTGAAATAAATCTACTTTGTCATTATTTCGCCTGGATTTGTGCAATATGTGCATTGTATGCAAATTAATGTGGTTAAACCAATGTCAAACAGGCTTACACTTGAGAAAAGTTAATATTTCTCTTGGCAGTTTGAATATCCTTTGTTCCTTATGTCCTGAATTAATTTCTTCTGCTGGCTCTTGCTCCGTGCGCATGGCGATAGCGTACGAGTGACTTGCTGAAAGGCCTCAGCCTTTCCACTGAACAAGGTGGAAATTCCTCTGTTACACAGAGTGCGTATCTGAGACGTAACTGCCACTACGAAGCTGCCAGAACCAGACATCTGACCAAAACCAAAAAGTAAAATTTAAACAGTTTGTGGTATGAAGCTACTACAAGCAAAGCAAAGCTGGCCTCGGCCTTGTGTTTGGGTTTCTCCTGTTTGCTGGGTGGACTGTGCCAGGAGGCTTGGTGCCAGGATGTGGGATGGATCCGGAGCGGTGGCTTGGTGTTCATGTTCTCCTTGCCGTGCGGCTGTACGTGCCAGTAACAGAGTTTAAACCTGAATGGAGGATGCAGTCACCCAGGTTCCAAATGCAGACTGCGGTTTTGGGGTGTATAGCTGCAAATTTGGATCTCATCCACAGTCAACGAGAGCTAAAACCAGAGATGGTGGTGTTAATTGCCGCCTGTAATTGCTGGGCAGGAGCTGCTGATGATAGTTCAGCAGCGCTTCAAGAACAAAGCGTTTCTCACCCATTTCTCAGGTTGTCACACTTAAGTATCCATTACAACAGATTCCAGTTGGTTTGTTGAGTGTAAGTGATGCTTCAGGTTTTGTGCAGGCTGGCTGGGTGGTGGTATGTGCTGCAGGTTATCATGGCCCTACAAAAGGTGCAATTTCCCCATCACCATTTTCTCAGCTTCAAAGCAGTGCTGGTTTTGCACTTACTCAAAATCAAGACTTTTGTGTTAGAATTGCTGATTTCTGCAGTGTTGTCCAGGGGAGCAAACCTCCTACTGTGTCCCTGTGAGCTGCTGCTTCTCCTCCTCCTGGGCTCCATCGCAGCTTCCTCTAACCAAATGAGCAAACGCTTCAGGCTTTGAGGTTTCCACTGGCTTAACTGAAGGTGTTGACACATGGCCCAGACCATGTCTGGTGGAGCACATCGGGCAAGACCAGGTCAGCGGCCATAGAGGAGCAGTGCTGGAGAAGGGACCGTTCAACATAAGCACACAGAGGTTTTGGGCTGAAACCATCCATTATTCTCATGTTTATTTCTCATTCCATCAACTTAAGTTGTGTTTCTGGCGATTATTTGTTTGCTTTGGGCAGTTATAGTTATATTAGTGTAAATATTTTCTAGTGATTGCCAAGTGTCCAGTTTACTTTAGTTTCTTGCAATTTCCTGCTGTAGTTTTAAAAATAAATAAATAAGAAGGGGTGGGGTGGGGGATGTGGAATGGGACATAGGACAACAGAAAACTTCTCTTCCCATAAGTATGAAACTGCTTTTTCAGGCAAAACTCATACCTCTGAGATGCCAAAGGAACTTTTTTGGTGATTTGAAAACTTTAGAAAAGGAGGTGCCTGCAAGATTGAAGTGAGTTCTCCTCCATGGCTGTAAAATGGTGCCATAAAACTCATGTGAGCTGCTGCTGGAGTTAACTGACCAGGGGAAATTTATGGTCATACGCTCGTTCTTGTTTATCCTCTGCTTTATCGCATCCGTTTCCTATTCAGACTGGGTTTTGTTGTTGTGTATGTATATAGAATAGCAGCGTCCTTGGAACAGGAGCCTTGGCTGTGTGCGTTTTGCAAAGCACAAAAATCTCCTGGTTGCCATAACAGTAATAGCACAATAAGTGCTCCGAGTCAAACCACGCTGAGTATCTGGGATCTGGGATGCTAATTCTCCCCCTTCCCCCATGATAAAGGTACCCTCCTTTTTTTTCCTCTAAATTATTTCTTCACTTTTCCATTCAGATCCTGGGCAAGTGGGCGCAGGCATCATGAGAGCCAGCTCGTGCACTGAGCTGGCCCTGGGATGCCCTACTTCTCCAAAATGAATTTCTTACAAAAGTACAAGCAAGGGCTGGATCTTATTTATTTTACCAAAGTAATTTTTTTCAATATGAGAACAATTAATAAATGATTATGGAAAAGAAACTCAGCATTTGTCCTCCAACCCCTATTTAATAAGGTAATTGCTCTCTCCAGAGGGAACAGAGTTGGCAGAAGTTTCATGGGGGAACTGTTGGGCTATGGTATTTTTTTTTTCTCCGTGTTTTAAATGGTTTACTGAGCAAAATCAGGCACAAAAGGGAAGGGGCTTGTCAATCAGGCAGCTTGCACTGGGCTGTTAATGTCATCCTGTCCATCAGAGCAATAGCAGCTTTCCTAGGTGGCCGAGGAGGCGCTGAAGGGAGCGGGGGAGCAGCTGCAATAATTTGTGGGGGTTTTTTTAGGCTTTCCCATTTTATACAAGTGACACATAGTTTCTTGGAGGATCTGATTTATTATTATATGGATTCAGGCAGAGTGTTTGCAAGATTTACTCTACTTTATGGTATTACAGCAAATGTAAACACGTATAATTTGACAGTGCCAGAAGAAACTGAAGGTGGAAAATAGCCTTTGTCAGCAGCAGGAGGGGTTTAGAGAGAGCTGTGAAAAGGAGAGAAGAGACTGAGCTGTGACCAGCAGTAAGATTTATAATTTTTTTTTCCCCATCTCTGGAGGGAAGAATACAGATTTTTTTTCTGAGGAAAATGGAGGTGAAATGATGCTGAGGGTTAGGGGAAGCTCACGCTACATGGGATGTTGCCTGAGGTTGGACTGGCTGTGGGTAAGATGCTGCAGTGGGTTTCCCTGCCTGGGACCCTGGGTGCTGGGGGCCCATCGGGGCTGACCCCCATGGCAGCTGGCTCCTTCACTCAGCTGGAACTTGTTTTAGCTCCAAATGCAAGCAAAAAAGATAAGAAACAGAAACATCAGCAAGAGAGGTTTGACAGCCAAGTTGTGCAGAAACCAGATGTCATTCTTCATGCTTCTCTTTCACCCGGGTAACGTGGGTTGTTCCACCTCTGCTCTGGGTAAGGGAATATCTCCCTCCCAGCCAAGAGTCTGGCTCAGGAGGAATATTTCACCATGGTTGCAGAGGAATTCCTGGTTACGGGTCTGTGCAACCACTCGTGAGTGTGTACCAGTGATGTACAAACACAACTGGAGATTCCCATGAGGCTCCTTGGCAGGAGGAGATGCTTCCCAGAGACATGGGGCTCCCCAGAAGCATCTCCCTGGGGAAAGGATTTTGTGCTCCTGAGTTCAATAAACATCATTGCTCAGTATCACGCTAATTTAGGGTTGGTTGTTTTTTTTCCAAAGGCAGAGAACTATGCAGTGTGAGACACCCACTCCCTGTTGTGGGGCAGCATCGCCTTTGCTCCACGCTGCAGGCAGCGGTGTGTTTGGCAGGGGATGTACAGCATGCGTGGGACTGGCTGAGTGTGCAGCGCTAAGGTACTGCTGAGGTGATGTGGGTGCAAAGCAAAACATAGTCTGGGGATTTACTCTGGCTTTGTGGTCTTTGTAATTACCTGGAAAATCCCAAACCAGAAGTAATCTGTACCGAGTTCAGAGAATAGAGAAATTTAGAGGGAAGGAAAAAAAATACCAGTTTTGGTTACTTTGTACGAGCTCCTAGTTTAGTGCTACAGACCTGTATTTAGTTTCTAAATATTAGGTGGTTGGACTTGATCTCTTGAGGTCCCTTCCAACCCCTACAATTCTGTGATTCTATAACACACTGTTGGATCTTTAGGTATCTGTTGGATCTTTAGGTATTTCTGCTGTTTAACAAGATTTGGCTTTATATGTTTTCTAAGGCTTGCAATGAGTGGAAAAGTTGGGTTTGTTTGCTTTCAGGCTGGGCTTCGTTGCTCAGCATTCCTTAAACCTCTTCAAAGTGCCATCCTGTAACACTGAAACAGGCTGTGCATTATCTATCTGTGGATGTAATAAGTGCTAAAAGGTTGATTGTGGATGTTTCTTCAATAATCAAGTTGCACCAACCCAATTCTTGGAGGAATAAATCAGATTTTCTAAAGAATTTTGATCTGTGGGGAGAAAAAATTACTGACTGAAGCAATGGGTTTGAAAACCTTATAGCCCTGTGGACCACTACCAGCATGCAGGGCTTTTCCAAGGTACAGTTGTATTTACCTGAAGACATTGCAAATTCAGGTAATGAAACCCAGATGAGCTTGTGGCTGTTCACTGTGGCCTCACAGATCACAGTTTGGAGAGTGGTTGCCCAGAAAGGAAAACTGGAATATAGATTATTTTTTTCCCTATTCTGAATGTTAATTTCCATCCATTAAACTTTTATACTTGGTTAACTGCTCCTCCAAAGGTTTAATTTATCTCCATTTCAGAATTCAGTGGCGATATAACTATAATCATGCAGACACTCAAGGTTTCTACTTGAAGTACTCTTAGATCCTCAGGTGAAATTACATCCAGTATATCAATAGTTTAAAAGTCTATCCTGGAATCCAGAAAGCAAAATTGAAAGCAGGGTTCGGCTTATTGAGTTGCATCTTAAATCCAGGTCTGATTTTAGTTAAAAACTTGGCAAGATGCAGCAATAGGCATTGTATATTAATCAATGAAAGATGAAGGACAACCCTGTTGCTCTGCTTTGGGGAGAGACTTGCCTTTTCTTACTGTCTTTCAAGAACACAGTAGACTTGAAGAGTTAGCAGAAGTCTTCATGCAGAACTTGGAGGATATGATTGGGAAAATAGTGGTCTATGGACAAAATGACTCATGAAATGGTTTCATCAAGCCTCAAACTGATGTTTTTGGGAAGTGAAATCTTACGTGTTGATTCTGTTTGGGTGAATCTTTTGTCCAGTGCTCTGGCAAAAGGATGTGCTGACTCTTCCATGCCCATTCATCTGCAGCTTCAGTCCGTGTGACCCCACCACTGCACTTATCCTTAACACCAAACCAAAAGAAAGTTAAATGCATTTTGAGTTTCCCTTATGTGTTTCTCTGACCTTATTTCCTGCTTTCGCCGTAGTTTTCAACGTATTTTTCACCATTTTTCTCAAACGTGGACTCTTTAACATACAAGTGGAAACTGATGGTAGTATCCAAACTTAGCAACATATTGGATAGCTTTGCTTCAAATAATTGCCTCTTTCTTTTCATCTCATCTCAATGTTTAAAGAACAACAATACCTCATCTCCGCTAAACCTTTGAACCTTTCCTGGATATTGTTTGGAAAGTAAAACTGGCAATCCAGCATTGTTTAGCTGATCTCTAAAATGCACAGATGATAGGACTTCAAGTATCTGGAGGTAAAAGTTGCACTTTTGGGATTGTCAGAAATAATTTAAATTTCCTGTTTGATCCTTGAGATGCTTTTTGCTGTTATAAAAGAAAATAAAGCACTGTGCATCTCCCACACTGCTGCCTTTCTATTCTCTCAGTGCTTTAAAATGAGGAAAGGATATGTTTAGATGTCATGTCAGAAGACTTATAGACCTGTTGCTTTAAGGATGACCGAAACCTTGGAGCTGAATATGGTCTAATTACCTCTGGAAGATGCATTTTGCTGTTTGATAATGAATTAAGCATCTGGAAGAAGCAGCTGAGCAAAGCCAGTCACTTCATTATGGTTCTTTGAGCTGTTTGCAAGACTAGTGATCCTGAAACAGCCAAATAAACCAAACTGCTCATCAAGTAGGATGCATAGAGTAAGCAAATGGACGTGGTTAAACAAATCACGGGGATAATTTTGGTAATAAATAAGTCTAACGTGCACTTGCAGAGTTTCCCAGTGTACCCTCACATCTTGGAAAGCTGTTGGCTGGAGCCACGTGCTTGGAAGGAGTTTGGTGCAACGTGCTGGCCCAGGAGAAGACTTTGGTCTGAAATGAAGTTGTTACTGAAACATTCCTCAGATGTGTGAGCAATATATCATCTCCTCTTTGCATGTGTGAAAACAGCCATTGCATCTGAGTTCAGGGCCAGAGCAGGCCCAAAACATGGTAAAAAGGGGCTATAACAGAGTTGGATTTAGCAACTTTTGCGAGTATTGGCTCGTGCCGTTACATTAATTGTGCCTGTTCCCCACCTTGTGCCAACCACCTTGGGCATAGTGTGTGCCAAAGAAGTGTCAGTAGGCTTTCTGGTATCTCAGCTATGTTTTTGTACATGCTGCTATACCTCTTTTTTTTTTTTTTCTCCCCCCCCGGTCTTCCCATGGCTGTTTCACTCTCTCTCATTGCTACCCGTGTACTTCGCATCCACATTCCCAGCTCAGAGTGAGCTCACTGTCTGCCCAACTGATCTCCACAGCCTGGGCACCTGGTGCTGGGCATGACCAAAGGGAGATTTCCTGTGTCTGTGGCCAGGTATCTTAGTTCTGAGGTGTCTTTCCTTATTTTTAATCTCTGGGTTGGCCTCTTACATTTCGTGGGGTTGCCCAGAGGCTGCTTGAGTCCAACCTGAAAGTGCTGGTGCTCTTTGATTTTTATTATATTTTTAATTTTTTTTAATTGATGCCTTTGTGTTAGTCATCACCCTTCTGCTTGTTAATTGGATTCAGGGTAAACATTGATTAGCATTATAGCTGGAAGCCGAATTATTTAAATGGAGAGACAAATGCTGCTCTTGAGTTAGGAATTTATTGCTTTTATATATCAGAACTCTTAATTGTGCCCATTTAGACCTCAGCTAGCACTTTCAACTGCAACTGCTCAGTGTGTTTCTGCTGGAAGCTGTGTCGTGCAGGTCAGATACATGGCAGTAAAAGGGATTATATTGTTTAGATCATTCACACTTGCTACAGGAAACACCATATTCTTTCTACAGAGTCAGTATGTTTGCAGCACGTGCTGGTTCTGTCTGTATAATGGAAACTGTATTTCCTATAAAAGATCATGTATTTTGTTGTTGGAAGGATCTTGGGTAGGTGGGAAAGCAAACTATTTACACACAGCAAGTCTGGTGTTTGCCCAGGGAGAGAAGATGATTGTACCTTTAATTATATGCTCAGTGAAACTGAGAAGCTTGGTGATTAAATGTTCAGCGTGGTGAAAACTCCAGGTCTAACTGTTGCACTTGAACCCCCGACAAAACCCAGGTCTTTAAGAAATAAATACTTTTTTTTTCCTCTCTGCATCTCTCCTGTAAAAATTTTTCATCACTGATTTCATTGCATTATCAGGACTAAAATGAGAAACACTGCTTACGAGCAAATATAGCATCTGAATATGGGCCAGGAATTCCTTTTACAGTATAAGCTTTTGTGTGAAATAAAAGCCAAACAGCTGCTCACAACTTAAGCCTGAGTAAGTGATCTAATGCTATTGCTCTGGTCTCGAATTTGAGGCAAAATTGTTTCTCTGCCAAAAGCCCTGTGCCAACCTACCTGGTCCCAATTTGTGAGAACAAAGTACATTGTTTCTGCTGCTCTGGGAGTGAAATCATTTTATTTGACATTTTTTTCCATTATAATTTCAACCCTGATGTGGGAAACCTCCACGAGGCTGAGACTTTATTTCTCACCTCCAGCCTTCTATGATACAGCTCAAGTAGGAAAATAACCCTTGCAAGGTTAGTCCAGGGTGATGTGTGGGGATATTTTATTAAACCTGAAGACTCTTTTTGGCCATTAATGTAATTGGCTTTTGATTTATTTTACTCTTCGTTTTTTGCCTTTAACATTTTTTATTCTCATTCTTTTTCTGCTACTCTCACTGTGCTTTTCATCAGCTGCTCTCCAGGCTTTCCCCAGGATACTCTCTCAGCGTGTAAAACCCCTTCCCAGGTGCTGATTGTGTAAGACCACCACAGCCTGAACTGGAGATCCCCCCCATCCAGAGCTGAGTGTTGGTAGAGCATTAGCTGTCATCAAGTCTTTTAGCATCAAAGCTCCCCTACTCCTCAGGGAAGTACTTGACTTGGGACAAGGCAGGTATCCCCCCCATTACTGAAGTAAAGGTTTCCAAGGACTTTGGGTGCTCCTAAATACAGCAGAAAACCAGGAACTAGTACACGTGGGGCAGTTGATTTTCAGTTGTCCAATTCCTCCTCCATACAACCACACTTCTATTTTGTTGGGAGGGTGGAGGGAATGTTTGAAATAACTCAAAAACATTGGGGCCCAGCGGTGTTTAAACTTAGACCAATAGTTTTCATGCTTCAGGAAATAAACATTAAAGGACCAAGAGGAAACTTTCCCGGCTATGGGAAAGTTGTAACATCCAAAGACTCTAAATTGGGCTGCAAGTGTGCAGATAGAATCATAGCATTATAGAATGTGTGAGGTTGGAAGGGACCCTTAAATGTTATCGAGTCCAACCCCCTGCAGCGAGCAGGGTCATCTTCATTAGATCAGGTTGCTCAGAGCCCCATCAAGCCTGACCTTGAATGTCTCCAGGAATGAAGCCTCCACCACCTCTCTGGGCAACCTGTTTCGGTGATCTGCCACACTCATATTGAAGATTCTTTCCTAATATCCAACCTAAATCTCCCCTTTTTGAGTTTAAAACCATATCCCGTGTCCTACTGCTCCATGCCCTCATGAACAGTTCTTCCACAGCTTTTTTTTATAGGCCCCTTTCAGATACTGTAAGGCTGCTATAAGATCCCTCCAGAGCCTTCTCTTCTCCAAGCTGAACAAGCTCAACTCTCTCAGCCTCTCCTCATAGGAGAGGTGTTCCTGCCCTCTGATCATTTTTGTGGCCTTCCTCTCCTTAGGGCTTAAGTTCCTGTAAGATCTATTGCAAATGAATTAGCAGAAGGGGAGAGAAAACCCCATTGACCAAGAAATGATAGGTCCTGTCCTGTGATGGTAACTGCCTGGTTACCATCTAGCTGGTACCTAGAGAAGTCTTGGACTGACACTGGTCTTGTTTGTCATAGGGCAAAATGGGATTTACATGCTTGTTCTAAAAACTAACTGGTTTTATAGGAACCAAAGCTGAGGGTGGCTGAAGTACATGTGAACTGCATTTAAAAGTTACATTGTATTGAGCTTTTCTTCCTATTTAAAACCTAACTGCAGTTTTCCAGAATTTGGGTGCATTGATGTGATAAGCACAGTATAAAAACTTGTGCCCAGAGACAATGGGAAAAGCTCCTGAAGTCACCTGGTGTATCTCCTGAACATGTTTACTCATCTCCTCAATTCACATGGTGCAGTTACCTGCGTTTATTCTGATAGCTCTTCCATCCCATCAATGTCCAGTTAAAACATAGATTTTCCTACCAATGAACAGTGTTGCCACCATCTTCAGAGAAATTCCTATCAGTTGGGTGACTGCCATCTGAACATGAGCCAGCAGTGTGCCCAGGTGGCCAAGAAGGCTAATGGTATCCTGGCTTGTATCAGAAACAGCGTGGGCAGCAGGTCCAGGGAAGAGATCGTGCCCCTGTACTTGGCATTGGTGAGGCCGCACCTTGAGTGCTGGGTTTAGTTTTGGGGCCCCTCACTACAAGAAGGACATCCAGGTCCTGGATGTAGAGAGGTGGGTGTTGGTCTCTTCACCCAAGTGACAGGTCATAGGACAAGGGGAAATGGCCTCAAGCTGCACCAGGGCAGGGTCAGATTAGACATTAGGAAAAAATTCTTCACTGGAATGGTTATCAGGCACTGGAACAGGCTGCCCAGGGAGGAGGTTGAGTTACTGACCCTGTATGTATTTAAAAGATGAGTAGATGAGGTGCTCAGGGATATGGTTTAGTAGAGGACAGGTGTGGTTGGACTCAATCTCAGAGGTCTTTTCCAATTTAGTAATTCTGTGATCTCTGTGAGGTCACAGTACTGTTAATAACAGCCCGTTCCTGTGTGCTGAGGGGCATTTTAACAGCATTGCTCAGAGTACCTCTCCTGGAGTTGTTCCACTCACATATTTACTGGGAGAGTGGAGTTCCTGATGGCTGAATCATGTCTCCTTTAAATTACGTTGTCAAAAAGATCGTTTTTCTTGTGTGTTATGACTGACCCGAACAGTAAATTTAATAACCCAGCCAGAAATCATCTACCACACTGCTCTGCCCTGCAATGTAGCTCATCTTGCAACATCCTCTCCTGAAACCATCTGCTCTGGTTGCCTGGCTTCAGAGATAAGAGTTTGGGCTTCTAGATCCCTCAGGGTGATGGGTGGCAGGTGAGATGCAGTGTCCTGAAGCCATATGCCCCATCCCTGCTCAGTCAGCCCTTTAAACACCCTCGCCAGGAGAAGGGTCACTCCATATGGGAGAGAGGACTTTATTTTCTCCTTTTGTATGTTTTGTTTTGGGTTGTTTTCTCCTTGTGTCAGCAGCTGGCTGCTTGCAGATGGTCTGTGCTCTTAGATGGACTTTTTGTTGGATAATGAAGGGCAGTATGAATTTTGTATGGGGTGTTTGGGAGAAGAATCGCCTGTGTCCCTCCAGAAGGCAGCGTGGTAGCTTCACTGGGTATTTTATATTGGGTAAAGTTATTGTGGAACGGCCAACTCTGTGAATATGCATAGTTTATTTCTGTGATGCTGCAGTCTTGTGACAAAGCGATGTGATCTCGTTGTTTGTCCAGCCTTTACTTACATCTTGTAAGGCTTCATCAACACTCGCTCGTTGCCAATGGCCTGGTTGGATTACTGGAGACAACAGGCTTTTTTGGCAACTAAACCAACAAAGTGCCACTAGGTTTTCAAAATCAGTTGTTGTTTGCTTATGCTGAACGTGGCCAGGAGCACACAGACACCACATGGCTGCTGTAGTTGGTTGGGAGCAAAACTTAAATCCTTGATCTTGTGTTGTCTGTTTTCCCTTGATCTGCAGCATCTGCTGGGATGCGCATGTGCTGGTGTCATGTAGAAGACAATATCTCTAGCTGTGGCATTTTCTCTCCGTGCACATCCCACACAGAAGAGGGTTTGCTGTTTGGGTTTTATTTCCCTAAGATGTGCTTTTGCTCTGTCTTTTGAAGCATATGGCATTGTGGAGCCTGGTCCGGGAGTAATGCAGATAATGGAAATAAACAGCTCCAGAAGGTGACTTCGTGTTCGTGACTTTGAAAGGCTAATCCTGATCTTTTCTCTTTTTAAAGATGATGTGGCTGGTAGGGGAATGTGTAGGAAAACCAAGGTAGCTTTTAAAAAGATGAAGGAAATTCCTTCTGCATACAGAAAACTTGGAGGGGTGAAAGAAGATTAAAGAAACAACATGTTTCTTGAAGACCACAGGAGGAAGAATTTAATAGCTTTCTTAAAGATGCTGAAATTGTAACATGTAATAGTGCAGTGCTGGATGAGTTTTGAAACAGGAAAACTTTGATTTTTATGTTTAACTTGATTTGTAACATGGAATCGAAATCTGTTGGTGATATTAGCGCGATCGCTGTGGGCTTGCTCTTAGGATGGGCTTGGCCCCATCCCTCAGATGCTTTATGGTTTGCACATGGCAGCCTGTGCTCTGGATTTTTAGGAAGCTGGGAAACAAGGGGGGAAAATCCTGCCAAAACGGGCATTAACCATAGACTATGTCTGCAAATGTGTTCATGCAAGAACAACATTTAAATACAAAGTATGTGATTGTTTTCTTAAAGTCTCTAATGTATACACTTCTCTCTATTTCTGGGATCTTTTCTGGATATATGAGAAACCACATTATCCAGCTGCTCTCGAAGTCTTGATGTGCTGATTTCTCTACTCTTGCAAATTTTATGTATTGAAAAATATTGAGAATGACAAGGAATATTTTATTAACTTAAGGTTTTTTTTGCTGTGGGATCCTGGCTCTGGAATGGCTAATTCTGATTGTAGATAATAGGCTTTAGCTTTGAGTACTTCCGTGCTCCAAAAATGCAATTCATCAAAACCCAAGTACTTTGTGTCAGATCTGAATGTTTCAAGAGAGATTTTGTAATCCAACTTGTCAAACTTGTTTAAATGTGAGGTTGTAACTGAAAACCAAAAGAAGCAATAAGTGCTTCATTATCTTGCTTACCTTATAGAAGTGTCTTGCAGTTCTTGGAAAAGAGAAAATGATTTAATTTCTGTAAGAAATAAACAGCTATCTCATGTTGTAGAGGCACTCCCAGGGTGTGCGTATGTTCTTTGTGTTTGTAAACAGGTAGGGGTAAGTTTAGTGACTCAAGCAGAGCAATGCTGATCTCCATCTGCTGAAAGACTCCACTCAACTTGGTTGCTGGTGAACTTCTTGCTTCTTCCCAGAGGTGGTTTGGTGTCAGCAATAATCTGAGCAGGAAAAAGCCTAATATACAAATGCTTTCTGAGAACATAGACCTTAAGTGTAGCTGTTTGCTCATCTGTTCCAGGCAGTGATGCTTTAAGTTACCTAGAGATGAAGATACGATAAGGGTGATGAATTTCAAATGCTGTCACTGTGTTCCCCCAGCTCTAGCCCTACATGGCTTCATCACTTGTATCCATAGCAAAAAAAAGGAATCTGTGTTCATTTTCCACACTTATGTTGAAGATGCTGTCCCTGGCTTGCCTAACTAGTGAGTCTCTAAAGAGAAATGACTGAGACTTGAGTATGTCATGGGGTGTTTTAAACCTTTATAGGTGTTTTGAGTGGTTGGTATGATTCACAGAGATGGTCGCTGTCTCATAAAGAAGCATGAAACTGAATATGTGTGCATGTTTGTACCTAGACACTTAATTTCTGAAAGACTTTCAAAGTTACCATCTCAGGCCAAGACCCGTAGAGGAGCATTTGCCTTGATGCAGATGTGGGAAACTGAAATCTGCCATGAAAACTGTCCCACATTGCCTGTAGCAGCACCCCCCAACCCTCCCCCCCCCCCCTCCCCCCCCCCCCGCCAAAATATGCATCCTCTTGTTTTAAAAATAGAGGAGGGGGCTGTATTGCATACATCAGCTCCAGCACTGCAGCTGTGCCAGCACATTATCTGGAAGTGGCCTGAGTAAGACCAGTCCTAACGAGGGGAAAAATCCCATGTTTGATGTAAGTGCAATTGTGGCTTTATTCCAGTCACTTCTTAATTTATATCTCAAATTTAGTTTATCTTCGTGCCTTGGTGACTAAACAAAAGAGCTGTATGCACTTGACTGTTTGAAGAAACTGTCTCTGGGTGTGGGAAAAAGAAATTGTTTGAGGGGGGAGTGGGGGAAATCCAGAGTGGGGAGCGAGCAGCACCATCTCAGCTGGTTTAAGTGGAGAGCGATCAGCACTTTGAGTGGTTTCAGTATGTGTGTATATATCATTTCACTCTTTGAATGAGCTTGAATTATCTTTTTTTACTTATGCAATGAGCATCCATCCAGGGGAAGAGGGGCCTCCAATTTGCTACAATTAAGAACATCACATAAACATCCCACATTTTCTTCTGGTCTTGAAGAATAAGTTGAAGAGTTGCTGCTGCAAGCTGATACGCCTTGGGTGCAGGGTCCATCTGTGCTGGTGAACACTTAGTTGGACTTGGATTTGTTGTGCCACATCTCGTTGGGGGGATTTAAGGCTGTGTACCCCCTTCCATTCTTCCTGCCTGAATCCCTCATTTCAGCTCAGCTGTAGGAGAGCTTGAGGCTGTAAACCTTTAGTGCTAAGGTATTTAACATACTTTAAATATTGCCCCCTGATTATTCCAGTAATAATAGCTATATTCCAGTTTGGTTCCTGGAGCCAGGGGTTTTTCTCCCCAAGGTTGAGTGCAGCTCCCTGACATGTTGTGAGGAGGATGCTTGTGTGTATCCTCGCTCAGGAAGGCTGCGTGGAGGTATAAGGAGAAAAGCAATTTGTTACTTGTTCTGTATCTTGGAAGCAACTGGATCACACATGGACCAGCAAGGAGCTTTCCTCAACTAACAACCAGAGGCTGCTTTCTGGGTGGCTTTTCTACTAACATAAGACACAGACCAGGATTTCAGAGAGCTTTGGGGTTGCTTGGGCCAAATTTGAAATGAGTCTAGATGCTTTTTGGTTTTGTTTGGAAAACTTCTGCAGACTGTAGGTGCTGTGTGTTTCAAATCTGCATCTGGTGTTTGCTTTGAATCTTTGGGAATCCAGAGCCAAAGAAGGTTCACGCAAAGTGTTGTGACCCAAAACTGTTTAATCTTAAATCTGCGGTTTCAGAGCCCGCAGCCCAACCTGAGTATCTGATGAGTATCAGCTGAGCAAGCATCGCAGGATCTGACTTCTGCCCATGAACCATAAACCTTTTCCCCAGGGAACAAGAAAGTAAATTGCCCTTTGTGCGGGAACAGCCAGCTAGACTGGGGCCATGGCTTCCTTGTGCTCAGTACCAGACCCCATGATACGCCGATGCGGAGTTCTCCTCCTAAGCGAAGCCATATGAGGTGGGGGGGCGGGGGGGAATCCACTTTTTCTGAGTGGCTGAACCAACCAATTTGTTCAAGCTATTCTTCTGGATGACTCATTTTTAACTGAAAAAACACTGATGTATTGAAGCAACTTCAAAAAATGATGAAAGGGAAGAAAGGGAAACAATCTAAACCATTTCAAGCCCACCGAAAAACCCCAAACAAACAAAAAAGCACCCAAAAAAGCCCTAACCAAAACTAAGTACAGGCACATGAGCAGGTAGACCCTCTAAAGCAGTGTAAAACTTAATCCCATGTTAGACCATGATGAGTTTATGTATAAGTTCACCTAGAAAATAAGGTCCTAAAAGCAAGCTGAGCATATTTATGGTTAAGAAATCACAGCACATAGTCAGCTCACTTGCAAGGGAGGATAAAAATCCTCTGATTTAAAGATATCCAGTCAGATAGGTCTTTATTTCACTTGGCCAAGGTCTCTAATTGAATGCTGTTCTTAACTACTACTTTGTTGCGACATGCCCCACCCCCCCACCCCCCCACCCCCCCCCCCCCCCGCAAAAAATACCCTCCCAAGAGCCTCAGCAGCACGTACATGGCTTGAAAAAAGAGGTGGGCACTGATTTATGGTTAATATTTCTGACCATATGTTCTTAGTGGAAGAGAGTGACATGTAGGAGAAGTGTAAATGGAAAGATGACACGAGCCTGGTGCCACAAGTCCTTAGGTAAAAATGTGTTTCACTGACTAAACATTTCAGAAGCATCAGCTGTTTTCAGTGAGGTTTGGCTGGGCTGAGCTATCAGGCTTTCTCTCTTGCTGGCATCTTAAACCAAACTTAGTCTTGATGAACAGTTTGGCTTTAATGTGACCAACAGTAAGGCAAGAAGCAGTGTGCCCATCTAGCTGAGGGGACAGGAGGCAGCGATATAACCTCCCAAGCTGGGGAATGTGGGTCAAGGGCCAGATTTGATTTCATTATGATGGGTAATAAGATGTTTAAGCACACGTAGTGTCATAGACCTGTGTTCCTGGTATTGATGGATTTCGGAGTTCATTGAGCAGCCTGATTTGGGGAAATTAGTTCAAACAAGGGTAATTTACTGCACTGTGAACAAGTGCTTGGTTTTGGCTCTTTACAGTATTTTACATGAACTATAAAGTGTTGTTGATTTTTAATATTTCATTTACACGCCTGCAGTAGATGACATAAGTGGCTGCTGCACAGCAGAAGAGCAAAGTCAATTGAGTCTGTTTACTGTGAACTTTTTACCTTGTTTGTGAGTAGCTATTCTTCAGATACATCCATCAGCTCTTCCTCATAATGCTTCCAAATAACAATACGTTTCATTCTCTTCCTTTGTCTTTGTGTTACTAAATCTGTCATCTCACTGGAAAGCTTACAGTGGTGTCAGAAATTGCATATTATGCCCTGGATTAAGGCTGTTTATGTTGAACATGACAAGTTGTTTAAAAATAGACTGGTTTATGCTTTGTGTTCATTTTCCTCTCCCAAACTGCCTTTCATAACAATGTAAATAAAGAACTCCCCAAACTGATAGAGCAGAGCTGGCACAGTTAGAAGAGGAGGCTCAGCTATTACCCAATTGACTTTAATGCAACATAAATCTTAATTATATTGAAGAAGCTTCAGACTGTAACGTCTTAGGAGATGGAGTCATTAGGTAATAGCTTCAAGTGAACATTTATCTTCAAACAAATTCCCAGCCCTCCTTAATTTCCTTTGTAGTCTGTTAATGGGGTTGGGAACGAGAGGTGTAATATGGATTCACTTTATGCCCAGCTCCTCCACCAATATTCTGAGGGGTGAGCTTTGGATAGGCTATGAATTGTTAAAATAATAATTTCCAATCTTGCAGACCACAGAGTTAATCATACTTGCACAGGATGAGATTGTAGATGGCAGTAATGACTCCGGAGTTACTCCTGTGTGCTCTTCTGCTGTGGGGAGCTGGGGAGTCTCTCTCCTTCTGCTCACTCACACCCGCATCACAGAATTGCAGCTCTCCCTGAAGTCTTGCCCAAACTGGATACTGGGTGTGATATTCTTTCTCTTAATCCCCACTAAAGTTTTCTTTCCTCAGAGATGTTTCCACATTCAGCCATTGAACGGCAGCAGGATTCCAGATGTTGTTTCCAAATACTACTTCTTTTAAGAAGTAGCCTCAGATAAAGATGAGAATGATTTTCTACTTTTTTGGGTTAGTTTCTTGACTTTGGTTTGTCTCATGGTTGCCACAAACATGCTGTTCTTGTAATTCCGTGTGCTGCACCCATTTGACAGTTTTCCTTGAAGACTGTAGGGAGTTATGAGATCATAGGATCACGGAACAGTTTGGGCTGGAAGGGACGCTTCAAGGTCATCTAGTGCACACCCCCCCAGCAATGAGCAGGGACATTGGGTTCCAACCCTGTCTGACCTGACCTTGAATGCTTCCAGGGATGAGATCTCTACAGCTTCCCTGGACAACCTTTTCCAGGCAATAGTAAAATTTTTCCATTTTGGCATGTAGTATTAAGAAATCTCTTAAATAAAACAAACAAACAAAAAAATCAGTATTAAACTTCTTTCCACCAGAACATTTGGTTTCTCACGTTCTCGGTTACAAGGCTCCAACCTGAGCTTTATGTGTGGGAGCTCCACACGTTCACCCTTCAGTATCAGCCCTCCTCAAAATTGCCTAAAAGCATTGCTACCAACTCACCAGTCACTTGGTTAAAAACTCTGCCTCCCTCTCCTATGCCTTTGTTAGGACACTTCTTACTCCCCAAGAAACCCTGCCGTGCTTTCTCACCACCGCTAGCAGAAGAGGTGAAGTAAAATCGTTACCAAGTTGGTCTTGATTAGATATATCAAGAGACACAGAAGGATTAAGCAAGGCCGGTGTTTAAAGCAGCCCCCACCCCCATGGGGAGAGGTGGGTGCATGGGGAGGCAGCATCCTGCTGAGGCTTGGGCTCTGCCCATGGCAATTAGCCAAGAGATGGTACAGGGAGGTTGAGCAAGAGATATCTGGGCAGTTTGTCGTCACTTCATAGGGAAATCTCTAGGCTGTGGCTGGAGATGTAATTGCACATATGGGCACAGAGGTGTTTAATGCAGAAGGAAATCTTGAAATGTCTTATATCTAATGATGTTTAGTGGCCTTTTGCCTTAAAAAAAAGAGGCAGCAGGAAAGAGGGAGCAGTATAGTTTCACTGATAGAGCATGAGGTCTGTCTTTGTGTTGTGAACATTGCTGTCACCCAGCAAATGCTCCCCTGGAGCCAGCTGACCTGCTGCAAATGCTACAAAAGGTGGCTTTTTGTCCCCACCAGGCAATGTGCTTGTTGCAGGAGTGAGGATGCTGCCAGCTCCCGGGCAGGGAAACCTGGCTGCAGCCACTCAGCTGGAGCACGCCAGTGAACAGCACAAAGGACAGGGTGGTATGGCTTCGTTGGGGGCCTGGGTGTGATGGAGTAGTGGTCTGCATCTGTCCTTACTGCTTAAGTGCCTTTTTCTCTCAATTAAGACCATTTTTTCAATTGACATTGTTTTATCCATCACTTACCTGTCTGGATAGCGTTGACTGAGAGTAAAAGCAAGTGGTTTATGTCTGAAACCTGGGCCTCTGTGATGACACCTAGGCTGTTTCAGCAGTACACGTGGGAACTTCTTCTGACTCAGAGAATGATTAGGAGCGAAAGGTTTCTGTTCTCTGTGTTAATTCTTTAAATACTGTGATTTGCAAGACTGTAGCAGCCATGTACCACACACAGAACTGCCAGTTGCTCTGCAAAGTCTTTTCCAGAATCTTGGAGGATTTAAGACCTGGTTTCCCTTACTACATGGGCAACCCTAATAACTTCAAATCCTCCTTCCCAGATTCCCTTGGAGCCTGGCCTCAACTTTCACCAAAATTATATATTTTGTGAAAAAAATGTTATTTAGTGTGTATTTTCTCAGTAGTTGGGAAAAGGGAGATGATATGAGGTGGTTGGGACCCAAAGGGGAAGGGCACATGGTGGGTCCCCTCCTGATCTCTCTGCCCCTGGGGCATTGCTAACCCTCTGCTCTCTGCTTTCCACAGGCCCTCCCGGGAAGCGGGGAAAGCCTGGACGTCGAGGAGAACCTGGTAAGCATCACCTTTCCCCAGCAACATCCCTGGGCATCCCTTGGGAGTCATTGGGCTGGGTGGGAGCCCAGCCACTGCCAGTCGTCTTCATCTGCTGGGCTGTGGGATGGGGGCTTCCTGCATGCTGGATATGAAGATTTTATAAAACAATAAAAAGCCCTAAAAGTATAAAAAAAAAACCCTCCAAAAAAAAACCAGCCTCAAAACACCCCCGATGTTGTGTATCTTATCAGTCCTCCCACTTACTTCTCCCTTGTAGCGTTCAGACCCGTTATTACCCCATCCAACTGTGAGGAGGGGCTGTGAATTAGCACAGAACTGCAGAACCCATGCTGGATGGGAAGTGTGTGCTGGCTTGTTCCCAACATACAGATGTGTCCATACATTGCCAGTCCCATGCGTGTGGTGGACAGTGTTTGCGTTTCAGGGTCAGGGGTAAGCAAATCTCAGCCCTGGGTGCATCCCCTAAGTTTTTGGTGTCCCCCCAGACTAGGTGAAACCACACCCCCACCTCACTGGGAAGCTTTTAATGAGCCATTTAATTTAATTATATGCCTCTGTCATTCTGGTATCTGGTGGAGGAGGGGAGTGTTTTCCTGTCTTGTGAAGTGGGAAATCACCAGTCCCTGTGCAGCTTAGGGAGAAGCGCTGTTCATCTGCTGCTGTTAGGTCTGATGTGCTGATGGGAGGGGGCAGAGCCATGGTTGGCATTGCTTTTCCCAAGGAAAATGGGCAGGGATGTACCTGGAAAGCTGCACAGTTTGTAATGGCCTTGACACATCACAAAACAGCATGTGAAATTTTACACCCATCAGTTCTTGGGCTCTTGAACGCTGAGTAAATCATGGAGAGCAGGAAGGTTTTTATGTAGTGATCAAGCTGTTCTCAGCTGCCTGTTTTTTTATAGCAAATAACTTTCTGATCATCAATATTTTAATGGATGCTTTTAACTCCTGGGAAAGGAAATAGGGGCTTTGTGCTGGGGGCCCTGGGCTGATATCTGTGGAAGGCAGGCAGGCATTTCCCTTCTCTTTCCCATCAACAGTATTTTATTGTGCATCATGTGTGGTGTGCTCCTGAGGCATCAAGGGGTTACTGGTGGCCAGAGGATGGGCACTGCATTCCTGGGGGTGGTGGTGGATCCCAGCTTCATGAAACTCCCTTTTCCCAGCAGTTGGGCTGTAGGAACAGCCATTGGGTAGCTTTGATTCTTTGTTGTTTGGTGGTGTTTAAATACCACTGTGCTCCTCAGCACCCTTAGTGTGGAGTAAAGCATTCAACCAAGAGCAGGTGGTGAGTTTAGCTGGTGAATTTGGATTTGCATGCAGGCAGTTATGTAAATGTTATCTAAGGTGTCTCTCCAGCCTGTACAAAAAATCTAGGAGGTAGCTCTGAGCTGGAGTGAGCCCTGGCCCTTCATTCCTCCCTATTTCATGCAAGAGCTTCTGAAAACTGACGTTTGCCCTCAGGCTGCGACACATCTGCAAGTGCCACTTGAGCATCCATCTAGAGTGGAAAGCTGCCAGGGGGTCAGTGCAGGACCAGCAGGAAAAGAACTGTTATAAGATAAAATGGAGGGGGGGGGGGGGTGGGTGGAATTATCATTAGTTACAACTCACCTCTCTGAACTTCTCAGTGATTGTGGAGGAAACTCAAGGGGAGTGACATACAGCTGAGGGAAGGGTGATCCATAGGGCATGCCATGGCAGTGGATGCTCAGAGGGATTTCTCCCTTCTGAAGCAGAAGGGTGGCAGCAGCAGACACACTTAGGCACCCAAATGTGGGCACAGCAGTTACACCTCTTAAGTGGTGCAGCCCCGTGGATTGCTCTGCTGCAGTGCAGATAGGGAAGAGAGCAGACATCCCTCTGTGTATGGGTTTTGGCTGGGCTGCCAGACGTTTGTTTTCACAGATAGCTTGAACGTGTATTTCCATATTTGTTTGAGAACCTGACCACACATAAACATTCCTTCCATAGAGCTGATAAATAAAACTTTGTTGGTGCAGCACAAAGTTGTCCATCCCCAGGGATGCTGTGTGGTTACAGCTTTACAGCCCCTGGGCAAAAGCTGTTGCAGAGCCAGAAGGCTCAGCACTGGTCTCAGCCCTGCCAAGGGGAGGGTTGATTTTCTGGCAGCTGTTGAAATGGTTCTATTGAAAAACATTTTTATGGTTTGTATTGAAACTTTCAATATATATCTCAATTTCCAAGAGATCATTTTGTCCTGCTTCAATCACACCCTCTTGTTGATTCAAACCAAGACTGAACTATTTTTTTTTTTTTTGCCATGATGGGGCTTGTGTAATTTAAAAAAATTAATTAATTCAACAGCTCTGTTTCTCTAAAGCAAAAATGCATCATCCTGCTGAGACAACTGCTCTGTACCATAGGAAGCCACCATACCAGAAAAGAATCACTTTAAGCCATTTCTAGGAAAAAAACCCAACTATTTAGAGTGTTTGGAAGGGAGATGATCCTGTCTGCGTGTGCTTCAAAAAGCAGGTACCAGAGTGCTGGGGTGAAGCCTGTTGTTGCTTCCTTCAGCCCCTGGGGCAATGCTGAGGGCAGACAGTGAGCCATGCTGCTAAGTCTGGACTTGCCTTGGTGTGTTTTTGCAGTAGAGAAGCATAAATGAAGCAGGAGGGGAGCCTGGGGCTGGGGGGGGGGGGGGGGGGGGCGGGCGGAGGGGTGGCTGTGTTAAGCCCCAGCCTTTTATTGTACTTTGCATCTCTGCCACTGGCTCGAGCTTCCCATGGCAGCAGGTTTGTCCTTGCTGTCATCTCTTCCTGGCCCAGACACAAAGACTGGTGCCTGGGGAAGGATTCCTGCTGCTCCCAGCCCAGCTAAACAAACCAAGGAGTGATGGAGTCAAACGGCTGCATCAAACCCCTTTTATTCCCACTGTCACCTGGCCCCTTGGAATTGCTCCCATGGCTGCAACCAAGGAGCATCCCACGTGCCCTAGAGCTGGTCTCGGGGATGGAGTTGCTGCAGTGAGTCACCTGAGTCCTACTGGTGTGGAAGAAACTGCTTTTAGAAACCAATTTATTCTACTGTTACTGCCACGAGGTCAGGAAGCTCACACCAGCAGCCTCTCTGGGGAGGTGTTGCTCCTGAGCTGGCCCTCCCACAGTCTGGTCTGGTGTCTCCCAAGCTCCACCCAGTCCTGCCAGGACCAAGGCACAGGTCACATCATCTTTATTCCCACACGTGAGCATCAGCAGTTCTTGTGCGACTGGAAAGCAAGCATAATGTTGAAGTTCTACTTGCTCCCACCCATGGAAACCATGTGGACAAGGAAAACCCCATTTGAAGACAGCCTGACATGGGATTTGCAGCCTTCTCTTGAGTGCGAGGTGAAGGAAGGTTGGGCAGCACTGGTTGTTGTGGTTGGTCCTGACAGCCAGCCTGTACATCTCAGATACCATTCTCTTTCTATGCCAAAGGCAAAATCATGTTTAATGTCATGTTAGCTTATATTTTTAATGTGATATGTCCCTGTGAGGACACAGTTCAACTGCTGTAGTGAGTGTTTGTGAAACAGCACAAGGTTTAGCAGGAGAGCTGGAGGTTTTGCTTCCCCTCTCAGTGCTAGCTGATGCTGCGTGAGCAGGAAGGGCTATGGTCACAAAACCAGCCCAGGGCTTTGTGTTTGTTCTTGTAGAGATCAATCTGTACCAGGGTGTTCCTGAAAGATGGATGAATTTGGATCTAGGATTAGGGAGCCTAGTGAGTTTAAATATTGGTCCATAGTCTCTGTGCAACTGCATGGTGGAAAATTATGCTTGTGTCTCTCATAACAACGTGCTGCTTTCTTCTCCTGGCCTGAAGATTGGCCTGAAAACTGATCTGAACCTCAAGATCCAGCAGGGAGAAAACACACCTGCCCTGTGAAGTCTCGGAAGTCTGTGTACATCCTTCCTGTCCTCACGTGAATCAAGAGCTGGTTCTGGATATAAACACCCAACCCTGATCACTGCAGCCTTAATTAGTGCCTGTGAGCATCAACTTCAGCAGGAGGGGAGAAACCTTGGCCATTTCGGGCACAAAATTGCCCCTATGAGAAGGTCTGGAAGGGTGTTTCTGATGAAGTGGTGTTTCATTGGGAAACACTGACTTGGCAGTTTTGCTGTTCCTGGCAGTGTAAGTTTTGTTTACAAAATTTTTCTGTTTCAGAAACACTTGTAGGGAAAATGCTTGGAAATTGTTGAAATGGGATAAAAGTCTTCTGACCCCCTGACTTTAGGTTTCCAAATTTACATTCTGCTACAACTGTTTCTTTAATTTGAACTTCTAACAAAGTTTTTATGCAAAGTATTTACATTGTGTTTTTCCTTACAGCTATTCTGTTTACAGAAGTGTCCCCAGTTTGGAGCAGGGAAGAATCTAAAGCTCTTGCAGAACAAAAGCAAAGCATTTTCTACATAGGGAAATGTTATTTCTCCCCCAGTGCTTGGCATACTTAAACCCCACGTTTTGTCCATTAAGACCCTTTCAAGCCTCTTGCCTGTGTGATTGTGTGCAGAAGAGTAAATATACAGTTGGGGGGGTTTTCCCCCAAGACCATTGTGCATGTGTGCACATGGACAAGTCCTGCAGAACTTCGTGTTTATCTGGGAGTTAACAGTGCTCCCTGTATTTCTCATGGCAAGTTGCATACATGTGCCCTCATAGCTGAGGGCTTCTTTGGCTTCTCCTAAACTTTAAGAAAAATCAGTGACACAGACAGGAACTACTGAGGTCAGCAGGGACTGGGAAATGCTCTTTGGGAGATTGATGTAGAGCCAATCTCATCACTTTATGTAACTGTAGCAATTGTCCTCCTTCCTCGTGGTCCATGACTTAGTTACTTCCCTTATAGCATCCTGGATTAATAGCCTTGTGTCTATGTATATACATATGTATGTGTATTTATACATACACACTGTGTTTTTATAGAGATACTGATGTGTATTTATACACATGGGGTTTTAATTGGCTTTTTAGGTCTTCAGGTGGCCACAGATATGCGTGTGTCTGCTACCCTGGGGATGGGTCCAAAAACCTGTAGACCAAAACAAACCAAAACCTGTGTGTTTGCAGGTTATTTTTTCTCCTCTTCCTTCTGAAATAACCCCCCAAGTTAAGTTGTTACAGAGTTTTAAATACAGAAATGCTGTTTCCAACTTGGATTCCTTATAATAAGGAACTCCAACTGGTTTCATTCTTCCTTTTGAGCTCTCAAGCTGATTCTCACCAGTCTAAATTATTAGCAATAAATTCTGGCAAGTTTCTCTGAAAAGAGCTTGTCTCTTGTGCAATGTGCCCCCATGGGTGGGGGGCAGTCCCTTGGCACCCGATTAACTTCTGCATTTATTGTTGGCTTGCAAAATATTTGACTTCCTTCCATAGGGAACAAGTGCCTTGTGCCTGGGCTTTTGAAAAAGCATGTTCAGCAAGCCAGAAAGCTATGTTGTTCTTAGGAAGGGGGAAAGATCCCTGCAATAGGTTTAACTTTAATGAAGATTTATCTAGCCCCTTTTGGCCAACAGCACTGCTAAAGATTAATGTAACTCTAGTGATGTGGATGGAGAGCATCCTGTGTTGCATATACAGACCCCCCATCCAACTTGGATTTCCTGTATTTGAGAGGAAGGCATTTTAAAAGAGCACTTGCCTGCACGTGTTGGGAGAAAACAGTAGCTGAGAAAAAGGAAAAAGGCAACAAATTCCAAGGAGATTATAATTGGTACATGATTGAAATCCCATATTAAAATAATTTCCTGACTGCTGCTTACCCAAGGCTTAGTTTTGACTTCCCTACAAAAGGGCTTTTGTGGGTAGCTTGGCATAAGTGAGTTAATAAATCAGGTTTATGATTCTCCGTTAATAAACTGGCACAGAGCCACCGACTTCTGTATTCATAAGAAATTAAACCAAGGAAAGCGAGCTAAGAGCCTGTGTGAATTTTAGCACTAAAGAAAACAGGCTTCTGGGCACAGGGAGAGATGTGGAGATTGTCTCTTCCCCTCTGTGCTGGCTGGGTGCTTGGCTGAGGTGGTGTGTCCAGCTGACCAAAGTAAGCTGATGAATGCAGGTTAATGAGCTAATTACTGGCATCGGGTGCTGCCTGTTGTTACTTGCTTCCAGTTTGGGTTCTTAGGTGTTTGGGGGGGTTTTGTTGTATGACTTACCACAACTTGAATTTTAAAACACATTCAGAAAATCTTGAAAACGCATTAGCTTGAAATATACATCTTGTTTTATGTTACTGAATGATATAAAATTAACAAAGCTGATTAATTCCCCCCTAGCCCCCCCTTAATTTAATTTTCCCTACACTTTTCCTTTTTTAATTGTGATTAGTTTCTGGTTTTGATCAGGCAGGAAATGGGGCCTGAAGAAGCCCCAACCAGAGCGACAGGCTGCCTTGCAAGCAGGAGTGAAACATGGATTGCATTAGATGAAGGGCTCAGCATTCACCTCCTCATAGCACCAGCCTGGGCGAGTCAAGGGGAAGCCACAGAAATTGGTGTGGCAGGCAGCAAAGACCCCCCTGCTTTGCAGGGCAATATAGAAGGATATTTTTTTTCTACTGCTGCTAATCCTAGCTTCAGGCTGTGGCTCTGGTACCCACTGCGTTTTGTCAAGGATGGGATCTCCCCATGGATCCACTGCACGGTGCATCAGCCCAGCGGCTGGCTCGGAGTATGGCAGATCCCTCAAATGGGCTGTGCAGGGGTGGCACAAGACTCTGGGGTTGTGTGATGTGTTTTGAGGTCAGGGAGAGATGGGGACCAACTAACAGTGACGTTTGGGATATGTGGCAGCTGGAGCAACATCCTCACTGGGTGCCTCCAGCGCTGTGCTGCTCTGGCTCTTGCAAGCATTAGCTCCAGCTCATCTTGCCCAACCTGAAGATAAATAAGCTCCATGGTGAAAATGTGCTTTTTGCTCATAAAATTCCAGCTGTTCCTGTCTCTCTTTGCTGGCACTGCTCTGTGGTTGCACGTGATGCCCCAGGCTCTGAACATGGGTGATGCTTTGTAGTGTGTTGGGGGTCTGGCTGGGGGGAGAGAGAGCGGAGTCGAGCTGGGGAAAAGATGGGCAAAGAATGGTTGTACACCCCATAAGTACTGTCACGCCAGTGGCATGGGTGAGTTGGTCCCATAATGGGAGGATAGGGATGCTGTTAATTGTGTCTGGAATGTCATCCCTTTGGAAACGAACTGGAAAACCACCACATTGTTCCAATGTTTGGTTCCTGCTATGTGCTGTTTTGTCAGATTGAGTTTTGTCATTAAGTGACTTTTTTTTCCCCTTCTTTTTCTTTTGTTTTCCAGGACCTGCAGTAAGTATCGTGGATTTTACTCTTGGATCAACAAAGTTAAGGCTTCCCCCTTCCCCCCTCCCCTGCCTTTCGGTGTCGTTGCAAAAACACAGCATTTTTTGGTAGAGGTGTGTCTGGAAGCAAAATTGGTACCAGATGCTGCTGTATTTTTTTTTTCATGATTGTAGACAAATAGAGAGGGGAAAAAAAGTTTAAAAATGTTTAACTTGCTGCCCTGAGGGAGTGGCAGTAATTTTAAACCCAGAAAATATTCAGTAAGAAAGAGTTTTCCCTTTAAAGAGTTGTTTAGTCCACTACTATTTAGCAGAAAGAGTGCTGTACTAATATTTTAACATTTTAGTGGGGTTTTTTTTAGTTCTAAAACTGCCTTGCTTTTCTTATCTGTTGTGTTTCCATCATTTAATATGGGTTTGGTAGCCTCACAAGGGGGGCCGGAGGGAAAGCCATAGCTTGCTTGCTTGCTTCTCCCTTTGAAGTCTTGGGGAGAATAATGAGCATTCCTACCAATGCCACCACAAAATTTATGGGGAATTTGTTGTTTGAAGGGGTAAGAGTTGAAAATGTGTCAACTCCTCCTTCCAAATGTTCAGACGTGCTTTTGGCTGTGCTACCACCACATCCAAATTTGATGTTCTCCCAACTGATTCTTGGAGTGAGAAAACAGTGTTTCATTTGTGCCCTCTGACTTGCTGAGGGATTGTTAAAAACACAAATTATGGGCGTTAGGTGCTTCTGGTTTTCCACCTTTCTACCCCAAAGGAGGAGGAGGGGAGATACAGGCTGTTTGCAGCCACATGTTTCTTTCTCCATCATTGCGCTGGGATGCTTCTTCATGTTGTTCTCTTCCTACAGAGCCTCACTGGGTCCAAAAAGGGATAATTTCAGGAGAAATATTTTTGCTAACTATTCCTGGCTTAATTTCCAGACCTGTAAATCTGTTTAAAAGCCAAAGGGTGACAAGGAAATGCATGTGGAGTGAGGGGCTGTTGCAGCAATGTGGCTTTGGTGGTTCTGGGATGGAGAGCACTGCTGGGTAGGGGGTTAGTTAATGGCTTTTACCCTTTGAATTTTTGCTTCTATTTCAAACTTGTTTTTTGCTGTGAAGACTTGAGAATTGGTTGAATGAAATTATTATTTGGCTAAGTTTTGAGCAAGCAAATAGGGAAAATTTTAAGACCAAACATCTTTGGCTTAGCTGTTCCTGGAGGAAATTGGAGTGATTTTGCTCTAAAAGTTGTGCCCAGCATTAGCAATAAATCCAAGACTCTGGGTTGAGAAATACCAACAAATGAATTTTTCTTGTTAGTTTGTGTTCAGAAATGTATCCTGTCAATAAATCCATTTTCCTGTAATTAAAATCTGCAACACAGTCTCTCCAGCCCACACGGTAAAAGTGACTCTACGTGTGTTTGAAATATTGGTGAGCTGGGCATTGACCTCTGGGAGATGAGTCCCTGCGTCACCAAATCCTGCATCACCTCATCGGGCGAGACCCTGAGGTCATGGAGAGCATCGCTGAGGCTGGGGAGCTCTTTTGGGTGCTGGAGCTGGCCCTCACAGGGCTTTGGCAGAATGATTGGGGTTTTTTTTTCCTCTCTGCAATTCATGCAATTTGGCTTAATTATTAAAAAACCCAAGAAAACATCTCTCAGTGATAGGTTACAAGTGAAGAGCCTATTTCCTATTTAAAACTCCATGTAGACATCCACAAAGATGATTAGAGGGCTGGAAAAGCTCCCCTACGAAGAGAGGCTGAGGGAGCTGGGCTCGTTCAGCCTGGAGAAGAGAAGGCTGAGGGGTGACCTCGTTGCAGCCTTCCAGTCCCTGAAGCAGAGAAACAGGAGGGGAATCCGCTTGTTAGAAGGGTAGACAATGGCAGGACAAGGGGGAATGGATTGAAGCTAAAGGAAGGAAGGTTTAGATTAGATATTAGGGGGAGGTTTTTTACAGAGAGAGTAGTTAGGTGCTGGAACAGGCTGCCCAGAGAGCGGGTGGATGCCCTGTCCCTGGAAGTGTTCAAGGCCAGGTTGGATGGGGCCCTGGGCAACTTCATGTAGATCCAGTCCTGGAGGTTGGTGGCCCTGCCTATGGCAGGGGGGTTGGAGCTCTGTGATCCTTGAGGTCCCTTCAACACATGCCATTCTGTGATTCTATGATCTTTGAAGGGACATTTTTGTTTTCATTAAAGCACTTTGGCTTATTTAAAATGGCTTAACCCTTCCAGCTCCACTCCTGCTCAGAGGCTGCTACTGGCCCACACACAGCCAGCTGGGTCACACTTCCTCACGCGTGCTGTCCACTCACTTTTATCGTGCACGATTCATCGTAGGCAACATATGGTGCACTATTAATTTTCCTTTGTCTCAAGTTGGTTTCATTTCCTGGTTCCCACGGCACGATTGAATTGCAAACGGAGCACAGGGGAGATTTAACACAAACAGGAGTTAGGGTTTCATTTTATTTTGGTGGTGGTGTTCCCCCTTTCCCCTTGCCCTTCTTTAAAAGACAACTCCTGGTTTGGTTAATTTAAAAAAATTACAATAATAATCCTGCATTTTTAGCAGCGTTTGCCAGAGACTCCTTTAAACATAATATAGAATAAAAAGTCCTAGAACCCACAGAACCACAATATTATTTTATTTCAGCAGTACCGTATTTAGCTCTATTGGCTCCTTCTGCTTCTTGATTTTTGGCCATAAGGAATCGATTACATCTTTACATGTACGGCATCGCACTCCGCTAAAACCGTACCCTCAATTCTGTTGTTCCCTAGTAGCAGTTGTTCTGGTATTTTCCTTTTTTGGCTGTCATAAGCTAGCTGTGTCTATGAAATTATTAGAATTTGTGGTACAGGACTTGTGGCTGTCGGGTGATTGATCATCCTGTCTGTGAGTAAGGGGTGTTCTGCTCAGATGTGCTATAAAACCTCCGTTTCCGAGGGTATTAAGATCACATGCTGGGTAGGAAATTTCTACAATTGAAGGATAGACTTACCACAGGCTGTAATTAAACATTTACAGTCCCAGATATTAGCAAACACTTTATGTATTAGCATGCTGGCTGGGGAACTCACCAGCGAGCGAGGGCTGGGAGTTACAAGTGTTTCCTATTTATCTGTGTGCTCCAGTGCCATACGTCTCCATAAAAATCTCACTGTACGCTGGATCCCAAGACTGTAATTTGTTAAATAGGTTGGTGGTTGAACTCAGTGTTGCTTCTGGATGGCTTGGTAGCGCTGCAGGAGGTATTAAGTGCTGTGGGGGTACTTAGCAAGGCAGGCAAACCACTGTACATGGTACAAAGGGGGGTGGCAGGGCGGGCTCATGCCGTAAGAAAGGGTGTGAATCCGACTGTACGTCCGCAGCATGCTGACGTAGCCCGGGTTCATGGTAGCAGATGACATCGCTGTACCAGATACATGCTTTACTGCCTACTTGTGTACCAGCTAATCCTTAACAGCTCCTTCCCTGGAATCTGCCTTACGTCTGGCTTGCAGCAGGCCGCTCCGCTGTAGCTCGTGGCATGTTTAACGGCAGCTCGAGCTGTAAACGCCTCTGGGAACCCCCCCAGGGGAGCAGAAAAGGTGAAATATCCAGAATGGGTTGTGTTTTATTCCCCTGCTTTTGCAGGTGTCATTAACAACTTCAGTAAGGTCATCCCCCATATAGCATCAGCTCTTCTTTCTGCTTCGTTGCAAACCAAAGCAACGAAAGGGTGAGCAGGGGAGCTGCATCCTGTGAGGAAATTAGCAGAGCTGAGAGGGTGAAGCCTTAATTGAATTAAGGGCTGGAATAGTTTGAAGCTCAGCGATGACTCCTGGGCAGACAGGCTGTCCTGGCCTCTGGCTTGTAGTGCTGCAGCCTCCCCAGCCTCTCCCCAGTGCCCTGGTGTCCCCATACCTCTCGGTACTCGTGTCCCAGGGCAGGCTTCTGGCCGGGATATAGCAGGGGTTATGCACATCTATGGCTTCAGGGGTGGCAGGGGCTGAGCACAGGCAGCAGGGATGGTGCTGAGTTGGTCAAAGCCTAGGTAAGTAGCTAAAGAGAGGTCAATATGTGGGGAAAAATATGCCATAGGTGTGACCTTTGATGGGAAAATTTTCCTGAGAGGTTTCTCTGGAGTGACGTTAGTCCTGGGGTTGGCTGGGGAGCGATGGCTCCATCTCCTGCCTGCTGCTATGTGTTGTCACACTATGTGTGCATTGACTGACGTGTTATCTCACTTGTTCCCCCACCACAGGGGCAGTCAGGACGTGATGGTTACCCGGTAACTCTACTATTCCTTTTATTTTTATTCTTTTCTAATTTGCACTGCGTGCTCCTCACCATCTTTTCCATGACACTTGACTCTTCTTTGCCTGTCTTGGTCTCTTTTTATTTTTATTTAACCTTCTTCTCTTCCTCTTCATCACTGATAGCTTTTGAGGGATTTAGCTCTAAAGCTCTGGAGCCAGGACAGTATTCTCCATTGCTTTTTACAGGGGTGACATACTTGAGTCCTCTCATGGCATTATTAATGCTCTTGCCTAAGAGATCACAGGACTGAAAATTTAGTGAGGGTCGCGGGGTTTGTCCTGCTTGGCTGTAGGTGACCAAATTTAAGGGACATTGGTGAGAGAGCTTGAGGTGTTGAGAGAGATCCTCATTCACCTATCTCCAAAAAATATTACGTGGGAGCTGAAGTGTTCAGCCAAGTGTGATGGCAAGGAGAGATTTTACAGAGGAAGAGGAGGAGGGGTAATTCTGATGCCCATGCCCATGAGCACTGCTGAAATGTGTCTGTGCTAGAGAAAGGAATCTTCTGGGGGAGAAATGAAAAGTAAAAGGCTGATAAAGGCTCTGGGCTACTTTCTGCAGGAGGAAGGGGTCCTTGTGCTGGCCAGATCCCAAACTGCTGTCTGGCTTCTTTAGTCCATGTTAATGCACTTGGGTGGCTGCAGCGCTCCGGCTCCAAGGGGCTTGACAGCTCATCAAGAAGTGAATACTTGCACACACTCAGTGTAACGGGTGGGCAAAGGTCACTGTGTAGATCCTGCACATTCACAGCATGTTTCCTGCTCTGTTCCTGCTTTTGGAATGGGTGCAGTGAGTCCTGCACTGCCTGGTGCTCTGGAGGGGGCTTCTTGGCCATTTCTCCTCCCATTCCACTTAAAAGGAAAAGAAGAGTGGTTAGTCTTCTCCTTCCTCTGGTTGATGCTGTATTTATTTTTTGTTTCTTCTTCCCCCATCCCCAAGGAGTGTGTTGGGAAATCCTGCTGACTTCCAAGGGAAGGGCAGCCAGGGCGCAGAGCGGTGGTTTGTCTCCCTCAGGTGGTACGTGTCCACAGCCGGAGCGGCCCTGGCCCCCCCAGGGGTGCTGGAGGGTTGTATAGTGTATGTGTTAGAAATGCACGAGTGGCTTGTTGGAAATAGTTTGATTTATTAGAAATTAAAATGGGAGATTTCACTCTAATTGGAGTTTATAAAGACAGCTTTAGGGTGGCTTTCCACTCTTGTGGGATGTGGCTAACCACTTTTGGATTAGCGGTGCCCACGGCAGGTTTGTCCCCATCTTCTCTGTGTTGGTTATATTCTGGGAAAGCTTGTGCATGTGGCTTAGTTGAACTTCTGAAAACGAGAAACACAGGGGAAATAGTGACTTTTCCTTCAGGCAGAGCATCAGCTCTAGCACCCTGTTCATCCCAGCTCCTGGCAAGGGGTTTTGGTGCTGCTCCAGCTCTCCTGGATGGTGTTACATGCTGGGAGTGGCCTCCAGATCTGTCTGCATTGGGAAAATGGCATCAATGTCACCAGAACGTTTTTCCTCCTCTCTCTTTGTCCCCAGGACCTGCAAGCTGTGTGGCTGGTCTTATGTTCCTGGCTTTGCAAAACTGGCAGGGCCAAACCCAGCACACAGTGAATTGCTGCATCCACGCGGCCGTGGCTGTGCTAATTAGCTTTATCTAATAGGGACAGTGGCAGTAGTTGTACTTCCAAAGTAATACATAAACCTGAAGAAGGAGGAAATCAAACACAAAACAGGTTTGAGAGTCTTATTCAGCAGAAGCATATGGACAGGCTTTATCACAGCCAGTTGTGTAGTCAAATTGATTTAATTATTTGATCACCCTGAAGGGAACTAATAAAGGAGGTAGATTACAAATGCAGCAGCAGTAAGTGGATATGAAATGGTGTTTGGTATCAGAGAGAGGTGAGGGAACACGTGTGCCTCTTGGCTGGCTGTGCTGTGAGGCTGTGTAGTGTGTAACCGGGCTGCGAGCAGTGGGAGCTTTAAGGGGATGAATGAACCAGAGCTCTGGGAACAAGGCTCAAAGAGAGAACAGCTTGTACAAGATGCTTTCAATATTTTGATGTTTAGTGTCGTAAGGAGAGGGGCTCGTGCCCTACAATAAAACTTTACAGCAGAAACTGTTTCTTCTTTACAAAGTCCTATAGGTTTGTTATTTTTAAACCCTGGAGAGGATTTCTTTTCTGTTCCTAGGACTGTGGCATATCCTGCTAGCATTGTCATAACAGTGATGAAGAACATTGGGTTTTGTTGCTTTTCAGGTCTCATTTGATTCTGTCTTGCCATCCCATCAAACATGGATATTGCAGCATATCCCCCAGCCTGACTGTCAGTGGGGGCTGCGTGGGTCTGCCTTCTCCTCCCTTTCCCCAGTAACTTTGGAACTTGGCCCATTTCAGCCAGACTTGACAGAGTCAAGTCCCAACTTGTCCCGAGCTGTGCTCTGTGTGGCAAGCAGCACCCATGGAGCAGAGCAGTTCCCCTTGACTTGATGCGCTGTTGCGGGGGCATGTGCCCTCATAAGGCTTGGAGGGGAGCAGAGGGATTGGCAGCTGCATCTGGGCAGGAGGGGAAAATAGAAAATGAGGAGCGGATGGAAGAGCTGACTGGTGAGAAAGCTTTGCAGCTGACCTTCCAGTGCAGGTGGATCTTCCCATAGCTCTTTAATTCAGTCGGATAATGTGTGGAGGGGAGAAGCAACGGGTGGGTGATGCTTTTAACAGCCTTGTCTCTGTCCCTTCTCTGCCACATCCCTGCAGGGATGGCTTTCTACTTGCCTTCAAACTACTCAGCTCTCCTCCGGCATACTTCTGTTTTTCAGTGACACCCTGCATTTGTGGTTCAACAGAACCTGCTCCCTTTCTTCTTCCCATCTACTGCAGAGGCATTTTTGAAGCCAGAGTGTCTTCTAGAGAGTCTAATCTGCCTCTGCTACTCATCCCTCCCTAAAATCAGTCTCTGCTACGCCGCTACGTGACATTCCCAAAGCAGGGTTGTCACTTCAAGTGGGAAGAAACCAAAGGAATGAAGTTGATTAATGAGGGGAATTACTTCATGTGCATGTCTTCATTAATAAAGAGCAGAGCAGGGTAGAGACTTTGCAGAGAACAAGCCTGATACGAAACAGAGTTGTCTCTGATTTTATACGTTTTCTCCAGAATATTAGCATCTATTTTTAGTTGAGCAGAGTGTTATTCATTTTGTTTCTCCAGCATATAACATTTGCCTTCTGAATTTTGTAAATCACTCACGTGTTGCCTGAAAGAGGCCAGGCATCATCTTTTAGCAGTGGGAACTCTTTGGGAAGACAGGGAGAAAACCACTTCAGGTTCTGCCAGCTCAGAGGTAATGCAGCTTGTTCCTCAAAGTAATTCAGCATTGAGTAGCAGTGTCCTTCTCTAATGACAGGTAACTGCACTGATGCAAGAAGCGAAGGGATTCAAGGTACAGGAAAGACACAACACGGGCACTGCTTCATGCTGGAACACCTTTTGGGAGATAATTGCTTGGTCAAAATTGAAATACTCTCACACAGGCCACTCCTGTGTATTTAAAGTCCACCTCAGGCCAAGGAGCTGTTGGAGCTGAGCAGCTCAGCGCCTTCAGAGACTTTATTTTGGGAGCCCTGCACAGCGAGCTTTGGCTCAGACATCTTCCTTTGGCTACAGCGTTGTAAATCCAGAGTGATCCACTGAAGTCAGCTGTAATGCCTGTAGCCGGAAATCAACTTGTAAGGATGATAAACTCTGGTTTTAATTAATTTCCAAGACATAAAGTGAAGCCAAATGTTTTTTCTGAGCTGATGTCTGGGAGAGTGGTTAGAGGAGCATGTGCAGAAAGGGAAGTTGGTTGCTTGACTTGCATGACCCCAATGCAGTGGAGCAGCATGACAGGGGCTTTGGTGGCAGCTCTAGACCTTGGCCATAACCAACAGAGTTTGGGGTTTTCTTAGTGATTTCAGTGATATTTGAAGATTTCAGTTACTGTAGATAACATAGCAAGGGAAAGGCTGTGCAGGCTATTTGTGTGCAACCCATAAATGCATTGCATAAATGTAACACACTATGAAAGCCTGTTCCTGGTGGTAGTTCATCCTGTTGTGGTCCCTCAGAGTCTACTAGAAAGCTCCAAGACATGCACTTAGCCGGGTGCTTGGAACTGGCAACACCAGAAAACCAGATGTGACAATAGTAAACTGCCTTTATAGGGGAACTGTAGAAGTAACTTGGAATTGGGCTACTTGATGAGTTCCCTCCGTCTATGCAATTATCTCCAGGTCCTGCTTGGGCACGTTCAGGGTGCAGCTCCCCACAGAAGGAGCTGTGCATCACTTGAGATTGCTCTGTACCCAAACCAAAAGCAACAGGCAGTGCTTTAATTCTTCAGGAGGGCTGCCAGAAATCCCATGTGAGAGGTAGGAGACCACGCTACATGGCCACATCTCATGGGTTGTAGGGAAGAGCATGTGGATCTCAGACTTTTACTGTTTTTTCCACTGTAGATTGGATGCTTTCCAGACCCTGGGCGGCAGCTCGTGTGCAGACACAGGTGCCTGTACATTGCATGGGTGTTCTGGTTGGTTCTTCATGCACATAATTAAAAAAAAATAAATATTTAACATCTGATAATTGCTAGACTGAGATATTTTCAAATACAAACGTGATCGTTCAAATACTAATGTGTTGTGTGACTGGTATCCATCCCCAAAATGAAGGCTTCTGTTGGTAGCTGGCTATTCAGTTTTCCTAGCTGGATTCATCAAGGTCTTAACTGTAGTTTAAGTTACCAAACCGTAGTAGGGTTTGGTCCTGTGTTTGTTCTCTTGGGCATCTTTACTCGTAAATGCTCAGACTTGAAGGAGCATCTCCTGTGGGTGAAGTCGTTTGCACAGATACTTCTCTCAGTAAGAGCCCAAAACACAGAAGTAACAAATGCTCATTTTACAAGAAAGCTCTAGTTTTTCTCATTTTATTTTAGTATCAGTTTTGTGGCCAGTTCACGTAATTATTTGCCTAGAGGGGAAAACCTCTTTAAGCAGGGAAAGCAGATGCAGCCTGTTTTCCTGCTCAATCCATTTGCTGGCTCTCTGATGAGGAGACAACAGTGATTTTGTTAAGACCAGCTCTTTGTAGCAGCAAGTTTATTTTTCTTTTGATTTAGAGGTAATTCTTCTGCAGGGAAAATAAAAAGTTGTCTTATATCCCACCCAGTAGAGGAATTGCAGATGCATTTGTTTATCTCCTGTGCTTCCAGTGCTTCTGGCTGAGGAGAGGGCCTGGTGAAGGTGCTGATGAAAATGGCAAGGAGGACTTATTTCTGATACAGGGCATGCATGGCTTTTCCAGGGATGACTTGGACTCAGCTGGCTGCCTTAGCCTATGCTGTGTCATGCAGGGAGAGGCTGTGAAGATGGATGGTGGAAAAGGCCCTTCACCTCCCAGTGTCTGGGTTGAAGCAGAGCTTTGGTTTCTAGCTTCTCAGGCTGCTCTTCCTGCAGCTGCTGCATCTGCATCTGAGTCTCCAGTGTGTTTGGGCACAGCCATGGGGTACCAAGGCTTGGCTTGTGTGCAGAGGAAAACTGAGAAAACCCCAAAAGTTTGTTCATTAACCACAAAAAGGGGGGTAATCTGAACAGGAGCCATCCCTCAGGAATGGCACAGGTGGGGGAAGAATATCAAGGCAGCTACCTTTAGCTACCTACCAGCTTCAGAACTGCATCCCCACTGCAGAGGCCCTCTCCTCTCTTAGCTGGACATGAAACAAAAAGTATCCAAACCCCAATTGGGCACCAAATGCTCGAAAGAAGCAGTTTCACACCACACGTGGAAGTCATTTAAGCCTCAGAAATTTAGGGGAAGTCAGGGGACTCTTTCTTCCATGAAAGCACTTTGTTGTTTTGGAACAAAAACTGGTGCAATGTGATGCACAGATGAGCAAGCTCTTGCTTCTGAAATGATGCTGAGCAGCAGATAAGATGATTTGATGTGCTGGGATGCTCCTTGCAGAGATTGGCTGGCCCAGGAATCAAGGCAGTTGGCTGCCGTGACTCCTTCCCTTCCCACTGCCTTGGGAGGAGCAAACATATTGGCTCTGTTGTGGCATTTCTTTGTGTTTTATCTGAACAACCTTGCTGGCAAACTCAAGTGTTGTCCTGCACAGCTCCAGCACAGTGTTTGCTGTCCACCCCTTTGGACTGGTCAGTCTTAAAGTTGACTCTGGGTGTTTTTCTTGAGCATCTTTGGGAAGACATCCAGTAAAACAGTGAGGGAGCTCTGAGAACAGATAAAGAGGCATCTTATGTTTAAGGGAAAGGTGCTTTATCCCTGTAGCGAAGCCTTGATGAACCTGGGTGGGGAAAAGAGTCCTGGGAACCAAAGTGCTCTGGTGAGCATGAGGAGGGGCTGAAGAGAGCACAGAGCTCAGCAGTGTGCCAAAACCATTCTCAGCATGAGGTTTGGGGGGGCTATGGGGGCATTTTTGTTGTTGTTTTGGTGTACCCCAAGAATTTCAGAGGCCCTTGCAGTTATTCACGCCCTGTGCTGGGCTCTCAGGGCAGGGGCCGGCTCTGCGTGGCCACCGGGTGCCCTGTGTGGACCAGCCCAGCCTCTGAGGTGGCTGCTCCCTTGCAGAGCCCCATGGTCTGGTTTGCATTATGGGTGAAGTTTTTAACAAATTACTGCTCCTTTCTGCTCTGTTTCCATCAAAGAATGGGCAGAGGCCGCCCAGCACTCTGAGGACAGAGCTTTCTCTTTCTTTTTTTGGAGTAGAGCAGATTTCTGGGGTGTTTTGGTTGGTATAACACGTGCTTGGCCCTTATCAGGCTGCTGCTGTGCATCAGTTGCCTGCCACCTCTGCTCGGGGATCTCCTGCTGTCAGCTCAGGCTGTGGGATGTGGTCCCCTCCCCCCTGAAACGTTGCAGAGGGAGCTTTTGGGGGTTTGGTGATGCTGGGCAACACAGATGCTGTGGGTGATGCCTGGGATGCGCTTGGGTAGCCTTTTGGGAAAGAAACTTAGGGGAGAGGTGAGGGCTGCCATAGCTGGGGGATCTCTGCAGGCAAGGAGGGATCACCTCACCCCTCTGCCTGGAGTAGCCCCATTGGGATACCCCTGAGGCTGGGCCAGGTGTTACACGCAGGGCTGTGGTTTGCACAGAGGTGGATTTTGGGGAACCTCTAATTGCTCTCCCCTGTAAAATGAGACAGGGTTTTCTAGTCAAACAAGGAGAGCCTGACTCTGAGGTCGTGCAGGATGGTGTCAGCAGATTGAAAGGAGGGGAGAGATCCAAACTAGATGATGGTTTCCTACTCAAAAACTTAGTGGCAGTGAATTGTGGCCCAAAATCTTGTACACCCAGCGGTCTCCAGATGTGGGGTAACGAACAAGTAGAGGCAGCAGCAGCTGTGCCTGGGTTTGAGTTCTCTCATGTCTTGTGCTATACCACATGTGTGGTTTGGTCTAGTGATGCAGAGTGAGTACGCTGAGAGAGAGCTTGTGTTACACAAGTGCCTCCCACTGTGCTTTAAATGCAGAGATGTCCCAACAGGAGCTGCCACTGGTGGTAGTAACTTGTCTTACCTCCAGCTCTCAGGCTTCACTAGCATTGATCATGACGTTTAATGCCATTTCTTGATCCAGGAACACAATTCAGTGGCTAAATGAATACCCATGGCTGGCTTATCTTTTTTTTTTTTTTTTTTTTTCTATGATGTCTTGCCCCTGACAGCTTGGAGAAGACCAAACATCAGCTGATGTTTGTGTGTGGAAACACACACAAACCCTTTCAAAAGGGCAGACACTGGCAGGACAAGGGGGAATGGATTGAAGCTAAAGGAGGGAAGGTTTAGATTAGATATTAGGGGGAAGCTCTTTACAGAGAGAGTGGTGAGGGGCTGGAATGGGCTGCCCAGAGAGGTGGTGGGTGCCCCATTCCTGGAGGTGTGCAGGGCCAGCTTGGATGGCGCCCTGGGCAACGTTGTGTAGATCCTGGCCTGGAGGTTGGTGGCCCTGCCTGTGGCAGGGGGGTTGGAGCTCTGTGATCCTTGGGGTCCCTTCCAACCCAGACCAGTCTGTGGTTCTATGAATGGGGTATTTATCAGGACTGGCTTTGCACTTCTCACTGGTTTTGAAAGCAAGACACGAAAAAGGGGTGCTTTTTATCTATTTACCCAGAAGATACATTTGTAATACCTGTATCCTTTTCTGGGCAGCCTAGGCTAGTGAAGCTTCCTTCTTTTCAATTATTCTCTGCGGCTTTTTTAAAAGCAAATACCCTGATGTGTGGCCTGACAAGTGTAAATTATTTTCAAAGTTAAAACAACTTGTCTTACAAACATTTAAAAAAGTCATGCCTCATAAACATCCCTGCTTTGTGCTTATAAAAGAACTGCAGGAGCTATTTGCTTTAAATAAAAAAAAAAAACCCTGTCACCTGGTAATGAGAAATGAGTTTTCTGTCTTGCATGTGGTCATGGGCCAAAGGGGAATTTGTGTTGGACAATACTGAAACAGTGGGGTTTTTCCAAACAAAGAAATGGAGAAAATTATTAGCAAAGGATTGTTAATAACCATGTTCATGCTGAAAAACTTGTACTTGTTGATTTTTAAGTACAGGGCTGTACTCCTGTGCAGCGACCCCACCCCAGTGAGACCATCCGCACTATGTGTGGTTAAATATGGAGCTATTGTGATTTTAATGATCTTGACACTTAAATATGAAGGCTGCTGGTAGGAATGTTTCCAACATGGTGTCATGGCATGGCACAGTTTTGAGGTCTCACACCCAGGACCCCAGAAGTCAGGGCAGATGCAGGAGGAACCTCCACCCAAGGACTTGACAGGAGTTACAGCTATCGTGGTCAGTGTGTGTGCAGGGTAATGCCTTGTATGACCCACTTCATACATAGAACCTGTCTTTCTACAGGTATTTATATTCTTTGGAATGGCATACGATTACTGTAGCAGAGATGGATGATAGGCAGAAGGGGAGGGAAGCAGTACTTGGGGATAAGAGCTAGGTGACATCCCAGAGCACTTACTGTACTCAGTTCACCACAGTTAGTGCCAGTCATTCTCAGCTGCTCTTTAGAGGACTCATGTTTTTCCCAGTCCCTCTTCTCCCCTTTCCCTTCAGATGGGAAGCTCAGAGGAGGCACAGCAACCTGGCTGCCCTTCCCCACTTTCCATGTGATGGCTCTGGCAGGGTGTGCTTGGCTACAGCTTTTGGCAGAGCTGCTTTTTCTCATATAAAAACGTGCTGAGGAGCTGCCTCACCAGCAGCCTCTGTCCTGCTCATGAAGATTTACAGCTTAGCCTATAGGAAAGGATGGTCCCTGCTCCCTGGCTGCGCTGCTGCCTAATGACCGTGGGCCCTTCGTGGGGATGCTCAAATATTGTCCTGCTCTTTTGTTCTGACACTTTCCTCTTTTTCACAAATGTGGGGTTTTACCATTTTTTGAAACCACAGAGACAGAGATTGAAGGCAGCCCTTTGAATCTGTTAAAATTTGTCTGCAGGGTTCCTTCCGACCCCTGTGCTAATTTTTAGCAGAGCAGGAAGCATTAAAAATAACCATGAGAGAAAATTTCTCAACTCAGAAGGATTGTCCTCTTTAATAATCTCTGGCTTAGTTTTCACTACTTTTCCCCCTTAAAATTCCTGTAATGTTGCTAGAGCAAACACATCCCTGCCAGCACCAGAAGAGGAAGGCAGAGGGCCAGTTAGCCAGGCTGGCACCTGGGTTTGCTCCAAGCAGGGATGACAGAGGTACAGGGGGGGAAATGCTTATTATTTCTTGGAAAAGCTTTTGCATGTGAATCAGAGATTGCAAGCTCCACATCTTCCTGCTTTGATGAACCTAAAATTGTTCCCAAGCCTTCAGCTGCTCTCACACAATCTCAGTTTTGCAATGAGAGGTGATGTTTTGGTGCTGAGTCTCAAGACAGCTGATATTCTACTGTGAAACAAAACAAAACACCGAAATTTGGGTTAAAATGTGTAAGAATGCAGCCTCCTTCCTCTGAAGTGGAAATATCACATGGCCAAACCAAGGCATGTCCCAAGAGTGTGTGACATAGCAACACCTGACTTGTCTGCATTCTCAGTATTACTGTATAAATTATTATATATTATAAAAACATATTTCTTATTCAAATATATCTCTTTGAATAAGAAATAATATATCACTAACGTATCCTGTAAACATATATCTTCTATATAAATAATATTCTCACCCAGGCAATGGCAGTGGGGATGCACCCTGGCTTGGGTGGCTATGCCTGTAGCAACACCATGTGCTTACGTTACTGTTTGAGGGGGAAACCCAAGGTGAGAAATCACAGTTGATCTCTGATCTGTGTCACCAGCATCTCCTGCCCTGGAAACCTGAGGGCTCTAGCCAGATGTTCTGGATATATTTTATTTATCAAACTGTCAGCAATGTTTCTTCCTGTTTTCTCTTCAAATGTGGAGGATGCCTTGCAGAGGGGATTGGTCCTTACTGGTGCGTGGTCAGAAAATGAGATCTGAGTTGGTTACAGCTAGGGGAGGGGGTTCTGTCATCCACCAAATGATATTGGCTGAGATCACATCAGTGTCTTCTTCCTTGAAGCACCTGGGATTGATGGGTTTTGTCCCTCTTGGCTGGTGCAGCGATGGTTTTGGTCAGAACCATGTTTTGGGGGAAGATGATTGAATTATCTCTTTACCTTGTCTTAAAGCATCAGGTTTGTCCTTGGCAGAAAATTCATCCCCTCCTGATCTAGAAAGCATTTAATTACCTAAACCACAATCGTGGTGGTGGTGTGATTTGGAGTGAAAGGTTTGTAATCAAGAACAGGCAAAAGCCTGAGAGAAACTTATCCCTGGGCAAAAAGCACAAAGCCACCTGGCAGCACGAAGCCACTGCGATGCTTTCTCTTACTCGGGCCCTCTAATGGGGTGTCCAAAAAACTCACCTTTTTCTTATGCTCTGTGCTGGTTCTTTAACTGAAAGGGTTTTATGCCCCCCCCCCCCCCCCCCCCCAGAATGGAAACTTCTGTAGAGGTGTGGTTTGACTGGGGGATAGGGAGTTACTTGTTGGGTTCCTGTTCTTTAGTTATCAAATAGACTGAAGATTCTTTCATCTGTCATTAAAATGGCAGCAGTATTCAAACAAAAGACAATGACCTCGACATACAGGGGCTCCTGAGATTCAAGCAATTAAATAAGGAAACCCAGATTGCAGATGCTGTCTCCTGCTTTACATGTGTGATCCTCTGGCTGCTCTCGGAAGCCCAGCCCTTGCTCACGTGGGCATTTGAGTGAGCAGGTAGAGCCGAGTTAATTAAAATATCCAGCTCAGACTAACAAAGCATTTAAAAGTCTGAGTTAGTCATGTCCCTTCAGCGACCCGCCTGGCCAAGCGCCCCTTTGAAAGCTCGATGGATATTGTTTCTGTCAAGCATTAAATCCTTTCCCTCAAACAAACTTCCTTTGAATAGGCCATTGTTTTTCCTTCTGGATCAGTCCCTTTGTGGATTGATACACGAATAACTAAAAGCTGATGAATTGGTATTGTAAATTTATTTTTAAAAAATAATAATTATCCCCTGGCACCTCTACTCCTTTGAGAAGTTGGATGAGCTACACGTTCCCTGCTCACCTTGTCCTCAGGAGGTCAGAGCTGCACTGGGAGCTCCAGGTGATCCGTCTCAAACAGCGTTTCAGGAAAGATGCTCCATGGACCTGGCACCTTTCCCAGGTGTTATAATGTAAAGGAGTTGGGGTGAGATGAAGTATGGAGGGTGTGTTAGGGGAAGTAGTAGTGGTTTGGTTGTGACCCACGAGCCTTGGCATTAACAGACACAACCACAGTTTCATTACTACTATGTAGCAGTTGTGTACTGGTAGGTCCTTATGAGAAACAGTACACATCATGTTAACAGCATAACCAAGGTTTGGTCACTTCAGAAATCTCATGTGTAAAGAAATCCCCATTTACTTTCAGGTGAACATCTCTTGTACAGGTGCCCTAGTCTTTACAACACAGGTACTGATCTCCTGCCCAGGATTCAGCCAGAGCTCTGTGTGTCCAAGCCCAGTCACCACAACAGACAGACTTCTTCCTTGTTGACAGACAGAGCTGGGAGCCAGAAGGATGCTGGTTTCACGCAGGCATTGGGTTCCCCTTACACCCCTTTCTCTTCTTTGCTCAATTTCACCATCACAGGTTTAAGCTAAACTGAAAAAGCTTCACCCTGATCGCTTCCCTAAGACATACAGACAAGTCTGATGCTTTATCGTTGTGTTATACCCTAGTCCAAACTGATTTGGTTCAGTAGCTCCTTCTGGCTTGCAGGGCTGGAAGATGTTTCAGCCCAGCGTGTGTGCACAAGGGACCAGGATGATGCTCGTGTGCCACACGCATGTGGCCGTGCTGTGCAGACGGAGCAAGGTCAGGTTGGGTTTGGGATCACAGGGACAGCCGGCTGCACTGCAGCACTGTCAGGCCTTCCCACAGGGATGCAGTGCCCGCTGTCCAGCACGGCCCACAGATCTTTGCCCAGCAAAGCATCTGAGCACATGTCGGAGATTTGAGGGTGGCAGCAGGTGTCTGAGGGCTTTTTTGACTCATAACAATTGTGCCATGTCTCTTCAGGAACAGTTTGCAGGGCTGGGCCTGCTCTGGACTTAAGGAGGAAAGATTTTAAGTTCTTGGGCAGCAGTTTGTGGATCAATGGAAACATAACTGGGATTTACCATTCCTGTTGTGTGCTCCTCTTTGTCCCCAAGCGCCTGTGGGCCAGCTCCAGCTGACAGCACGGGCAGCATTGGGTTTGTCCTCATCCCACACACATCCTTTCTCAAAATCAAAGTTTCCCATGGCTGGCCCCATTCAGTGGTTTCATGTTAATGGAGGGTTTGTGTGCTAGAAATGGTGGGGAAATAACTATTTTTCACATTGGTCTGCAACCTACTCCTGCAGCAGCTCTAAACAGGGGAGACCTGGAGAAGAACTGGGGTAACTGAGTGCTTGGTCCTGCGATAGAAGTGTGCTCCCAGCTTTGTATCGCTGCAAGCAAGCAAAGCACTTGGATGGGGCAGGTCCCTTCCCATCAGTGAGGCTTGTCATTATGGACTGAGGGCGAGGGATGATCCCCACACCTTGGATAAAATGGTGGAGCTTCACCAAGTCCTTTTGCAGAAACCAGTGGCTCAGATCTGAGGTTGATGTGCATCACTCCCGGGATCTGTGCAGCTTAACCCAGTCGGGCATGTTTTACTGCTGCTCTCTTAAACACCTCAGGGAGGCCCAAGTGCTGTGCCAGCAGTGTCACCTCAGCCCTGTCACTAATCCTGTCGCTTCCTTTCACGCTGCTTTATACTCTGCGAGTTGTTTGACGCCTCTTACTGTACTGCTGTGAACCCCTCCCGCTGGATCGCATGGATGAAGGAATTAGGTATATAAGTAACGTAGCCAGAGACTGTGCCATACGTAAGTAGAGCCTCTTTCAGAGCATGGCTGATATTGTGATGGTTGTAAATGGATTTGATTTTTTAATTATTATTTCTTTCTTTAATAATACTGTCTCCTCCTTCTCTTTTCAGGGTCCTCTTGGTCTGGATGGCAAACCAGTAAGTAGCACTGAGCACCAAACCTAGCAGGTCTTCATTCGTGCTGCTCTGCAATAGAGGGACAGGCTCTCATCTGTTCCTTGTTTATTTCTACTTCTATCTGTTTAGGAGACAACGTTTTATTTAGGAAAATTATTCTGTGGTCTGTAACACGTGCAAGTTTAAAAGCCAGGGGCTGGCTGGCACAACTGGAGTTGAGCTTTCCTTTACCTGTAAGCTCACCTTGAGTGCTGCTCTCCCTCCAGCACCAGCTCAGCTAGTGTAGGCTCTGCGCATGGGCCACAGAACAAATTTGGGAAATAAACTCCAGTAGCACCTTGGAAGAAGCAAAGCCAGTCACTTGGTTGAGTGCATCTGGCACTGCAAATCAGTATCATAAAAATAATTGTTCCCAAACTGGGTTTATTTGCCTCCAAAGGAGCCCAGGTGAGAAGTGCTTGAGAGTGGCTGGTATCCATGCAATGTTTGATGGAACAGCCTAGACATCACTTCATGAGTTGTTTGCTTGACTTTATTTTTGCTTGGAATACTTTGGGTGCTCAGGTGCTCCGCTCTCTTCTCACTTATTTTACAGAAACACAGACTTTTATATTTTTATGCTAGCTGAACAGTAGCCAGGTTTGATTCCTTTGGCTGCTCCAAGAAGCCACGTCTCTGTATTTCATGTCCTAGTCCTCTTCCCTTCCACCACGTTTGCTAGGGGACACCTTTTCAAGCTCTGGTCCTAAACCAACTGTGATTTTCCAAGTGGGCAATGAAAAAAATACTCCAAATACTTATTTCTAGCTGGTATTTTGTAATAGCTCTATATTGCTGTGGTTTGTTTTTATCCTAGCTTCCAAGATGAAAAATGTGAATTAGATCTAGAAATAACACACTAGAAAAGAAAAAATCCCAAGAAACTGGCCGGGCAGCTCATGCTGCTGCATTCAGAGCCTGGCTTGGATGAAAGAGCAGCACAAACCCCAGCCACACACTCCTGTGTGCACTGGCCTGTGTGCAGATGCATGTGGGTGCAAGTTGTGCCAAGGCAGGAGCGAGACCTCTGAGTGAGAGGGAGGGAGAATCTCAATGAAAAAGCCGACTTATCAAATGACCAAACTCCAACCAGAATGCTCATGATCTCTTCCATGAGAGCAAGGGGCTGTCAGCCTTGCTTAGAGCCAAAACGCCAGCAGGAGGGATGCTGCATGGGGATGCAGATGCTGCTGTTGGCCTCTCTGCTGACCTTCCCCCGCTGCATCATGTTTCAGCAGACACTGTGAATTGGGCTGAACCCCAAGATTCAGTATTTTTGTGTGCTGGAAGGAGGATGAGGAGCGGGCACATCAAAGTGTGGCTCTGCGGCTTCTCTTTGGGGCTGCAGTGTGTCTCTGCCTGCCTGTCTTACAGAAAGCTGCTTAGAGGGAAGATGACTTATGCCTTCAGCAAATAGGCCAAAGAAAGCAGCCCATCCTCCTTGTTTATTTCAAACAGATGTATAATTGTTGTAATGATATGCTGAGCATGTGTTTTTCTAGAGTGATTTAATGGTTCAAGAAATCTCTTGCATCTATTTAGAGTCACGTGTTTGCAAGTGGCTGTCACGCTGCCTGCCCTGCCCCGGTCCTTCTCCAGTCCTCTGTCCTGTCAAGAGCAGGCAGGACCTCAGTGGTGTGCTGCTCATGTGAAGCAGTATAGAGCTTAAAGTAATAGCACATATAACTTAAAATAAGAGTGACCTTGGCTTGGGATTGCCAGTTGATAAACGCGGTCTCCTTGGTTGCGATGTTGCGTGCACTGAGAACTCTGCTGTTTCTTGACTTGGATCCTTCTTGTATATTTCCAGGGACCTCCAGGACCAAAAGGGGAAAAGGTAAAGATTGCATTAATAATGCATGGCTTTTGAGGAAGCAGCCACGTATCCTCCTCCTGCTTGTAATTCTTTCTGTTTGGGTTACCCCCAGTACGCCAGCATGACTTCACCACTGGGTTTCATTGGGATGTGGAGTCATGACAGCAGGTTCTCGGGTTGCTCTTGGAAAAGGCCAAGGGAGGGGAGGGCAGAAAGAATTTGCAAAAATGTAGGATGAATAAGTATGGCTGTCGGGAACTAATCCCTTACGGGTTAGGCGAGTGCCATACGGCTCTCCTTGCTCTCCTCCAAGAGCTCCATCGCCCTGTGTTTGCATGACATCCTCCCACAAAACTCGAGCTGCCAAAGGAGGTCATTACTCTACTGGAAGTGATGTTAATCCTCACATGTGTAGGACATAAGTAGTTGCTAGGGGAGCCTTCGGGTTGGAAACAATCTGCTATTTCTCATTTATTATCTGTTTCATTGCCTGCCAGGGCAGAATCATTCCCTATTGTGTTGTCTTGAGCCCTTCTCCTCACTGAGTTTGAACACGTTAAGCAATAGGACTCGTCCCACTTCCCTTGTGTGCCCTTCCCGCGTCCGGCTGACCCCGTGCTCGGTCCTTCATCACTGAAATTGGAACTCTAATAGCTGACCCTTGCCTTTTTGCTTGACACACAGGGTGAAGCAGGGGACATCGGCCCGAGGGTGAGTAGTGACACAGCACGTTGATGTACTCCAAAATCTGGTTGGGTTTGGTCTCCACACCAAACAAGGCTTTGAGCAGCTCTGTGGCAGCAAACAGAGGTACCATAACTGTTCTGGGAACGCTTGAGTTTGCCATCAGAGCTCTCTGTGGTGGTGGTTTTCCTCGCTTTGACCACAGGGAAACGAGTTGAAAACCTTGAGGTACCTCATGAAGGGTTTTGCTTTTTACTGGTCTTTTCTATCCTGATTCCCCCTTCTGGTATCAGTGACAGACTCCCTGTTTCTCTTGAAGCTGTGCTCCCTATTCTCTGGCATTAGGGTGCCAATGCATGGTAGGAAGACTTGATGTCCATCCCAAAGAAAGGCCTGGCATAGTGTTCTGCCAGATGGAAAGTCCCTCACCTCTTGCTGAGCTACCTGCCTGGGAGCATAGGCTGCCTTTGATTGAAAATAAAGGCTTTAAAGTGACTGTATGACAAAGGAAAACTGTGATGGTAGCAATAATGTAATATCCTCTGTCAGGGATGAGGCAGGAGGGTTCACCACGAGGTCTGTGGTGTTTCCAAGGTGGGCTCTGTCACAGTGACAGGTGCAGTTGGCCATGGGTTACAGCACCTGCTGGTACTCCAAGGTGGGGATGTGCAGGGATGCTGGGGATGGGCCCCATGAAGAGGCTGGATTTGGAGCTGGCACCCAGCTCAGCTGGTAGGTTGCTGGAAATGGAGCCAGGACTTCAGTGGTTAATGTCTGGCAGAGATGCCTCAGAGTCATTTCTTTTCATCAGAGGCTGTGAAATCACTTTCTGAAGTCAGTGTTGTTTCTGTCCTTTCACCCAACCGCCTTGGGTGTCTTTGGAAATGTGACCCTTGGGCTCAGAGAGCCCCTAAAATTTCTCCAATAGATTCATGCCTTGCCTGGCTGAGGAGGGGCTCAGCATAAGGTCTCAACCTTGTCTAAGTACCCACCCACAGCTTCAGAAAAGGCTTTAAGAGGTGATTCAGCAGCACATGGGTGTGAGTTTTTGCTCCTCAGCCGGGGCTGTGGATGACTTCAGAGCTGGTAACTTGGGTGATACTGGAGGAGATGCTTGGGCTCCCAAACACCCCGTGGTCTGTACTGCTGGGATCTCACCTCCTGCCACGGCTCCTGTTTGCGCTGCGGGAGATGCTCTGGGGACAGGCTCCATCTGGACTCCCAGGAGTGGGTGCAAGCTCCCAAGGTAACACTTGTCATATGTTTTAATCTACTGATTAAAAATACATGGGTTTTTTTATCCTGAATTGCACTTGTCCAGATTTTTTAGGTTTATGTATGACTCTTTACACAAAACTAAGAAGAGGGCTCAGATGCAATTTGGGAGGAAAGGGGGAGAAGCACAAGTAGGTTTAACAACTGGTGCCTGGCTTTGAAAATAGCTCCCTTTACGTCTCCAGACGCTCTGGGTTGTGGATTGGATACAAAAATTCTTAATACCATCTGGCCCAGATTATTTTTTATATTTCCTAATTTAATCTATCTTCCTCCTCGAGTTTCAGGGGTGGCTTTGTTTAGCTGGTTTTGAAGGATGTGTCGCAGCAAATCAATGGGAGGATAAACAACTAGGAATACATCCAGTGCTGCCTCCCTCCTCAGTGCATCTGTCTACGGGAGGCGGATCGAGGATAGTCTGGGTCAGCAAGGGCAAAAAAGTTATCACTGGGCATGGTGGATGAAATGAGAGTAATGCTTGGGGTGCCTTTGGGGGGCTGTCTGCAGTGGAAGTGAGATGAAGGCAATTAGGGATTAGCTACTGAATATACTCGTGTCTGTGCTGCTTCTCTTTCTGTCTCCCATTAAACACCTGCCAGCAGTGGAGACATAAAGAGAGAGATTATTTCATGTGTTGAGTCCACCTCATGAAGATGTCAGGGGGCAGTTTTGGAGAGCTGGGGAAGGACTTCACGCTGGGTTGTCTTCAGCACTGAATGCCAGTGCTTGCTATGGCATCAGGGAGCCTGTTGCACAGCCCCACCGAGGTGGGATGGGGAATAACTGGGTTCACATACACAGATAAGTGTGTTTACAGGGAGAAACTGAGAGCAAACATCCTCTCTGCTCTGGGGAGGAGAAGGATTTGAAGCAGGGTACTGCCAAAGCCAGGACAGCTGTGCCCTGATGTTTGTGCTTGCATTTATCTCTTAAAAATCAAATGTGTCGTTATACCTCTGAAAAGGCCTGTTTTTATAAGCCAGGCTTGCTCCCTGAGCTGGCACTGGGATGACTCTGGGTTTATTGCCTTAGCTTGGGCGATACTGTCCTTACTCATGGTTCAGATGTTTAGACAACTGGTGGGGTTGATGGATTTTTGCATGTCTAGGCTAGTGGATGCACAGTGCGTGCAGCTGCAGTGCTGGGTTTGCTCTCGTGCTCTTGAGAGGGAGAAAAGGGGCTTCAGCCTGTGAGAGATGCTTTTGTCTGCAGCGGCCTGTGCCTGCTTGATGGCCAGCACCCATGGAGATGGTACCAGTAGCGTGTCCTGCTCCGTGGGCTTATCTGAAAATCCCACTTCATGCTCTTGTGTATCTTCCTGCACATATGAAGCCATACAACTAGGTCCTTTGGGTCTGCCACAAACCCTTTGCTCTCAGTAGAGCCTTTTTGGTGTTCTCTGTTGTATCTGGAGAGCCTCGCCAAGCACAAGAGCTCTGTGTTAACTTCAGTGTGGCATCATCTTGCTTTTTTAAAAATCTCAGGATTTCAGTGTTATTCCTCCCCAAACCAGATGTATTTAGGTGAGCTAAAGCCCCTCTGTACAGCTTGGAGGGGGGAAACCACCCCTTGGGGGAGTTACTTTCCAGGATTGATTACTTTTTTCTTCCCACTTTGCTTTCCCCCTCCCTTTCCAAGAAAACTGAGTTAAAATACCTGTGCCTGATGCCCTGGGCACACTCACTGCTAAGCCTGCCCTGGGAGGCTGGGCAGAAGGTGGGCTTGCCTAGACAGTATTTATCCCCAAACTAAAGTTTGGGGTTACGTGTTCTTTGCCTGGGAGGTTTAAAAGCTCTCTGGACAATGCAGACAAGAGGCTTGTTTCTTAGAAACTTCTGAAAATTTTCCTGGAATATGGACTGTGTGTTCCCATGGGGCTTCCCACAGCTTTGCTCCATCCCTTTGGTCCTCCTGTGGATGTGTGCAGGGATGGACCAGGGGAAAAGAGAGGCAGGCAGTGTCCTGAGAAAGGAAATGTCTTGCTGCCTCTCCCTGGATAGATAACTGGAGAGGCTAAAAGACAATAGCAATGACTATTGACATGGCCTGAACACATTGTTTTTGCATCATATAAATCTGGGAGATTTATCTGCACTTTGCAGGCTGGGGAATACATCAGTATTCATTTTGGCCTCTGGAAAAAAAATAATATTCTGTCTTCAGGAGAAATGCTGGGGTAGATCCCTTGTGGGGGTTACTGGAATAATGCTCCTCATTCTGCAGAAAGCCCTGCAGTTGGGGAATCCTCTGCACCCCAGCTGCTTTGAATGTCCTATTGTGCAGTAAACTATCGAAGATACTTCATCCCCTCTGTCTGTTTACTGCTCACCAAGCTCCAGAGCATCCACTGGTTAAAACAACTGCTGTTGGCTACCTGGAGTATTCCTGCCACATCCAGCAGTTAATTTTCAAAGGGAAAGAAAGTTACATACTGTCACAGCCTTTAAAACTCACTCTGCTGAGCTTTCATCCTCAATTCTTGCTCTTTCCTCTCTGCTTCACCTGGCCAGATGGTATTTCCCCGGCTCAATCACGGATTTCTGGCTAACGATCAGCTTGTCTTTAGCCGGCGAGTGCTCAAGGTAGATGGATCAGCTCTCCTGCTGCTGGTTTGCTGTGGTTCTTTGAGTTAATTTGGTTTCTTCTTTCATGTTGGAAGTGTGCAATTGGTATTTTAAATCATCACTATGTTGAGGTGCTTGTTGGGAGCATGCTTGAGTGGAGGCCCATGGGGATTTAGAGGGAGTTTTGTCAAAGTGGAGGGACTCAAGTGATGGATTTCAGCATTTGGTCCTTTGCTGTTTGATTCCCAATTCTCACCATGTTTTACAAATGTTCCTATGAGCGTTGCTGGTATTGTAAAATGAAATGCATTAAAACTGAAGTCGTCTAAATCCTCATACTCTAAAAGTGACGTTTTAATTGGGAAAAATTCAGTGGGAGCCTCTTGGCTTGGCATAATTGGATGCAGGGCTCAGCATTTGCAAAAGGATTTTTTTTTTTTTTTAAAGCTATGCAAGTGATTTAGGAGCCCAGATCTTGTTGAAAGGCCGTAGGATTTGTGCTGCTAAGTCACTTAAGGACTTCTGAAAATCCCACACTCGTCCCTGATTTGAGGGTGGACCACATATTAAATACAGTCCTCGTACTGCCTCGGTGGTAACCCTTCCAGATGTTCCTAAAACACTTACAAGATGGTCTTTCCATGAGGCTTCCCATTGTGCGGCCGCATGGACGTGCCCAGCCACAGCCCCAGGGCTGGGATGCAGCAGGACATTGGGGAGCCGCTAACTGGGTGCTGGAACCTCCTGGGGTGCTCCCCTCTGGTGCAGGCAACTACTGACCCTTCACATGGATACTGCTGCTGCTTCCTTTGCATCCAAGCACTGCTGGATGTTAATACATGACCTTGGCTGTATTTAAAGGATAGTACTAAGAGCTGTGGTGTTTTGTGGAGGGGAGGGTTTGGTGTAGTGCACTGAGCTATGGGAGTGTGTGCATGCTCTGTGCCAGCATGTCGTTGCTTCTGGGCTGTTTCTGGGTGCTGTCAAATTGGTGCTTTCCATACAGATGGTTGCTGGGCAAGGGCTTAATGAGATAACCCCTCCCTTGGAAGGCACTCAGCAAAATCCTGGTTAAGGAACTGGACCCAAAGGGCATAAGTCAGCCCCAGGCTCACTTCCAGCCTTCCCCTTTGGAAGCTGGAGTTCAAGTTCCCTGGTACAGCGGAGATCAAGATGCTGGTGCCCCAGGGATGCAGCATGTGTGTCATGGGCACCTCACGGCCACTGCTTGCCAACGCCTCTTCACCTCACCATGTCTGTATGAACTTCTTCCAGGGTGACCAAGGTCGAGATGGAGCCACTGGCCCCCCTGGTCCTCCAGGACTCCCAGGTGCCCGGGGGCCTCCCGGTGACACAGGGAAAGATGGCCCAAGAGGACCTCCAGGCCCCCCTGTAAGGATGGGAGATGTGCAGTGAGCATGTGCTAGGGCAGCTCCCACCCCAGCAAGGGAGAGGAGGGTGAAGGGTGTCCCCTTCCCTGGTGCTGCCGCACCAACCGCTGGATCCCCAGCCTGAGCCAGCAGTTGGGCCCTGATGGCTACTCATATGGCAAAGCTTTGGGGTGTGGGGACAAGGGAGCAGGAAGGGGGTCTTCCATCTTCTGTTTTGGAGCACAGAGCTGGACCTGGAGCTTGTATTTGCAGGTGCTGTTGTAACTCAGAGAGCCCAGAGGAGATCTCTTCCCTGATCCGCAGCCTTTGGATGACCTGTTGCAAACCTCCAGATCACTGGCAATTTATTTAATTTAAAAAATAGGCTAAAATGTAATGGTGCTGAGCATTGGGATTCTTGCTGAGTAGCTTGGAGAAGGAGGGGTAATAGTGTCAACACTGGTGTTTGTACTTTTTCAGGGTTTCAAAGGTGAGCCAGGAGAAGACGGCCTCACGGTTAGTATTGCCCAGAAGTATCCCTGTGTGTGTGCCCCTTGCCCCCACCTCACTTTACATCACCCTTCAGCTCCCTGCAGCAAGTGGGTTTGTCTTGATACTTATAGAGGCCAAAAAAACCAACCCCGTGGGAAGTTATAAATGCCCCCAAATGGATGTTTGTCCAGGGGTACCTGTGCCCTGGGGAGAAAAGAGGCCAGTCTTGGTCCCCTTGGCTCTCCTGGAGAGATGTGCTGCTTCTGTATCCTCTGCTGCTCTAAAGCCTCCTGGCTTTGTCAGACCAGTTCACTAAGGTCTAGGTTGGATAAAAAGGGAGTTACGTATAATTTTTATATGTAAAATATACAAGCCATGAAAGAATGTTTATTATTTACTGGGAGCAGAGAGAACTTGTGGCTGTATTTGTAAGGGAAGGGGGGAAGTTGGCATCTGCGCTGGTTTTCTTCGTGGAGATTAGAAGTATCCTTGGAAGGATTGTTATCCTGTTACACCCTGTTGTCAAACAAGCACAGCAACTACTCTTATGTTCCACAGGGTGCCAGGGGACCTCCAGGACCAAAGGTGGGTAATGTGCAATTTCTTACCTCTCTAATTGCAACACAAATTCTTTAAAGACTGCTGCACAAAGGAGGTGGAGATGAAGATAGGGGCTTACAGTCACATGTATTGATCAGGTATAGGATTGCAGCATTAACCACTTATCTGGGGCTGCAAATGTTCTGGGTATGTCCCCTGTTCAGGTATTGCAGCCACAGCCCATGAAACAGGGCTGGGGGAGACATGGGGGACTGGAAGCTGGCGTGCTGTGGGAATGTGCTTTCTTGCATTTAGAGGGGGAGAAAGATGATCAGCACAACCCAGGTGTTTTAATTTTACAAATAATTTTGACTATCTGTACAATTGGTCTTATTTTCTGCTACATCCCTAAACTTCATTCTCTTCTGTTGCTGTCAAAGGGTGAGCCCGGTATCCAAGGGAAGAAGGTAAAATGCTGGTTATTTTGGGGTTTGTTTGTTTTTTCCTTTGCTTTGCTCTGTGCTCAACAAGGGAAACCATTGTCATGGCCATAGCTGTCCATACCAGGCCCTTCCTTGTGTTTCCCAGGTTCTCTCACGCATGCGACCCCGAGGCAGGGGCACGGCTGTGCCTGCAGCCTGCTTTTCATTATCACAAGCCAGAAGCTGTGATCACATCTGCCCAACAGACAAAGAATAACACAGCAAATGCCAACCAAAGCAGAAGGTGTTGAGCCCTTTCACTCCAATAATTCAAGCTGAACTGGGAGGTGCCTGGAGGGTGTTGTCTCCCCAGGGGCCCTTGGGGTGGGTTTTATGAGGTTCCTGGGACAGGCATCGCCACGCAGCACGCTGGTCTTGTGGGGATTGCCCACCCTCTTAAGGACAGGGATGCTGCTTAGGCCAGGCGTTGGGAGACTGCTGGAGATTCTTGTGTGCAAGCTCTCTGTGTTTTCCTCTGCTGATACCATTAAGTGGTGGATAAATCACTGTCTCTAACTGGAGTTAAAGCGCTGACAGGGCCCGGACTCCCCTCCTTACTGCTTGGCCCAAACCAGCTGTGGCTGTGGGGCCTTTTCAGGGCAGAATTTGGCTTTAAAGGTTTTGTAACTGGCCGGCAAAATTGACCTGTTCAGCACCTATGAAGTGGTTTTACTCCAGGAGAACAACAAAGCGTGAGAAGTGGAACAAGAAAATCTCCTCCTGGCAGATGGATGTCATGGTGACATGTCATGAAGTCCATGGGGATGGGCGGAAGCTTGCAGGGGGTATTTGAGACCCAAAAAGTCTAAATGGATCAAATACCTAATTCCTATTGAAGGTGGGAGAGCCCCTTCCCTAGGGCCCATTGTAAGCAGCTTCTGGGAGATGTTCATCCACCTCCCTGGAAGCAAGAGGGGCAGAGGCAAAGCTGGGTGGTGGGAGCAGGGGACTGTGATGGAGGCTCCTGGGTTCCATGTCACAGCTTTCCCCTGACCTCCTGGAAACCCAAGTGGGTCTCAGTTCTGTGCAACACTCAATGGGGCCAAATGTAGTGTTAGAACCTGATCATAAGTGTGTGCAAGTTCTTTGTATTTCACTTTTTATATTTTATTTCTTCAGGGTGATGATGGGATCCCTGGGGAACCAGGACTTATGGGCCCTAAGGTACGTTCTGCTCTGTGTCCATCTCATGTATCTGCTTGAATCACAGAACAGCCTTGGCAGCATCTTTTGCTGTTTCCTTTGCACAGTAGCACAACTGGGGCAGGTTGAGAAGCCCAATTTCTCCCCTGACATGGAAAACCAACAAAAATATGAGAAAGAGAAGCACAACACACCCCTCTGCCACAGTAGGACCGCCCAAGAGAAGTTTGTAAACAAAGCTTGTCCACTGCAGCAGAGAACTGCTCTTTAGAGGCTCCTCTTGCATAAGCAGACTGGGAAGGGTCGCTGGGGGTGGTCCAGAGCTGGGGTTCAGGATGTGGGTTTGCACATCCCATCAGGGGCAGCTGGGTCTCTGTGAGAGCCTCCTCCAGCCCCTGCAGTTTTGGGGCTAACTTGGCAGCTGAACATACCACTCCTGGCCCAGCTAAGCCCAAAACCTTCACTTTTATCTCAAAACCTCTCCTTTTGCAACATGACAAAAGGGCTTTGCTCACTCAGGTCTGTGGAAGTAAAGATAACGCAAGGGATCTCTAACCTGGAGGAACTGCTTCCATCCGGCGTGTACAGCGTTTGTTTTGGTTGTCTTGTTTTCAGGGAGAAAAAGGAAGCACGGGGCCCAGGGGAGAAAACGGCACGGCTGGCTTCCCAGGGCACAAGGTAAATGCAAGTCTGTTAGCTGAGGGCCTGGGTGCAGAGCTGCTGGGGCTGGGGGTTTCAGCTGGGTTCGGTGCTTTAAGTCTTCACTCCCCAAAAGGCTCGTAACGTGCCCAAACGCATCAAAATGAGCATGTCGGGAAGTATTTTACCTTTTCCTGGTGATTTAAAAGCAGGGTTCAAGCAGACACTAGCAGGTTTTAAAATTGCCTCCTTGTGTGGTTTTCACTGAATTTCCTCTTTCCCCCCACGAGAGCTAAACCTCTGATCACGCTTGATCCGATACATTGATGCCCGTGGTATCGGTTCAAACCCCAGAGCACTTACACACTGTCCTGTTCCTCTGACCTTCATTACTGCCAAGAGATGTAATGAGACAGTTGTGATATGCTAAACAGTGATGATGAGACCTGGACAGCACTCATGGGGCTGTTACTTATCTACTTATCCCCTCAGCTGCTTCTTATTTAGTAGGATCTGTCTCCAGTTGTGGTTTCTATACTGAGCTGTGGCTCCTCAGTGGGCAAGAAGCTCTAGGACTAAGATGCCCCTTACCCAAAAGTCGAGAACCATAGTAGCAGTGCGGGTTTCTTTCCCCAGGGATCTGCTGAGTTGAGTTTTCCCATGGAGAGTCTTTGCATTTATACCATATTTTTCCTTTTTGGAGGGTTTTAATTTGGCCAGAAAATAGATTTTCACGAGTATGGCAAAACTGTACATTGTTTGTATGGTTGTTTTTTGAACCCTGAACTTAATTTCATGTCACTGCTGTGAGAGCACTGCAGCTTTCCAAAGCTTCCTAACATTCAAAAAATAAATAAAAAAGGGGGGTGGGAGGGAAGGGGAAAAAAGAGGAAAAAATAAAAGGAGGGGGAGGAAAAATTTGGCACAGCCCTTTTCCTAAAACACGCCCTCAAAAATGGTTTTAACATGTTGGCTGAAACTTTCCACATGCAAAATTCAGCCTAAAGCAAAGAGAGAGCCATGTGAAACCAGCACAAAGAGCCCAGCTTGGCACGCTCGGAGCACACAGCGGAGCCAGGGAGTGGCACGGCACATCGCTGTTCCGGGGAGCTCAGCCCCGCACGGGCCACCCTGCTCCCTCTTGCCATGAGACCTCTTCCTACCCTCAGCTGGCTCGCAGCGCTGCCTTTGCTCTGAGGGCAAACCTTTGCGCTCCGGAAGTTGCTCCTTGCTGGTGCTGAATCTCAAACCTATCTAGGCATCTCTCCTAGTTACACTGTTTTTAAGATAAATATCCTGTGTTTTCCTCCGTGTCTTTGAACTAAAAATGTGATTTTTGATTTTCAGGGGGAACCCGGTGAGAAGGGAGGCATCGGCTCCATCGGACCCCGGGTAGGGATGCTCAGGGCTCTGCTTTCTCTGTGGAGTTGCACAAAGGGGCTGGAGGGCAAATCCTATGAGGAGTGGCTGAGGGAGCTGGGGGTGTTCAGCCTGGAGAAGAGGAGGCTGAGGGGAGACCTTATCACCACCTGCAGTTAACTGAAAGGAGGGTATAGAGGGTCTCTTCAGCAAGATGACAGGAGACAGGACAAGGGGAAATGGCCTCAAGCTGCTCCAGGGCAGGGTCAGATCAGATGTTAGGAAAAAATTTTTCACTAGAAAGAGTTGTCAGGGCCTGGAACAGGCTGCCCAGGGAGGGGGCTGAGTCACCATCCCTGGGTGTGTTCAACAGATGGGGAGATGAGGTGCTCAGGGATCTGGTTTAGCTTAAGATGGGAACAGTTGGACTTGATGATCTTAAAGGACTTTTCCAACTGTTCCAACTGTTTGCCCCTCTCTGAGCAGTCACATTCTCCAGCACCTCTCTCTGTGGAGTTTGTAGCTGAGTGGCTTTGGGGTCCTTTGGTGCTAGATAATGGAGATGGTGCATATTAAAAGAAATCATTACATGGCTACCCCACGCTGCCAGGGGAGAGATAGCTCTGGGAAATGTACTCAAGTCCCATTTTCTTATCAGCGTGACCATCCTGTGAGCCCTCTTTTTTGCAGAAGAGAAGCTGTACTAGGATAATCAAGTGGGGGTTGCAATGCACTTCTCAGTTACACAATTTCAGGTCTGGCTGAAGCACATTTCAATGCTCAGACTAGGGATTGATTAAACTGATGGGGTCTGTAAGGTAATAACCCCCAAACACCTGGAGGTCAGGTCTTGGCTTTCATACCACCTGCTTCTCTGGTGCTGCAAAACCCAAATAGGATTCATCTCTGGTTGCAGGGTCCCCCTGGCCTAAAAGGGGAACAAGGTGACACTGTGGTGATTGACTATGACGGCCGAATCCTGGATGCACTCAAGGTAAGCCCCGCACCAAGGCCATACTGAATCCTGTGGGTTAATGGGAAGGGACTGAAAAACTGCCACCCTGATGTTGTGGCACTGTGTCTGCCCACATCCTACTTCTCCTTCCCAAGATTTTGGCCTCAGCAGAGGTGGCCAGCAGGGAAGAGCTTATTGCATGAGGGTATTTAGGATGTACCAGTAAAAAAATGGTGACAGAATTGAGGCTGTGAACCTCGAGGGATGAGGATGTGGGGTGCGAGTTAATACCCTGCAGGTAAAAGCAGTGCAGCCTGTGACATACAAATACCTGAGGCAATGAGTGTGATCAGACAGAGTATGGCCATGGGGGGTTAATCCATAGCGTGGAGCTGTGGTTTCCACTGTCCATCCTCGGGAGCGGGGTCTCTCTGCAGGCAGCAAGAGGGATGTGGGAGGAAGGGGAACAGTGTCTGAGCCCCAACCTGCCCGACAAGGCAGCACCCTGCCATTCTCACTAAGATTAAAGAAGCCATATAGAATAAATACTTAATTACAGACACATTTGAGAACCATCCTAATTGTTTTATAACAGGCTGCAGGGATACACAAAGTGATGGTAATTACCGTTGGGCAGATGTCTGCACGGCATGCAGCTTTGTGAGTGGAGACTGGGGAGCACAGTGGTTGGAGAGGCTCCATCAAACGTCTGGAGATGTCAGATGCAGGGCCCAGCCCCTCTGCATGGGGAGGTTGAGGGGCACGTCAACAGATGTAGCTAATTTTGCTGTTTTCTGGCTTATTTTAACTGGTTTTTGGTGTTTGTTCACTGACCTGTCCTGTGGATGGAGCTTTGGGAAGAGGTGACTTTACAGAGTGTGATTAAACATAACTGTGTTGGAGTGTGCAATCGTGGAATGAGGTGCATGGGCATGGGATATGGATTTGGTTTTCAGCTCAGCCAGGTCTTGCTGCTTGGGATAGATAATTGGCAAGTTGCAAAGTATGTTTGCCCTGAAGCAGCTCACGGTCTACACCCAGCAGTGCCCAGGAAAAACAGCTCCCTTGAGCGTGCACGGCTCTTGGGCCACTAGTGCTCACACAAACTCCTTCCTTTCCCCTCTTTAATCACACCTCACTGCCCGGGTGTTGCTGTTCGTAGCAGGATGCTTCTCCCTAGCCTGGCTGGCTGGAGGGAGGGAAAGGGGGGTGGGACACAAAACCAACCACCAGATCTGGGGCCGCACCTCTGGCTTGAGGCCTTTCGCCTCTGAACACGGGTACTGCTGCACCTGTACACCCAGCTGGCTCGGGTTGGGTTTTCCTTTGCGTGACCAGCCCCTGTGTAAGCAGAGTTTGTCGTTCAGTGTCTCTTGTGGGTCGTGGCTGGGAGCTGCTCCCAGTCCTGTCGTGCTCATGCCCAGTTTGTTTGCTGTGTTTCAGGGTTCACCAGGTCCCCCAGGCCCACCAGGCCCCCAAGGTGCTCCAGGTCCCAAGGTGAGCCGGCCTCTGCTGTGCAGACGGTGTTTCCTCATGAGTGACGCGGTTGTGTTTGGCTCTGCATATCATGAGAGCCTCCCAAGCCAAAATAAGGCAGACAACGCGGGCTGCAGGGCTTCTGATGCTTCTTCAGGCTGAGAAGGGAGGTTTATGCACAGAAGTCAAGGTTTTGTTGGCCTTTCTTTGGTCTCCAGCCTTTTCCCAGATACAAATCCACTCCCCATCCCACCTGACGGGTGAAATCCCAGCCCCTTCAAGATTTCCTTGTGGCACGTGGCACAAGTCAAGAGTTGTGAGGAGGGGCAGGCGGGCCCAAAAGCCGTGCTGAGCTGCCCTCCACCCCTATCCCCCCGTGCAGCTCTTGCTGCCCTGCTGCCATGTCCAGGCAGGACTGCGCTGTCCTCCTGCCTCCCAGGCCATAGCCCGTAACCTTCGCTCAGCTGTAGTTTTTCAAGAGCAATTTAACTTGTGGAAAAGCCTCTCTTGGAAGAATGGAAGGGTGTGGGGTAATGGTGCCTATCAAAGATGTCTGTGCCACACAAATTTAGGCGAGCTGGAAACGCCAGCCCATCGCTGAAACCCCCTTGCCACCACCCCTGAGCACGGTGATGCCAACCCACAGCCACAGCAGATGATATGTGCCTCTAACTCCTTGCAAAACACTGTTCCGGTTCCACTTACCCACGGGCTCCCTCTCTTTGTGTCGCTTCAGGGAGAGCTGGGCTTGCCGGGCCTGCCCGGGCTGGACGGTGAAAAGGTGCGTTGGGAATGGCTGGAGGGAGTGAGACCTCGCAGGAGCTGAGCTAAAAAGTTGTTGTTCGTGTGTCTGTGGGAGCTGCCACTGCTAAAAGCAAATCTCAGCCTGCTGGGAGCAGGCTTTGCCCTGTGACAGCAGCAGTGAAATGGCAGAAATGGCTGTTGGGGAGGGGGATGTAACAGTTTTCTCCAAACTGAATTGTTTTCTGTACCCTTGCAGGGTCCCAAAGGAGCGAAGGGTGACCAAGGCAACGCAGGGATCACAGGACAGAAAGGAGAGAAAGGAGAAACGGGCTTATTGGGCCCACCGGTATGTCCCTCCTGGTCCTGTGCATCTGCTGCTCGGTCCTTCGATGGATTCACTGCTGTCAGTGCTGAGTCTGTGCCTGGTTTGCTGATCTAAGCAGTGGTGTATTTATGCTGCGTTACTGGAGGTGTTCAAGGTTGGACAGGGCTCTGGGCAACCTTGTGTAGATCCAGGACTGGAGGTCGGTGGCCCAGCCTGTGGCAGGGGGGTTAGAACTCTGTGGTCCTTGGGGTCCCTTCCAACCCAGACCATTCTGTGATTCTACTGCAGAGCTGGGGGATGTGTGAGCTTTGAATTTTCTTTGCTAACACTGCTGATAACGGCTTATTCAGAAGGTGACCCAAGCCAGAAGCAAGGAGAAAACAATCATGTCCCCTGGGGCTGCACATGGGCTTTGGTTGGGCCAAAGATGGAGTTTGGAGGGAGACAAAATGCATTTTTCTCCCTTGTTTTTCTTTCCTGGAAGACACACATCATCAGCATTATGCTTTTATCTTCCAGGGAGCAGAAGGGCCAAGGGGAGACAAAGGAGAGAAGGGAGACACTGGCTCACCATGTCTACAGAATAATCATGTAAGATCTTGGCAATGTGAAGGCTCTTCCATGACATGGGGTCTGGTGCAGTTTAGGGGGTGCAGGCCGGAGCTGATGTATCCACATCCATCAGCAGAGAGGAGAGAAGCCCAACTGCTTTCTCCAAGGACTTGCAGACAGATCTAAAAGGGGTTTATTTGTTGGGGAAGGAACTTTGCACCCTTGACACCACAAAGCGACTTTGTTTTGCACTGGTAGTCAAGATACTAGGCGCTGCTGGTGTAATCCTGTTTTGTTCTAAGAACAAACCATTGAAGTTTTCCAGCATCTCTGCATCCTTTTCCCCTTATTCCCACCTCTGGGTGGGATTGGATAGTTTTTTATTAATGACACGAGGGGTCTAATGTTGTTCTGTGTTTGGGGGGGATTATTAGTTGTGGGGTTTGGGTTTTTACGGGTTTTCTGGCTGGTTGATATTTGGTTTGTTGGGGTTTTTTAATTGGGAAGGCTGGTTCACTCTGCTCTGTGTAGAAGATCACATCGTTTCCCAATACATCTATTTAGCAACTGGCACATACACCGAGTGGCCTGGGTCACACCTCCCGTTTCAGAGGCTAGCTTGATTCATATGCTTATTAAAGTTGATTTATAAATCCTACAACCAACTAACTCCTTGATTAGCAGGTATTTTTTTATTAACTCAGAGGGCATTAAAAGATGGTTCTGGGCCATGGGAGGTTTCCATTCCCAAACTGTCATCTCTCTCTGCCCTGCCTCACTAATGTGCCTTTAATTCCCTTCCACAGATCAACCCTGAGCCTGGACCCCCTGGATTACCCGGCCCTATGGTAGGACTCTGGGAAGTGGCTCATGCAACTGCACATTGGGATTAAGGATGAGGATGTTAAGGACACTGTTTACTGGTGTCACCTTCAGAGAGGTGGAAGTGGCTGATTATGGAGAGCGTATTGGCATCAGTGGCAGGGTTTGCAAATATTCCAGTTGCTCCTTGGGATGGGGGAGATAAAACCCTGTGGGCTGGGAAAACCCCCACAATGTTGGCTTTATTCCCACAAATCTGGCCTGGTCAGGGACTTTTTGCCATTGACTGAAGCAGGAGAGCAGGTGGGTGGTGATGAACACATGGAGTGTTCTTGATACAGGTGCCTGAGGTGTTTGGTACCTATGATGCTCCTAAAAGCTGAGGAGCTGCCAGGAGCGTCAGGAAGGTCAGGATGCCACTGCTGTGTCTGAGAGGCACCTGGAGAGACCCCGCTTCAAGCCCAGACCACCTTCCAGGCAGCGTTCATAATCTAGGGGTGTCCCCTGCCCAGGATCAGAGGGCTGTGGTGACATGGTACCCCCCTCTCCAAGCTGCCACTTTCTTCAGCAAAGCTCTTGCTGGGCTCACTCCCCAAAGCTCGTGTTGCAGAGCTTTATTGACTGCAAAGTGGTCCTTTCAGCTCCTCTTCCCCTCTGATTTGATGTCAAAGAACCAAATCAACTGCCACCTGTCTTGGAAAGAAAGATCTGGCTGCTGTCAGCCCATCATTCGAGCAAGGAATAGTTTGGGAAGCGAACTTTGAGGTTTGGGGTTTTTTTTAATTCTGTTTTTTAAATGCACCATTGTCTTTCCCACAGGGTCCTCCAGGAATCCAGGGGCCTAAAGTAAGTCCATAAATGAAATGTCACCCACTGTTTCCAGGCTGCCAGTGCATTATTTACAGGCTCACAAAGGCCTGTCAGCTCTTGGGACTGGTGTTTTTGTGACTGTTTGTGACAACACATCCCTTGGTGATGCAGTTCAGCATTTGGAGGTTTGGAAAACAAGCCGCTTTTCCTTCCAAACACATTTCCAGTCCTAAATCCTCCTCCAGCCTGGAGTTCTGAGGGCCAGCAGCACATGTGAGTCAGGGTTTCCAAACCCACAGGCTTAAACCTGTATGTTCAACTATTTTATGGTCCAGTCAGGAGGAAAATGTTAATGGTAGTGGGGGTAGAAGTGTCCCAGAGGTGTGGTAGGACGCAGCAGATGCACAGGGTGGCCATCCTGGGCAGAGCTGCCACATCTTCTTGGTTGATTCCCTTTTATTTACACAGGGCTTGGACGGTGCCAAGGGAGAAAAAGGTGACAGCGGTGAGAAGGGGGAGCACGGTGACACTGGACCTGCTGTGAGTCCTCTTCCCAAACCTCATTTCTGGCTGCTGCCAGCAAACCTGCCTTACAGCACCTGCCTCTTTCTCCTTCAGGGTCTCCCTGGTGCTCCAGGGCTCATCGGTTTACCCGGTACCAAAGGAGAGAAGGTAACTAATTATCTGGGTGGGAAAGGAGCAGTGACACAGCAGTGTGACCCTGAAACCAGGGCTCCTCTCCACTCTGGGGGCCAGCCTGCGCTGGTGCTGCTGTAGTATTTCACCAACTAGACATTAAGTTTGCCTGCAGCACCAAACTCAACATCTTAATTTTTGTTTTTACAACTGCAGGGAAAGCCAGGGGAGCCCGGATTGGATGTGAGTATGGAAAACGGGGGTTGTGGTATGTAGAAACATGAAGCACATGCATGTAAAGGCCATCATATTGCTTGAGATCGTTGGAAAAATACATTGCTAAGGCTGTATAGGGTGTTTTTACCCTACACACCGTGCCTGTGGGACTATGTCTGGAGGAAAGGGCTTAACTCGGGCCGGATGCCAGACTCCTTCCCCACCACACAGTGGTAACCACTCCACTGAAGATGCCACAGGGGTTTCCCTCTCTAATTGAGAGTATTTGTATTGAATTCAGTGAAATGAAAATCTCCAATAGCTGTAATGTTACTGGGGTATGGTAAAGCCATTTCCCAAGGCAAACCATGGGGAGAAAATGTCATGTTCTTCCCCACGGGTGGATGGGTGATTGTTGGAGACTGCTCTTGTTGGACTGAGACGCTGGGACATTCGTGCACTAAACTTCCAAACTTTTTTTTCCTTTTCTTTTCCACCCAAAATTTGTCATGATAGGGTTTTCCAGGTCTCAGAGGAGAAAAAGGAGAGAGAAGTGAAAGAGGTGAGAAGGTGAGTGGGTTACGGCTCTGGAGATGCTCGTGGGGGTGGGATAGGCAGCGATGCTTGCCCTGGGTATTGGCTCCTCCCTAGCCCAGCAGTCTCTGGTCACTGCTGCAAGGCCAGTTCCATGGCACAGGTATCTCAGTGGCCACAGTGTAGGGCAGGATGTGCAGTTAATCCCTACCCACTTGGAAAGGCTTTCTGCAAGCCTGTCCCCTCCTGGCACAACCACTGTGGGGAAACAGAGCAGCCTGACAGCTCCAGCTTGTGAAAAATTGCCAGGTTTGGCTTATTGACCCTGAAAATGGATCCAAGGCAAAGGCTTTGTTGCAGATCTCCTTAAATAGAGAGGTTCCCAGCTGAGCACTGGGCAGTGGCTGGAAGCTGCTGGTCCCACTTATTGTCAGGTACCAACATGGCTTCTAGCAGAAACCCATCTTTCAGCTGCCTTGTTAGAAAACTGTCAATGCAAAGACCTCTGCTCAGCTTTGGTAGATGATTTTCAGGGCTTTAATTACTCGTTTGAGGTTGCACTAGTGCAGACATCCCTGCTCCGGGGGAGGTGTGGGGATCTGCAAGTGCTGTGCGAGTGAAAGGGGATGTCATGCCCCCCCTCCTGTTTCTGATGCTCTGCTGCTGCCTCAACAGGGTGAGCGAGGAGTACCGGGGAGAAAAGGAGCCAAAGGACAGAAGGGGGAACCAGGCCCCCCTGGATTGGATCAGCCTTGTCCTGTGGTACGTCTTTTATGTTGCTTATGCTAAGCGCGGGTTGCCAGGGCTGAAAAGGGTCGTGTAGCCAGGGGAAGGGAGGGAGGATTTGGTACTTTGTTAGTTTGCAGTAAATCAGAGCAGATGGTTATTGGTTTTTTTCACTTTTCTTAATGGTTGGTTTTATCTGCGCTGCTGGAAGTTCACTGCTGGCTGTAAGGGCTCCTCTCAGCCCTCTCTGGCCAGATGGAGCAAGCCACAGCAGTAAAAATAAAGACTCTTTCTGTAAAGACCTTCTTATTGTAGTCGGGAACAATGGGCTTCAGTAACACTCTTGAGGAGATTGTGTGCCCTGGTGAAGCTGCCAGTGTGGCTGTCGAGTACATTTGAGATTGGGGAGTCGTTCAGAGCAGTGATTGGGAGAGGCCATCTGAAAACACCAGCTCCATCCCTTCATCTCTGTGTGGTGAGCAAGGGACAAGCCCGGCTCCAGCTCTCCTGTGTGGGGAAGCAGGTTGGGGTAAACAGCATCCTAGTGCTGCTGTTGAAAAGCCATGTGTGAGCTGGAGCTCCCCAGGCTGCTGAAAAACGCCACTGGGAGAGGAGACCTGCCTGTTTCTCCCCAGGACAGAGCTTGTGGCTCAGTTCTGTCCCTTCTCAGCCGGGTCCCAGGCTGCCACCACGCAGTGGATATGCAGCAAAGCTTTCTGGGAAGCCCTGGGTGTTTGAGCCCAAGGAAGATGAATAATCCCAAGCTCACTTTCCTAAACCTCTCAGTCTTTTGATAGGGCCTGGGGAGGGAGGGTTGGGGGGACCTGTACTGGTTTGTAAGTTGTTATCTGGTCTGTTAAAATGCACCTTTTTGCATCACTGTTTTTCATGTAATGACTAAATCCAGAGAGAGATCCCTTCCCTAAAATGCTTTGGGGCTGCAGGGGGAAAATGGGATTTGTATCAACTACTGAACTGAAACTGCTCCAGTGTAGCTGTTACCCCTAAGTTCAGCTGCACCTAACTCACAGTACCTGCTCCAACATGCTCTGACACCCCTATTTGTTTTCCAAACACATGATCTCCTCTTGCCCCGCTGGCACAGCTATGGCAAAGCTGTCCCATGGCCCCACCACGCCAGCAAACGGCTCCTTCAGCCTTATGTGTGCTTTGTTTTGCTTGGAGACTGAATGTGAGCTAGTTAATTGTATCACTTCTGATGGATTACCTTTCCTCCCTCAACATGCTGGATGATTTAACCCCCGTCTTTCTCACTACGCCGTTACAAATGTGAGTCTCTGGTTCGTGTCCAGAAGATCTTTCCCAGATGACAGGCCCTACACGCCTGTGCACTCCCCATAAAACAACCCTGCTGACTTGCTGTGTCATCAGAAACAGAGGTGTACAGCTCTGGACCTGTCCTCCTCCACTGAAATGTGGGTGTCTGAGTAACTCCCGTGTCCTTTCTCGTTGTCACCAAGCAGTTATGTTTTCAAACAGGGAGGCCGTAGCAGTGCAGGCAGCAAAGGGGACCCAGGTTTCCCGGGCCTGGATGGGGTGAGCATGGCCTGCCCTTTGGCATCCAGAACCTGCTCGTGCTCTCGCATGGCTCGTGTGTTTCTGCTGTGCCAAGCGCTGCCGAGGAGCGGGTCCCTCCAGGGAGAGGAGGGACACCGGCAGCAAGGGCCTGTCACCTGGAGAAGGATGCCAGTGTGTTGTGCCTTTATCCTCCCAGTTGAATTACTGTAGAAGAGGAGCGCAAGCATGAGAGATCACAGCCAGGATGCTTGTTGCCCCTTGATAGCAGATGCTAAAACATGAGTTGTTGTTTCTCTCAGCACCTACAGCCTGGTGTGGGCCATGGGATTCCACACTGGTTTGGGTTGGAAGAGACTCTCTGGTGCCTGTGCTGCCACAGCACGATGAGGCCAGTTCCTGGCTGGGTCTCCTCCAAGGAGCAGCTGGCTCTGGGCACGGGGGTCACCAGCACCTGGGCATTTGCTGACTCAGCACACAGCATGGCCCACAGAACTCGGGTCAGAGTCCAGTAGTTGTGCAGGAAGGTTTGTGCTCCACTCCCCCAAAGGGCTTGGCACAACTAGCTAAAAGAGGTCATTGTCTGATTTTCATTTTTTTAACCATAGAAAATGCTGCCTGTTAGATGATTTGCAGTTGTCTCCAGAGAAACAAAAGGGCAGTGAGCTGTGTCTCTTTCAAAAACCTAAATTACTTTCAGATGTGTCAAGGAAACCAACTGCTAGCAGCAGGCCTGCTTCAACTCCCATATTTACTCCCCAGAGCTGTTGTCTCTCTCAAGTATCTCCCATCTTAACTATACAGAAACCACCAGACCTATCTGTATTGAAGGATTGTAATCTACGGTAGGTGGTTTCTCCAATATGTAACTACTGCACAGCTAGTTAGTAAAGCACTGGCAGACCTTCCTACTTAGGCACGTGAGGGGGGTTAATTGCATGTTGGTTGGGAGTGTCATCTTCATTCTCAGCTCATCCATGGGAGCACAAGCCTTACGCTCAGGTGGCAAAGCTCAGTTTAAGTTGGCAAGTCCTTTTGGAATCACTTGAGTGAGATGCATAGAAAGGTTTGGAGCTTTGGGAGGCCCAAATAGGTGTTTTGAGTACACAGGAAGGAGAGAAATCCCAGGGTAGAAATCAACCCTGTGCCCCTGGGTGTTAGGATTTGCTTTAGCAGCAGATCAGGATCTTTCTAGGTCAAAAAACTGCTCTGCACCTTGTTCCCCTCAGCCCTTCACCCCCAGGCAACGCTGGCAGATGTACGAGTTGCATGTTGGTTTTCTGGCTTGGTTTTTCTGTGGATAGCTACAAACCAAAATATTTACTGGTGTCAGCAGAAAAAATGTGTATGTTTTCTAACTAATGTTACAGGAAAGCATGAAAATAACTTGACCTGTTACACTAGGAGTAGCTGGAGAGGGTAACCTTACTTCACTGCATCTGTTTTATTGGCCAAAGGCTATTTTACATATAAAATCAATACAGAATACAAAAAAAATGTGATGACTGACATTTACAGTAAAAAAAATGTAAAAATGCATTTTGACCTACAGTTGCACTAAGCAGTTCCCCCCACTGCGTACGCATCCTCCTCGTGGCTTCCCACCCCTAGTGGAGGTGGCTCTGTGGGAAGGGTCGGTGCATGTGTGCTCTCTGCGGCGCTACATGCAGAAATTCATGCAATCAGAGATCCAAGAGCCTAAAAAAAAATCCAGCATCAGAAAAAGGCAGCTGAAGTCAGCTAGTTCTTCTAAAGTATCTTGAAAGGGTTGGTCACACATAGTCCATTCTCCTCTTCTTCTAAGGGGCTCCTTCCTTCTCAGGGTTTTCCTCCTGGTAAGCAAGCGCTTCTGGCTTTCAGATTTCTGTGTTTCTTCTATCTCCATCAGAAAAAGACAAATATTTTCACTCCCTTTAAATAGTCCACAACTCATCCTATTTCAATCAGTTCAGCAACTCACGATTCCCTAATGAAGCTACGGACTGCAGGATCAGATCTAACACAATCAGGAGATCATCTGGGGATAAAAAAAACGATCACACGGCCGCTCCCAAACTGCAAAGTACATGTATGCATCGTGCTTCTCAGATGTATTTGGTTAGAAAAACCACTACCTCATAAAGCAGGTTATAAAGTTAATTCACTGCAGTTCCCGATTTTTTACACTTGCTCACATTTTCTTTTCTGTTTAAAGGAAAAGGGAAGCATAGATTTGTGTCAGTGTTGGTTTTGGGGGTGTTAGATTTTTTCCCCAACCTGGGGTATACTCAGGTTTGTGTGGTGCATGGCACAGATTATACTGCCTGCGTGTTTATTTGTGTGCACAGTCAATGGGTTTTGCATGGTCATTAATGGTGCTGCTAAACCTTTCATGGTTGTGAGGACTGAGCTTCAGGTTTATGGGTCTGATTTAAGTCACTGTCAACAGGAATTAAATCTGTAAATTCACTTTTGCAGGGACCAGATGGACTGCCCATAGCAGGATGTTGGCATAAGGTATGGTAACAATAACTGTAAAGTCTTGAGTAATTCTGTGTGCTGCATGGCAATTGTTTAGCAACAGGTTATATGCCTGGCAGGCAGGTCCTGCCTGGGGGGAGTAGGGATCCATCCAGCTTCGTGTCTGGGACCCATGGCTGTAGCCTGGTGCTAGGAACACCACTCCAAACACTTGCTGAGCGTGGCAGTTGTTCTCGTTATGTCTGTTGGTAGCAATGCCTTCTTACAGGCTTGGCTTTCGTGATGGCCCAGGCGGTTTAGGAACCACCACTGCAGAACGTGCTCATGTGACTTACTCAGCCCATACCCTCTAGCTGAGACTTTCCCAGTGGGTTACCTCTTTTTCACAGATTACAAAACACTTATTTCCAAACAAAAGCTTTTCTGCCATTGTGATTGTAATCCACAACCACTACGCTGCTTCATGGCTGGGATCAGTACATCTGGGTGCAGGTGGCCAGGTAATTCATACTATCCTGTGCACCCCCAGCAGCCAGGGCTTGTAAGTGCTACAGAGCAGGAGAATGAGACGTATCCTCCCCGCTTAGGATGAGGGTTTGATCCAGACCCGGAGGAGGACGTTGTAACCTCATTCTCTGGGAACAAGGGTGTGACACTGAAGCTGAGTGGAATTACTAACCCAGCTGCAAACATGTGGTACAGGAACACAGTTCGAGTTAATAGCAAGCATGTTACTAACTAGTTGCAAACCCTCAGATAGAATGTGAGCATGCCCTTAGTGTATATAAGTGGTTTTTTGGTTCTGTGGTAAGTCATTTGGATGTGCTGTTAATATTAAAAGAAATCTGAGTGCCAGTCCTTGTAATATTAACAATAAGATCAGTGAGTGTACAGACTGGGGTGTTTCTCTTTGATTGAATCGTTTGTCTGTGTGTTCTTTTTCAGTGATCTCTAAGCATGAAGCACAACATGTAAATAATGTGATATATTTTGATCCTTTAAAATTTTTGTATAAAAAAAGGAAAAAAACCCAACCTTTCAACAGTAATATATTGACCTTTTTTTATACTGGATCCTGTCTTGTCATATATGGACTTTGAAAATACTGTAAAGCTCCCAAACCCATAAGACAAGCATGATAACATCAGGAACAGCATTCCAATCCTGCTAACCTTGCTGTGGGAACTAACAGTACTGAGATAGCGTGTGTTGCCTCGTGTGCCGCATCGCATGAAGGAGGGAGGAATCCCCATCCTGCTTTGGCTCTCAACTCTGTACTTGTATTGCACATGCACGTTTGAAAGGGTGAAAAAACCTGGCTGAAAACAAAGAAGAAAAAAAGGATGCAGCCCTAGACATGAAGCAAGCTGTGTTACACCAGCTGGTCACACTTGGGAAGGACTTGGAACTTGCAGAGGAAGCAAAGCTGAGCTCCGTTCGCTGCTGCCTGCTGCTGATACAATGGAAAGAGTCAATCTTTGGCTAACCAGAACAAACTTGACTACCTGTGTGGCTATTTCCACTTACTACCAAGAAAACCCTTTTAATCTCGAGAGGAAGCACCTCCAGATCCTGCTCTGTGGTCTGTGGCTGAAGATGTGCAAACCTTTGTTACCGTGGAACTCCAAATTCCCCACGAAACCTTCATTGTGGAATTTGAGAACACAAAAACCTGGCTGAGACTTTCAGCATGGAGTTGCAGGATGGGGGGGGCTGCTGAAGCCTTTTCTTAAACAACAGAGCACATTGTGTTGCTGGTGGTGCTCCCAAAACTTGGGGAGTTTGGAGTATTTAGTTGTCTTGGTTTGTAGGGTTCATTTGTGTTTGATTTTTCTTGGTTTACATGGTTTTAATGTAAACTCTGTGAGTCTGCACACTCCTGTCCCTCTTCCTTTTCTCCCCTTTTTTTTGGTCTCTTTAAATCATCTTATCACATCTCATGCAGGGCATGGCAATGAACCAAAAGGAGGATTATGGTTTTGCTATCTGCATATGGCATTGAGAGCAATTAAAAATTTGCAAACTATTCCACCATTCACATTTTTAAAGACGTTGGGGGGGGGGGGGGTTGGGGGGGTGGTAATAAGACTGTGCAGTAAAAAAGCCCCCAAAAATTATCCAGAGAGGAAGAAAATGGCTTACAGCCAAGTCTGTTCAGTTTACAAGGAAGATCAAGAGGCAATCAGATTCCTTTACAGGCAGGAGATGCTTTATATTAACAAGTTCTTAAATTGAACAGAGCAAGTTGTACAAATATCAATCCAACGGGTGGCAGCTGAAGCTACACAAAATCCAATAAAGTCAGTCACAGGTTTTTAATGGTGAGACTGGTTAATCTTAAACAGAGAATGATGTAATCCCCATCACTTAATGCCTTTTTGATTTAACAGATAATTTCTGGAGGGAATACTTTAGCCCTGTGCAAGTTGCTAGGCTCTGAGTAGGAGTCGTAGGTGAAATCGAGGAGTCTGCCCATGGTCTCAGACCAGACGACGTTAAGGGCTCGTTGTGACTGTGATCTTAGAGAATATCAAAAGGAGTCTCTTTTTGGTGCACTGAATAGATCTGAACCCTTGTTCTGACATGTTTCTTATAGCAGCTGCTGCCAGAGAGGATCTGAGGGGATGTGACTGTCTGGGGCAATCTGTCCTGTTCGGGCTGACCTACTAAGGTAGTTCTTGCTCCGATGCTCTGAGGGAGGGTAGGAACGAGCCCGGCGCTCCACACAGGCAGGGTGACGTTGGACTGATGTCTCTGAGTTCTCAGCTCTGACTGCTCCTAACTGTCCTCGAGCTCACCCTTTCAGTTAGTGGGAGTGTTTGTTGCTGGCAAATGCTGAAATGGCCATCTAGCTCAGTAGATGTGGACACAAAAGCCTTAGGGCTGTAGGCAGTGAACGTCTGTGGCCTGTCCTGGTTAGCTGCTTGGGGTCTACACCTACGCACTGCTTGCTCTGTGGCTCTACTTGGCATCTTTACCCGTTACTGACCGCTTACTTGGTCACCAGATAGGTTAAATCCACATAAATTCAGATCAACTAACAAATCAAGAAACAAGAACTATGTAACTCAAAACAGCAATGAAAATGCATTTTATTTACTTCCATTTCATGTTGTTAGCTATCACTTTTGGTGAAGGGGTTTTTAAAGGCGTAAGGAGCGGTTGAACGAGCTCCCACTGGCTCTTAGTGCTTTTGAAAAACCCCTTTATTTCCTCAAATTAAAGCTAAAAAAAATCTTCTTCTGTGGAAGGTTGAAGGCAAATCTCTCATTGATGTCACTGGGAAGAAGATCTGCAATTGTTCCCTTAACGTACAGTTGCTCTTCCCATCTCCCCCGGTCATCTCCAAACTAAAAGCAATTCACTACTCCAAACCAAACGATGGGTTTCTACACTCAAATTCCTGCACGTGCCCTGTTCATGGAACCTCTGTCGATATCAATGAGAGTTCAGTCCCCAGAATGACTGCAGAAAGCACAAGAATCTGGAAGTGTCCACAAACAAACTACAATGCAGATAGAAAAGTCTCATTTTACATACGCTGGCAAAAACTAAACAGCTTTCTATCTAGCTCCTACTTGAAGAAGTTTGATATCACTGAAGCTACAAGACAAGCTAACCTCCAAAGCTTATGAAATTATATTAAAATTTATATTTTCTCTGAGGAAATACCCCGAAGTCCTATTATCTTCAGGTAAACAAGTCAGTATTCCGTCTTCAACTTGTGGAATATCCAGTGCTTGTAGGCATCAACTGTGACCACTGCCAGGCCTGCAAAACATTGATACAGAATACCAGAATAGTGCTTTACCTAGTGCTGATGGCTCTGCACGGCAGCCATCCCCCTCCCAACACAGAGCCTCTGCTGCCACAGAACCCAAGACATTTGTTTGTAACAGAGGACAAGAGCCCTTTTTGCATGGACTAAACCTCTTAACTGTGGTTGTTCTTCCCTGTCCCCGTGGCACAGCCTGGCCACTCTTGGCATGTTCATGCCAGTCAAGGAGAAAGGCTGGAATCATCTTCCTAGCACAGGACTGTGGCTTGTATCCATCCCCACTGGTGCTACCGTCTCAGCGGCCAAACCTTTTGGTGATTGAGCACCTCTGAAAACTCCCAGGCAGGTGATCTCTCTGCATTGCTTTACTCTGCACCCTGAATACAGTGAGTCCAGCAAGTACAAGGAGATCCATCTATGCACCTGCAGCGAGTCTGGTATGCTCAGGAGCTCTGTCATCCCGCACACCTATAGACCGAGCCTCTCTGCAGGAGCTCCTCTGCTCTTCTGCCACCCTTATATCCCCAGAAAGGCTGGCAGGAGCCACCTATTGCCACTTCGGCTGTGAGGATCTAATCAGTAGATCTCCAAGGATCTGCTGGTGGTACCAACATCTGCTCTACCAACCCCTTCCATCACCGAAGCAGCCAAGACCTGTGGAAAGCAGAGCTCCTGGGCACAGAGCAAGGTATGAACCCCCGGGGAAGGGGGCTGGGATTCTGATCTGTCCTTCCCTGTCCTCAGCTCAGATGGGTGCGTTTGGCTTTTCTAGTCTGAACTCGGTGTTCTTATCGATCGCGTCGTGCAGACCGACTGATGGGTATGGGGACTGCTGATTTTTGTATCGATTGCACAGAGTCTGAGAGGGACTCTGGGCTTCCATGTGCTTTCCACACACTCCTATTTAGAAGAGGAGGTTGTTAAATGGGAAATTGTTTCAGAGCAGTCATATTTTTTTGGGAAGAGTCAAAAAAACATGTGCATTGCCAGCAAAATCATGCCAGGTCAGTTGATTAGTTTCCCCTTCCATATGAAAATGTTTACGTGGGTCTTTCTTATTGCTTTAAGTTTGCAAATAGCTCACATGGATAAATTTTAGGTAGTACTGGCAGTTATCTCAGCCTCTCACATAGCACAGTGTGTCTTTCTGCAGGAAACCTCTCTCTCCCCACCCCTGGTTTGAGAGAATGTACAATGGTTTTACAGGAATTCAGAAATGCAGCCGAATGTTACCACTGGTTGTCAGTAGCAATAAGGGTGACTGACAGGGAGGCTGCTCGTGTCCACGGAATGTAGGTCAGTGAGACTGGGCAATTGATTTATCTTGATCACTGAAATATTTGGTATGTTGGCTTCACAGACTCATCAATAGATGCTTTGGATGACACACTTTAAAAGTTACTGAACTCGGGGGAGTTGCATCTTTGTTTTCTAGTTTACAACACAAAATTCCTTGGTCTGAAGTGACCATGCAAGCATGGTGACTGCCGTGACATTACAATAACCACAGCTGCCCAGGAGCGCAGGACAAGCAGCTTTCTTTACAGCGTATTCTAGTTTAAATTGTAGCTAAGGACCATCTTTGTGGTTGCTGCCACCGCTCTCTCTCCAACATACTGTTCACAAACCAAGTCCTAAAGGCACAAGAACTTGCTCAAAACCCCTACACAATGGTTTTCCAGCCCCAAAGCTCTGCAGGCAGGGCCACACTGCCACAAGACATGGCAAACACATGATGTGACTAAGGCCAGTGCTGCTGTTGGGTGGGTCGTGTCGGTCCCTGGTGCTCCAGGAGGGTGATGCTACACCCAACTATATGCAGTTTGAGGGGGGGAGGAAGGGGTTTTGGGGAAGGGAACATGGTGAAATACCCCCCCATCTGTAATTGTAGCTGTGGGTTACTCATGATTTGGCCTCTGCTCATGGGGCAGGTGACATGAGAGCTTTGCAGCTGAACCGTGGGCTTGGCCAGGGAGTTCAGGATTATTTCTTGGGGTTATGGAACAGGTGACAGAGACCAAACACCCAGTGTGACTCCAAACTGAAGCTGTTTAAAAACACACGAAAAAAGGCCAAGACGTTGCCACATGCCTTGTTTTGTTCTCACGAGTCACCTTTCTTGTATACACTACTTCTAATGCTTGTTTTACATATAATGATGAATTTATTTTCATATGGAAATATTTAAAAATAGGAATGGCAAGAGACTTTCTAGTGTGTTTTCTTTTTAGGAAACCATAAGATGAAATATTTAAGTGAGCTTTTGCCCTCTAACTTCATAAATTCAGCATTTTAAATCCTTAAGCAAACCAGTAAAACACGTGTGAGGTTTCAGCAGTTCAAGACATGCTAATGCAATGATGGAAAGTATTCCATTGAGAATGAGACATGGGTTAAAACCCCATGGTTTTAAAATTGTTATAGTAACGTACTACCTAGAAAGAATGTTTGTGATGACCAAGGGTTTTGTGCCAGAAGCCAAAGCAGTTTGGCTACTTTCTTCTCTCCCCCATGCAAACCCAGTCTCCCACTTCAGCTGCTGTGACTGAGCACAACCACGCTGGCTGTAATAAAGCTGAACTACATCACGCCAGCAAAGATTTCACAGTGGTTACATCCTGCCAGCCCACAGCTCGGGCTCAGTCTGTCAACTTTTAGACGTGGCACGTGGGTTTGCAATCAGCCACATATAGTGGACTCTTGGGCAAGAAAGCAGGAGCTCCCCCAGCTGTAATGCACAGCTTAATGAAAATAAAACAATGCTGGAAACTTCCAGCTTTATCTCAAGTGGTAAATAACCACCCTGGGCCAATGGAACGGTGCCTTATTAGCCTGTAAATGCAGCGCGTATTATAAAGGCGTACGGGAGTTGTGTGGTGCTGATTTCATCCTGCCCTCTACAGGAGACCTGTTTGAATGGAGAGACACATAAAATGTGTTTATGGGGAGGATCTGAAGCTGTGAGGCTGTCCCTCGAGTGCCAGCACACCTTAGGGACAGGCACACCTTTTGCATAGCTGTATTATGCAAATATTTGTAAAACAGGAGTGAATAGATAGAAGCTTTAATCTTGTTCTAGATCGGTATTTCTTTCTAAGGAAATACCATCATGTTTTCACTTTGTTTGGTTTTTCTTAGTCCAATCATTGCCCAGACTATTTAATGCATAAAGCAAACAGGATCTATCTGCAGTAGGTTACCTGTAAAGTTTCCATTTTTACATTTTAGAGCACGGGAAGCTTTGAATTATTTTCTTTACGGAGAACTGATTCATATTAAAGATATGTAAAAATATTAATAAGATCATGTAGAAATGACCATGTCCCCAACCCCTTATCCTGGACATACACTGTAGGTATTGTGAGTTTGGTTCCAATGTGCACTGTCGCAGCTAGGAGTGTCCTTAGAGAGCATCCCAGCGTGGAGTAGAACCTCCCCTACTGCTTTACTGATTGGAAGAGCCCAAGTTTTACCTGTGAAGTACCTGCAGACGTGCTTAGTCACACAGCCATCCTTCCTGGTTTCTAACCAGGAAGATTTTCAAGTGAGCGGGGAAGCATTTGGATAGATTCCAAAAGGCCTTAGGACACTCTGGCTTGCCAGTGCACTCACTGTGGCATATGCTGGCCGTGGCAACCTTACAGCAGAGCATGCATTATGTAAGGATATTTCTTGAACCCTTTGCAATAGTGATGGGGTGGGGAGAAAACATCTGGTCACTAGTTAGCCAGTCACCTGCCTTTTAATTGTGTCCCTGGCACTGGGTGAACCTGACCCTACTGCAGACTGAAGCAAGCCAGCGAGTAAACAATTTCTTTCCTAAACTTTGTTTTTCTTGATTATAATTTACATTTGTAAGCTAAAAATTACATACGGCTTTTCACGTCCCCAGGTGAACTACTTCAGCTTTTCCATATGCTTGTGTACAATTAGAAGGCACAGCAAAAGGGATGTCTGACTGTTGTGCAATCTGCAGCTAAAGTAAGTGCTGAAAACCTGTCACTTAGAAATGAATGGAAAGAGGACTTAATAGATTGTCTGAGTCTATACTACTGTAGAGAGCCTGGGGGGAAAAACTGCAGAAAAGCTGGGAAACATGAGTTTTCAATGCATAAGAAGTGGAATTATGGACAACAGAGTGGAATAAGAAAATACATTATTAACATTTGCGGTTTTCCTGTGTCTTAGGACAACAATCAATCCCTGTTCACTAAGTTCTGGTAGAAGTTGCCTCATAGTTGTGCATTTTCATGGGACAGTCAGCTGGCTTGTGTGTCTGTGTGTGGTAACTTATATAATGTAGGCATTAATGAACAGAAACTGGGAAAAGGGAGATGTCCCAAGTATCTGTAAATGACACCAGTACCACTTGCTGCTTTTTTATATGCTTTGAACAGCGTGTTTTACACGATGTTATTAAGTAGAGGTGGGCACACACTGAAGTAGCTATTCTGCAATTACACAGGAAGAATTAGGTGCTGGTTTTGCAAAGCAGAAGCGCCCATGTTACCTACTGGATTTCTGAATTAAGCAGAGGAGGTAGCGAACTGCTGTGACTTAATGTGAGTCGGACTCCTGTTGTGTTTGTGGGTTATTTTCACAGTGTGGTTTTATAGGCATTTTATTTAGCAACACTTTGTGCTACTATTTGGGGTTCTTTTTCCTGGTACCTTAAAAAGCAATCAAAAATACTCAGTACAATGAATGTTCAGCCCAAAATACCACAGTCAGAACTGAAAGCCACCTGCTCTGTCGCATTAAAATACTTTGGGCATAGAAATATTTTAAAACGAGCTTGTATGGCAGCATTTCTGAAACAACACAGTTTGAGAAATACCTGTTGGCATTTATAAATCTACATTGAAACCTCACTTATTTTGTATACTTGTTTAGAAAGATACATGCCAAGTGTGCTTTATCTGGCCATATCTGTTCTGAAATTATGGTGATAGGGCTTAATCCTCAACCATGTTATGCAAGTGTCCCTTATTTATGTGAGTGGTTGCATCACTCCAGTAAGGCTGTTGAGAGGAGAAAGGGTTATTCGTGTGTGTGTGCAGATCAGACACCTTGTGAAAGTGAGTTTTGTTTTGAATGTATTTACATGGTTATTTTATACAAAGCTGACTAGATCTCTGTAAAACGTATCACCTTTAAAAAGAAATCTATATATTAAAAATAGCAAACACATACTTAACATCTCTGTTTGCAAACTGTTGGTGATTTTTAATCGTGTATGTGCCCTGAAAAGTATTTTATTTACTCATTTCTTTGGGGAACAACTACTTTAAAAATGAAGGCATTAATAACAGTATTTCTTATCCATTGTTTTAACATGTTAAGATGGTATTAACTAGTACTGCATCATGTATTCCTAGTTTAAAGCTGTAATGGACAGTACGTTAGCTTGAGACCTCCAAAAATATTTTTCTTGTGCTTTCTGTAATAAAAGCAAAGACTAGATTTTTTTAAAATGGTCTCTCTGTACAGATTGCTTTTATAATTGTGTGAATATGTATAATGAACTCCACATTTCTAACCAGGAATAAACTTTCCAAATTGTAAATGTTCAGGTTGTTATAAATAGCTACTAAATATCTTAACCAGACAAGAGTTCAAATAAAGATTAACAGCCATTATTAACTTTTCCTCCGCTGTCTTTTGTTATTTAAAACCTGACTTTTATGCAACAACTGACTTTGACTTCCTGAATTCAATCTGATTTTAAGTAGGTAGCAATTTGAATTCTCTGCATCACACAACTTCAATTGCTCCTGTGTTTATCAAGTAACTGCAACTAGAGATAATTCCTGGCGCATGTCTAGTGTATCTGGTCAGCAACAAAGACTGCCAGGAGTATAGTTTTAAAAGGGTCTGCTCCATTTTCTAGAGACTTCTTAACAGATGTTGACAGCTTAATACAAAAGAATGTGAACATGTACTTGGAGGGGGAATAAGAACCAAACTGGGCACTCTTAGAATGGAGTTTGGTAAGTTTGTGAACTCAGTTACGGGACACAACCACTGGCAGTGGCAGCGGACTCAGCCAATCCCAGAACATCATTTCTGGCTCTTCATCTTCCTATTGTCTCTTAAGCAATTCCAATCTAACAGGAATGGAGGAATGACTGACCATTCTGATCTGATTTCCTCTTTTAATACTAACTACTGCCTATCCTAGGGACTGGCGTTTAAATAGTCAGTCCTACCTATCTGTCACAACACTATGAACAGTTTGGGTTTACTTTTGCTTAAATAGCGACAGGTTGAGCAATTACTGCAGCTGTAATGCCTAGGCTACAGTCTCAAATTATTTTCCACTGCAACATAAACTTCTGTGATGTGCAAGTTTTTCAAAAGAGAGTATTACAATAAAGCTGGAATAATGGTACAGAAAACCCCTCCAAAAACCCTGTGCCTGGTACCCGAGTGGGATGTGGGGCTGTGGTGTAACAACCACCCAGGACCACAGTGGATGACGCTGCCTCCCCCACGGGCTATGGGACCTGGGAGGTGAAATCAGCACTGCTGCCACCGTAGTGATGCGCCCACCCTCGGAGCCGCCTGACAGACGGGTAAGTTACCCTTGTCCTTGTGAACCCGCTCCCCTAACGCTACGCTTGGGGTGTTGCCCGGGAGGGCCGGGAGCAGTTCCAGTGCTGCTGGAGCTCTGCCCCTCTGGGGAGGACGCCCTACGCTGTCCGGCAGCGGGGCCGGCGCCGCACGTCCCGCCCGGCAGGCGGCAGCACCGGCCCCGCGGCGCCGGGCCCCTCCCCGGCCCGGGCCGCCCTCCGAGGCGGGCGGCACCTCCCCGGCCCAGCCCGGGCCCTTCCGAAGCGGCGAGAGCGGCCATGAGGCCGGCGCAGCGCTCCCGACAGGAGACCCTGGCCCTGCGGCAGCGGCTCATCGGGTAAGTGCCACGGCCGGGGAAGCGCCGGCGCCCCTGGGAGCCGGGAGAGAGCTACCGCCGGGCTGCCCGCATCCGCCTGACGTGGCTGCGGGGCCGCGGGCGCTACGGGCCGCAGCGCAGGCTGGGAGCGGGCCCGGCAGCGCGGCCTCCCCCCGCACACCGGCGGCGGGATCTGCCTGCCCCGAGCCTGGAGCGACTGCGCTCGCCAGAATTTCAGGTTTAAACCAGCAGCATCCCGGGGAAAGTCGGTGCTGTTCGCGTGCAGAGCCCGACTTCCCGGTGTAATTAACAGCAATTAACAGTTCTGAAAGAGGGAGGTAGGAAATAAGGGTAGAACCGCCTAGCGTGGCAGTTCTTGTACTGCTCGGAGAGCAATTCCTGCCAGCCTGGCTGGGAGCATCTGCTGGCTTCTGCCAGCTCTGTCCCTCGGCCAACTTGTGCCCACCAAAGCCATGACTACCACCACACATCCCATCCCGCCCGGTTTGCCGGGACCGAGTGCGGGACTCAGCTGCAAACGTCCCATTACTCACGTTACCTCAACTGACCTGAATCACTCTGAGTTCTGTAGGCTGCTACAGGATCAGCAGTTACTGCTTCTGCTAAACTAACTGTGGGAATGTTTTCACATTGCATCCTATACATTAAAAACCTCTAGTTATTTTATGAACCCGCAAATTGGGTAAGTAAACGCTGGAATAGAAACGTGCCCCGACACAAACCCAGAGAAGGCCATTTGGCCTTCATCCTTTTTGAAGGTGCTTTCTCTGTCCCTGGGAACAAAGACCCAGCCTAAGTGCTTTCTCAGTATCTGCTGAACAGTCAGGATAAACTGCCCCAAAAAAACCTGTCTACTGCCAGCTCGTAACACAGAGGATCCCTGAAGGAGGAAGGATAGTGAACGAGCTTATTTTATCTCCCTCCCTCATTTGACAATGACTTTGTATTTACGGTTAAACTATTTTGTATAGGCAATTTTTTACTAAATGAAGCATGGAAGTTTTGTGTTGCCTCTGCAACTTAGGCAAACGTGTTTCAATTTTACTTGTTTGGCAATATATTTTTTTTCAAAAAATTGAAAACAAACCAAATGCACATAGAGTAAGTCGAGCCAGCCTTATCACTCAAGTTTTTAGCTAGGATTGGGGAAGCTCTACAGGCAAGTAACCATCACCTGCACCATGCTATCTAGAAAATGAGGATCTTAGAGTAGAAAGAATAGGATAAAAACAATCACAAGGTAAGAGGCACCAAAGAGGGTTTTTAAGATCACAAAGGGCTGACGGCGTACCCAGTAAGGCACTGTAGGCGAGTGGATCAAACTGTAGAGGTATGCCTGATATGCGTGCTGTGGCAAGATTCCTAGGTGAAGGATTTAAAATTCTGGACAACATTTTCCCCCTGAACATCCTACAAAATTTGAGTATTGAATTAAAGCACAAGTCCTGTTCCCTTTTTCCTATCCAAAGCCTTGTTTTAAAGAGCCAGAATTAGGATGTCAGCATGTGCTAACTGGGGAAATGTCTTTCTCTGGATTAACTGGCCAAACCAAAAATACATTACCAACAGATTAAACTATGCAACTTGAAAATTCACTAAGATTCCTTTTATTTTCTGGTGCTTGATAGCTCTTCTTGCAAGCTGTTTTTCTCTAACGATCCTGTGAAGATCGTGAAGGCAAAAGGCCAGTACATGTATGATGAGAATGGGAGACGGTACCTTGACTGCATAAACAACGTTGCTCACGGTAAGTTAACAGTCACATCATTTGCTACTCTGACTTTCTAAGCAGGACAAGGAACAAATAAGTGCTTTTTACCACTGTTGCATTGTGTTGGCAGAAGGGTTCTTTTACATGGAAAAGTGGCAGAAACCTCTTGAGTCTACTGTTAGGGAATTATGGTTCATACTTGAATTTCTGTGCACACGAGTGTGCTTTCCAGACTAAAACTTATGGGGAGGGAGGAGAGTTTCCCATGACAGCTCAAGTAAAGCACCTAACTGTAAGACTAACAAATGCCTTAAGTTTCTTCTATCTGTAAGTTACTGCCAAGGGTACAGTCCCAGGACCACTGCTCAGTGTGGTGCCTTCGTTGTGTATTACGAAGGAGCTGCTGGTTTCTTGTAGTATTTGAAAGCTCTCCAACTGGTCAGTACAGCCACTAACACCCCAGCACAGGTAATACCTCTTTCATGGTACAGTTTACCTGCACTTATCCAAGCACCTACTCAAAATGTCTAAATCCAGATACCAACTTAGAAAGTAACTGTTTTAGCAAATCTATTTCCAGCATTCAGCTACAACCCATAAAATACAGTAGCAGGCCACTTCAAACTTTGAGGAAAAAAAAAAGTTTTAAGTGAAAGCTTCTCAGGTGTACTGACATTGTCTTCTGCTGACAGTATCATTAATGCCCCACTGACGAAATACAGTCATCAGTGATGCTAACTCGCTGTGTACTAACAAACAGGGAAAATACAAGTGGTAAGTCAATATGCATTTGTTAATGAACACCATGGCTAATACAGAAGGACTCTCAGACCACTCTCCACATTTTCTTGCAGTTGGACATTGTCACCCTGATATTGTAAAAGCAGCTCATGAACAGAATCAGTTGCTAAATACAAATTCTCGTTATCTTCATGACAACTTGGTGGATTATGCAGAGAGACTTTCAAAAACTCTACCTGAGAAGTTACGCGTCTTTTACTTTCTGAATTCTGGGTAAGTGGGGTAAATGAGGAATTGACACTATGTTTGCAGTAGTCATATAGACACATCAAGTACTTGATGTAGCAACTGCAGGATCTGGTGTGGGAACCTAGATACTGACAAAACAATTGTTTGAGGGTTTTGTTTTTGAAGAAACTGGGATCCTTTTTAGAACTTCAGAAACCCCCAAGTTCCCATTTAGCAAGCTCTCTATCAGGAATGAACTAACACTTTATTTAAGAAGGGGTTTATTCTGTTTTGTAGGCCTCAGACTACAAAACATTAACATAAATATTTACTGTACTGGTTTCAGCATCTTCTGAACTGGGAATGACTTCTATAATCCAAGTTAAAATACAACAGTGCGTGTTTCTGCTGGGGCCAGGGGTTGTGTTCCCAAGCAGACAGCTTAAAGAGTCAATACATAAAAGAAAAAAAGCTGGTTTAAAATTATTTTCTGTAGTCCAGCTTTCTAACATTAATTCTGTTCTGGTGAACAGTTCTGCCTAATGAGTGGTGGTTACTAAGGGATCCATGAATAACATGCAGAGTTCTGTCTGTTCTCTGCAGGCAGAACCAGCACTGCAAGGGAGGTCAGAATTTCAAAATTCTGGTATCTACAATGAAACACTGACCACATTTTTCAATTCCAGCTCTGAAGCTAACGACCTTGCCCTCAGACTGGCACGACAGTATACAAGACACGAAGATGTTATAGTTCTAGACCAGTAAGTATACTGGCAACTGTATCTACTGTGGGGTACAAGGCACAGTTTTGGTTGGAGATAAGAGCATTTCAGAAAACCTGCTGTAGCCATGGAGTTGAGGGAAGTATTGTTTCCTGACACTCAGTATTTGTGAGACCAGGCCAGAGACCTGCATCCAGATTGGGGTCTCCAGTACCCAACATACATTAACATACTGGAGCGAGGCCAGCTATGATGGGGAGGGAGCCATCAGAGGTTAGGAAAATTGGATTTGTTCAGCTGTAGAGAGCTAGAAGGAGATCTTACTGTAACTAAAACTGTCTAATGGGAAGGACAGCAAAGATGCAGCCAGGCCTGAGAAGTATGGTGACAGGAAAAAAAAATAATACAATGGACAGAAGCAGCAGTCTGAAGAAAGCCACTTTTACCATTAAGGTGGTGGTCAAATATTATAATGGGATGCCCAGAGACCAGAAACTTCATTGCCAGAGGATACTCAGCAGTAGGGAGACATGTTGCTTCCATTGTTCTGCAGCCTTCTAATATTGCTCATGATTTACCCTGCTGTGATTCTTGTCAGGGCCCTGGCCAACCAGTGACAAGGACTACTGTCCTTAAAGCCACACTGTGCAAAACAATCTAAATACTACTGAACCAGTGGAAAGAAATAGCTTTTCTCAGCCTAAGTGTGACTCTCTTCCCACCAGGTGACAAAGCCTAGCTACTTTAGCTATCAGTAATGCTAATATAATCCTAAAAAATTCCTGATACTGAGGAACTTACTGTTCAATTCTGCTAATAATTATTTTTTTTTTTAGTGCTTACCATGGACATCTGACATCCCTGATTGACATAAGCCCATATAAATTCAGAAATCTAGAGGGACAGAAGGAATGGGTCCATGTGGTATGTACTTCAGCCTGTAACTACTGACTTCTTGTCTATTTAATGAAGTCTTATTTTCTATGTATTGAATATAGGATACCATTTCTTTGTATAGGCTCCTGTTCCAGACACATACAGAGGTCTTTATAGAGAAGACCATGAAGATTCAGTTACAGCCTACGCTAATGAAGTGAAAAACATTATTGAGCAAGCACAGAAAAGAGACAGAAAGGTAAGAAGTTTTCCCATTTGCCTTCCCTTAGAACTGAGCATGGCTGGCTGTCAGTGCCATTCAGCTTTACTGAGCTAAGTGGCACAGGCTTGTCAAAAAGCAAAGATCACATAATCTTGCAAGAGCCATCTAATGACAAAGAGCTTGTTAACAATTAAGACAGTTTCCACAACTTTCTGTACTGGGTTCAAAACTTTACATGCTACATATGTTTCAGATTGCTGCGTTTTTTGTTGAATCTCTGCCGAGCGTGGGTGGTCAAATCATTCCACCAGTAGGCTATTTTCAGAAGGTTGCAGAGTAAGTGGTCCTTCATCATCTTAACTATTAAATTTAACATAATTGCTAAATATAGCTGATAGAGAATTTCTCTGCCTGTTGCTGTATACAGCTTGACAGGCAGGAAATGACCTATGCTTTCATGTTACAACATCAACTTTGTAGGGTAAAGATTTGGTTTTAAACACTTGATGCAGAATATAGGCCTGTACAAGTTTTCTGGAAGCTTGCCAAGGAATGCTTTCTGCATATTTTTAAACAGTGAATATTATATTGTTTCCTCTTAAGAGACAATTCAAATCTGTTGTGTTGCAGGCACGTGCGCAAGGCAGGTGGTGTATTTATTGCTGATGAAATTCAAGTTGGCTTTGGCAGGGTTGGCAAGCACTTTTGGGCATTCCAGCTTCAAGGAGAAGATTTTATTCCTGACATTGTCACTATGGGGAAGCCAATAGGAAATGGGCACCCTATTGCCTGTGTAGTAACAACAAAAGAAATAGCAGAAGCATTTGCAGCCACAGGAGTAGAGTATTTCAATACAGTAAGTAAAAGTGACCAAACTCTCCTCTGTGTATTAAAGTTAATGCTGCACTTCCATTAATATTTATCACCCACACAGTTGCTGTTTATATTTGTATCTTTCTCATATATAACTTTATTTAATGGCTCTAGTGTGACATAAACGGCTGTATGCTTATTATATCACTGAGGCTACACTTTCAGTGACAGTGCATCATTCTTCACTTTCCCTGACCTCAGTTTGGAGGAAACCCTGTTTCATGTGCCATTGGATTGGCTGTGCTAGATGTCATTGAGAAGGAACACCTTCAGACTCATGCCAATGAAGTAGGCAACTTCCTTATGAAGCTACTCAAAGAGCAGAAAATCAAGCACCCCATCATCGGTGATGTCAGGTATCAGTGTCTTATTTACACTTTCAGCTGCTTTTGGGTTTAAGATTATAACAAACTTGACCTTGTCAGAAGTCAGATACACTTCACTACACCAGGCCCATACTGCTCTATTGATTTATTAGTTGCTAAAGGAATTAACTTTCCTGATCTGAAGTCTTACTTCAAATTGCACCAAGAACAGAGGTAATGAGGTGGATGAAGAAAGTGTTTAACAGTGTCCTGTGCTGCCATTCTGGGCAGGTAAAAGCCTGTCATGTATTACAGCATTTCTTCAGAACAGCAATACCTTTTCTATCAGTAATTCTTACACAGTAAAACCATCTCAATTTTTTTCATTCCCCTTGTAGTTCCTTTTTCTGCCAGAGTGACTATTTTTATTTTTTAAGGGGTTCTGGCTTATTCATTGGAGTGGACTTAATCAAGGATCAAGCAGAAAGGACCCCAGCCACAGCAGAAGCAGAGCATCTAATAACAAGGTACAGACATGTAGTTCCTCCATGTTCAAGGCAAGCACACAGTTACACAATAACCTTGCTACTCACTAGTCACTGAAATAGAGCCAGCTAGCAGAAAAAGAAACCACTCAGTGCAAAAAGGCATTGTCTGGACAGCCTGCATGCTGATGCTTTTAAGTTCTGAACTATATGCAAAGGTAAACAGAATTCTTTGTTATTGCTCTTTCCAGACTTAAGGAAGAATATATTCTACTGAGTACTGATGGGCCTGGAAGAAATGTGCTGAAGTTCAAGCCCCCAATGTGCTTCAATATGGAGGATGCAAAATTTGTTGTGGACACGATAGACAAACTCCTAACAGGTACCACAGATCAAAACTGCCTTAAAATCAGTGCTAATCCCCTGAGCCTGCTTTACAGAAGTGCTAAAACAGACACAGGATGGTAGGTGCTGATCACACAGTCTTTGTCAATGCAAGTTTAGCCTTCACTTCTAACACAGAACCATCCAAAGTTCTCTAACAAAACCATTTCCTCTATAGGTGCATATGCCTTTTAAAATAACTTTGCCTGGGCAGAGGCTCAATGTTTGTCTATCTGAACAAATTGGACAGCTTTTACCAGTCCCCCTTTCATTTCCTGACAGGCATAATCTGTGTGCATGTGCCAGCTCAGCTTGTGATATAACTTGTGCAAGCTCAGTGTTAACAGGTCAGTCTAAAAAGTTTGTCTCTGAAGTCACAAGTTTGCTAAATTGAACTTATTCTCTCTCCAGATATGGAAAAGGAACATCTGAACCAACAGAACACACCCACTTGTTCTACCTGAGCAGGTATTTATTTCTATTCACTCTTGACTATTTAAAAGCCAAGGTTCCTAAACACAGCTTAACAAGCATTGTCACTGGCAGAACAGGACCAAGTTTCCTCAGGGATGCTTTTACTTGAAGTTTGCACAACAAGCATGGACCAGGATTTGTGCACATCTGGCATCCATAGCTACCTTTTACCAGATTGATACTTCTGGTAACACTATATATTCATTTGTTTGGTCCAACATAGCCCAAAAACATCTACCACTACCACATGCTCTGCTTGCCTGGGAAGCCTTAAGAATGACTGGGTTTAAGTATCTCCTCGATATGGAGATGATAGGCACATCATGACATTAACATAGCTTTTATGGTAGCTGCTCAGTCTCTCAAGTCTCCAGACAAAAGTTGTTCCAGCTGCTCAACACAGTGAGCTTCCACTGACCTGCCTTAAGGGCAGGAGCACCATATGTTCTGCATGCCACAGTTAAGGAACCTCCATTTCTGCTAACTGCTTTATGCAGAGTTAGTAAAAGTGCTGTTTGTAACCTCTGAACTCATACTGCCTTTTGTTTGTGTGTATTTTTGACTCCTCACTTCAGGTTCATGGTTACCTCATGCTTAAGCTTCAATTTACCCCCATGATCAGAAGTTTGTGGGCACTAGTAAGAACAAGTCCTGTTAGTCTCACTATCTGTTAAGGTCTTGCTTACAGAGAAATGAGCTGCAGCTCATTTTTCCATACACTTGTGAGCACAGGGTCCACAACACCCTTTGGTACTGTTAATACCTCTTCAACCTATTCTGACTATGAGACATCCAGGTGTTTTTTTAAACCAAGTGCCCAGTACCACTCTAGGTACCTGGGTAGGAATGTACCTAAGATCAGCATTGTAATCAGTGTAATCACCACACTACATTCACACTGCTGTGGCCCTGGGCTAGGGAGAAACATGCTTTTAGTTCAGTGCAATATTACTATAGCAGGCACAAGAAAAATGTGTTAATATTTTATTTAGCAAGTTAATGGAAAGACATACAGCTGTTTAACTACTTATTCTTGAGAACAGAAAGATTACTCAACAGTGCCAGTTTAACTTAGAGGCCTAATGACTTAATGTGTTTGTCTACATCTAAACTATGCAAGAAAACCGCCTTTATTTTCTACAGGAAACCAAGAAAGCAGAAAGCCTCTAAGTACAGTACCATTCTGACACTTACATATAATGTAAGCGGAAATGAGGCAATGAAGGAGATGCCTTTTAATGATGCTTTCACAAAAAAAACATAACATTATTTTTTCCATAGGTTTCAAACAATGTTCAAGATCTACTACTAAGAAACATCATTCTACTATAATAATGAACATTTAATCTTCATCCTAGCATGTATTAGACCAGATAAGTTACCTTTGATTTTTGTTGTTTTCAGTTATCTTGTTACTAGTAAAAGCTTTAGGAGAAATAAACTTTACAAGAGCTCATTTCAACTCTGGAGAAAGTGTGGAATTGGCTTATTTAAAACAGCATATCTAAATCTGATTATAAAGGAATATATTTCTAGTAGCTACTATAAACTACATTTTCTAAATTCATGCTCTTTTTCAGGTTATGACTTTTGGAAAATTAAGATAAGCCAAGGGGTTCTCTTTTTTTATATCTGCTGCTACCTACTGTAAACACCACTCTAGCTGCCAGCACACCAAGTCCTGCCCAGGCTCCTCTGACCAGTTTCCATAGCCAGTTTCACAACAAGGCCCCTAGCAGCACTATATTCAATAAACAGTCTCTGTAGCCAGATTATGTCAAAAACTTCAGTCCCAAATTCATATCATCATATGCATGAGGAACAGACAGCTGAGGGCCATGGCTCCCAAACCAGTTCTTACAAAATACTGTCCTCAAGAAACATCCAAGTAGGATTAGTAAAGTAAGAGCACATTATAGCCATAAGCAACATCCTCGTGTACAAGCCCTCACTTTCACCAGGAAATTACATGTTCTGTGTATCACAAACTTTTCATGCAAAGAAGAAAAAGCCAGCTCTGCATATAAGTACCAGTACCCTCAATTTCTGCTTGAGGCCAAGCATTACCTGAGAACCTACTTCCAAAAAACACCAAAACAACAGCCAGCTGACAAGCTACTACTAATACACTAGCCAGAAGCACTGCAGCAGTATGGTCCTGATACTATGCAAATTCCCTGCTGGAAAGGCAAACTCTTTGCTAGAAAAATATTCTGCTGCCCTTTATTTCATAGCAAGTGTGCAGTCGAGTAAAGCATTTCAATTTTCAATCTTGAGACAGTAATACTTTTAAATACTGTACTCATTTGTTTCAGTGATCTGCAATTTTTTTATTTGCAAGTCAAGCATTAACTTCCATAGCTGGAGTATTTAAGCTGTCATGTCAACTATCAAATTTAAAATCCAAGGAAGTCTCAAAGACTTAACTTTCCAGCAAGTTTTTCTTTTCAAGGACAGCCAGCAGGGAGCAGCATATTACCATCCCTGTAGGAGTAGCCACATCCCTCGTTTAAAAAAATTAAAAGGTCACTAGTAACATTTGTTTGTCTTAGTTACTTGCTTTGATTCCACTTCTGGTTCCTACTTATTCAAATAGTGTTACAAGAAAAAACTGTCAGGTGTTAGGTCTAAAAGGAAAGCAACAATCAAAACTCGAAGTTTACTTTGCGGAACAGCACTTGCTACTTATTTCTAAGTCTGAGATTGGGACTATTCTGCAGCAAGACAGGCAAATCACATGACAGGTACTGCCCTAAAATAGTGGCAAATTCTTCAGGAAAAGGAGTGGGTATTTCTAGCTGGTCACTCATCTCTACAGAAAGAGCTGCCTCTTTAAAGGCAACTTTGTTGTTTTTTCCTCCCACAACTTCAGTGGAAGTTCTTTAGCTGCAATACACAAAAAGGCTGCCAAAATTCAGACTTTGCATTGGTAATTTAATGTTTAACCTGTCTTTCAAGGCAGGCATACATACTGTTAGCAACTTGTAGAAAAGTCTTACTCAGAACAGTGGAACAGGAAGTGCAGCTAGCTTCTTGCACACCTTTTAGCTTCCTCCTGCTGTGCTGTCTAGACTCCCAAGCCCTACCTGAAACCTGTGCCTCTGGCCTCTCCTAGCAAAGCCCTACCAGGCAGACACTAACACAGTTACACTGAGCCTCTGCTTGTCTGGAACAAGAGACACCAGCACAACCTCCACAACAGCTGGGGCATTCAGCACCCAAGCTCTCTTCAATAACCTCCAGGCAGAAGTGACTGCAGGTTTTAGCTGCCACTTAACTGCGAGTGAACACAACTACCAATACAGCCTTCTAGATTTAAGATTAAAAACCATTTAAGCACAACTCTCCATCTATCGAGGTACTGCCATTGAACTAATTTCTGGGAACAGTATACTGGCATTTTACTAATACATAAGCTAAAGAATGGCACAAGACACTAGATTACGCCTTTTTTATTTCAAAAGCTAGGATAGCTTCAATATCCATGTCATGGTGAATCAGAACACATGTAAAATACCTTACAATACATTAGATTCCAAAAAGGTACCAAAAAGTACAGTAAAATTAACACTTCCGTTACAGGAAATGTATGACACAAAACAATACAAAATAAAAAGGTGGAAAGTGACACTGGTTCCCTAAGATGCATCTCATTCTGTACAACTGGAGTAATGCAGAGTCCACAGTTAACTCCAAGAGGCAGTCCCTAGATGCAGAGCTGCAGCTTTAAGCAGACCCTCAAAATCAGTTTCAGTTTAACCTATTAATAAAATCATTAATTAATACCTTCAGCAAGGCTGAAATTTACACACCACACTGTCTAGACAACTAGTTATCTGTAAGTATTAAACATGTAAAACATTTCCAGGGAGCTCTTCCAAGTAAGATGCACATTTAACAGGCCATAGAAATTTATTGTAAAGTTAAATTTGGTACAGAACTGAAATAGCCATCTACAGCATTGTATACAAAACCTATGCAGTCATTTTCCAAAAGAGACCATGCCACTGCATACCTGAATAAGTTTGATCAATATGGCTTGTAGTTATTCTGATGACCACCACGTCTTGGTGTCTTCCCATAATTTGCACTGCCTTGACCTATGAACAAGAGAACAAATGCATTAAACTGCTAATTAGTTACGCTTGCTTATACCCAATACAGTTCTCTTTACTTACTGTAATCATAGCCTGGTCCATATCCATAATACCCATATCCTGAATAATCATAGCCTCCATAGCCACCATAACCTTGCTGATAGCCGTATCCTTGATTCCCATAACCCTGGTTCCAGTAATTGCCATAACCTTGATTCCAATTTTGACTTTGAGCTATAGAAGGGAAAACCATCCACAAAATCCCATTTTAGTACACACAACTTATTTAGAATGTGTCCATACTAAAGTAGTGTGTGTAGTACTTACCGCCGCCTCTTCCACCTCTGCCTCTTCCTCCATAGCTACCTCTTCCTCCACCACTACTGAACTGTTGCTGCTGGTATACTTCTTTTGGCTGTGCTACCTTAATCTCGCACTGAAATTAAAAAACAAGGATGAGTATGTATAGTGTCTTATAGCAGCAGCACCCAACCTAACCACCTAGGAAAAGCCAGAGGTAACTCTAGAGGCAAAGGAGGTACACATGCTGTGCTCCACTGTGTGACAGAGGCCAATGCACATCCAGAAGCACCTGAGTTACTGTGCCACCTTGGCAAAGGTAAGTCACTGTTGGCTATCCAAAGCATGTCACTGCTTCCAGGGTGTTTTATACTGGCTATTCCCTACCACCAACCTCCCCATGGAAGAGAAAGGTCAGTAGTCATTACTGGCAGTAGGTCACTGTTTTTGAAGTATTTTAATGCTGCCTATTCCCTGCTATCAATTCCCCCACAGAAAAGGTGCTGAGGCCACCTCAGCACAGTCAACGCTCCTTTAGGAGCCAGAGGCTGCCCTTTATCCTGGCACAGCCTCCAAGAGAAGGCTGTTGCCAACAGACCACTTCATTTGAGCTGCACTCAATGAACAGGGCTCTAAGAAGTCACCAGAGCAAGTTCTCCTGGCAGCCTTCATACACCTTGCACACAGGCCACCCGTGTTGGGTTCTACAACCAACCAACACTTCAAAACATCATTTAGAAACTACTAACAGCAGCTAAAAACTACAAGAATTGACATTTCTAAGACAAGTTCCCAAGCTGCCGGTCAAGCCATCAGCCAGCTTCCTAGTTCCTCAATCTTTGCACAGTCCAAGATGAAAGGTACTGCTGCTGTGAAAGTAACTACTGCCTGTGATAGCAGCACCTGAGCAACCCTGGTCTGGAATTCTTCACACAGGAGCTTTAAGATAACCTGCTCTTTTTATTATCACTATGACAAAAACAAGCCATAGTTGTGAGATAGAGAGTAGATTTCTTTTATACATCATTTCTCCCTTTACACATACATATCTCCTGAAAACAAACTTTATTGCTAGTTACAGCATCTTGAAAACTACCAGGGCATCAGGTTTTATCAAAGTTTCTTCTGTGCTATATTAGTATGACCAGATCAAACAGGGTTTTCAAGTTAGCAGATGGTCAGCACTGGCCATGGAGCAAGGAAAGACACCTCCAGCCAGCACACATCATTTGCCTCTAGTCCTCACTGGCTTAACACAGGAGTCTCTATTGGCAATCCCCACAGATGAGCATTGTCAGCTGTTCAGAGCATCCTGAACCATTTTCACAGTGGTTCACATAACCAGCTGACCAGACAGAAGTTGCCCCAAGCACACATTTACTCTCGGAATCCTTGTATTTGGTTTACATGACAAGGCTTTGCCAGCAGGGAGGGCTGCAGGGGTCTCTAAGATACCTAAACCTGTCCCCATGTTAAACAGGGCCAGTTCCAGCCAGTTGCTTATACAAGTAGTGTCTGTAAGCCTTGAATGCAAGTGCTCTGTGCTGAAAATGGGTCTCTGTTGAAATAGCTTATATTGCCAGATAGATGCATAAGCCAGTTTTTCCACATGTATTTCAAGAATGGAATTCAATACTTTGTTACACAGAGAAGCCCCCAAAAGAGTTTTAAAATTACAAGTATTGGCAAAGGACCTTAGTAGCCTCTAGGACTGAACTTATGGCAGAAGTATGGCACATGATAAACTGCAAACTGCCCATACTGTAATTTGGGTACCTTGAAATCAAGGTCTGAAAAATCCTTTTCAGATTACAAATGTAGTGGTATTATTCTTAAGAACTTGGGACAAAGATTTACAAGTCAAAAGTTTATACCTTGCTTCCACTGACGTTATGGAATTTCTTCTCCAAAACCTTCTTCACTGGATCTTCTTCCTTGAAAGTGATGAAGACAAACCCCCTCCTTTTGTTGGTCTTTGGATCCATTGGAAGTTCAATTGCTTCAATCTGAAGACATGAAATACTTTTTTTCAGACTTGTATTTAAGCAGAACAGTTAAGCAAATGGCATTTCAGATAGTAAAACAGAAAGTACATTTCTTATCTACATATATTACGCAACACCAAAGTTGCTATATTCTTTCTACACTAACACTGGCTGTCAGACCAGAGGTTTCAATTTTACAACTCAAAACCAATTTTTATTTCAGGTAAAACAGTTTTGAGTTGGAGATGAGGGTATCTCACTAGTAACAGAAGCTTTTAGCACAGTTATGTGCCTGCCTTGCTCTCAAGATGGGAAGCCTCTGCATCACTTAAAGTGATACATCAAGCCACTTGCAAATTCTGAGCGAACAGCATCTGGAGACTACAGTTCCTAGAGTAAGGTACCATTACATACCTCTCCAAACTCTCCAAAGTATTCCCTGATTTTCTCTTCTGTGGCTTCTGGGTTTAGTCCGCCAACAAATATTTTCTTCACTGGATCCTTTTTCATTGCCATGGCCTTCTTGGGGTCAATTAGTCGTCCATCTAGCCTGTGTTCTTTCTGTTCCAGAACCTGAAAGGTAATTTGATAGGATTAACTCAAGCTGAAAGGTTTCCCCTAAAAGTTAAGAATCTGGAATATGAATCTTAAATTCACCTTTTCAACGCTCCCAGGTTCTTTGAAGAGAATAAATCCAAAGCCTCTGGATCTTCCTGTGTTAGGGTCCATCTTTATCGTGCAGTCAGTTACCTCACCAAATTTGGTGAAGTAATCTTTCAAGTCTTTTTTGCTTGTATCCCAACTGAGGCCGCCAACGAACATCTTTCTGAAATGTCAAAGTAGTAAGAGCTATTTAGATTCAGTAAGTACTGGAGAAAAGCACATGCAGCAAGATGCTCAGTGGTGTGCACTTCAGCAGCATTGTCAGAAACCAGCCCAACTGTTGGAAGTTCAACACTTTTGCACCTTATGCAGAAAGCTAGTGATACTACAGGAGTGCACAGGGATGGGTGCCCCCCCTTGCTAAAGGAATGGCACAATGCATCCTGAAGTTTACTACAGGCTATAGAAACCAGTAAAAATTGCCTAACATATTCCTCTCCAGTAACTTACATTCTTTCGATGTTCTGTTATTTGCAACAAAGCAGTATTGATTATCAAGTACTGCCAACTCAGTGTTTTGGAAGAACCTAGGATCATTCCTACTGCTCAGAAAGCCTTCAGGATAGAGTAGGGCATCAAAAGCAAAGTATCTGAGCTCTTTTAGGACTTGGACACACAGGTATTAAAAAATTTAGTCTGAAGAGCCATCTGCAGAATTGAAACCAGGTATCTGACCTCCAAGAACAGTCAGACACAGAGGGGACTTTGGACCTGCTTTAACTACGTTGTGCACTTCTTCCTGCTATATTACTGAATCTTTTTCTATCTTTATCAATCCCACAGGAGTATCTCCACTACTATTTACTTCTGTGAAAGGCCAATACAGTACCTCCCTGCCCACCTCCTCACAGAAAAGACTCTCTGAAGCATCTCAAAGAATTATATAGTAGTGAATTACAATACAGAAGTGAAGCTAACAAACAGAATTTAGATCCATCAATATGGCACTTTTCAAATGCTTCACATCAAATGCAAACATTAATAACATGGCTGTATTTTCTATTTTCAGAGTTTCCAAGGTAACAAACTAAGCTTTTAAAAGCAGTCAAGCCTTTTTATCTAACTATAGACTAAAGCAGTTTAAGTTGTCATTACTCTGTTTAGAGGCAACCCAGATTTGGCACTAGAACCCAGCAGCACTTCAGAAACTAGACTATGTTTAAATAGAATTGGCTTTTGGTGTTTACATGTAACTTCAGTTTGCTAAAACTACCATCCTTTTATGTTCAAAAGGCAACATGAGGAAAAAGAACCTGTAGGCACTATGGTCTTCTCCTTAAACTGGATGAATGTTTTCTTTATAGACCAAGCCCTTATTTTTTTCAGATCAAGCTCTGTACTCAACTGACAAGTGCAGCATGATACACAGGGTCCAAGTAAAGCCTGTGCGCTTCTTGCAGCCATTACAATAGAACCTTACAGAAAAGGCCTTACAAAGTTTACTAAGCCTTTCACAATGGCAGGTGAAAGAAGAGTAACTTGATGGATTCCTTCTCATCACAGCACCTTACTGACCAGGCATGATCTGTACATTGGACAGTGGTTTTCCACAGCATATCCTGTCAGCAATTGACTACACTTACAGAAGGATCAAGAAAAATTCAGTGCTTGAAGGATGACAGGAATTTGTCTGGAGGCAGCTTTAGAGCTGTTCTATGCCACTGGGTCAGAGCTGTGGTACACACAGATATTGCCACATGTTCAATTCATCTCTTCCCACAGCAGGAGATGGTGCACCTTGTAATTTACAGTCCTTTGTTTTGTAATTGGAATGACTGATAAAGATAAATAACACAACATAGAACCTTTGAAATCAAGGCTAAATTCCTAGTTTTTAGCTTTGTTTTCGAACACCACACAAGCTAGTCAATTACACTCAAAATATAGTCCCCCTTTCTTCCCTCCTCGCTATATTACTAGAGCTAAGTCAAAGCAGATCTCAGCTTTTAAGAAAATACTCTCATGTCAGAACCTTAAACACTGCCTTGGACAGCACTTGTTTCAGCACAGCTCTGCATGTTCCCCTAGATCAATACCTCTAAATAACTGTTTTCCTTAGAAGTTTCATTTCACATATATTTAGGGTTGAAATTTATCGCCTTTTATGTGAGAAAGGGAAAGACTATCTTCCACTTTGCAGGGCAGACCACTAAAACAGTAAGTAAGAAAATTCACACACAGCTAAAGAGCCTGGTTCTGCAGAAGGCTCATACAGCTCTTGCTGGTAGGAAACTTGTGCAAGTCTTGCTCCTTCCCTTACAGCAAAAATCTGTTCTGCTACTGTGGTTTCAGCCCTCTGTTCAACCTCAGGGATCTGCCCCCCCTGGTTCAGGGCCCGGGGATAACAAAGGAGTTCCACTTAAATACAGGGGGTAGCTTGAATAACAAAGACCCGCTCGAGAAACAGGCAGGTTATTTTTCCAAGTCGAGCACTTATGAAGTCAAGCACGGATTATTATAAACAAACCAACTCTTCTGTACACAAAGATGCCACTACCAAAACACCGCGAAACTATGCTGACTCCCCCAGGAATCGCTCATAAGAGATAAGCTGTTTTCTGACAATGCTGCAAGCAAGTACAACAAAACCGTTCTTGCTGGCTTAAACACACCACACACAGTCTTGATCACGCTGTTTTCCTTTACTCCCTCCAAAAATACTTAACTCTACCCCGACCAGCTTCCGAAGGTAGCATTGTTTTCTGTGCCTCAGCCAAAACGCGTTCGCGTTTACACCGACGCCGGTGGCGATCGGGCACGCAATCCCTCCAAAGTTTGAACCAGCCCAACCCCCGACAGAAAACAACTCCTTCCACCCGCTCCTTTCGTTAAAAAGGGCAAGGATGAGGAAAACGCGGGATGCGAAGCGAGCCGAGCTAAGTCCCCTTCCATTTTACAGCGTGAGACGGCAACAAACCCGCTCCCCGCCCCTCCCCCAGCCACCACATGGCGCCAACAAAAGGCAGCTCCAGAACAAAGGAAGCGCTGGTGCTGCAGGGCCGCCGGCTCACCGCCCGCCCGATCCCTCCGCAAGCGGGGCCGCCCGCCGCCCTCCCCCGCCGGGCGGAGCGGGGCCCAGGGCGGCGGAGGGCGCCAGCCGCCCGCATTGCTTCCGCTCCCGCCGAAGGGCCGCGCCGGGGCCTAGCGGCCGCGCTCCGCCGCCGCACATGGCGCCCGGGGGGGAAGGGAGGGGGGAGGCGCGGCCTGCTCCCGCCTCAGCCCGCCGAGGGAGGCGCGGCGCTTACCCCGCGTCCTCCTCGTTCTTGCTGGCGTTGATCTGGTCGCCTTCGGCTCCGTTCTGGCTGGCGGCCGCCCCCGCTGTTCCCGCCGCCGGTCCGGCTCCCGCAGCCGCCGTTCCCGCCGTCGCTGCAACCGCCGCCGCTGCTCCCGCAGCCGCCGGAGCCCCGCCGGTTTCGGCCTGCTGCTCCCCGGCGTTCTCGGCCGCTTCGTGCCCGTTCTGGGTGGCGCCGGCGGCGGCCGCCAACTGCTGCTCCGCTTCGGACATGCTGCCCCGCCCGCAGAGGCGACAAGGACGACAGGCGCCTGCAAGAGACGAGCGCGGCCCACGGGTCAGAGAGGCAGCTTCCCCCCTCCCTTCCCGCCGGGCCGGTCTGATCCGGTCCCGTCCCGCCCCTCCCCCCGCTTCCGCCGTCGCCATCCCGCTCGTACTCACTTTAAAACCCGCTCCCAATAAAATCCGGGCCGGCCGGAATCGAATTAAAATCCCCCGCACGCTGGAGCCGACACCCCTTCCCGCGGCGCTCGGCTGCTCCGCACCGGCCCCGCCGCCACCTTCGCCTCCCCCTGAGACACGTACTCTCCGGCCCGGAGCCTTAACGCGTGGCCGCCTTTATACCGCCGGAGCCTGAGCCACACAGTAATAAGGAGCTTCCTCGTTGGACGCCGCCGTCTGTCATTTACGCCGCTTGGCGGTTCCTGTTGGCTCTGTCGCGAGGGGCGGGCGGGGTGAGGTGAACGGCTGCCCGCGGGACTGGGCTGGGTGGAACGGAAAGGCGCGCGGAGGCCTCGCGCCTCATCGCTGAGCGCGGCCGCCCGCGGCCCGGCTGGTGTGGGGAGGAGGAGGAGGAGGCGGAGAGCGGCCGGGGCAGCCCGGGAGCGCGGGGCGGCCGGGAGCACACCGCCACCCCGCCGTCCTTCGGGGTCCGGCGCGTTATCCTCGTGTGGCGGGCGGGGGAGGGCCCCACCGGCGGCCGCCCTGCCGGGCGCTTCAGAAGCGCGAGAGGGAAGAAACGCAACCCCGGAGGGTGCAGGGCCCGGGCGGTGTAGCTCGAGTCTGCGCCCGCCTAACGCTCTTCCGTCGTTCGGTCACCGTTCCGTCGCTCGGAGCCGTTCCCGCCGCACCGGGCAGGCCGGCCCCGCCAGAGCCCTGCTGCGGTAGCCCAGGCCCCGGGTTCCCGCGCGGGAGAGTTATGGCAACAGGCCTGTGGCTGGAGCGCAGTGTTTACTTACAGCGTTGCACTGGTCTGGCTTAAGGTGTGGCATGTACACTGAGTCAGTTACTCCAGTACGAGAGGTTTGCTTAATGTTTCCAGCCTTGTTGGTTTTGCAACCGAGAGGACCAGACTTTGTTGATTTTAGTGGAATCCTAAATTTGGATATTACGTAAGTCCAGGAGCTGGAACCCTGAGCGTGTGCTTAGGCCTTAATTCCTTCTGCCCGGGGATGTTTCAATCATACTGACAAAGTAGTGTGTGAAAAGTGCAGAAGACTTGCTCCTTGGAATCATGCTTTGAGTTCTAGTACAGTATTACCATTCTGTGTATCCCATGTGTCCACATCAAAAGGACAGCGATTGCCTTTTGGATAGACCGCCAGAACTTACTTTTTTTTTAAAAAAAAAAGTCTTTTGCTTGTGGGCAAAAAGTTAACAATCATTACTTAACTTGCTGTACTAATGAATGCATATACTATTGCTTGCTCCACCCTCTGTCAAATATCTCCTCTGGCGCAACTTGCATATTTTCACCTGCTATTGCAATTCAGAAAGTGCACATGGCTACTTGGGAATAAAATAGTGGTGATACATTTTGCTGTAAAGTAGCTGGTTTAGGATTTGGGCTGTACTTCAGGGAACTGCTTTTAGAGCACTTCTTATCCTCTACAGAATTAATTTTCTGAAGTAGGAACCTGGTAAAACTGGGAACGTTAGGTTTGGTTTTGTGAGCTTTGCAGCAGTACAAGCAGAGCATTAAAGATGAGCATGAAACAAAATCAACATGGGATGTTTAGGGTAAAGGACTGATCTGCTTCTCTTTTTTTAAGTAACATTCCATTGCTTCAGGCTATAAGTCAGACCTTTTAAGGGAAAAACAAACAAACAAAAAAACCCCAACAGGAAACAGAGCTTTGTATTGGGAGCGCATATGAAAACCAGCCCTTTACTACAGCCAAGAATTTCCAGCCGCTCTTTGCTTTGGTGCTTGCAGTACTTGCCACAAGCATGGCTTTAACTGGTCCAAGCTGAGCTTTCTGCTTTGATACCCATGCATGCGCACAGCAAGACTGCATCATGCTTGTTCCTGGAATTGCAACTGGTTGTCTTCTAAGTTCTGGATTTTTAAATCCTCAGCTATAGTTGCCGTTTGCTTTTGTAAATCCCCCCATCCCCCCAACACACACACCCTTTTGCTGCTCACAAATGGGAAAGTATTAAAGCAATCTATAAATAATTGCCACAAATGAGTAATTTCAAGAAGCATAGTGCACTGTGTGTGATATGTCAGCCAGGTGCTCTTCCTGTGAAAGGCATTAAGTTCTAACTGTTCTGCCACGTTTTTCAGCCCAAGCTGCAATAGCTCAGAACTTCATCTAAAGATGAAGATGGATGAGATACTTACTTCAAACTGATCGTTGCAGGTTGATCTAACTGGGATGTATCCTGTCGCCCTTCTTATTTCCAGGTATGTCTGCAGCTGTGGCAACTGACTGCAGAAACACATCTGTGCTGAAATTACAAGTTTATAAACCAGGACCTGAGAGTAAACTGAAATTGGCAGCAGTCTGTATGAATCTGTTCATGGAAGTTTAGGCTCAGCTGATGGATGTAACCTGAGTGCTTTAGTGCTTCTGATGATATATTTATTACTTGTTACTTGTAAGATTCACTTCCCCAAACAGCTCCTTTTTATTTCTTCAAGCCTTGCTAAGGACTTGAATGACAGTCATATCTATTTGGACTTTTCCATATGTTTCCCTTTTCTTTTTTCTCTCTCTTTTTTTTTTTTTTTAGTTCTACTTCTCTCCCTTTGCTGAATCTGTCTTGTCTTTCCTTTCACAGCTGTTGCACTGGTACTTTGGCACGTGTTTTCCTGCTTAACAGTGTTTTTAAAAGCTGTGCTCTTTTCCATGTTGCCAGTTTCTCCTGGTCAGGTCCAGCTCAGTCTCTCATCTTGCAATTCAAAATAACAGTTTCCAAGTGCCAAGGCTCTCTGTGAGTCCCAGTTGCCCCATTTCAATAGCTGTTTGATGCTTTATACATCCCATATAACAATGGGATAACAATGTCATCGTAGAGTGGTTAAGCAGCCTGTTTTGAAAACTGATTGGCATGACAGACAAAGTCCCTCTTTACATATCTAGACATCGAAAACTGAGAAACTTGAGAATATGGGTTATTATCTGTCTCACCAGGCCCCACTGTGCCACAGGTAATTTTAAAGAATTCCTCTGTGTTGTGACATTGGTTTTGGTCTTGTTTCACTCAAAGCCTGTGGTTAATCAAAGGAAAATAACACGCATACCCTCTTGAGTGGTCATTCCCCTTACATGGCACATTAATTGCTGTGAAAAAATCTATCATTCTGTTTGCCATTTCTTAATCCTGCCATTACTATGATTATTCATAGTGTTGACTGAAATCCAGTTGAACTTTACTTGTGTATGGTCTTTTGGACCTTGGGCCTAATTTTGCCATTCTATCAAACTTGCTCCAAGCCCTGCCCTTGTCAGTTCATTGTCTCATTCCCTTTCTTCTTTATCCTCGCTGTTTTGTTGTTGTTTGTTGATTTTTCTAGTTCCCATCTTCTAAAAAAAGAGAACCAATATAACATTCACTACCTTGAAACTGTTGATGTAATTTATCTGTTTCCTACACCCTATGTCTGTCTTGTCTAAATTGATTGTAAGCACCTCAGGTCACAGACTGCCTGCTACATACGAAATACCATGCTGTAGGAAGCTTCTGTCTGTGTTAGTCTTTATGCATGGTATGAATAAATAATAACTATGCAAGTAATCCCATTGATTTTATGGTATGGCTGCAAGGAAAGTGCTCTAAGTAAGCATGGCAAAAAGGGTGCCTTACTCTACATGGAATTAGGAGGATGAGAAGATGCATTTAAGGAAGCATTGGTAATATAACTTTTTAAAAGTGCCTTATTGCCTCTTGTAATTTGCCAAATATATTTATTGTTTTATTCATTCATTTATTCATTGTGGATAGTATCACACTGACTACTTCCCTCTGAGCTTAGTGGCCTCAAGGGTTGTCCAAGCCAGTATTATGTTAAACATTATGTAGGTCAATGGAAGAGTGAACTTTTGCAGGTTTTTCTGCTCCAAAATGTTGGGTAAAAGCCTAATACCTATATACAGTATCTATACACAATGTCTATATATATATGAGGAGGGGTTTTATAGGATGTCAGTTGTTAACACCAGCCTCTATGGGTGTCCCAGCAGGAGCTCATCCTGAGCAGCAGTGTGGGATGAAGCAGGAAGGTCTTTATTTCAATGTGCAGCAGTGGAATTTGCTTGCACCTGCTGGCAGGAAATAGGAGCTAGCCTTTCAGAGTGAAGCAAAAGGTACGTGGGTGATCAGTGTGTGAATGGGCTTGCAACTGAAGAGTGGCTGTTTTGTGTGGGATAGAGAAGAGACTCTTTGGAAAGCTGTGGAAAAATGAACATAGTTAAGCTGAAGAATTTTTTAATGGAAGTGAATGTTTTATTTGTTGAAGCCAGAGAAAAGGTTGTCAGCAATAACTGAGACGAGGAGATCCTGTCCAGGATTCCCAGCTCTGTCAGTAAGTAACAATTCCATCTTGGTTGATATCTCCCCAGCAGTTTAGACCAATCTGAGCCCAAACCCCACAGTCCTGGCTGCAAGGTGCCACGCACTCCTGTGCACAGTTGGCTGTAAAATAATGGTGTAGCAAGAGGGCTGTTTTTCAGGCAGGTGTTTTGTCTGACACATGCTCATTACTAAGATTTTAAATTGCAGTGGAGACACCTGAATTTTGAAAGGAGACGGTAATGAGAGGTGATCACATCTATATTTGCCCATGAGGATGTCAAGCCATGAGCTAGAAGGGAAGGGAGGAGAATCAAGAACAGCTTCACCCTGGCTCTTGCAAGAAAGGGTAAGAAACTGACAGTGCTGACAAGGCAAGCTGCAAGCAGTGACTGGGGAAGCACTGTGTGAGGTACTGGCAAAAGCTAGGATAGGGCGCTAGCTAGCTGTGCTAACCATGACTGATGGCCAAAAAGAGATTGCTTTAAGAGAGGCTGAGAAGCTTTCAGGTGATGAGAGGAAGCAAAACCAAGTTTGAAGGGGATTTAGGGTAGAACAGGACCAGAGATGTGATTGGAAGGTGTGTAAAAGTGAGATGACAAGAGGCGCTTCTAACAAAGGCGCTTTTTTATTTTTTTAATGTTGAAGTGTGTTTGTGTGGGTGCTGAGGGGTCAGAACAGACTGAATGACTAAAGCTGTGCACAAACGAAAGAGTGGGCGTGAGGAAGATAAGGAAATGAAGTAGGGTGAGGTTAATAGGGCAAGTGATGGAGTTACAGAAGATGTATAGATAAGATTTTTGTTATTGTCACTCAGAAACTTTTAGAAAGGGGAAGCAGCCAGACAGTATTTTGTTAATGCTATCTTTAAAGAAGAGGGCAAGATAGATAGCAAGTAGAGGAAAGCAGAAAGGAAGGCTTGACTGGTTAGCCAGCAGCAATGACAAGCTAGCTAGGATTACAAGCATACAAATAAGCTGCAGTAGTAGAATTGTTTACTGTAAGAAGGCAGAAATGGAGGAGAGAGCAGGCTTGCAGGAGAGGAAGCTAGCTTGATCACAGGATTTCCGTCAGAGACAGCACTGCAAAAGCAAGCATGGATGAAACAAGTGCCGAAGGTAAGTGGGTACTATGGGTAGGAATGACAGTTTATCATGAGAAGCAAAAAAAAAAGTCACTGGTGGGTAAAAGTTGTACGTGTAGTAAAGGTATAGCTTGTAAATTACCATAAAGCAAATACAGTTTTCTTTGCTTAAAGTCAAAATGCAAATGAAGCTGAAAGTCATGCTGAAAGTCATCAGTGCAAGTAGTTGGTATTATTTCTTCAGCTTCTCTTCACTTTTTCATTTTCATCATTCTGGTTTTCTTTCCTTTTTTTAACAGTCTACAAGACATTAGTTTCTCCACCCTTTTGTGCTATTGGAGTACAAAGCTCTGCAATAATATTTTTCCTTAAAAAGTTACTTATCTGTTGTTACTAGAATGCAAATGTGCCTGCAGCCACATTCTTCCAGTGTTTTTATATTCCATGCCAGCTAAAAATAAGTGAGACAACTAAGGCTTGCTAAACCGCTTAACAGATAAGATAGAGCAGCAAAGCTATGCCCAGGGAAGTTAATGGTTCATTATATTGTGATTTTACTGTCTTTTTTTGTTGTTTCTTTTCTTAAAATCACATACCTGGCCTATGGAAGTTAGAAAAGATGCTTCAGACCAGCCTTTTAGTTACCCAAAATGTTTTTTTCAACTGCTATAAAGATAATAAATATAAGATAATGGTATTAACAGAGGGTTTGTAAAGTCAGGCTTATGGAATCCAAGGCTTTAGAAAAACCTTGTGAGATTCTCCTGCTGTGAAAAGATATGTCTTTGTTAGGGAACACATAATGCTATTTTCTCTTAACATGTGGGGCCACTTTAAATTTGTAAGCCTGCATTATTAAACCATCGTGGGAAGCATAGCAGGAGGAAACCCAGGGTAATTGGCTGCAGCTCCAGATGCAGCCGCCCGCTCATTGGAGAGCGGAGGATTCTCTGAGGTACTAAAATTAGACAATCTCCACCCTCCAGAAATGCTTCTGGAAACAGCGAGGAGGAGAAATTCTGATAGACCGAGGGCCCGTGGCAGGGAGTGAAGTGCACAGGACCCTGCTCCTGGCAAACCTGCTGTGCATAAGGAGGCATGGCAAGATTTATTTATTTTTTTTAAACTTGTTTAGCTGAAAAAAAATGCAGACAAAGAAATGGCAAGAAATTAATGCTAGCACTGTTTTACACTGGTATTAAATTCTATATTTCTTACATAATAATAATTCTTAAGTATTCATACAAGGGGAGGAAGCTGTTGAACTGCTAAATCTATGCTCGGGCTGTCAGGCTTGTGTCCATTTGACTTTGAAAAAAGGACTCTTGCCGAGTTCACTCCAAACTAAACTAAAAAGATGGTGAATTATCAGCTTCCCCCCACCCCCCAAAATATATTTATCCATTATCTCTGTATAAATGCAGTGTTTACAATCTGTTCAAATTAAATATGGGATAAGGTATCTCCAGTAAAGTAACACAGACCACGTGCCTGTAGCAGTGAAAGTCTGGATTTTAATTAATTTTAGGCACGTGGAACCTTTATTTTTTAAGCTATGTGAATAAAAGCCTCAGTCTTTGATTTTTAAACATACTTTAAACTGGCTGCAAAGAAGTAACTGTATAGTTTTGTTTCTTGATTCTGTTTTTCATTATTTACATGATTCACTACAAAGATTAGGGTAAAGTGGATCTTTGTTACACTAAAACAAGCTTTTGCAGTAAGTTTGCTATCTCCTCTGCTAACCAGACCACACAGTGCCAGCATTTAAGAGGGGTTTTGTTTGTCTTTTCTCCTTTGCATCTGCTTTCAGTTTGGTTTCATTCAAAAATTGAAACTGTGTTTTCTCTCCATCCCTTTGTCAGTGTCACCTCAAAAACTCAAACGCAATGGCCAGTTTCAGGCGCATTCAATGACACCCCAGAGTTAACAGCACCTTGGATCCTGCAAGGTTTGGGAGATTGGCAGTAGGAGGGGATGAGGCCCAGCAGAGCAGCACGGCTGCAGACCTAGCTCAGGAGTTATCAGCACCCTTCCCAGGTCCACACCCCGATAGCATTGGGCTGGCTGGCAGGCGTTCAGCACGTGTCACAGCCCTGCCTGGGGTCAGGCCATACCGCAGCACCCAATGCTGCTGCTCCCAGGGCCGTGGCAACCAAGATCACGTCAGACAGATGATGGCTGTAGCAGGATTGCTCTGAGCGGGAGCAGCCCCAGAGAGCTGGGGAAATAGGGAGTTTCCAGGGAGCAAGGGTACCTCGGCACCATGGTGGTAAAATAAAAATCCCCAGGGAACACGGCTTCCTCAGCTGGCTTTATTGCTTAACTGGGGAAACAGTAACTGTTTCTTACTTACTACACGTTTGTGTTTGTTTTAAAAGTGAAGCAGTGCTGGGTAGATACTATAACTTCATAAAAACCTGCTGAAAACCAGTGTTAGAGGTGTCAGTTCAGGTCAGTGTGTCTGGTGTGCTTGGAAGGCTGGGTGTTGGAAGCGCCTGGTCCCGCTGCTGTCCGTCAGGCATGTAAACAGGAAGCCTTGTGCGTGCTCCCGCCATCAGCACTGGTGTTTCAGTAACCTGAAGAAGACCCTGGCAGCTTCTCATTTTGTTCCCCAATAAAAAGCGTTGCCTCAGTTATCAATGCTTGCTGTGAGGTCGTGCCTCCCTCAGCAGTCCTGAGCGTGAGGTAAAACCATCGTAACCGCTTTTATTGTCACGGAGGAACGAGGGTTTTGGTAGCCCCCCCTCCAGATCGCGCCGCTCCTTTCCCTGCTTTCTTGTCACACGAGGTGCGCGGAAACAACCAGACGTGGCCTCAGTTATTCGCCCGGCGACCGCGGCTCTCCCGCGCTGCGAGCCGCGTCCCGCGGGCGGCGGGATCCTCCTGCCCACACGCCGCCGATCCGCGGCCGCCATCTTTGCCGCCCCCTCCCGGCCTCGCACACCGCCGAGGGGCGCGGAGGCCATCTTGTGGCCGCTCCGCCCGGGGAGCCGGCCCCCATGTCGCCTGGCAACGGCGGCGGAACGGGACGGTGCGTGGCATGGTGCGGCGGGAGGGAAAGGCCCAACGGCCCTGGCCCGGGCGGGAACGAGCGGGACGGCGGTGGGGCTGCGTTGGGCTGTGGGGGTGGACTAGGCGGAGCCACTGGCGGAGCGGCCGGTCCCTTAGCGCGGGCGAGACTGATCCCCTTCGCGGATCGGGCGGTGGGGAGTGGTCTGTGGAGAGGAGGGAGTCGCATCCTCAGGTCTCCATCGAGTTCCGGGCCTCTCGGGCCGCCGGTTCCGTGACGGGGCGTATCAGCGCCGTTCCGAGCGCTCCGCTGTGAGCACGTCCAGCCTGGTTCCCCGGCACGGGCGGCCCCGGCGGTCCGGCGCTCAGCTCTCCGTCTTTCCTCTCCTCGACGGAGGCCGCAGCCCGTTAAACCAAATATGATAGCGAATGAGGAGGCTCAGAGGTATCTGCAGAAAAGATCAGCCCCGCCGAGCAGGCAGCACTAACCGAGCAGTCAGGTAGATGATTTTTGCAGCAGTGAGCTGGCCAGTCGGCTGCATACCTGGGTGCCTTGTCCGGTGCAGGTGGAGAAAGCCCTGGGCTGTGAGCATGCAGACTGAGGGGAGAAGGAGGCCACAAGTCTGTAGGAAACCCCTCTGAATAGTGCCTCTGGTAACCAAACAATTTTGTATTCTAATAGCCAGCTAATGGCCCGGTCAGTTGGAAAACTAACGTTCTGTCTTGAGTCCATAAATAGGACGATTGACTAATAATTGGGAAATACCCTTAGGCTTACAGGTAGGCTAGTGTCAAGTACCACGTCCCATCTGCAGTGTGGTACCAGGATGAGAACACAGCTTTTGGGTCTGGTGGTGCAAGATGGGTGGATGCACGATGTGGGCATGCCCCAAGCCTGGCTCTCTCTTGCACATAGCAAAGTGTCTGAGTTAATTAGTGAACTATTAGAATAGTTTACACTTAATGATTGGCTAACAGCTAGTAATTTGGGGCTTATTTTCCACAAAATACCACTGCACTGAAAATGGGAGTGTAAACTGCAGTGTGCTAACTAGTCCAGAGAAAAATGTCACTGGGATGTCGTGAAACAGAGATGATCTGCTCTGTTCCTAGAGGACATGCTAAATGTCACCACTGGTGACTGTGCAGTCGACAAACTCCTAATCCCACGAACTGGTGTCATTGCAGTATGAAAGGAGCACCTGAGTCCTAATTTAGGAGCCAAGATGGAAGATTTAATGCCTGAACATCAGATTTTTGTGGAAAGAACTCTGGCCCTCATCAAACCAGATGTTGTTGATAAAGAAGAAGAAATAGAAGATCTCATTCTTCGATCAGGATTTCTGATCGTTCAGGTAACAGGCTGTGCTCTGGAGAAAACAGCTGCAGTTTGTAAATCAGAACAATAGTTATCTGAACTTTCAGCAGTTGAGCTCACCTGTCCAAAATCAATTTGTGTATTTCATGTGTCGTCAGCCACTGCTGCCAGATTCTGTAAAGAGACATCCTACTGCTGCACTGGGTGGTACAAACAAGTTGACTACTTTGATGACCACAGGAAAACACAGACTGGGTTAATAAACTCGCATTTTGCAAACGTATGCAGCAGAGATGTGGACTCTCCAAAAGTAACTCTTTGGTGAGAGCCTTGTTCTGGTATCCCAGGGTTTCAAACAGGATGCGTTTCCCTAGTGACTGAGAATTCATTGAATTAGATGGCTGGCCACTTGTGGCCTGACGTTTGTGGGTTTTTTGTTTGTTTCTGCTGTTTTTAATGTAAATGGACTTTATGGCTATTTAAATGTATGCCAGAGGCTTCATTTAAACAGGCCTTACCGAGCTTGTGCTTGTATATTTCGGACTGGCTGTGGTGCTGCCATGAGCCGGACCTGTGCTGGCGGCAAAGGCTCCAGGGTGGTACTTTCAGCAGGGGTTGCAGTAGGAGAAGATACGCCCTTAGCTGATAAGAGAGTGTTCTTTCGCCCTTCTTTCGTGCGGAGCTTTACACAACTGCTCTGTAGGAGCGTTTGAAATAAAACCCCATTGCACGAAGTCAATCTGGGCAGTAGGAGCGGCGGATACTGGAAGTGGGAGGTACGTCTGGCTCTTCGGAGAGGAGCCGGCAGCGCCGCGCGGTGCCTGACTGCTCGTTCCATTCTGCCGGGCGTTGCCTGTGAGGGTCAGTGGGCCGGACCGCGCCGAGTCCCGCCCGGCCCCGGCCCCCAGCCCCGGCCCCTCGCTGCGCCGCGGGCAGCCCGCGGCGGGGACGGCACAGCATGGCCGCTGGGGAGCGCTGCGCCCTCGCTCCGCGCTGGGGCTGAGCTGGGGCTCCTCCTCCTCCTCCTCTCCCCCTTCCCTCCTCCTTCCCTCCTGGCCCCACGGCAGCGCCCTTGGCCGTGGTATCTGGCTCTGTGACAGCGAGCGAACGAGCGGCGACTGGGCTGCCAGATACGAGTTTATGTTGTTTTTTGGTTGGTTGGGTGGTTTGTTTGTTGGTTTCTTTTCCTGGAAATGTTGAAATTTTTCTTATTCTCGTAGGTGCCCTTTTCCACGTGTGTTCTTTTTATAATTTATTCCCTTTCTGTTTGCTTTTTAAAATGCAAAATGTATCAGATGAGATAAATTAGGTTTTCTTTTTCATCAATAATATCATTATAATGTATCCTGGTGTCCTGGGTGACTTTTGGCACCAAGGTTATTAGGAGTCTGAATTGGTGGAACTCTCTATTGCTCAAAGAACGCAGTTTAATTTTATTGGTTTTACTTGTGCTTTTGTGACTGCTCTATGCCTTCTGACCACCTCCCAAACCTGTCCTAATCCTGGGCACCTGCAGGCTAGGTAGCTATTGTGAGAATCCTAAAGCATAGAGTACTGATTGAAAAACAGAACAATTGTGTAATTAACAGTGTGGGTTGAAGAGAAAGCTGTTTAGAAGTAGAACATTATGCTAGAGCCATTGATAAATTAAATCCTGCCCTTGCAACGCTCTTCACCTTTCCTATGCAGTGCCCTGACTGTACTTTACGTCACCCAGCAGTTATAAAATGTTGGAGTTAGCCTCTACTAAAATCACATCTTACTCAAATAGCTGGTTTGCCTAATTAACTTGGAAAACCCTTCCTCTTTGTTTCTCTGTCTCAAAGAGGATCAGATCTGGGAGAATTAGATTAGGCTGGGAAGTTGCTCTGTGTCTGTTCTGAACTCGAAGATGCCACTGTACCTCACATGAGGTAGCAAGCTATCTGTTAATTTAGCAAGTTTTTTAGCTTTTTTCATTCTTTTTTTTCCTTTTACACTTTATAGAAACGGAAACTCCAGCTGAGCCCAGAGCAATGTAGCAACTTCTACGCGGAGCAGTATGGAAAAGTGTTTTTTCCTAATTTAACGGCATACATGAGTTCTGGACCTTTAGTTGCCATGGTTCTTGCCAGACATTGTGCAGTCTCTTACTGGAAGGAATTGCTTGGACCATCAAACAGCATAAAAGCCAGGAGAACTCACCCTCACAGGTAACTCATGAGTGGGCCTTGGTGAAGTCAGTAGGATTTTGCCTTTCTGAAACCAGAATTTATTTCTTTTTCCTTTATTTTTTTCTTTTACAATACAGATACAGATTTAGAGTGGCCTGATACCTATAAAACTGTGATCAACGTAGCTCTTCAGCTTTTTACCTTTGTTTAATTTGTGAAGGTCACCCATTTTAAGGAGAATGCTGAATGCATGAGCTTAAATTTTAGGTAGCTACTTATTCTGTTTAAAAATTAAATCCAGCCAGAGCCTTGTTAATTAGTCCATATATATTGCCTTTATATGCTCTCAGATTGCAGAGGCTTGAAAGATGTGCAGCTGCCAACTAAGCTGTTATTGCTCTTGTTTTCAGTTTAAGAGCAATCTATGGGACTGATGACCTGAGGAATGCACTCCATGGCAGCCTCAGCATTTCCTCAGCAGAAAGAGAAATTCGATTCATGTTTCCAGAAGGTAAAATGGTACAAATTATACATGTTCTGTCTATAGGAGAATAGTGTCCTCCCAGTTATTACTTGTCTCTGTCCAGACTCTAGATAACAATTTGATTTAGAAGAGGTTGGGTTTGCTTTATAAGAATATGAGTCTCTATTTGTGTATAAACTGATATCTTCTGCTATGGAAGGCATACTAAAATCTATCTTGAGCCATTATAGTTACAGGGATTCCTTCTCTGCTTTTCCAAGTCTGTAGTCTAGGAATTGGAGCAGACAAAGCTGGTAAATGAGAGGAAATGTGAAACTATTACACTCCAGAACATCCTTATAGCACTGTCAGTCTAGGGAACTCCTGGTGACTTGAGAAATCTAATTCTCTTGGGCTCAGGCTAAGTAATTCCTGTTCAACAGCAGCTGGATGGTCATGTGATAATGTAATTCCAAGGTTAAATGCCAGAGAAATGGGTGATAGAACCTTGAAAAGCTGGGAGAGGATCTCGTTTGTAATGTAGCAGTTGAAAGATGGCTTTGTGATTGATGCAAGGAAATCTGCTGGAAAAACATATCTGCTTTTGCCAACTGTATCAGTTTAATAAGAGATGTTGCACTTCTCTAACAAACCTTGCCTGATGTAAACTATGCATCTTCTCCTCACTCTGATGCCACAGCAGAACTTAAGGTGAGTTTTTCAGGGTCTTCAGAAACCAATTTCACACTGCAAGAAGTAGTACTGAGCGTGGATATATTGTTTCTCTCCAGCCCCCAATGCATCTTGAAGGATATAGGTTTCCCCCAGATGATCTGATTTCCTCTGCTTTCATAATTGGCTATAATTAGTAAGATTACCTCATGGAATTTGTGAAGGGGTTTTAGGTAATTTCTTTGCAGTTTGTTGTGGGAGAAGCTATAAAAACTATTATGTATTATTAACTTATTAAGGAAAACAGCAGCTCCTATATGAGCAACCTTTGAAAGAATGTCTTTTTTAATCGCTCTGCAAGCTGCTTCCCAACACCTGTGGTTACTCGTTACAGTGATCTTGGAGCCAATTCCAGCTGGACAAAGAGCCAGGGATTACTTGAACCTTTATGTAAAGCCTACGTTACTAGCAGGGCTCACAGCACTGTGCAAAGAGAAGCCAGCAGATCCAATGGTATGTACAGGCTATCGGTGTTGTGTTGTAGGCTTTCTGATATGTTTGCTTTGTGATAGCAGAGTCCCTCTATCTAAGACTAATACTTTGTATTAGTAGAGTTCCTCTGTATAGGACAACGACTCGTGTTGAAGAGCTGTGCTCCTTTGGCTACCTGCTAATAAGCAAATCAAACAAAGTCTGCCTTTCAAGGAGTTGATTGGTTTGTCAGCAGATGAAAGGAGGGCTGGGGCTAAGTGAAATCAGCCTTGATGAAGTGATAGCTGCTTAGGTGGCTTCTGTAAAGCTCTTTTTAACATGTAGCTGTTATAGATGGCTGGGAAGGCAAATAGATATGATCATATGATGCCAAATATAAGATTTTACTTAATTTACTGCTTCTGAGGTGAGTTTGAGATTAAACAGCTCTCACACTGTAGATATTAAGAGATTCGATGCTAATTGAGCTGGTGGTAGTTATACACTTGAGTAAAATACTGTAGAGTTCTTAGCAAGACTGTTCGTATTTTGTAATTGTTATGTTTATTTAACTTAGTGTTATCAATCCTCCTTTAGGATAAACTATCATTTTGACTATGCAGCATTGATTAGCATTTACTTGGGATGCTCTACAGTTCACAAAGAAAATGAATGACAGGTCTTCCAAATGAAACCTGTCTCGAATGGTCAAATTGACCTACAGAAAATTCTGTGAGCCCTTTCTAGTTATCAAGCTGATGTATCTTGCCCTCCTCTCATATTGTTGCTTTTAGCCATGGATGTCACTCAAATTGTAGTTCTTAGTGGAAAGACTCATGTTAATTTCCTGTTTGGGTTTTTTTCAGTCCCTAAACAAAATTAGCTTGCCTCCCTCTGGAATGTTTTTTGTATTCCTGAAGTTCAAGGCATTCATACTAGTACTTCAGGAATGAAGATAATTAATGTGTGGTAACTTACTGACAGCTGTGGTGGTTTCTACATCGTTAACAGGTTTTTAATCAACACAGCGTTTTTTCTAAAAGATACCTTTCAGAAAAAAGGCTGGAAAAATAATTCAGAGGTGTTTCTGTGAACTATGTGGGGTCAGATGAAATGTACTGTGATTGTTCTAGCTTTATTACCTCTTTGCTTTATCTGTGTGTCTGGCACTGTTGCCACTGAAATCTAGAAAACAGAGATGAAGTCGTCTAATCCATCCCTTTGCTCAAAGGCCAGACCGATTGTATCTACCCATTCCTAACAAATGTTTGTCTGGCCTGTTCTTTAGCACTCCAAAAGCTGGAGAATCGGCAGTCTCCCGAGGCAATCTGTTCCAGTGCTTAATTATAGCTAGTTGAAAAGCTTCACTAAAAGTTAGTCTAAATCTCCTGTGCTCTAATTTTTAGCCAATTACGTAGTTTTTTGGGGTTTTTTTTCCCTTTTGCTATCCCCAGAGGACATTGGAAACAATGGAATACCTCCCTCTTTTTGCAGCAACCTATTATATATTTGAACAGTGTTATGATCTCTTAATTTTCATTTCAGACAGCTCTTTGCTATCTTAAATTGAATTTTTTCCCTCTTACCTCTTAAGTTGCATTTCTCTAACACGTTGGTTTTGCTTCCAATTAACCTCTGCATTCTGAGCACAGTTTTCTAGCCAGTTATGTTGTAACTAATAGTTAGAATATTCTTTCCTTCCTTGCTTGTAAGAAAGCTATGAAGCTCTATGAAACAGTGCCAATTGCTTTGCTAAAATGAAAACCCGCTATTTCCTCCTCCTCCCATGCACACAAGGTCTGTCACCTTGTAACAGAAGGAAAATAATGTTGATTTGATACCGGTTTTGGGGGGAAATAGATGTTGGCTACTGCTTTTAAGTTTGCTGTCTGCTAGGTGACTTACAGGGAGTTTGATGGGATGGGGTTTTGTGGGTGTTTTTCTAGTATACTAGGAATTAGAACTGAAGTTTGGGTAGTTTGTCTCTCTCTTCCTTTCCTTTTGAAGATGGCAACAGAAACTACCTGGCCTCTCAGAAATACCTGCTAGTGCAGGTTCCCTAAATAACACCAGATAAACTTCACCAGGCACAAATGATTGACATTTTTCTCCTGGTCCCCAGTAGTCTTTCTAAGGGCTTTTGGACTTCGTGTTTTGGGATTTGTGGTGGTGGTGGTCTTGTTCGTTTTTCCATTTCTGTCTTGAGCTCTTGCTGTCCTTGACCAGAGGTGCCTAACCCCTGAGGACTGCCTGGCTGCTCTCCTGGTTTTCTCTTTCTCAGAAAACGGAACATTTTGTACCTGGTAGGAAAAGGACAGCATTGCTTACCTTACTCCTCCGCTATTGTACCACTTCTTTCACTTCACAGTAAGGTGTGAAGTTCGTTGTATTTAGCATTCCAGAAACTAATCCTCAGCGGCCGCCCTGTGAAGTAAATAAGGATGTGCTAAAAACTTCTCTTTACAAGTGGAGAAATCCAGGCAAAAGGTTAATTTGCCTAAGGCCAGGGCAAGACATTGGCAGATGAATTTAGGACACTGAGCATTTTCCTATGCTGCCTCCCCCATTCTTAATTCAGTACAATTTGCTGGAAAACTTAGGAAATTAATTTCAGAAATACCAGTTTCCTGCACGTTGTACAGTCTCATTCTGAAACAGAGCTGACTGGATTATCTGAAGTATGGCCGAAGTGTTCCTATACATATGCAAAGATAAGCATTGTCAGGAAGAGTCTTCTAAAGGTCAGTGTGAATTGTTCAAAAGCAATCCAAGCTGTGAAGGTTGAGAAAACACAGGTTATTGGTATGTCCATCTTCCTGAAAGGTCTTCATTTCGCTGCACAGTGGGAGAGTGTCTGCATCAGAGGCTTCCAATAAAGCTTTTACTGTTCTCCCACAAACTTCATAGAAAAGGACAGAAAACTGAAAGTGTTTGGGCTTTTTGTTCCACAGATTTGGCTTGCTGACTGGCTGATCGAACACAATCCTAACAAACCCAGGATACAGCATCTCACCACTGAAGAACAACATCAGGGGTGAGAGCTCAGTGGAAACCATCTCCAGCATTCCAAGTTACACTGAAAATGACAATGTGTGCCTGTATCCCTTGGCTATGCAATCAATATTATCTGAAGGAAATGTGATTGTCCTAACTACCCCCTTCTTCATGGGATAAATGAACTTTCACTTAGCTGGGATTTAATAGTTCTAGTGGCTTTTCCATTGACAAAGCGAATGCAGAAGGACATGCTACTTTTATGGTGTCATGTGACTAGAAAATGACAAAATTCCCACCGGGTGTGACTTAACTGCTGTTTTCTCTGTTTGTCTTGGTTTGGCTGTGTGGGGAGAACCGAATCAATTACTTTATCCAGTGCAGATTCCCAAGGGGCGTCCAGCTGGCTGCGCTGGCGAAACTGAGCTCTGCCTCAGCCTGTTTGCAGCAGACATAAATTCCCAGTGAAGGGAGGTACTTGGTGTAACAGCAAACAGTTTCTGGGAGCATATTAGCAACTTCAGAGTGTTAATTGTTGATTATATCACGAAGCTAAGGTCTCTCTCATTTGAGCCTGTTTTGTCAGACTGTAATTTGAAGGGACATTGAATGGACCTTTCCCTTCTCAGTCTCTCATTTCCACTGGAAGTCAGGAGAAGGTATATTGTAGTCAAGGACTAACCCTGTCTTCCAACATTTGTTTAAAAGAAGGGTGCTTAATTGGAACAGCTCTTCTTAAGGGTGTTTTCTGTGTTCTCCAGCTCTCAAAAGGAGTGCTAATAGCTGTTCTCCTTGTAGTATTGGATACCCTTGAACTTCGGTGTGCTCTGTTTGAGGATTTCAAGAGAATGAGTTTAGGAGCGTGTGGCTCAACAGGCAATGGGTTAATTCCACAGTACCTTTTCTGAAGGGACTGGGGTGTTGTGGGTTGGGGTTTTTTTTGGGGGGTGTCAGTAGGTATTTTTAAGTTTCTTAAGAGCTATTTGCACTGTTTACATCAACAGTATCATGAGATAATATCTCATGATTTGACTGGTTAATATGGAAAAAACTGTCCTTTTCCTAACTCTGCAATGCTACTGTGCTTGACTAATACTAAACAAACAAGCAATTTCATAATTTGTTTCATGAAAAAACTTGCCCCCCAGCTTGAGTAATTACTCGAAACATAAGTCATTTGTCTGTAACATTAAACTTTAAGCTAATTGTTTGTCTTCTTAGTGGAATAAACCACTATTGCCAGCCCAGAGAATGAACATTTAGAAAACTGCCTCCTACAGTACCAAGACCTAAAAATCTTGGTGCTTCTACGAAAGAAAAAAGTAAATCAAACCCAAAGCCTCAAATATGGAGAAAAAAAAAATGAGGTAGCTACAAATACAGTAACCAGATTTGTTTACAACTGATTTATTTGCCTATAATTATTCTCCCCACACGTGTCTGATTGCTTCAATTACAGGATGGTTGCATTTTGTGGTTTCCTGTCAGCCAAAGAAACGATTTATTTTATGAAAATGCCAGAAACAATAATCTGTCTTGTGAATTCACCATTCTGCTATATTTTGTTAGTTACTGTGGTATTTGGTTAATCTTGTGGATGCGATACTGCTTGACAATAAATTCCTCCTTTATGTTACTACTAGAGTTTTCAGTTTTGCTTTTGTGACCAACCTCTGTTGTATTGTACCCATAGCAGATCATAGCTTCCATACCTCATAAGTTGTATTTCTCTAACATGTTGGGTTTGCTTCCAATTAATCTCTGCATTCTGAGCACAGTTTTCTAGCCAGTTATGTGGTAACTAATAGAATATCCTTTCCTTCCTTGCTTGTAAGAAAACTATGAAGCTATAGTGGGTCCTTACCAGGACAAGCATTACCTTTGACACATGAAATATGAAGTCATTCAAGTGTGTGTCTATCCTGGTATCATGGATTTCTTCTCTAATATTAGAGCTGACAACCTCCAGTTGCTGACTGGTGTTTGCTTCCATTTTCCAAAGGGGAAGGTAGAAAGATACCTTCATCCCTCGCATGCCATCCTGGCTCACTGTATCTCTACACCTAGGACAAGTGTCTCTCACAGCTGAGCTCTTGAGGAACCTGCATTAGTAAAAAGGATGTGGCCAGGTCAGTCCTGGGAAAGTAAGATGGGACAACAAGCCTGGTCCCCTGGGGGAGCTGTGACACCACAGGAGAGGCTGCTGCAGGACGTGTTGTTCTAGTTCTTTTGGTCCTTAGGTTTTTAATTCGTCCTGAGGTAGTAAAGCTTTGCCAGGGTTATAAATCCATATCACAGAAAACATAGCTTTGGAAAAAACAGATGAAGTGAAAGATACCTTGTTTGGTGTCAGCAAGGTAAGCTGCTCTCTGTGGTAATGAGTGACCTGTCTTCTCCTTCTGTTGAGTCAAAATAATTACCTTGCCTGTTGAGTTTTATTGGGTATTTTTAACTTTGAGGGAGTTCATTTTAGTTTTACTGCCTGAGTGCTGGAGTTGAGCTATGTCCATAAAACCAGCAATTCAGGCTGTTTCCCATAATTCTGCTTTTTCAACAGACTTTCTCCTGGAACTTTGCTTATTTGCCTGCCATCACCAGCACTGGAAGTTACTCTGGGAACTATACAGATTGAGCGAGTCTGAAGTATATGATTGTTCAGCCTTCCTGTCTCATAAGGGATTTATTATCTTTAGGAGCAGTTAAACTGCCAGGAACCTTGAATGTACTTTAAAGATGGCAGAAACCTCAATCAAAGCCAGTTCCCTGTTGCCTACATAAGTCAGAGCATTCCAGCAGGCCGAGCTTCAGAAATGGGTCGCTGTTCAGAGCTTAGGACTTCCATCTAGCAACTCTAGGGGAAGAAAAAGCATTGTGTGGAGACTTGCAAACCCTCATCTTTCCCATGTAGCAAAAGAGAGGATTTGTCTGTTGTCTTTCATTCAAGCTTTGAATTTTGACTGTCCTTTAAATAACAGTTGTCTAAGCAAGATTGGTACATCAATGGTAAACTGATGGACATTTGTCTTGTGGTACTATATGAAGGGAAAGTGTGACTCAAACTCATACTTTTTTTGCAGTGACATTCTGTTTAAAGACACGAGGTTCTTAGTTAATTTTAATTTCTTAAACTGGAGCTGTCAGATCAAGATCAGTTGTGTTATTCTGGACAGCAAATGTTGGTTGATTTTTTTGGCACTGCTCAACAACATCACCTCCTCTGAAAACACTGGTGACAATCCTGTGGGTTTTTCAATTTCCTTTTTAAAAAAATCTGAAGAGTAAATTTTTTTTAAGAACAACTCTTTCCACGTGCTGCAAAGGTAGCTTAGAATTGTTTCTGCAGTGTTGTTTCCTTTTAGATGCCACTCTAGATTTGTTCTTGGACAGGACTTCAGGCCTCTACTGATTACCTGCTGCTTTGCTTTACTCAGACTTCGCTCTGTCCAGCCTGTCAGTGTCTCAAGGACCATCGGCAGGAAACGGGTACTTGCTTTTTCTGCTGTTAGTGAAACAGGAAAACCTGCTGTGCTCCATCAGGAGCAGCTGCCCGTACCTAGAAATCTTCTGTATAGCCTGGACGTGCTCCCCTGGGTGTGGAGTGTGTCAGCAGCGTGACTGATGTGTTGAGCCTCCTGGGGAGGGTGCCTGTCAGTTGTTGTTATGCCGCCTCCTGCCAAGCCATGGCGGAGCTGCTGCCAGAAGCTCAGGGGAGAGCCTGTTGTTGGGCTTCTGAGCCAGAAAGGAGGCATTGTTGTGAGACGAAGCTGTTGGTGGGAGAAGGTGGCAGCTTGCAGACAAGTGGGTGAATGATACTGTAATAATGATAACACTGAAGGATTAAGAATTCTCTTCAGTTTACTGCTTGTTTTACAGCTGAGGGAGGTGATCCCTGGGACACAGGGGGAAATGGCCAGCCTCTTTTCTATGGTCTGTGGAGACAGGACAAGGGGTGATGGCCTCAAGTTGGAGCACAGGAAGTTCCACACCAATATGCAAAACTTCTTCCCGGTGAGGGAGCCCTGGGACAGGCTGCCCAGGGGGTGTGGACTCTCCTTCTCTGGAGATATTCCAGCCCTGTGTGGACGCTGACCTGTGCGACCCGTCCTAGGGACCCTGCTTTGACAGGGGGCTTGGACCCAATGATCTCTTGAGGTCCCTTCCAATCCCTACAATTCTGTGATGCTTTCACAGGAAGTACTTCCTGTGGCACCTTGCTGGGTCTGCTTACGTTTGTCTCCCGTGGCACCATTATTTCACCCCCCTGCAAACCTGACTGGCTCGTTCTGGCTGAGCTGTGGTGCTATTCAGACACCTGATTGTTTTTAAAAAAAAGTATAATGCTAATACCATATGTGCAACTTCTTTTTACCATCACATGAAGTTTAGTTACAAGTCTTCTCACCCAGGGTCTCCGAGCCAGCCTGGATGGATGGTCTGTATTACTACAGCGGGTTGCAAAAGGCCATTGCGTGCAGCCTGCCAGCCCCAGACTGCCTGGGCGAGCGAGAGCGGTCACATGTAAACTCACCCTAAATTCCAAGGAATTTTATGTGTAAGAGCCTAATTGGCTCTAAATACTCTTGGCTTTAGTAAACTACTTTGCAAACCACCCATCCTTCTTTTATAATCTATTTATAGTCAAGGCCTAAGCTCTCATTTCCTTGCAAGGGGATTTTTTGGTGCTGTGTTTCCAGAATCTGCACCGATTGTCAGCTTAGGAAATTCTGCGCTGCCAAAAGCAACAGCGTGCTGCTCCGTGGGCTTTGGGTTCTTATCTCTTATAGGTGTTGTAAAGTTTGTTTCTACTGGGTGGCATTCCTGTTGTGGTGTGAATGGCAGCAATGTTTTGTAGGCATTTAGTTTTGTGTCAGGTCTCATCTCTCCATGTGAGAAAATTCCCAGGAGTATTTAACGTACGCGTGCGGATAACTCTCCTGCATGCCCCATAAAGTACTTCACTGGGGGCCAATATAAAGCAGTCATTACAGGGTGGTGTTTAAACTTTGGAGATTAACACAGTCTCTCAATTGCACTTAAGTTTTTTTTTTTTATAATGTGTAATTTAGCAACTGAACCGTGAAAAGTTATGGCATAGCAAGGTCTTCTTAAAAACAGGGGGTCCAACTGTGCTTTCAGCTTGCTTCACTGTAAATCTGGAGCGATTCCATTCTCTCAGTTAAAAGAAAGAAGGAAAATCATCTCGTTTCTGGGAACTGCCCAGCTGGTATGTTATACATACGTCTGAAATGTATGGCATGGCACCTTCTTTGCTCCTGTCAAAAGCAAAGAGTGGGTGCCAAGTTTCTCTGGAGCCAGCCTCTGACAACGCTGTCCTCTGCATGCAGAGCACTGCCATTTGCCGTTTGGCTGGGGGAGTTGTGTAATGGTATTTTTTGCCTGAATAAGGAAAGTCTGATCAAGCTTCCGTTTGAAAAACAGACGCTTTTGTCCTGCAGCCACCACGTACCTTGATAGCCATGACATCGGTCCTTCCTCCTTAACCCCTCCAACTAAACTATCCCACGAGGCTATTTCAGAATACTATTTTTTTCCCTCCAGAGGACTTCCATGTAAATATACTGAATTGACCAGCAAAGTTTTGACCGTGACTGTCTTTGTTTTGCAAAGTTCTCTTGTAAACAGGCACCATGCTGGCTTCCCTCAATAGCATCATCTCTGCAACTGAATGGGAGTGACAAAGGCGTAGGAAATGAAATGTCCCTTAAACTATCATTTACATGAATAGGAAATCGATCATACTAATTATTAGCTTCATGGAGTTAGGATCTGGGGAGGTTCTTAAGCCTTTTATTGCCTTTTTTTTTTTTTTAATGAACAGCAATAAAGTGTGTCCTCACCTGGGCACTGACTCAGGCATTCTCCCAACTTAGTGTTATAATTGCTGTTAATTCATCATTACAATATGGCAGAGACTCACTGCACTACAAAGCAGCCACAATGTATCTTCACCAGTTGCTTGGTCTTTGCACAACGTTCCTTTCTAAGACTATATGGGATTCCTGGAATGAATAATTGTAAATAATCCCTGAGCAGTTTTAACACCTTTAGGTAGTTTCTTTATAACATCTCTCCTCAGTGGATGAGGGAACGCTGTACAAGGGAACTAGCAGTGCACAAGTGGCACTGGTGTGAAGGTCAGAGACAGAAGTGAAGGGACTCTCCTCTGGTTATCCTTAGGAGCAGCTGCAGGAACAAGAATAAAACTCTTGTCTCTCTAGTTCCAGCTTTGTTTCGTATCAGCTGAGCACTCCATCAGTACAGCTCTTCAATAAAACACGCCTGCTTGTAGTTGAGGAGATTCAGCACCACGTGCTGGATCTGTAGCCCAATCTGATGTCCTCTGAGTTAATGTGGAGGGAGTCTCCTCACTGACTTTTTAGGAACAAAATCCAAGTCACGGCTGCCAAGCTCTGAATTCGTGCCTGTGCACCAGCCTGCAGTGTGCCAAACATCTCAAATTTCCCCTCTGAACATGGCAAATATTGATGTGATCATCCAGTCCCTCATGGACTGCTGGGCTGGACAGTCCATTCCTTACAATTCCCATTAGCCCTTGTGCCCCTATTGCTGCTGCCGAAATTCTGAGCAGGAGTACAGGTAAGGGCACAAGCACAGGCACTGCTGGGATCTATGTGCTGAAGTACCTACCTGTACGTAGGAATGGGAAGTTTAACACCCTGTTCTTGGGCTTTGCCACTTGTGTGGGGCTCAGATCATTTGGCATGTTGTGATTGGAACTGTTTCTTAGGAGACTGTTACCTGACTGTGTGTAGGGAAGTTGCCTCTGTGTGATGCAGTGAATCTCCACGTCTTGAGGATGAAAGTTGCTGTTGGGGTGGTGATGCCTGTTAGGAGTGTGTTAATGCCTCCTGGACTTCCTAAATCAGCCATCAGAAATCAGTGGCCAGTTTTATTTCAATCCAGCTGAGGCTAATGTTTAAAAATAACATGTATTGCAGAATGCCCTTAAAGAAAAAGCATCTCACACAGGGAGAGCGAAGCTGGGGAGCTGTGAGCAGTCCTGTTATGTCTGTGGAAGTGAAAGTGAGCAGAGCCAGCATAGTTCTGATGTCATGTCTGTATCAAACAGGCTGGTTTGGAGTGATTCAGCTCCAGCAATACAGATGAGTCTGTGGCCAGGAGGATCCCTGCTTCTCCTGCTGTTTTATTTGCTGTTCTGTTTTCCTGCCTACAGCCACAAAAGGCACCCAAGAAGCAATCACGCAGTGTGCTCACTTACCCAGTCTTTTGGAGCTGTGAAACAAAGGACAGGTAGAGGAAAGGCTGGATGAGGACAGGTGTGTTCCTCTTCTGCAAACTCAGCTTTAGCTGCCCATGTCTTCCCCTGCTCCTGCAGCGCTGAAATAGAGTGTTTCCCACCTTGCAAATATTCTTACTGAACCCTGCTCTGCTCAGCAGCTGTTACAGGCCTGACCTGCACAGGGAGAAGGGTGACTGATGGACAGTTAAATTTTCTAGCTATTTTAGCCCCCTCTCTGCAGTTTTCTGGGTACAGACAGTTGATGTGACTGTCATCAACTGACGTGAGGGAAGAGGTGTAAAGATAAAGTTTAGTTTTTAAATGAACAGGTTTATTTTTGCTTTTAGAAATGCACTACCAGGGAGTGTGCTGTGCCATGTCCTGAGGTACCATAGGCCAGCATCATTGTGCTGAGGTGAATGTTTCATCATCACCTAGAATTAACTGTCTGTTCTGCTCTAGGTTTTCTTCCTTATGGGTGAGAAAGTTTAAACACCAAAGAATTTTCAGAAGTCACCTTTCATGGGTGCTGACCCACCTGTGTGCTGGAATGGTGGTACCTGGTGCTGAGTGGGTTTTCCAGAAATAAAATGGCATTTCTGTGCAGTATGTGGAACATGAAATTGTTCTTGCCCTGGTAGGTGGTGAAAAGGGAGCGTGTTGGAGCATGCCCTGATCTGTTTTTTTCAACAGAAAGGGACTCCCTTAGTTAAATATCTATGTAAAAGAAGGAAATTCCCTTCCCCCTCCCCCTCGAGTATGTTCTGGTAATTGAAGCACAGTTCACACTTGGAGAGATGGGCCTCTTTTGCAAGGGAAAACCAAAACATTCCAGGTTGGCTAATATTGCGGCTCCTCTGGTGTCTTAAGTTCAGGCCACAGCGGGGTGCAGGCACTAAGGGGAATGCCGTAACTTTCTGGATCTTTTCTTTGGAAGAAATAATAAGATGAGTCACAATCAACCCTCTTGGCTGAATTAGTAAGGCTCTGGGAGCTTAGAGGAGATGGAGATGAGTCTTTAAGTGAGGTTGCAACAGAGAGATGCTGCCTTGGGGTAGACTAAGTCTTCAGAGACCAAGCAGGGCTGTTCTCACCATCAGTGCAGTTATACCTGACTTTCCTTTGTGGAAAGCAAGCTTTTTGGGCATCACTCTCTAGTTTCAAAGAGCTGTTCCTTTCTTGAACAACTGCAAGTACTGAGACAGCATCCCAAGAAGGTACCTAGATCCTGACCTTGGAGGATCTGACTCTGGTGCCCCACGTAAATACAGCTGTACTCATGTGAACAGCTGATGGTATGTTTTAGTCTAGGCTTGACTTTGTCCTGTTGTGTTCTCAAACTTCTAAGTGAGGATAAATGCTGCCAGGATTCTTCACCAAGCAACTGCATTACTCACCTTTATCCCCAGCTCTTTGCACACTTGCAGTGGTGGTGTTCGCATGTCGTGCACTGCAGGCCTGTGGTGCAGTTAGAAATTGCTTCCTGCTGCAAACAGTTACCTCTTTTGTGAAAAAAATAGGTTTAAAAAATATTAGCTGGTGTCAAAAATACATTAAAACCCTTGAAATGTGAAAGCTGCACACAGCTGCCTTATCTGTGCAACTCAGAGTTTCCATTCAATACAAATGCTACTGAAGGCATTTCAGGAAAAGGATGCTCTGTAATTTGTCACAGTGTGACTTGCAATGGGCCATATGCCATAGTGGCAGCTGGAGCCATGAAGTGCCATCTTAGGGGCTGGACTGTCTTCAGGACACAAGGACCATTTCTAACCCAGCTGAAGTCTCCTCTGAACGTTTCCTCCTTGAGGACCGGTGGGTGGATCAGCAGCCAGACCCCGAGGAACAGGCTGAAAGCCCCTGTGCCCTTGGCAGTAGGGACACAGTAGAAATTAAGAAGGAAGACTAGCACATCTAAACCTGTTGATTTTTAGCATTAGACCTTTCCTGGTTTCTTTGATTTAGCTGTCTTGATAATGTGTGTCTTTCAGCAAGCAGAGGAGCACATGCCTTCCCTGGGATGTAGGGAATAAGGATACATCTTCAGCCCATCACAGAAACAGCCACAAACTGGGGAGATGGGTGAGCTGGAGGTTCCATGTCATGTTGCTTGCTGACTGTCTCTGATAGTGAAGTGCTTGTGGAGAAGCCCCTCCATCATTAGATACCAGCTGAACGACCACTGAAGGACAGTGCTGGGCTCAACCCTGAGCATGGACCAGTCTCCGCTCTAATCCCTTCTCTCCCCAGCCACCTGGGACCCTGGTGATGAACTGCTGCTGAACGCAGCTCCCACAGTCTCTGGCAAGTCTCCATGTGCTCTGTAAGCACAGATCTGCCTGTCTCAGCAATGCTTTACTTTCTCTTTCATTTTTCCAGCCTTTGGCCCTTAACTTTTTTCCCCCATCACCATGTGGCTGTGAAAAAGGAGTGAAGACTCTGTGAAAACCTGCCATTGTTCAAAGCACAGGCCAAGCTGACATTTGTTCCAGGGAAAAGCACCTGAAGGAGACAGGTCTGTTATTCCATGACTCTTTAGTCAATACATTTTCCCAAAAGCTGGTAAATCTCCAAGGAAGGAACAGCCTGTCTGGGAAAATAAAGCAAGACATGTAAACTGCTTTAATGGAATGCTGTAAATGTCTCCTTAAAAGGAAGCTGAACTGCAGTTTTAGGGCTAGAAAAGGTCTCCAGGTAAATAGTTCCCCTGAGGGGAGGTGAGTGTCCATGTGCAGCCAAAATTCAAGGGAATGAGTCGAAGGGATTTTGTCAGTGGTTAGCTCAGATATGAGGCAGGGTGGTTAATACAGTACTGACCAAATCAGGGTGATGTGGAAATTAATTATATCATCTTCACAGAACAGAGAAAGTAGAAGTGCCCCTAAGACCATTTGGGCTTTAAAACTTGAAGGAGGTGGAAGGAGCTGATTGCCACTCCCAGGTCTCCTCGCAGCAGTGTTTGTTACTTTTCCCAAATATTTATTTGCTCACAGCTGTGCTGAAAACATACAAAGCACCCTATGCCTGGTGTCACCTGAAATCTCACATCCTCTTCACTGAAGCAGAACAGTGGTGGATCCTTGGTCACAACAGGCCCCTTTGGAAAGGGAGATAACCTGAAATAATGTAAATAAGACTCCCCAGCCCAATACAGCACTTGCTAGGTTAAAGCACAGGAAATTGTGAATTTTGGGCTCCGTTTACACTATCTCCTTATCAATGTACCTGGCCTGGCCAGGAGATTGGATGGCGTCTGGAGAGAGAGGTACAATTTAGTGCTTCCAACTGCTTGAAAGGGTCCAGGCAGTGATTTGTGACCTCTCTGGTGATGGGTGAGATAAAGCTCTGCAGTGGGGATGTCCCCTGCTCAGCTGCTAATCCTGGCCAGAGCTGGTGCAGGCTCCTCTGCACACCTTGGAGATGGAGCTGGGTGAAGGCTGTGACCCCATCGCTCCCAAACCATGGGCTGTCTCAAATCCAGATTCAAGTCTTGCAGCCTGCAATAGAGCAGGGAAAAAAAGAAGAAACCAAAACTGAGTGTGCTGCTGTCAAAAGCATATTGATGTTTCACAGGGAGTTTGAATAGTAGGGTGTTTGGTAAAACAGAAGCTGAGGCTGCTACGTGGGGTGATAGCCCTGGTACCCTGCTGGGGAAAGCCCCTGGGGCAAGAAACAGAGGGTACAGTAGGCCAAGCTGGGAAGTACAGCTCTTTGCCCAGGGATAAGGCTTGTTAACATCAAAGTATGAAAGCATCTCTTGCTTCTGGACCCAAGTTGGCTCGAGCAAAGCTGTGCTGAGAGTTCCTGTGCCGTGCTTCGCCGTGCTGCCCAGGGCCAGCTGCTGCCAAGCTCCCACCCCAGCAGACTTGTGCTCCGGAGCATGGAGCCTGTTACTGTCTGCTCTCCAGACCCCACTGGTGCTGCTGCACTGCTGGGAGTGCTTGGCACCTCAGGAGGTAATTGAGGCTGAGCTAATTTAATTATTCTCTTGCTTATTGCTTTCAAAACCCACTCAGTGATAGAGGGGAGGTGCCTTGTTCCCAGCATGGCTGATAGCAGCTGGGCAGCAGAAGTTTCTGCTTGGCAGGAGTGGGAATGGAGAGGTGGGTCGGGGTGGGCTTCAAGGCACTGAGCAAAAGGAGGATAAATAGAAATTACTGTGCTTGAAGCTGTGAGTTATATTCTTGGTGGATGATCCTCTTAGAAGAGTCAGGTCAGGAGCTTCAGTGTTGTGAATTCAGAAGGTCTGTGGAATTAGGAAGAAATGTGAGAACTGATGTCCTCATCCTTGTCTGTGCCCGACCAGACTTGATTGATATAAATCAATTGACAAGAGTCCCACCAACTTCACAACCCAATATACCAGAGCCCACAACTCATCACAGCGTGGTTCTGAGCACCAGCAGCCTGGTGGGACGGGGGGTGCAGCCACCAGCACAAGCAGAAGAACTTGCACCCAGCAAACTCGGTTCGTGCGTGGCCCGGGTTTGAGCCCAAGTGAGGTAACGCTCACGCCTCTCCCCACTGTTTTACAGTCTTCCCACTGACCTCATCCTTACCATCTTTTATGGCATCCCATGAGCTACTGAAAACATCAGAGGAGGAAATTAAGGGCCGTATAGTGTCCAGGCTCTGTGGGCCTATGTCCCCTGACGAGCTATTCTCTCCTGGATGTGCCCACAAGTGGCTTCGATTAGTGTTGCATAGGACGCTGAAGAAAGGCTTGAGAGAGAAAGAAAACAAAGCTAAAATACTACTTGAGATCTGTCTCCCATCACGTCCTCCTCCTTGTAAACCTCTACCTTCCCCTTCTACAACAGATTTACACTTACTCTCATTTTCTGGCCCCGGCTTACGCCATCCTACACAACTGCTACTCTTCTTAGCATCCTAACAGCATTTGGTGAACGTTTCCTTGCTGTGCTCATCAGTTCCTGCTCCTGGCTCACTTAAGGGTTACCACCAACCCCTTCTCCTTTCCTTGCTGCAGGGGATGGCTCTTGGTCCAAGACATGATACAGGCTTTAGACAGGGTCTTTGCCAAACCCCGGTGGTGTTTGGAGGGAGCCCACTTTGGCAGGGAGCACTCTTCTGTGAAGTTGTCCCAACAGTCACCTCTGCACCCCACATGTCAGCTTTCTTGTTTGTTAATTATGGGCCGCTCTGTGTGTTTGGAGGAGAGCAGGATGGCAGAGGAAAAGAGGAGGAAGAGATCAGTTTTGAAGGTACATTGTAAGTTACATTTCTTTGAGTGTCGCTCATCCATCAGTCTTCTGTTGTGTTGCTCATCTCCTTGGGGGCTTGTTTGAAAAGGGGGAATTTACTGCACTGTAAGCCAGGGAGTGATTCGGGGGGGGGGAGGAATGGTGTGTATCCTAGGAGAGAGCAGGGGACCAGAAACAGGCAGGGAAAGGAAAAGAAAGAATAAAAGCTTCTGAATTACTCTGCAGAGGTGTAGATCTGCTGCCTCTTACCCACTGCCCCAGCGCCCCGTGAGGCATCTTTGGAGGGGAACAACCTACTTTACCCACAAGTGGCTCCTGTACACCTGCTCATGGGGCCGATCAGAAAACCATCAGGTGGGCAATAAATCCACACTCTGACTCCCTGCACTCCTCTTTCTCCTTGGAGTAAGAAACTTTTCTCCTTGGATAAGAAACTTTCCCAGCAGACCTGTGCTTGCTGATCCAGTCTCCTGGATGGAAGAATGGTGTGAACTAACTCATGGTGAACATGGACTTCTCCAGCCAAGGAGGAGCAGACACACCACCACCCTGGAGACAGTTCCTGGAGGTGTTCTACCCAGCTGAGAAATGTTTGGGAAACACATGTAACTCTCTTTCTCAGGTGTTGGGAAGAGGATTTGTTTTGTAAATAGTGAAGCTGTTAATTGCCTTGACTTTATTAACACAGGCTGAAAAGGTGTTAACAAGTTTCTGTTACTGTGCTGGCGCTGAGCCACTACCAGGAGCTTCCTAGGGGGAAGGTGGCAAAGTTGCTCTGAAAGTACCTTGGCTCCCTAGACAAGAAAAAAATTAAGCACCAATTTGGCCAAAGACTTTGGGTAATGCATGGATTTTGTAGGAGGGATTTAACTGCAGTGGCCAGGCAGTTCAGTTCTAGAGGATTCCCTTTCTGTTGGGCAACATAGCCCTGAGTGTTCCTGTGGCAGTGTGGTTGTGAGGGTCTGAGCTGGAAGGGCTTTCCATGCTTGTCTTCCCCCTCTGCTTCCCTCAAGGTGCAGGTAGAGGGAAGATCCTGGACACACTGCAGGAGGACCGGGTGCTCGGTGGCTTTCAAAGCCAGGCTGGTGGGGTTTAGGAATCCAATTTTAAGCATCTCACTTTAAAAGAAACCCAAATTGTTGCTTGAGGTTTGAGTCACTGAAGTCACCAACTGGTCACAAAAATCTTTCTTGAACACTCCAGCAAGCCAGATTCCTCAATCCCCCCCTTTCCCCCCAAATCCCTGCCAACAGATCCCGCAGAAGGCATCGAACAGATGCTTCTTCATCCTCCTCTGTGGGATTGGCACTACCAGGGGCTGATTAAGGCCCTTTAACTTTGTCATGCTAAGGGCTGGTTTTGAAGTCGAAAAGGACCTGTGGCTTGTTTTTTAAGGCTTTAGGGAATTGCTGGTCCTGGCTGGTCTCACCGCACCAGATGCGCCTGACCGGGAATCGACGCTGCATATGAAAAGGTCACTTACCCTGTTCAAGAGAGGAGATTTTAACACTTGTCAGGGTGAGTGATGGAGACTCTGCATTGAGAGCCATAATATTCATGTCAGAGAATTGCCAAGCCCATGCGGAAGTGCTGAAGATGGATGGCCCGGGGATATACTCCTGACACTTTAATACAGGGGGAGGGTACACCACAAACATCTCGTACAGAATTATAATCCATGAAAGGGCACTGGCGGCATAAATTAAAAGTAATCTGCCAGGAGAGGAGTTTAACAGCTGAAGGGAAGAGGGCTGGGGCAAAGTGGGGGCTGCTGCGGGGTGCCGGTGACAGCACAGCCCCCAGCTGCGGTGGGAAGGAGCAGCGCTGGGCCAGCATCCGTCCCCCTCCTAACTGCTTTGCAAAGACTGGCCGTGCGTGCGGCTTGGCAGCCTCCCTGGCTCCCTTCCTCAGCCTTGTCACTGTAGGGAGCGGGCACTGTCCTCCTCCCCGCTGTCCTGCTCCCCACTGTCCTGCTCCCCACTGTCCTGCTCCCTGCTGTCCTGCTCCCCACTGTCCTGCTCCCCACTGTCCTACTCCCTCCTGTCCTGCTCCCCACTGTCCTGCTCCCCACTGTCCTACTCTCCACTGTCCTGCTCCCAGGATAAACTCAGCTCTCATCTTTCTGGCTGGCACCACACAGAGATGGGACGTGTTGGCAGAAGGGGGCTGGGGCAGGTATCGCTCGCCCTGGTACCCCAACCTCCAAGCACAACTGGCCGTGCCAGCCTGCCACGCCACTGATGAGGTGTGTGGCTGACAGTGGTGGTGTGAGTTCTCCATCGGAGCCAGCCCTGCACTGTCCTCTGGGAGAGGGAGCAAACCCAACAGCATGGATCTCATTTCTGCACCGGGTGACATCTTCTGCCCGTACCGGTGGCACTGAGGTCTGTGCTGCCCAGATGAATGTGAACCCCCTCTGCCTCCAAGTGCTGGGGCTGCACTGAGGATGCACAATCCATTGCTGCTGGTGTGGTGCATGGTCAAACTTCACCTTTCCTCCAGGCAGGGATGGAGGTGGCCCCAGCCAGCACTGTGCGTGGAGTCCTGCCTGATGGGAATTAGGCTGCAGGGGCATTTCTAGCCCCTGGGGAGGAGAAACAAGGAGAAAAGCTGGTGGCTGTGCTCCTAGTGAGGGTGCCTGGGTGGGCACCTGGATGGCAGCGAGACAGCCACAATGATGATCCTGGGATAGGTGGGAAGGTCTGGGAAAGCCTGTGGGCTTAGGCTGAGCTGTTATCCTGGTATAGACATCCCACTGCTGATTTTCTGAGCCCCCATCAGTAGTGGAGCAGGCAGCTGGGACAGAGACCTGCCCCAGGCTGCAGTAACGCTAGAGCTGAGCTGTGCTATTCCTTCATTTAGAAATCGGTTTCCTTTTTCATTAAAAAGGGAATATAAACCAGTCCTTCCCCAAAATAAAGGCCCAAACACACTGTTGGGAGGGTAGTGGTAAACCTCCATGAAGCTAACAGTGATTTCAGGCCAGTGCAGCTGCTGTCCCAGAGGTTTATATCACATGGGTTGCTCTGGCCATGGCCATGCCCGAGTTCTGTGAGCAACAACTCTGGCAAAGCCTGTTTGAACACGACAGTGTTGCTCCAGGACAGTGTGAGCAGCTCCACAGCCCTGCCCCAAGAGCCCCTCTGGGGTGCCCGGTGGGTGCACTGGCTCCCAGTTAGCCCCAAGAGGGAGAAGCTGTACTGACAGCTCTGCAGGGGCAGGCAGCAGCATTTTGATTTGAGTTCCAACAACGCCCATAGCACGTAGCCCTGACTGAGACTTTTACTTGTAATTGGGGTCCTTAACTAGGAGGACAATCAGGTTCCTCCTCAGGGCCTTATGCTCCATCCCTTCCTCCAAGCCCACAGTGGGTACAGGTGGTTGGGATCACTGTCCCAGGTTGGAGCTGACTGGGAGTAATTGCTGAGTAAATACATTCAGGTTTGAAGACATCATTGCCCCTTTGGATGCTCTGTGGCTGTGGTGGGGGAATGAGCCTTTGCAGGTGCCAGGAGCTTTGCTCTGCTGTGTGTGGTTTCAGTTGGTTTGAAAACTGCTGTGTGGGAGTTTGCCAACCAGGTAAAGTCACCCCTGTGATGGTGGAGCTGGTGTGATGAATTGTGCCCCTCAGGCAGCCTGGGGGTTTGTCCCCCTCTGACTTTCTGTGTGTGATACTACAGAGCAAGTGCTGGTGGGCTGGGGGTGGGGGATCCCTGGCCAGGCTGTGATGGATTAAGATGATCCTGAACTTCTATTGTTTCATACATTCATAGTGAGTGTAGTGAGAATTGATGGCTGTTGTATCCAGGCAACGAGGGGGAGGATGAGAGAGCTTCAGCTTCTCCAGGACCATAATATCTCTGGCAAGGTGCAGCTCTGAGCAATAGAGGTGTCTTGTGTTTGTTACACTTGGTATTATTATCTCTGTGAGCTATAGAGAATGGGAAGCTGTGTCATGGGATGGGGCGTCACTTTCTTGTGAGCTGGTTTTTATTTGTGTTTGCTCCCTGGCTTTTGCCTGAGATACACTCTGCCTCAGGCAGTCTGGGTGCCAGAAATGTAAATGGATTTAAAAAAGCAATTAAGACAAATTCAAGGAAGAACAGTTCCTCTCTGGTGTTTAAATACATTGCAGTGGGTATGTGTGCTGGCTCAGCTAGGCCCTGGCTGCTGGGGGGTGGGAGTGGGACAGTTTGATGGGGTGGGGGTCTCCTGCTGTGGTACCTCTGCTCCTCTCTGCAGTCCCTCTCCCCTGGCAGGTTTCTGCTCTGCTCCTACAGGCATCTGCACACCCATCACTACCTGCTCTCCACAGTGATGGTCCTTTGAAAAGAAGCTGCAGAGACGCATAGGGCACAGTGTGTGTCCTGAGGGTGCCTGCTGTGGGGAGCCCTCATCTCCAGGCTCTTAGTACCCCCACTCTTGGCACACAGCAAGAGGGTTTTATGAGTGCTTGGCAGCTGTGGAAGTTACCCAGTGAGATACTGTTTCCCTCCATCAGTGGAGATTGTCCTGTGCTCTCTGTAGCCTCATCTTATGGCTTGGTAGGACCGTGGACCCCGGGACCTGCCCTGGGTGAGGGGCCGGTGCTGCCAAGGGTCAGCCCATGGCCACGGCACTGCTGGCAACCACAGATCCTACAGACATAGAGCCTGGGGGTCTCTGTGTGCTGCAGCCCTGCCAGCTGGTGAGCGAGGCCCAGGGAAGGGTGTTCGTGTGTCTGTTCTTTACCACTTCCCATTCAGCCTAAAGTTTGGTGGGTTGCAAATGATGCAACACTGCCAAAATCTTTTGCTTCAGTGGTGTGACCTGTTGGTTATGGAAATACCAGAGGCAGCCCCCCCTGCCCCTCCCCGATGAAGGCCTGCTGGCATACCCCATCCAGCTTTAATCAAACTGCCCTCTGCAGAAACAAGTGTGTGGCAGTGGGTGGTGCCTCCCAGCCTGTGTGCTTTACACCCAGAGCTTCCTGCCTTGGCTGGGGCGTGTGTCGAGGCTGTGTTTGCAGTAGGAGCTGTAGGGATACCCAGATACAATAGCATCAAAGCAGCTGTAGTGTGGGTGCAATATGCTGGCAGAGCGCTCGGGTTGTGGGGGTTTGGGGCTTTATTTTTTCTCCTCTTGCTTGTTCTCTCCTCCTCCTCCTCCCCTGGCTGGAAATCAAATCTGGCAGAGCATCCTTTGCCCCCGCATCAAGGCTACGGGCTGTGGCACAGCCCTGGCTCCCTCCGGAGCATCACGGTGACTCTTAGAGCTATCAGGGTTGAAGTACATCCCTGGAGAGCCCGGGAGAAGAGCAGGATGTGCTCCGAACATCAGCAACCATCCCACGTGTCCCCTCCTGCCCTCCCTGCCGCAGGGCTGTTTGCACCCTGAGCAGCAGGGGACCAGCAGACACATTCACAACTGTCCCCAAGTTTTCTCTCCTGTCCCCAGTTCAAAGGGTTCCTCTCGTGCCTCCAAGAATTTTGCAGTGAGTGCCGACGCTTTCCACATCAAAGCTGGGCAGCCTCGCATTGTCCCGGGATGGCGGGGCTGTGGGCAAATTAAAGAGGCGTTGGGAGCTTCCAAATTGACTTTAACCAGCCCTGTCTGTGTACTCAGCACTTGGAAAAAACCCTTAGATATTGCAGTGATGAGTATTAAAGCAAACGGCTGGAGCCAACTTTGACTGAGGTCCAGGAGAACAACGTTCTCACTGGCTTCAGTGGCTTTTGGGTTAATGATGAGAAATCTTGGAAGTGCTGGGTTTTACATGGAAAGGGACAATTTTGCACCTAGTCACACTGCTGGGGAGGCAGAAAGGAAAAAGCCATTTCTTTTCATTGCGTTTATTGCAAAATACAGTCCAAAATCTAAGTCTTAAGGGATACCTTCAAAATAGAGAAAACAGATCGTGCTAAGCAATAATACAACATGTTGATAAGCAACACTGGGCACAGAGAATTCTGAATTCTTACCTGCTAATTATTGTTTAAGTATATGAATTGTAAACAAACAGCTCAATTTCATCCAGTACAAATGCAAAAAGCTACAGTCTGTGAGGGACAGGGGTTCTAGTATCAAAATACAAAATTTAGGGGAAAAAAAAAAGTGGGGGGGGAGGTGTGAACTCTGTAAACGCTGGCTGTAAACTTCTCCAAGTCCTTAACGGCTGCAGTCATTGTAGTAACACTGTAGCACTGCACAAACCCCGCTCACATCAGAAAGTGCTGAAGTTTTCCCCTGGGAATACAGCTGAGCAGCCACTGTGCATGAATGGCTGGGTTGGGGCTGCACAGCCATGATGCCCATCAGGATGCAGCCACCCCATGGGACCTGCTTTTGGCCATAAGACCTTCCCCACCCTGCTTGCAGGGGCTGGAGTCCCAGTGTTGGCCTTGGTGGAGGTGCTGGACATGGCACAAGGGGCTGAGTCCACCCAAACCATGAAATTCTTCCCTCTGTCTGATACACAAATCAAGTGACTCCTGAAAAGAAAGGAGCTACTGGTAAGTATTGAGGAAAACCCATGGAAGACAGAAGGACCATGGTCCCCCTGTGCCTTGTGCTTCCAAACCTCGCAGCCTCCATCCGCAGGAGGACCCGTCGCCTCGCGCGATGCCCCGCTCGGCCCTCTGGACCCCAGGGATGCTCCTTCCCACCCCGGCAGCAGCTGCCGGGTGTGGGGGACACCAAAACGTCCTCCTCGGGAGCCAGGGCCACCCTCTTATCTCTTGTGGCCCCTGTTCCTCCGCCTGATGTGGTTGGGGGCGGCCGCGGCGGTGTCGCGGCGGGCGCAGAAGTGCTTGGCCACCAGCTGCCGACACTGCTCGCAGCGCACGGTGCAGCACCAGTGGAACTTGCAGTTGCAGCTGGCCACCACCTCCGCCCTCCTCTCCTCCACGCGCAGGCCGCACTCGGTGCAGAGCCGCCGGCAGCTCCTCCTCTCCCACTGGGAGAGGTTCTTGCCGGTCTGCAGGCACTCTCGGCCCTCGGTGCCGTGGTGGCCCAGGCTGGCGTTCCTCGTGCAGTAGTCAGGGGAGTCCTCCAAGAAGACGAGCTCCGTGGCGTGGACGTGGTGGAAGGTCTCCGCCGTGGCCCCGCGGCTGTCGGCGCTGTTGCCGGCTCTCATCCTCCTCTTGTCCATCTCCAGCTTGTGGGCTTGGTTGTATTTTATCTTCAGGTAGTTGCCGATCTCGCGGAATTCAGCGAGCTGGAGCCAGCAGGTCTGGATGCTGCAGCTGCCTGACACTCCGTGGCACTTGCAGGCTCGCTTCATCGTGGCTTTCACGGCCTTGGTGGAGAAATGAGAAGCAGCAGAGCAGCATCATTTAAATCTCAAAATCAGGCACTTCTAAGCTGGGGGAGGGGGAAATGGGTCAAAAGTGGCTTGTGCTTGTTGTAACTTCAGGTCCTTCCAAGGCATGAGCCGACACTCTTATTTTACTTCCAGGAAAACATCTGTCCCCTTCTGCTAATATAAGGACAGAGATAACGAGTGGGCACAAGCTATTGTCTCCAGCCCTTGCAGGAGCTGGTTTCCCCCAGCCAGGAATAAGGCACCTTTGTCAGGTCATGCCCTTCTCCCGCTGCTCACCTCACTCATCCCAGCATCAACCCATCGTCCTTCTCAGAGGTTTCATTCAAAACGTGTGAAACTGCTTCGGAATAATCATACCCAACCTCTCTGCATCTCCTCCAGGCCAAGCACTTCACAGATATTATCTACCCATCTCCCTCTGGTATTTATAAGGTCCCAGTCACTGGTATCTAGGCGAGATTAAGCCTCTGACACACCCTATGAGATAGGTATGTTAAGTGTTGCCATCCTTGTTTTTACAGACAAGGAGGTTTGGCAAGATGCTGAGAGCCTCTGCCGGCCCAGGCGGGAGTGGGGGGCAAGTCTGGCTGCCAGCTTGCACCCAGCTTCCCCACATTGCAAGAAAGTAAGGTGGGTCTGGCTTTGTTTTACCCAGCAGACAAGTGGGAGGCGAGCGTAAGGCCTGTGTGTTTCTGAGGGACGTGTGTGCCAGCAGTTATCGGCAGAAGGGGGAACATCTCTGACTGCTGTTCCTTGTGTTCAGGTTCAGGGCCAGATCCTGGCTGTTATTTTCTCCCCTGTGCAAATATTACAGGGCCTGGACTGTCACAGAGGGTTGGAGATGGGGGATCTGAACAGCCTACCAGCCTTTCAGATTTTTTTTTCAAAGACAGACAGTATTATTATTATTACTATTGCTACTATTATTATCATATATTTGACTTACAAGTCTCCCAACTTCGTTGTTGTGCAGGTTAATCAGCGCACGGGTATCGTGTCCTGTTTCCAAAGCGTCCACGAAGAGCTTGGAAATCCTCTCCCCAAACTCCACGTTGTCACTGCACCCTCCCCAGACCCAGCCTCGGCCACCTGCAAGACACACACAACACTAAGTGCAGAACCGCCTCATTGGGCCACATTCTGCCCCGAAATCCTGGGGGGCTGCGTGTGGAGGGACAAGGTCAGCCCGTCTGGAGACGGCAGCTCACCGACGCGGCCGTTCCTGGAGTCGTCGCAGCCGCAGCTCTCGAAGTCTCCCATGCTGCAGTTCCTGGTCAGGGTGTACATGACGCCGGCCGAGCTGATGGCGTGTACAAAGGACGTTTCCCTGGTAGCTGGGGAGAAGGGAAGAAAAGCTGTCACATGTAAACGTCACCGCGGGTCTGGTGCTATTGGGTGGGAGACTCATGACTGGAGTGTCCTCAGGCTTCAGCATTGAGAGTTTCAGCACTGTGACATAATATTATGCAGGGATGTCCATGCCCTGGATGGAATATCTTGGTAACAGCAGTCCCCTAATCCTGCCCTGGCCAAGGTTAGTTATAACTCCTCTCACTCTGGGCTCGGTTTGTCTCTGTCCGTTCCTGCTCGGGGGCTGAGGGGGGGAGGGAGGGTGGTGTTAGTGCTTTGATCTTGCCTGCTGGGAAAAATCATCATTGATCTTGTTTCGGTTGAACCTGTGCTAACAGCTGCCTGCACCCACACTGCTAATTTAGTTTCTTTTTTGGCTTTCCTCGCAGATTCAGACAGAGATGCTGCTCTGGGAAAAGGAGATCTCTGCTTGTCAGAGCAGTCGGTATTCAAATATATCCACAGCTCTCTTAAGAAGCTGGTTTCTTAGCACATGTCTCTGGTTTCTCTCTTCATCTGTGCTTCTCCCCGGTGCACGCTCAGGTGCAAGCTCCAGCATCCCAGCTGTGCACAAAGTGGCAGGAGCAAGCCCATGGAGCTGCACTGCAAGGAGGACCGAGCTCTCACCTAGCACAGACAGAGAGCCAGGGACAGCCTGAGACTCCCAGGAACATGTTAGCACTATTCACTACACCCAATTAATGCAGATGGAGAACCACCACTGTGACATTTGGGACACAGAAACCCTTCTCCATTGGTGGGGTTAATTAGCAGCCCCAGCTCTCCCCAGAGCACATCCCAGTTTGTACCCCAGGGCATCCCGGGACAGGGATGCTGGCACGGCAGGTAAAGGTGCACTCACCGCTGCGCAGCCGGTTGTGGGTGGAGAGCTGCAGGGCGCTCTCAGGGCAGTTCCAGCGCTCCCACCCAAACTGGAACTTGCACTCCTCCATCCCGCTGTGCGCCCCGGCCGCCACGCTGCTGGAGTAGGTCAGGTAAGCCTGGCACAGGAAACAGCAGGGTTAAAATCCACCGTTGTTTTCCATTTCTCATTGAAAATATAAATGGGCTGCAAGTCCTTTCCTTCGTTACTCAGCATGAGTACGCTCTGGGAAACCTAATTCCTTGGAAAAGTCTTATTCCCCATTTGCAAAACAAAATTGCTCTATTTAAATTCCTGACAGTTGTTAATTACCTTAGGTCCTGTCATCAGAAAGTTATTCACAGACCTGAAACAAAGAGAAGAAAATGAATCGCACGGTTTGCCGCAGGCTGAAGAGCATCCCTAAGGAATGCCCTTGCCGCTGAGCTGGACCCTACCATGCTGCTGCCTGGAGAACGGCGCTGTAGACCCCTGCGATGGAGAGGATGAGGAAGGTGCTTCTCTTCATGGCTGTCCCAAAGAGCGAGGTTGGATCCGCTTTGCTGATCTGTAGATCTCCGTGCTGCAGGTCCCTGAGTGAGAAGGGCCACCTCTTTCCCAAGGTGAGCTATGGGGATGGAGGAAAGCTGCAGGAACCTACAGCCCTGATATTTATAAGGTGAAGCTGTGAATAGTCAAAACCCCCCATTCATTTGCTACCCAATGACTTAATGTGGTAAAAAAGCTCCTGCTCCAATGGGTGACAAGGAACCGCCTAAGGTTGCACTTCAAAAGGCGGCGTGGTGTCCCTGGGAGCGGGATGGTCTGAAGGAGAGCAAACTTCCCTAACAATGGGACACTTTTAACTCTCCTCCCCACCACCAGCCATCCCTTTCTCTTGGCTCCAAGTCCTCTTGCCTTCTCCTTTTCATGCTCCTCTTTGCCAGCAGAGGCTCAGTCCCCGCGTCCCTCTGAAATAACAAGCCGATGCATTTCTATAGTTCCCCTGCTATCTGCCTGCTCCCTCCTATGAGAACTCCCCGAGGAGTTTTAACAACCGTTCCGTTAAGATCTATAGGGGAAGACCTCCCAGGTCTTCTTGATTTGAAGAGATGCCTGTAACGGCAGGGCTTTTTTTCCCCTCCTCGCCTCTTTATGATGAAAGTCTCTGCCTTTCCATCCTGATAACAGCATGCTCAGCCCGGCACTGTTTGGAAATCTCTCTAATTTACGCGGCTGCAACTTGGGAACACTGTGTGAATCACTTATGTGGTTTGCTCCATGCTCCAACACTGTAATTAGGGGAACAGTTTTCTGGGGTTAGCAATTTCCCTACGGTGAAGGCTGCCGCAGCGAAAGCACGGCTGCTTGCTGGCTCCACAGGCAGGAGCGCTGCCTGTACCCCCTGAGCGGAGCGAGGGGCCTCTGCTGAGCCATGGGCTGTGCTCAGGAAAGGAAAATCCTTATCAGAGAAAACCAAAAAAAGCCTCTTAATAGTTACAGCCAATATCATTAAGGGTTGTAAAGAGCTGCGGATGGAGCAGCAGCAAGATGGTGTTCATGGAAACTTCTTGGTCTCTTTTTTCTGTGGCTGAACGGTCCCAACCCAGGGCTGGCTCACCTCTGGGTAGGTCTCCTGCCTGCTGAGTGGGGCAGTTTGGGTGCTGGGGCTGAAAGTGGTGATGTGCTGTACCATGCCAGCGGTGCCAAGCAGCCCCTGGGCTCTGCCAGGCACTGCACATGGGTGCAGCATCTGCGGGGCGCTGGCTCCATGGCAGGACAGAGGTGCTGCCCTCCTCCTCCTCCTCTTCGTTCTCCTCCTCTCAGCTCCCTGGATGACCCTTGGGGTACACCGGGCTTTTGCTGGCATTAATTGCTGCTGTAGGGTGACTCGGGAAGGGGCTGTGAATATGAAGTCCATGGCAATGGGGCTGTGCTGGGGATGGGGGAGCTGTGCCACAGTGCAAAAGGGGCTACAGGGGGATCAACCCCATTTTCACACCCATGTGAGGAGCCCCAGCCAGTGGCACTGCTGCTGGGCAGGAGGCTGTGGGGTAAAAGCATCTGCGTGGTACTTGGCTGTCGTGCTGTGAAATACAGAAGAGCATCGGAAAGCTGGTAACCTGCCCTACAGCTTAGTACATCACAGGGCAACCTGCCCCATGGCTTTGGGTGTTGCAGGGGCTGGGTGTCTGTGGCATAGGTCCATCACTGCTGGGGTTGTCTCTCTTCATCCGCCACCCCAGGAGCTTGCAGATGAGCTCCGTGCTCTTCCCGGCTGCGGAAAGCACGGAGCTCATCTATCCATCCTACTGCTTGGCATCGCATTTGGGGTGAGGGCTGAGTTCCCTCCCTCCAGCCCCCGTTGTAGGGAAACCTGGAGTCAGTTGGGCAAAAGCCACAAGCAAACCGCTGGCAGCGGGAGGCTGAAAATTGCAGGTTGGTTGCAAGTCAGGGATGTAAAATACCTTCCAAGTGAGCACGAAGCTGGTGCAGTGCTGCCAGCACGGCACAAGCATCCATGAGTCAGCGTTGTAATCACTGTCATCCCAACACACATCCCACTTAAGAGCTATCACAGCACAAGCACTGGGGAACGGAGCATTTCCCACATATTAGTGAAGTTAATTGACTAAAGCCCTTGCATATGGTGTGGAAATCTGTGTTTTCTATAGGCACACAGGTAATTTGCTGCTGGACTTTCCCACCTTTTGCAAAAGCAGACTTTGATCTCGCTGTCTTGATCAGTTTTGCATTTATAGAGCACTTCATGTGATATCCTCACAGTAAAATGTGATTAAATATAGCTGTGTCTGGTTTGCAGTTGGGTAAACTGAGGCACGGAGATGGGTTGTCTTGAGATTTCGGGGTAAATCAGCAGACCTGGACTGGTGTAGCTGTACAGAAGGTGATTTTGGTGTTTTGCTGTGTGTGGGTGAAACTCCAGAGCACTGCAGAGGTGCTGGGTGCTGTCACCCATGGGAAGAGCCCACAGGTCGTGTGAGCCATAGGTCCCATCTCCGACAGGATGCTGAGGGAGTTTCTTTGGCTTTCTTACTGCCTAGAAACTTGGATTTGGTTTTGTCTTGGATTGGGGGTGGGGAGGAATCGGAAAGGACAATTCTGTTGAACGTACCTGGTTACGCAGCAAATGAGGCACCAGTGGTTCTGTGCCACCTCGGACTCCAAAGCGAGCAGTCAGGCACCCGGCATGGTGGCACTGCGGGGGTTTGCCCTGGCTCCACGTGCTGCTGCTGGGCAGGCTGCTTGGGAAGCTGGGTCCTGAACATCAGCTGGAGCCCCTCAGCTTTACTGACAATGTGTTGGTGCTTTGCTCCTTATTTTCTTGCTACGTGACCAAACAGCCAGCACTTCCCAAGGCATGAGGGGAAGCATAAAATATTTTGGTATCTGCCTCAAGCCCAGAGACAGTAACGGCGTTTACAGCCCCGTACGCCCATAAAACCCTCTTCACATCAGCATGTGGGGCTTAAGAGAAGGTGGATGTGAGATAAATCAGTTTATATGAGTGTCACGCTCTGCTGGGCCGTGGGGATGGGCTCTTGGCTTGTCAGGGCAGCAAGCCCTGCGGCTGTGGACAAGGGGAAAATAAAGCCCAGGCCACTTGTTAAATTGCCCTCGGCAGGTGACACATTCAGACCCCTCGCGTGAAATCCTGCATTGCTGCCTTTGTTACAATAAAAATCCACCTGGGTAATTAGAAAGCCTCCCCCACACCTCCTCGTTGGCAAGGCAGAGGATGTTTTATGGTGGTCTCCCACACTGCTAACCCCAGGAAGCTGCGTGAGCCCCCACGGGTGATGCCTGCTCCTTGGTTTGTAGGCAGCCAGCTGCTCTGCTACAGGACACATTGCTTTGTTTCAAAGTGATTCATCACGGATGGAGGACTGTGGATGTGGGGTAATTCCCCTGGATGCTTGGATGTGGGGCAATTCCCTTGGATGCTTGATGCTATGCAGGAATTGGGGTTTTTATGAAGTCACCCTGGCTTTTCCATCTTGGGGAAAACAGGTTGCTGTCCTGCTTTGTGATCCCCATGGGCTGCTGCAGTTCCCAGCAGGACCCCAGCCCTGGGTCTGGCAACACTGGTGGGAGTTTTGCCTGTATAACAAATACGTTTTGATTAATGAATGGTAATTGAGGATGGAGGTGAAACTGAGATCAGGTTTTGTGCCACACCTATCCCATGGGCTCCGTCCTCTTCATTCCTATTTTGGCACACAGTTGGAAGCAGCCCGATGTTCCCTGAAAACAAGGTTAAAGCATCCAGCAGTGCCAGCTCGGGGTGTGCTTCCCCAGGGACACGGTCACCTCAAGGGGTTCCTGGCAGCAGGTGCAGGTTGGTCCCTGTTGTACCAGTGCAACCCAGCTTTCTGTCTTGTTTTTAACCCTGATTCCCAGCACAGCCTCCTGCATGGCATGATGGAGTGAGCAGCGAACATCACTGGAGAGACCAGGGGTAAGCAAGGCCAAGGTAAGAGGCTCTGCTACTGAAGGAAACACCTCCTGGAATATAATATAGGACCACGGGATGCCAGGACCACAGGACCCTTCAGGTTGCAGGGTTTGGGCTTCACATTTTTTTGGTCATGTTTCAGGATGCAAAACAATTGGGATTGGGAACCAAATTCTGATTTCTCCAGCCACAAGCCAGCTGGGGACACAGACACTTCCCAGCAAGGGGAACGGCCCTGGAGCATCACCGAGCTCTGGGGCCTGTGGGCGCAGGACGGTGGGTTTAGGCAGGAAAAGGGAGGAAGGAGCAAGTGAAGGAGGAAAAAACCTCTTCTCTTTTGTTTTTTTTTCCTTCCCCCCACCCCCCATCAGCAAGAGGCAGAGCGAGGAATAAGATGGAATAAAGGAGGTTTCGTTTCTCCATCGTGTGCCAGGACTGAGACAGGCGAGCACGGCCCAGCTACGGCAGGGGGGACAGGCTGGGTTACGGGTCAGGGTCCCTCCAGCCTGATCCCTTGCTCCTCTGGTCTGAGGGACAGCGGCTGGAGGGGGGTGTTCACCCTGGGAGCACAAGTGCCTGTTTCCCTGGGGAAAGCCACTTGTTGATCCACAGATTCCTCAGCGGTGCTGCTGGATCCCAGCTGCTGTCCCCCGGCACTGGGGTGTGGAGATAAGCACCCGTCCCAGCCAGACGAGCTGCTCGTCGGCTGGGGATGAGCTGGGAGGGCTGTAACCCCTGCCCAAACTGTGTGGGGAAGGCTGCAGGCTCTGCTGTGCTGGAGGCACGGGTGAGCTGCGTGCTTGCTGAAGCAGAAGCTCATGACAGACTATTTCACTCATAAGCAGATGTAGGGCAGTTCTTCCTCTTCCTTCCCCCTGGTTTTGCATTGTGTGTTTTACAGGGGTACTTCCCCTCCATCTCCTCACTCTGGTGACTTCCCCACTGCCTGTCTTCCTGTCCTCATGGGTTCCCAGACTCCCAAAGGCGGTGCCCTTGCCCTCCCAGCATGGGAGCAATAAGTCTGCAGAGTCCCCATCTGTCTGTGATGGAGGTCTCCTTCCCCTGCCCCAAACTCTCCTGGCCCTTCCAGTTCAGCAAAACTTTTCCTTCTGAGCATCTCCCCTAGCAAAGGGCTGTTTGTCCATCCCAGCTGAGATTCCCAAATCCCCCTGCCAGCTGCTCTGTGCCTTTGTCTCCACAGCATCCAAAACCAACATATGGCTATCTGTGGGCAGCAACATGTCTGAACTTGGTCCTCTCGCGTCTCCAGCTGCCCCAAAAATGCAGGACAGGGTAAACCACCAGTGTTCAGATGAACCTTCAGATCTCAGCGACTCTTTAGAGGACTCAGCCACCCATTTGTCTCCAGAGAGGCAGCTTCATGACCTGATCAGTCTCACCTCACCTGCCTCCCTTAGGTGTGTCTTTCAAAGGCTACGGGGCTGTTTACACTACAGCATTATAAAGTAGGGACAAGTGGTTTGTTTTTCTCTCCTCCTTTAAAGGAAGTGTCATGCAAAACGGTGTTAGTGCAGGAGATAGGTTACTGCTTGGGCATCTTCATGAGAGGAGCAGATCTCTGTCCTGGCAATGTGTCACCTCAGGCAGATAAAAGCCTGTCCAGGAAGAGATCAGGCACTTGATATGGAGGAAAATTATCACCTCCTTCTTAATCATTCTGGGCCAAACTTGAGTTAAATTAACTGATTACAAGCTGGCTCATGTGGTGCTCCCCAGCCTCATGCTGTCGCTTCCTGACTGGGGATGTCCCCTTTCCTGCCCCCAAAGATCTGCACTTCTCAGCTGGGGATGCGTGTGGCAGTGCTGGCTGTGTCTGGCACACTGAGTGTGGGAGGATTTGAGACTTGGGGAAGAAAATGATGACTTGAGCTATGAATATTTTCTTGAAACTCACCTATCTTAATTATTTTGGGGCAGAAGCTGAGGCTTCCTCTCGGGGATCCTGGGCCATGGAGTAACTTTAGAAGTGCTTTGATGCTTACTGGGATGAAAAAATGGAGAAGGAAATTTGCTCCTGGCACCTGTGTTGCCCCAGGAAGGTGGTGGGGAACCCATGCTGCTCAGGGCCTTGCTTCCCCTGTGGTGCCCACTGCAGCTCCAGCACTGTGCTCTCCTCCCCGCCAAGGAAGCTCTTCTTGCCTTGCCTCTCCTTCCACAGGCTCTGAGCTGTGTATTTCCATTTCTTAATTCTCCATTTCTTGGTGCCTTGTTCGTGTGTATGCTTCAACCCGTCTGTGGCTGAAGGCAGGGCCGGGCACTTCATAACCTCTGAGGTGGGAGGAGATCTCTCCAGGGTTACCTAAGTTCAGGGTGAGGTGACAACTTGTGGCAAGGTCTCTGGCTTTACTAAACCAGGTTTTAAGCCCTTTCCTTATGGGTTTTCAAGATGACCTGATGGGAAGGCATATGGTGGGGATCCAGCTCCCAGGTCAGGCCTGTCAGCGCCCTCCAGGCCTCAAGTCCCATTAGGATCCTCCGTAGGCTGAATCTTTCCCAGTGACACCCTTTGAAAACAGATTTCCTTGATCATATTTCCCCCTGAAAACCCCAACTGTGGTAGTTTTTGGAGGGAGCTTTGCCCAGTCCTTTGGATGAAAACAGCTCGGTTTGCATCAGTTAATTCAGAGGAGGTGGAAACGGAGCAAAAACCTACAGAGCCAGGACCATGTGCAGTGGTGTAGCATAGCAGTGGCTGGTGGGGATGCCCATGGCAGTGTCCCCCCCATGGCACTGTCCCCCTGCAGCTGGTGCCCAGGCTCCCTGCTGTGGGACATCCCTGCACTGCTTGCCTGTCCAGCCCATCCTGCCCACGCGTTCCCCCTTCCCCACATCCAGCAGCACTTGGGTGGCTGGTGGACATGCATGGATGGGGGTTGTGTGCTCCCCTTCCACTGGAGTTGCTTAAGCAGCAGCTGGATAAAAGCTACCCAGAGATCCCACTTGCCAGAACAACCTCCAGTGACTTTTTTGGCTGCTTGCTGCTCAGGCTGGCTCATCGCTGGGCTTCTCACACTGTATGGATAATACAGAATATCTATATTGTGGCTCTGTGGTAAAACCCAAGTTCAATGAGATGATGACACTTGCTTGAGGGTAGAGGCAAGAGAAGACCTGGAGTGCAGGTTTCCTAAATCCTGCCTGGTTTCTCTCCCTGGCAGCATGCCCCACTTAAATCCCCACAGCACAGTCAGCATCCTTAATGTACCTTAACCACAGGGCAAGCTGGGTGCTGCCAGTCCCTGGGTGCCCCTGCTCCCATCGGTGTTACAGGTCCTACGTGGCTCATGCAGGAGTTAGCAGTGCCCAGGGCATTCATCTCATGGCTAAATAAATGGCCTTTTCAAGGGGTCCCAGTGTGACACTGTCCCTTGAAGAAGGACCCCTCCCCAGGGACTTGGTGCCCACTGATACAGAGACTGAGGCTGCCACAGGTGCTGCTGGTTGGTGCATTTACCCCCGTGCTAGAGAGAAACAAATCCCTCTGGGATTCATCTTTCCCAGCCCATTCCACACACTGAGCGCTATTTTAGGTTAACCTCCTTTATTTCCCCCACTGAATGCATCAGACACAAAGTTGAGAGAAGTGGGTAAGTTAAAGCTTTATAAGTGCTTTGTACAGCTGGAGAACAAATGCAGCCAGGTTCAGCACTGTGAGGAGCCAGTGCTCGTGTCGAGGCAGCTCCCATTTGAAATGGTCTTCAGTTCCCTCCTGTGAGCAGGGAGGCAGATCCCTGCAGCTGGTACAGCCACACCAGTGTCCTGCCACTTCCAATTCCCTGTGTATTTCTGAAACACGTTAAAAGAGAAATAAAAATTAAATTGGAGCCCTGGCCATGCGTGTCGAGCCTAAAGCAGCAGGGTAATGCAATGCTGCTGGAGGTATGATAAAGCAGAGAGGGGGTGAATTTCAGCTGGGTGCATTAGAGGCGATGCCAACGTGGACCCAAGTGGCACACCCCTGGGAGGGGACATTGTGCCATGCCATGCCATGCTGCTCCGGGGTTGCCCTGTGGCCAGGGGATGTCTGGGCAGGCCCGTGTTTACCTGGCAGCCTACAGCAAATCCCCACTCACACAGGGAGCAGTTTCCTCTGGGTTTTCCCTGCTCTGAAGCCCTCTGCAGAGCAAACACTTCCCTTTGCTATGTGACCAAGATATGGGGACTGGTGGGTGCACAAGAGCAGTTCTCCAGGGGAGCTGGCATGAAGCAGCACCACAGGCTCAGGTTACTCCAGCTCCCCTTGAAATAGGAGCCCAGGCAGGATAGAAATAAAATGGCACAAGTCATGAGGAGTGGTGGGGAGGCTGGAGCTGTTATAAAACCATTATGGAGCTATTACAGTGCCATTAGCTATTGCTGCTCCCGCTTCCTGGGGAGGAGGGTCCCAGGAGCAAAGTTGCTGCCCCAGGTCATCCCTGCTGCCTCCATCCTCTGCCCCAGAGGGATGTGCTTTCCCCCTGGGGTATCTCATAGCTGATCTCTTCATTGTTAAATAAAACCTATGATTTAGGAACTGCATGTGTGTTTCTTTAACACATAGAGGAGGTGGCTCCGGTGCTAGCAGGGATGGAATGGGATGGGACCAGCTGTGGTCAGATATGACCTGGGGTAGCTCCTGTGGTGAGAAAGAACAAAATCCCAATTCTTCTATCTGAGAAGAATTATTTCCAGCATCACCAGAAAACAAAGCAGACCAAGACAGACTATTTTCCCCAAACAAGATGCTGTTTGACAACACCCACTTGGAGTCACACATGATTTTTTTTTATTCCTTGCTTGTTGCAGCTTTGCCAAATCAAAAAATTTCAATACTGAGTTGGCCTCTAAATTCACAAGACCAGCTTAAAATTCCAGAGATTGTTGTTTTATTTTGAAAAACCTCATTCTTTTCCTTCAGAGCCTTCTGCCAGAGTACTAAAAGACCCTATTTTCACATGTCCCTTTGGCCACTGTGGCCTGAAACACCCCTTTGCCTCTCCCTCCACTCCCCGTTTTGCTGGAATCCTGGAGCCGGGCCTGGAAGCGAACACAAAGCCTTGGGAGATTTGCAGTTGACGGTTGGAGTTGTCAGGAGCTGTTGTCAGCACAGTGTACAAGATGTGTGTGAACCATCCCCAGCAACTGTTCCTTCCCAAGCCAGCTCTTCTGACAAGACAGAAAGCACACGCAGCCGCCTTTCCCGGCACGGGTATGTGCTGCAGGAGACGAAAGGAGAGCTTACCCTGCTGTCAGTGTGAGCGGCGTTGGGCCTGAGCTGGAGAAACACCCCCCCACATGCACACACCTGCTCCCACATACTCTGGCTCAGCCCCAACTGTCCCCGCGCCACGTTTCCCGTTCAAGGCTCGGGAGGGTTTTGCTGCCGGGACACGTCTCAGTGCCCAGGAGCAGGGTGGGACGGGCAGAGCTTGTGGGGGGACCCACGGACCTGCTGGGCAGCAGCCGGGGCCGGCTGCCGGTGCCTGGGAGGACACAGCGGCTTTGTTCGCCCATGTGCGGTGTGGGAGGCTCCCCCAGCTTGGCACCAGGAGGTTAGTGCTTTTTAAAAGACTATTGTTTTCCCCCCTGTGTTTTGGAAAAACAAGGGGTCAGCTGGGCAGAGGCAGAAGTCTCAAGCTTCTGCTGCTGCGGGCACCTCCCCAGCTGCGCTCCTGGCCCCCCCCCCCCACCTCTCCCTTCCCACCCCCACCAGGCTGGTGGTCCCTCACATCTTCCCCTTGCTTCTTCCCCATCCTTCACTTAGCAGGAGAGGTCTCTGCTGTGCCAGGAGCACCACCACCAGCAGAAACACCGAGAGGTGTTCCCCCATGGCCCTGCACGAACATCTCACCTCTCACTGTGCTAAACCAGCCATCCGGGCAAAGCCGATTGCCCCCATCACTGCAGGGCTGGAGCTAGAGATTCACTGTGAGCTGCCTCAGCAGCCCCAGGGGCAATGAATTAAAGAGGAGAGAACACCCAAATATATTTGGAACCTCCTCCCCATGCATGCTTTGGGACTCAGTGCATCTGAACTGGGCTTGGCCAGATCTCCAGGGGGGTTTAGCTGGGCTCTGACTGAGACTTCCTTAGGAAAGCTATGCTCAGGGCTTGTCCTCCCAGGCTTTCTCTGCTATCAAGCACCTGCCTAACGAGATTTATTAAATCAACTAATTTCTGCAGAGTAAGGGCAGGGATGCAGGTTTGCTCAGCTCAGCCCAGCCAGGGCTTGCTGTGACTGTACAGCACAGTTGGAGGTGACTCACAGGGGCAGGTGGACATGGCTGGGATGCCAAAGGAGCTGGCACTGTCCTCGGGATGCAGGGCACAAGGTTGGCTTTATGGCAATGCCAAGAAAGCAGGTATTTATCTGCATGGAATGGTTTTTTTTTGTTGTAACTGGTTTAGCATGGAAGGTGTTTCTTGTGGGGTGGAGCTGGAAGATAAGGTCTCATGTAAAGGACCCAAGCAGCAACAGGCTGTTGCTAATTGGCAATACTACTTCAGTTTCCCACCTGGGGCTGGCTGAGTTTGCTGATGAAGCTGTCTGCAGCTCAGCTGAACACCAGTATGGAGGTGGGTGGCTCCTGGGGCTGGTGGCTGCCAGTCCAAACTCAGCGCTGGAGGATGCCCTTCCTGGGAGTGAAGGTCAGGAGTGGGGTAACACCCAGATGTTGTTTACTAGGTGTGGGCAAGGTGTTTGGTTTGGTTTGGTTTGGTTTGGTTTGTCCCATAGCTTCCTTCCAGTAGCAGGAACAAATATTTCCTTAGTGTAATGACTGGTATGATGAACATTCACTTCCTCAGCCTTCTGTGGGGCGTCCCCAGCCTGCCCCACAGATACAGGTTGTAATGCACTTTGCTTGAGACAACAGGCAGCCAGACCTGTGCCTGCACTGTCCAAAACTTAATCTTGTGATCTGGTCCCTGGGCTGAAGTGATCTCAGGCAGCCTCAGAGAGGGACCTTCTCAGATGGGGGTACTGTAGTCACCTGTCTTTAACTTAAGCCTCTCTTAACTGCTGGTGGTGAAGGGAACAGCCTCCAAACCCCCTGTAAAGCCCTGTTCCACCTGGTGCAGGTAGGTGAAAGGTGGTAAGATCTGGCCTTTAACCATGAGGAGTTTTCCCTATGTGCAGCCTCTGTGTGCTCTGCAGCAGCTCCTGCAGTCAGATCCAGGCACAGGGACCTTGGCTAAAGGGCTCCTTGTCTACTGAGCTCTTCCAGTGGGGTGGGGCATTGTGAATAAAAGTGCTGAGATTTTGGGTTTACAGTATCAGGCTTTAAATGCAAACAGCTAAATCAGGAGGGCGTTTCACCTGGGGTCGAGTGAGCCCTGCAGCAGCACCAGGAGCAGATCTGAGCCAAGTGCTTGGACAAATTTTGTTATCTCCAGAGCTGGAGGCCGTGCTCTGATCTCTCACATCACTCCTTAGAGCCACACAGCTAATCCTTTGTAGCTGTGCAAACACAAGAAGAGAATCTCTCTGTTTTCTTGCTCTCCTTTCTTTCCTTCCTCATGCAAGAAGCAGGCTGGAGGGGACAGCCCAGACCTTGAGTTTCTGGGAGAACATGGGGGGTGGAGACATGGGGCTCTGGCTCAGTTGTGGTTTTGGTGCTTATTGTGCTGGGTGGGTTGGCAGATGCTCTGAACTGGCAGAGAAGGGGAGATTGTTACATGGAGGGAAAAGTGCTGTTTCTGGGCAAAACTAAGGAGAAAGTCTCGTCTCTGGGCTTACTGGCTGAGTGCAATGCGGTGCCTAAAGTCCTCCTGTGGAATAGAACAGGTGATCTTGTTGGATGGGATCAGCTGTATGAGTTTCCCGTAGGTGTTGCTGCTCTGAGTGCTGTCTCTGAACACTCTCTTGGCAAAGGAACCGTCATAAAAGTAGATCTCTAAATAATGTCAAAAGCTTTTTGACCCCAGCGCTGTGGGGAGTGAGGGGAGGGTGTGAGTCACAAAGAAAATAGCACTGTTTTCTTTGCTGCTCAACCTTTCACATTCTATACCCTTTAAATCAAAATGAGTATTGATAAATCCAGCAGACCCTGAACAATCCCCCCCGAGCATCAGGAGCCTGGGGGGGGGGTGAGGACCTCAAAGGAGAACGTGCCAAAAACACTCGGTCAGGAGAAGGACCAGCAGCAGCATTAAACTGATGAGCAGGAGTGAAATATTGGTCTGAAATACCTGCTGAAATCAGCAGTCCTGGGCTCCCCCTCAGTCTCTTGGCCACCTCTGTCTACTTTTTGTGGCCACCAAAAGCCCCCCATTCTGTGGCTGCACTGCCAGCAGTTAATCCCAGTTCGGACTAGTCACATTAAATGTCAAGTGTCAAGCGACCCTTAAGTAAACAGGAGCTCTCCAAACACCACCCCAGCCACCCAGTTCTGGGTTCTGATGCCCATAGACCTGTTTCTGCCTCACCTCATGCAGGATAAAGCCCACAGAAACCCTGTTGAAGTGCAGAGAATTATTTCAAGTAGGATAAAACCAAAGCTCCAGGGACAACAGTTTATCTTCCCAGAGTAAACACTTGTTTTTCTAATAAGGTGGCAAATTAATTCCAGAGATAATGTGATACCATGTAATTGAGAGTCCCCCGAGCTGGTGCAGGAGTCTATTTTTGCCAAGCCCCCTGCAGACCAGTGGGGATGTTATTGCATGGCCAGTAATGAGGATTAGGGAGTCCCTGCTTGCTTTGAAGGCTTGTGCTGCTGCAGATCCCTCTCATCCCAGAAAATCAGCACAATGATGAACTTCCTTTCCTTCTCCCCCCTTCTCACATTCCTGTATTGCTTAATATTGATGGGAGAAAGGCTGCGTGTGCTGTGCTTATCCCAAGGTTGATTTGCTCTTGGCAGGCTAAAGAGAGGAGAAAAAAAGAGCTGTGGAGAGGGTGCTGCAGCCTTTCTCCCTTCTAGGATACAACCTAAGTATTTCCCCAGCCCAACCATCATTTTTTCATGGCATTTTTAAGCAGGTACTTGTCTCTAAGACTCCTCTAACCTACTGACTGAAGCAGGCCACCAACTTCCCATTTTATTCATGCCTGCCCCCAAGCTGAGGATTTAAGAGTTTAGGAGCTGCTAGCATACAGCATTTCCCCCTTGGAGTTGCCCTGAAATGCTCTTATGAGCGACACAGGGAAAGGGAGTGAAGTCTCCCTGGTCCTGAGGAGGCAGTTGGGGGGTGTCTGGGGGTTGGTGCTGTTTGGGGCTCAGGGAGTCTGTGAGATACAGGTGTATGTGCTGATGGAGAGGGGCTGTGTGCCGGCCAGGGGGACCTCTGGGTGCCTGGGGTAACCTTCCCAATCTGGCCATGCTCTCTAGGTGCTGCAGCAATGCAGACAAAGCCAGAGGGATGCTTGTATGAGTTGCAGGGTAAACCCTATTTCTGCAAGGAGCAAAGACAGCTGATCAGAAGGAACCTGTTTATTGTGAGGTTTAGGAAAACAATTTTAATGCAAATTATATATTTTTTTGCAAGTAATGGGGTCAGTAATGAACTTGGACTTACAGTTTTACGAATACAAATGCATAATATCTTGTTCAACAAACACAAAACAAACTTATTCCCTGGGGGACATTAAGTGAACAGATGTTTACTAAAATATATGGGCAACAAACACAGGGTGGTGGGACACACACACAACAGAACAACCCAAAAGCCAAAACCCCACTGAAGAAGCAGCGGTCACATCTTCACTGTTATGCTCAGGCTGTACTTTCACCTTGCTTTTCCTGTTCAATAGCTGCCAGAAAGAGAGAGGAACCAAAACCATCATCAATAAACATTCCAGCGATACTACAGGATACAGTCCTCTGTGGTCAGGGGATGGTACATCCCTTCTTTGGCCACCCTGGAAATGCCAACTCCATCCCACATCTGTGTAGCTAGTAGGGTGCAGTTCATGATGTGTGAACCTCCTATTTGGAGTTTTAGTGTCAGCAGGGATAATAAGCCAGAGAAATGCCATTTCACACCCAAAGCTGAATTTGAATCACGACCCCCACCTGGCTGCCTGTGCAGAGTGTGTACAGGAGAAGACCCTACATGAGAAAAGTCCAGGGGTGTTTTGCTAAGGAAGATTGCCTTTTATATGAGGACGATGATGGGGTTTTCTTGCATCCTTATTCCCAGAGAAGGTGCCTGGAGGTCTCCTGGCCAAGGCTAGGAGCAGCTCATCTGCCTTGTGACACCAGAGCCCAGGCACCTTCTGGGGATGCTGCCTTTTCTGCCAGGGATCTGCAAGGGTTCCCAGTGCTCCTGTGCCTCCAAAGAGGCTGGTAACATGTAATTACAAACAGTTTGATCCTGCTACCTGCAACCAGCAGGAAAACTGGTCTTGCTTTTAGCAGAAGCATGAACAATCCCATCAGAAAGGATTTTTTCAGACAAAATGCACCATTGGTTGTAACTAACTTCCTTGGAAGCCCAGCACAGAGTATAAGTCTGGGTATTATCCCCAGTGAAAGTCGGGGTGAGTCTAAGCCTGTGATCCTATGATTAGTATTCACTTTGCATATGAACTGCAATACAGATGTGTCCTTGCTACTCATAGTTCAAAAAGCCTCACATCACTTACTTTCTTTAGTGGGCAATGGATTTTTCTCTCTGGTTTCTGTCTTCTTCAGCTTGGTCTTGTCAAATGTTTCAATTTCTGCAAAATCTGGTTTGTCAGACATGGTGAGTCCTGACAAAGAAAGAAAGGAAAAACACACCCATGGCTTCGTTAGCTAGTGCTGTGATACCAGCCATCTGCAAAGCATTTTCTGCTTCAAAGAAAAAAAAATATGAAAATACAATAAAAACTGTTATTAAAATAACCCCCACAAATCTAACACTTCAAGGTGGGACCTCTCCCTGAGGCTTGGCTCTTTTGGAGCAAAAGAGGAAAGGCATAAACAGAATTTTATCTAGATTTCTCAGATGAAATTTCTAAAGAATCATGGAAAGAAGAGTATCTCTGGAAAGAAAAGACAATGCATTAATTGCCAATAATCCACGGTGCCTCCTGACTGTTTTAAGGAATGCTGCTAACCAGAAAGTCTACAATAAACCTCAAATCCAATAAGAACAAATAGCTTCAATTATGATTTTTGCCTTAATTAACAGGGTTTGTCTTTAATTCTGAGCACCCTGTCCTGAGCGTGTACGTACCCGGTATCCGGATGAGCTGCTCTGGACACTTGTGCTTAACAATAGAGGACCGGTTCACCCAGCCCTTTGTTTGCTCTCACACTCTATATCCCAGTCACAGCCTCAGTGGGTTTATTATACCCCGTTCTAAGAGAAATCCACAAAACACACCGGTGCTCAATGCTTCAGCTGGCAAAACTTCCCTAATCCAATCCTTTTTCTTTAAAAAAACCCCCTGAAATTCAAGTTAAAATCCAGCCTGGGTGTTTTTTCCCTCTGATTTCAGTGGAGTTTCCAATCAAGGAGAGGTTTGGCCCGGAGATGGCTGCTATAATTACAGGGTTTTTTTAAATCCTTCCTGAAGATAATGAGATTTCATCACTATCTGCACTGAGACAACCCAAGTAAATATTCACAATTTAAGAAGAAAAAAATATAATTATAAATGTAAAGCTACTAAAACCACATGGCATTACCGTCTGGCTGCTCTCTCCTCAGCTGCTTGGTGTCGGTCTGAGGCAGTGTGAGTTGAAAAAGGTCAGGGTAATCCCTCCTCTCCTCTCCTCCTCCCGCTCGCTCGAGCCCATCGCTATTAATATTGATTAGTTTGGTGCTGGGATTGCTCAGCGTTCAGGGAAAGGACAGATTGCTGCTGCAGAAAGTGCACAAGGGAGGGGAATGGGAAAACTGACATGGAAAACTGCCAAAATCCATCTTAATGCTTTTTGTTTTTTTCTTTTTTTCCTCGTTTACCAAGTCAGTAATATTTAAGTTTCCCTTCCTGCCCTTGTTTTACAGGGCTGAGGTTTGAAGTTAAGGCAAAGGCTGGAGTTTGTTTAAGGGCTGAGGCTGCAGTTTGAGGGGTTTTTAGGGGATTGTTTCCCCCGTGGCCAGGCTGGCAGAAGCTCCTGGTCCAAGCTTGGGAGGGCTCTCAGCACCAGTGTGGTACAATTGCTGCAATTGAGGCCCAAGTCTGAGATAAGCACCATGCTGGTGTCTGGGGATGTGTCCTGAAGGGAAGAACAATGAATCCCACCAGCACTTGCTGGTGCCTCCCTCAACCCAAAGGCATGTGGCCCTACAAGCCAGACAGGGCAGCTGCCCACTGCTGAGCTTCCTGCCTTCACTTTGCAAGAAGCTGTGTTGGTCTGTCCTGCTTGCATGGCTGTCCCCATTCTCCACCCATCCCAACAGCATGGACCACACTGGACTTGCTTGCAGAGAACCTCTGGAGTTGCAGCAAAGGGAAGCTGCACTGTAAAACCATGACTGGCAGCCATCATGTGTGTTTGCAAGACACATTGTGTAGTAGATGTGGACACTACCTGTAGCCACCTGCTAGGCCCACTGCTCCTGAGAGCTGTGGACGTCCCTGTGGCTGTTACGTGGCTCCAGATACACTTTTCTGCACAGAAATATTTAGGAATCCTCCTTCAAGGCCCTTAGGTTTGGGAGAGAAGGGCTGTGCCCATCCTCCTAGGTGTGGATTTCCTACTGGGTAACTTTGGAAGTCTGAATCACTTGTCTAGATTCTGTGACAGTCAACTGGGAGGCAGCTAACATGGGATAAAATAAACTGTGCCACAGGAGTATCTGGGTTTCTCTCCTGACTCTAAAGGGAGCTTGGACAATAAGCTGACAATGACAGAGGTTTCTCACAGCAGGCTGAGAGCCTTGGGAAAGTGCTGTGGCTCATTCTGTTGGCATGAGAGGTGTAGGTAAGAGTGGGCTTGAGTCTGATGTGTGTGCATAGAGAAAATGGATGTGTTTTAAGGCCTTATTCTTCCAAAGTATGTTTAAGTTAAAATAACAAACACATGCAGAAAAAAATGCCTTTTTTTGTTCTTAAGCACTCATAAATAGTGATTCCTTTCCACCCAGTGATTCCTTCCTGAATCCATCCCATTTTCTGTCCCCTCCTAGAGCTCAGGGCTTGCTGCATGCCAAGGCAACCAGCACTCAGAGCACTTTACGCAGCTGGTCTGTGGTATCTGAGGTAAAGGAGAATGGAGTACCGCAGCGGCAGAGGAACCTCCAGCAGCTGGAGCTCCAAAGGGATGGTCTGGGTCTCTGTGCAAACCTGCCTGTGCTGCCTGAGGGACCTAAATTTGTCCTGGCACTAATGTAGCTATGCTGTTGTCACGCTAAAAGCTCAGTTGACTTGTGCAGGCTGGCTGGGATACCTATGCATCTGCACTGACTGTCCATGCAAAATCAATTTGTGTGTGTTCCAGCCATATTTAGCATCCAGACTCAGTTCTCTTGCTTCCATCTCCTTACTCCAACCAATGGTCAAAAATAGAAAGCTGTGCTTTTAACCAAAAACCCCTGGGAATAAGCAGGAAGGTGGCTGCTGGGTGAATATTCGGTGTAAGCTGTAGCTGAGTTCTGGCACTGAACAGCCTTAGTGTTTGTTTAAACAGAGCACTAACCTCTTATGAGGCTGGACACCAGATTTAGGAGATCAGATGACTTTAAAACACAATCTGAATGATTTGTGAGTCTGAATTCAGATAGTTCATGAGTTTTGGATTTTCAATATATGTCCATTTTTACAAGTAGCAAATAGAATTCCTATCACAAAGAGAGATTATAAGGGGGGAACCTCCTAAACTGGCAGAGATTCACTCAGACGTGGAGAGCAAACAAAGTGCTCAGGGCAGCAAAGCAGAAGAATCTTGTCAGAGGCTTGGCCCTTCAGAGCTTGGGCTCTTCTAAACATGCTAAGACAGGGTGGGCATGTTGGTTTTTCACCACCATCAGTGCAGTTGCCCAACTTATTGGCAGACCTAGTATTAAACCCAGTTTTTAATACATTGGTTTGTTAGGCTGAGGAGGACCAGGTTTTTAATTGATACCAGGTTGGATTTCTGAGGAAGGCGCAAGTGTTAGTGACATAAGGATGAGAAACAGAATGTTCTCACTCTCAGTTGTAATCAGTAGATACTCCTCTCCATAAAGAACATCTTGACCATTGCATTAAGTGTTTGTCAAGTTTCTGTAGCTTCTAAATAACGTACTGTGGTCAAACACATCTCGTGTTGGATTCAAGCTCCATGTTTACAGACTCGGTGCAGGACAGCCAGCCATAGACAGTTTTCACATGGAAAGTCTGGAGTTCAGCCCAAGGGCACTGCACGTTGTGTGGAGAAGAGGCTGGTCACGGGAGGGAAAGATGGGTAGATAATATTTTACTTGGATGACACTTACTTTCACTGGGAACAGGAACAGGGATCTTCTTGCTGGTATGAGCAGTGAAGCAGTCACTTGAGGGCAGGTTTTTAATGGCAGGATTTCAGAGTCACCACCTTCAGGAAGGGGAACACGGATGCTACCTGGCCTTGGGATGACTGAGGTAGCGATGAACCTCACTGGCCTCTGAGGTGCAGAGAGTCTGCTGAATGACCCAGCACCCAGAAATGAGTGAGGCCAGCAGAGCAAGCAAGCCAGAAGCGCCACTGGATCCTTCAGATCTGATACACATAAAGCACATGAAGCCATACTAGTATGGCCATTGCTGAAAAGTGGCCCCAGATACAATGGAAATTGTATTTTATTTCCATCTGCTGCCAAAAGAGGAAGGGATGAGTCAAACCTGCCAGGACTGACACCTCTGATACCAGTGAGTCACCCACCACTGTCAGCATTAAACCATGCCTGGCAGCATAAGCCACCGAGTGTCTGTCAGACACCCACAGAGGAACAAGGGAAAACAAATACTTGCTACTAGGATGCACTAATAGGTGAGAGGAAATGTTTAAAGGGAGCTCGAGTGCAAGCAAAAATTTGGAGGGGAGTCTGAAGAGTGAGGCTGGAAGTTTTGAAGCCTGCTGCCACTCAGCTTTTTCTCTTGGCTGTTGTCCCTTGGAAGCAGCGAGCCCAATGTATGTATGTGTGTGTGTGTGTGTGTGTGTGTGTGTGTGTGTGTATGGGCTGGGGGAATGCTGTGCTCACAGTTGGCTTGAAAGGTGCTCTGGAAATGCCAAGCTTCATGGAGACTAGGAGGGCAACTGCAAGAAGGGGTTTCTTTCTCTTTGGTGTAATAGTGGGAACCAGATCGTGTCTATTTCTGTAGGGTGCTTTGTCCCTGCTCAGCTCCCTAACGCAAGCAGCCGGGTAGAGGAACAGACGCTGGAGCAGAGCAGTGTCTGTAGCTGAGCCAATAAGCTGACACAACTGATTTTATAATCACATTAGTGCTGTCTCGAAATAACACACCCACTCAAATATAACATTGATTTCATTTTCAAAATGTTGAGGTATTTTTGGTGCTAAAGGTAGGGGGTTCATTTTTCAAGGTGAAAAGCTGGGCTGGAATCTGAAAGCACCCCAAGTCCTTTAGCTTCCTATGACCATTGAGCACCTTCCAGAAAGGTGGCAGGATTGGGTGTGTTATAAGCTATCTGTAGAAGGTTTCCCGTCCTTAGGAGGAAAAAATAAAAGCTTATGGCTTGACTGAAAGGGTTTTCTTAGGTCTCTTTGTGCCTTTTGTTCCCTCTTGCTGCCAAAAAAAATATCCATGTTTGGGAACACAGACAGGTTCCCAGGCTGAGAGACAATGAATCCTGGGGCTGTAAGGAAGGCAATGATCTCTCTTTGGCAGGCTGTAATGCTGCACTTCTAGTGTGTAAACACTTGACACTTGTCTTCCAGTGTATGCTTTATCATTACTTAAGGTGTTTAATTTCCCTGTTGAGACCATTGAGCCTTCAGGATAGGTACACAAATAGTCCTCCTGCTTGGGCTATTTTTTTTCCAACCCTGTGTTTTCCAAAGAGGTCTGGAGTTTAGACAGTCTATACTAGGAGTCCCATTGCAGCAAGAAGAGAAAACATAAGCTAGTGGGAGTGGAAATTTCCTCCCTCCCCCTCTTTTTCTATCATATAAAACCGTGTATGGGGTGAATTTTTGTAAGTTTAACCAGATGGAGATTCTTGCAACAGAACTTTCTCAAGTACTGACCCAAAACTCTGTCTTCCAGCATAAAGAACTTGGCTGCATCCTAGTCTTTTCTAGTAAAATGTGGTGACAAGTGTGCATTATTAAAGGAAAAAAAATTAATACAAAATGTCCATGCACATGCTTCTCTCCAAAAGACAAAGTGGGGGAAGAAGCATGTGATGTGTTGGTCACATTGGTTAATATGCTATAGAGCACATGACAGTTTGTGATAAATACTGGTCTAGAAATGCTAGGTAAGCATGACTTCCAGTCTCTACTGTTTCCTCTCTCTCCTTTCTGTCTCTGGACAGAAGCATCTCTTGCAAGCAGCAGCACTGAGGGAAAGAGGAAGACACAAGTCTTGGGTGAGCGCTGTGAGTGTGCCCAAATGTGGCCCTTCTCAGGGCAGCCAGCTGCTCTGGAATGAAACAATCCACTGCTGGATTTCTTACCCTCTCTGCTTTCGAGAAAAGGAAAATTGCCATTCCTTGTGAAGATTAAATTGTGACACCCAGTGTGCAGCAAAGAGCTAACCAACATTATCCAAGATAGGATAATCAAAGACAAGATAATAAAATCCCCAGATCTATTAACTTGGGAAAATCCCAAGTTTTTTCCAGTCTTGTCTAGAGGGAAAAGGACAGTCGATGGGTCTGTGATACAATCCATGTTGTGCTGGGGTAGGTTAGGGGCATGGTATCCCTGACTTTCAGGACACAGAGCTGTGGATGTAGTTTTGATGGGTGTCTAACCAACACTTTTCTTTGTGTTGCCAAAGCATTCCACTACTGATATCCTGGGATCTCCTGGCAGCTTAAGTATGTTTTATGTTTTGGGGAAAAGAAGATAAACCCTGAAGTTTTTCAGCTGCTTAAGGAAAAGAGGCTGCTGAAGCAGAGGAGTGGACTAGGCAGCCAAGTTATCTTTTCTAGCTGATCTCTGTGAGCAATTTCTATAATTAAAATTTGTATTTATCCTTGGAGGGATATATACAGCATCTTTTCCAAAATACTTTTCCAATTTTATCAGCTTGTTATACAGAGTAAGCCAAACACATAGGTATTACATACTGTGTACAAGGTCAAGTATTATGTAAGCAAGTGGTAATCAGGAAGTTCCACATCTGTTAACTTCTGCCTGCTCAAATGAAAGCTGTAAGAAGGTTACAGTAAATCCTGGTTTTCTTCTCTAGTATGTAAGAAAAGCCAAACCAAACAAAAAAGACGCTATTTTCCTCTCATGGAAAGGAAAGAGCTCCCTATCTCTTCAGAACCTGACCAAACTAGAACCTTTACAATTATTACTTTTCTGGTTCTTTTCTTGCAAATTATATATAAAGTACAGTTGCAGTATTATTATTAATATTATGTCTTTGTGACAGGGTTAACTTGAGCTCTGTACAAAGTACCTCCTCTGGAGTTAGTATACTATGAGTGTAAGTGACCACACCATGAAATAACATGGGAGCAGCAGAGAGTGATTGTGCTGGCAGCAGACAAATTGTGCTAACCTCAACTGTAGCCTTTCCCCAACTCAAGGTAAAAGCACTGCAGCAGCTCAAGCATATATCTTTGTGAGCACAAAGCCCAGGAATTCCAAAGGTTGGTGACATTCAAGGTTTATTTCAAGCTAACTCTTCAGTGGAAAGTAGCTTTAGGGCATGAGTTCCTATCTGTCCACAGCCCAAACTGGTGAAGGCAGAGGAAAGCAAATAGGAAGAGAAAAATGAAAGCATGCAGTATTGTAATTTTTGCTTGTCTGGTGCATACATTGAATGATTTTTCCCTTTGGATGAATACTAGCTTGCATAAAATTGAAATAAATCAGCTGTCTACAGATTGGGGGGAGGGGAGGAGTGTGGGAAGTGGAACAGAAGGAAGGAAATGGAACTGAGAAGATTGAATTAACCTTTCAATGTCTTGAATTTCAAGAAGGGAAGAATTCTCTCCTGTTAAGTCCACAACCATGCAATTAAAATGTGAACAAGCCTCAAAAGACAGATTTGCCCCATATTCCTTGATCTCTACTTTAAAGACCGATCTTCCAAAACCAAGATTCAGATCCAAACCATATTCAAAGGCAGGAAAAAAAAAGATCTTATGCTGTAAATGTTTATTTTAATCACAGAACTCTGGTAGAAAACAGTAAAAAAAGTCTGACATTTAAGTAGAACGTGTGCCTTTGATATTGAATTTGGTTTTAAAAACTCCATATGTATGTGTCTAGTAATGGCAGGCAGTCTTTGTGATGAATGGTTTTCTCTATGCTGGAGCTTCTGTTTCTATAAAATAGATTCTTTCACCTGTTTGAGCATTGTGAAGCTTCATTTGTTCATACAGGCTGAAGCTTTAAAAGTGGACAGATTCTTAGATGCCCTTTTGGACACTGTGAGTTGAAAGAACTGGATACTTGCTGATTTGAGAGCTGCCATGGAGACTTATCGGTGACCAACATGGCCACGTCTCTTGTGCTGGGTATCCTGAAGTAACCTGTTTGTTAGAAAATTTTATAGTGCTGGAAAAGAGGAACTAAGTGAAGAGTCTGGGGATGTGTCTCAGTTTCTGGATGAAGCATGCAGGAAAGAAAAGCTTTTTGCAGAGAAACCAGCTGGAAAATGTTAGTTTGCTAATTTCCTTTGCTGTTGAAAGGACTCACATTTGTCAATATTTTTGCAAGATACCAATAGGACCCATTTAAGACAAAAATTGAGGCCTTCCAAATCCAGGAAAATATATTGAATGGTCTTCTGTAAGCAAACAATTAAAACCAAAAAGCAAATACTTTGCTGACACACAGATAATTTTTCCCCCAAGTAAAAACTGCTGGCATATAATATACAGGTATTACAGCAGACAGTGTCTTGCTTTGCTATGCCTCCATTTCCTTCTAGGGAGATAATGACCCGGTATGAAGGTAAAGAATTGCATAGCAGGCTATCAACCTTCAAAGGACTGGCTGGCATGGCAAAATTGATTTAAGTTCTGGATTATTCTAGCTCACTTTGTATTAAGCCTTGTAGAACAGTGAGCGCAGTTGTGATGGGGCTGGTTTTCTTTCATTTGCTTCAATTTCTGATGAGGAGTAATGTAGGGCTGCTGCTGGAACCAGGCTTAATTGGAAACTAAAGCATTCAGAGAAGATTTATTCTGAAATCATATTAGGTCAGGAGTGACACTGAGGACCCAGGAGGGAAATACATCTCCAGTTCTTCTGCAACATATACTGGTAATAATGGCTTGTGCTCATGGACAGCTTTTCCTGAAAACAAAGGAATTGTACCAGCAATCATTTCAGGACTGCTGAGTTACTTTGTGAGCTCCTAGCAGCTGAATCTCTGCAAAATTTTTAGTCTGGGCAACTCAGATGGACTTTTAAGATAACACATGGAGCTAGAGAAATGCCTCACCCTTTGTGGTGTGGCCCCAGACATGGATTTACTGATAAAATGGATACCAGGCACTCCAGCTCTACCTCCTAGAAGCCAGATGCTGACTGGCTTACTTCTGCCAGGCTCCTGGAGCTGTACAGCAGGTGGGGAACGGGTCCTTTTCCTTGTGAGCAGCCTCATGCTGCGGCCTTGTCACTGACTCTATGCAAGGCAGTGAGTGCATTGTCATATGTCCTGACATGCGGGTGACAGTCCTGCGTCACGCAGTGGGACTGCAGCCATGCACCTGCACAACTCCTGCTCATGCTGGGGCTGCTCTGCGTGTGCCTGCGGGTCTGGAGGGGGTAAATGAGCCTGTGTGAGCTCCGTGCTGTCTTGTCTAGACTGCTGAAACTGGTCTGGGTTTGAGCTGTGTATCAGCCTGCACATGCCCGCCTAAGCAGGGGATTTACCAAATGCTACACTCTAAGATTTGAGCTGTACCCTGAGAGAGTGGAAAACTGATGAGGACAGCTACCACAGTGCTCCTTCGTAGTTTTTAGGAGTGGTCTGAAAGGCAGATGCTTTCAATAGCTGCGTTTTCGGGATGCAACCATGGTGCTGCTTGTTAAGTTGTTGCCTCCTTTCCCTCTGTATTTACTATATTAGAAAAAGCGGCTAAAGCACCAGGCCTGCCAGGTTCCCCTCAACCTTTCATAACTAGGCAGCAAGAACACAGAGCGATGAGAAAAGACTAAAATGGCAGCCTGGGGCTGCATATGTCTGCCCCCTGCAAGGAATGTTGGAAGTGTCTGAAAGGAGGTAGGATAAGCTGGCATGAAATGGTGTGCTCGGAGCCAGTTCAGAGGAAGGAAGACACTAAAACCAGTAAACAGGTGCCGTGCAGCGCCTGCCTACCTGCCTGCCTCTGCTGTCTGTCTCCTCTCGCCCCGTGTGTTTTCTGTGTGAGGTTCCTTGCAGCTTTCCTCCTGTCGACCGGCCAACATATCTGCTGAAGAGCCAGCTGGAGTCCGCTCTCTCCCATGTTTCATCAACAAAATTGCCAGCTTGTTCTGATTCAGTGTCTTTATTGTTGTTGATGAGGCTAAATGAATCAGAAAGAACACAGCTATGTATACAAAATACAAATTCGGAAACCTCATCCTGATGTGAGATTTTATTAGCTGTTCAAGTGGAGAAATCTGCTGTGGAAGCAGCCAGCCAGCAGGCACAGAGCTCCTGAGAGGCCCTTTCCCCTGACCCTACACATCTCCCGGGCTTTGTATGGCACCTCCTAACGAGACCAGATCTTCCACGGCAGGAAAATTGACCTGGTTTTAATCAGATCTACAACTCTACTTACTGTGGGATTTTGACTCTCTCTTCTTCGGATTCTAAGTGTAAAACCTCTTAATGAGCCTTATAAATGAATCTCTAGATAAAATTTAGAATCCACGTTGGAAAACCTGAAACAAAACCCTCCCAGCTATTGGCAATGCAGAAGAGTCAATTAAGCCAATTTTCTCTCTATAGGGTTTTTTTCCTTCTATTTCCTTCCTTTCACACGTTTTCATCATTTTTTGTGGGAAGAAAAGCTTTTCCCAACAGGGTTGTTTTTTTTTTTTTCCAGCTAAATCCAAATTTCCTTAAACACTTTTATTAAACCCACCACCTATGGCTGCTGGCACCGCATGGCATCAAAAGCTGTCGCAGCTTCAACGTGGCATGTGGGAGCCGCAGAGTGTCAGGCAGGGCTTTTAACACTTCTGGCGTCAGCTCTGTCTCCTGAGGAACTGGTGCTAGCTTAGTTTCAGGGTGCTAAGTTTTGTGCTTCGAGAGGCGTTAGCTCCCTGCCAAAGGGCACCGCGCGGCTGCTGGTGCGCTCGCACTCGGGAGGTGTTTGGGAGGGGTCATCGCTCTCCATGCTGTAACTCGGAGAACGGGCAGGGGCGTTGGAACGTGGGGGGCTGAGGCGGCGTGAGGCCGAGGGCCCCACTCGCCCTCCGAGGCCGGCGGGCGGCCGAGTCCTTCCGAGGGGAGCAGGACAAGGAAGGTAACGCCCGGCTTGCTTGTTCCTGGGCGCGCTGTGGCAGCGGTCGAGGCTCCCCGCAGCCCCAGGCCATAACGGCCACACCGGCCCGGGGTAAGAAGCGCCAAACCGCCAGCCCCCCCTTCCCCGGGCGGCTCTACCCACCCGCTGGCGGCCGCTCTGAGGCAGCCGCCTACCTCGAGGAGGCTCCGGCGGCGGGAACCGGTCGCCCTCGGCCCCGCCCCGCCGCCACCAGCGACCCCTCCCCGCCCCGCAGCACGTGACCCCGAGGGAGGGGGCGCGCGCTGCACCTGTCAGTCAGCGCGTCACTTCCGCCAGTTGCCGCCGCTACCGTTGGGGACCCCCAGCTCGCGGAGGCGCGCTCGAGCGACGGAGCGGCTCTGGGGACGGACGGTGCCCGGGTCGGCAGCGCGGCGGCCGCGACAGACGGCGGGGGAGGCGGCGGCCGAGGGAGGAGGAGGCCCGCGAGAAGAGCGGAGCGGCGAGGAGAGGCCCGCACCGGCCCCCGGGGTAGGAAGAGGCGGAGGAACCTGCCGCTGGTGCTGAGGACGGCGGGGAGGGCGAGTCACCCGGCAACGGTGAGGGGCTGCGGGGCGCATGCGCGGTGTGCGGCGCCGCGCGGGCCGGGCTGGGCCGGTGGGGAAGGGGGGGGGGGGGTGGAGGGGGAGGGGGACGGGGACGGGGACGGGGTCGGGTCGGTGTCGCCCCTCCGCTGCGGGGCCGGTGGGTCGCGGCCCGGCCTGGGCTCCCCCGTGTTGGAGGCGGCTTGCGGGGCAGGGTGGTGTCGCGTCAGGCTTCAGGAACCTTCTGGCACCGGCGCCGCTGCAGGGCGCGGGAACTTCCTCGCCCGGGCAGCGGAGGTGGCGGAGCCTCCCGCGTCGCGGGGCTGAGGGGCGCGGGAGCCGCGGGGGGCTCTCGGAGGGAGCTGTCAAGTGCCGCCTTCGCTCCCCGGGTTGCAGGTTGCCGGGAAGGACCTTCGAGGCAGCCCTGACAGCCGGCGGGGGCTTCTGGGCTCTTCCCGCGGAGTTGTCTGCCGAGCCCCTTTCCCCCCGTGGTGCAGCGGCCTTGCCCTCCCCTGCGGTGGGGCTTGGCACGCTGGCAGCGCTGGCCTAGCAGCTCCCTGCCAGCAGAGTTGGTTCCAGAAGTTAAGGAGGGGTAGTGGCTGAATCTCCCGTGGATACGGAGGTAGCGCTGGCTCACGGGCTGAGCGCGCCAGCCTGTGACCAAACGTACCTCCTGAGGAATCTCGGTGTGGGGCTTCCATTGTTCTTGGGAGGAGATCCTTAGGGATTCAAGCGTTTTGAGTGTAAATGCTTCCTGCTACCTGAAAGTTGCTTCAGCGTGGGATGTCCCCATCCTAGGGTGCTTCTTCCAGGTTTGAAGGAAGCCCACCCCAAAAAACAACCCAGCAACAAAAAAACCCCAACAACCCACAATCAAACATTGCACTTGGAGCTTTTAATACACCCTTCTCTTATGAGTTCCTTGGTCTGGCTGCATTTTTAAATTTTTATGGGACTTGTTAGTTCTGTCAGGCTCAAGACGCTGAAGGTAATAAACGAAGAAAGTAAATACCACCTAATCACTCTTGCCTAGTTAAAAAAAACCCCAAAACTGACTATATAAAAGCCTTACACAGTTGTGTGGTTTCTTTCAGGTATGTATTCCTGAGTGACCTCAGGGATGGAATAGTTGGTATGTGACTTTGAAATAAATTGTTGAACTGGGTTGACATTTAGGTTCAAAGTTTTTCTGTCTTCCTTGCAGTTTAATCTGTCAGCATTTAAAAACCATGAAACCTACCCTAGTTTGGCCTATATTATTACAAATTCAGCTGTCTCATCACCTCATTTGTTTTGAGGTTGGGGTTTTTTACTACTCGGTACTAGTAAATTGCTTTATGTGCATTTCGTTGCATGGGTTTCAAGGTATTTAGAATATCTGGGGGAGTTATTTTTATCTTCTTTGTCTGTATTTTGTATATTACCTAACCTGAAAGGGATCCTTTCCCTTCCTTGACAGCATTACAGTAACGAGTCAAAAAAATCCCAATGTTTTGAAAGCATCAAACTGAATTTTTACAGCGTTATTTTAGAAAAATCAATCAAGTAGTGTTTCACGGTTAGATTCCAAGAAGTTAACTAGGAGGAATGCCTGATAATTTCTAATGCTTGCAAATTTTGACATGGACAGTGTGTCAAAACATCAGGGTTTGGCAAACGATAATTTTTATCTGCTCAGGCTTACTCAGTTTGGGCTCTTGCTGTATGCGCTGCTTGTAACGTTGTAGGACTTTCTAACAGCTCATGAAATGACTTAATTTCACATTTGTCATATGTGGCTCATAATGTCAGACCTGTACAAGCTGTGAAGCTTTTCTTTCTGACATACATAACAGCATGTTTGCAAAAGCAGATGAGGCTGAGGACATAGTCTGTGGTGCATTTGGAACAGGCATTAGTAAGTTCTGTGAAACCTGTACAAGCTCTTCTGTGGGTGAAAGCTTCTTGTGGTGACTTTTTCCTTTCCAAATGATATATTGGTCTCTGTTCAGACGTTGTTAGTTCAGCAGGGCTATAGTTTTGCTAGGACTCGCTATAAAGTAAGTAAAACCTGCCAGTCTGAGGTGCTTTATTCTTTTAGTTTGGATTTTTTTGTGTGCGTCTGGTTGTTCTGGTTTTGCCCTCCCCCTCAAAAGACGCTGCAGTTCTAAGGAAGAGGAAGTGATGTCGGTAAGAAAATGCCTTCAAGTTGTCCTTAAATTCTGTGTCTAACACCAGATTATTTTCTGCTGCCACGTTAGCACACAAAAATCCAGTAGCTGTTGGGATGAGAGTGAATTAATGTCTTGCAGGCGGTTTGGTATTTGTATGTGCAAGGATGAAAGAAGGTAAACATTTTAACTTATTTTTTGTATTGCAAGAATGGTTATGTATAATATATTAATAATTTCAGATGTGAGAGCTCTTACTTAGGAACCAAAATAAATAACACTTTATCCAAAACATCTGAGGAGATAAAGAGTTGAAGGAATATGAAATCCTCTCTGAAGGGCCGAAAGAGGAAGATTTACTTGTCATGCGGTTTTTAAAGTGACACATGTATCAGTTACTCAGCAGAGAGGCTGAATACAGTGTCAAGATCGTATTCAGGCAGAAAATACAAGACCTTTTGCATTGCTTCCTGCAAATTTGGAAATATTGGGCTATTCATTTTCAAGTCTCTCACTGACTGTGTTATTTTCTGTAAGTTATAAATTTTACCTGCAGGAACTGAAGAATAACAGCTGTCTGTCTCAAGGCTTCAGTAAATTCAAACTTGGCTTTGTAATGTTGTACTGGCTTTGTAGCCAACTGTTGGCATTTCTGTTGATTTGGATGAATTCTGTCTGTTCCTGCAGCCTAAACTGATGTTACTAAACTGATTTGTTACTGCGTCTTCTGCCGAGCTTGCTTTCTCCGTAGTGCTGGTTTGTTTTGAAGTTGTAAAAAGCATAATTTAGAAGGTGATTATGGTGCTGAAAACCTGCTATGTTTGTGATATATGGGTGGAGTCATTCAGCACAAGAAATGGGTAGTATTTTGCAGCTCGATCTGGGACTGTATTCTCATTATAGGGGAATGAATAGCATGAATAGCTTTGTTGTGATAGTAACAAACAACTCTGCTTGTTCACAACACGCTCTCACCTGTGAATGTGTGAAAATGATATCCTGTTGTTTGCCTTAAAAGAAGAAAAATATGGCAAACTTGAGCTTCAAATGAAGTTACCACATTATGCTTATGTTCAAACAGCTTGTAACAAAGACCATGGTTGTAGAGGCTTTTTTATGTTGAGGGAATTAAATGGTTTATTTTCTTCACTATCCGGACACTGGTGAGACATTTGGGTGGGGCAGCTGTTCCATGAGAACCGCTTCTGGTGGAGAGCTGGGGTGATGGCCCAGGTTCCAGTCTCACTCACTGCTTTCTTCATACGTCTCTTCTGTTCAGTGTTCCCTGCAGTGTATTCAGGATTACAAGTTGTGCTCAGCTGTGTAGGATAACAATACTTGAACAAAACTGGAAAGATGAGAGCTGGAATCTTAGGGATGTGCTTCTTTCTTCCTTTATGCTTTTTTTTTTTTTAAGTGTATGTATTTGAAAGGTTTTTTTCGTTTTTGCTGAACTTCACGTTTCATTAAATCTTTTGTTGTCTTGTCACTCTTTTAATGCAATCAGGTTATCTAAAATTAGCTTGCAATGCAATTTCCAACCTTGTGATTTCTGGTGGTATCTTCAAATTTGGTCCTGATCAAGTTGTGACAAGAGTTGGCTGTAGAGGAAACCTCGTTAGCAGTAGGGGGTTTTCTTTTTTTCTTTTTTTCTTTTTTTTTCTTTCTCTCCCCCTGCAATTCAAAGAGTCATTGTCACAGAGTCAGACTGTTCACTGAAATGTTGTACTCCTTCAGTGGGGATGCTAAGACTGTCCTTTATTTTGGTGGCACGTGTTCATGAGAGAGGCAGTGTTAGTCACCAATGGGCCATGTGTGACATCTTGCAGTGCGTTGAGTTCCAGTGTGTAGTGCTGCTTACCTCTTTGGGAGGGGGGAGAAACAAGCTGATGATAAATATATGTAATGGGATAACTTATGTATAATAAATTAAGTGCATTATATATTTATAGTTTGCTTTTTTGGTGTCTCTGAGGTAGCTTGACTTCTGTTCCAAAGTCTATCTCAACAGCAGTGACAATTCTTAAGCTGCTTTGGTTTTATAAGGTGAACCTCTCAAGTTGCATAGTTTTACTGATAAATTCTTCCTATTACCTTACTGTACTTTTATAATGTCATTGCACTTAAGTTCTGTATTATCTGATGCAGCAGCAATTATATACGTGTCGTTGGTGGAGTACAGCTTTACTTTGGGGGGGAGGCAAGTAGGATGAGTATAATTAGCTGTTACACAAGATACAAAAGCCTTTTTATTTATTAACTACTGTTGTCAAGAATGTGATGGGATCTGTGCAAGCAGGAAGTTCCTTTATAATTCTGCACATGTGCATTGGCAGCAGCAGCTGAGAGCAAATCTGGCAGTGTTCAGGGGTGGGTGTGAAGCAGAGAGCAAACATCTCCTTTTTTTCCTGGTATCGCTGATGCTTTTATTCAATTCCTTTTGCTACGTTCAACATAGTTATAGAGGGATTATGAGTTGCTGTAATGCTGTTAAAAAGACCATGGATTTTATCTAGTAAGTGAATATAAAATGTTATTTGAATGTATCAAAACACTTAAATTAGCTAACATTTTGGTGATCTCTCAGCTTGTTCTTTTAAAATGCATTTTAAAAAAAAAAAGTTGTTTAAATCAGTCCCTGTATTTGAAGCTTTGCTGATGTTATTGCAGTGCAGTTGGTATGTAATTAATTTGCTGCTTAAAATCTCAAGTTTTATAGTTTTCTCCCCAAAATATTGCATGTAGGCAAACTAAAACCTGTCCACTTTTCTGGACATTGACTGTTCCTCTCCTGTGTTCCAGACTGGTATTTCATGATGGGCTTTTTCAGAGAAAGTGTAATCAGGTTCTGCCATGACTGGAACTTTAATAACTGGAAAACAAAAAGTAATCAAACTGTTCAATACTGGAGTTTCTTGGCTTGTAAATCTAAAAGGTAAAATCCAAAATTGTTAAGGTTATGAATATCTTAAGAAAAGCTTTGTTTGGTTGCTTTCTTCCATGGCAATGGCACAACAGCGTGATTTGAATAGTTCTAATTTGTAAATTAGAAGGCTTGTTATGGTATTTCCAGGAAACAAATCGCATTACAACTGCATTCTGATGTTGTTATTTTTTTTGTGCTTTTATTTGCTTTGTCAGTATAACCAGTATTTTGTCAGTTGCCTGTTTTCTGAAGCTATCTTAGAAGTGCTAGTGACAGATGATGGAGAATTTCAGCTAATTGAGTTGAAGTCGTGTGTGTGTGTGTGTGTGTGTGAGTACACACGTGAAGGCACTACATGCAAGTAGTGATTTTATTAACTAAAGATGTGGTGTTCATGGCTTTGCTGTCTCCTTTTGTGACTGTGTGCAGAACTGCAACAAGCTTGTTTCCTTTGGATTCTTATTTAACCAGAAAGCCAAGATGTCAGTGAAGAGCAGGTAACCACACTGAGGAACAAGGGGAGCAGGAAAAAGTTTTATCTGCTTGAAAAGACATTTATTCTAACATGGTTTCCTTCAAGACTGCAAGTTCAATTTTGTAGTTATTTTAAAAGGTTATACCTTTATGGGAACGGGGAATGGATTCTCAGGAAGATCAGCTTGTTAAATTGAAAATAACTGAGCCCAGTTGTCTGTTGGCAGTACAGACTCTTGAATAAAATGCCTTTCAATAGCTGATTTCACTGACAGTCAAAAGGACTAAACCTTGCTTTAGAATCTGTTTTAAGATAATTTTGCAGCTTTTAAAACTTATTTTTTAAAAATAATTTGTGTTGACTGCTCAGATATCTTAATGAATACTTAAGTGTAGCTTAAAAAACCCAGGATATTCTCATATTCAGGCATGTGCTTGAATGCACTCCCTATGCTTTTAACTAAGCTCTTGAGAGAAGTAGTATTTGTCCTTTTCTATGTCCTCAGTTTGTGGTGTTCTGTTTATTTGCTTAAAACTTGAGGTGTTTTCCTCCAAGCTTTGTTCCCTGCTTCAATGTATCCATCTTTTAAATTTTGACTGGATTAATTCAAACGAACAGAATACTCTGTTTTCACTTGTTAGCTGTACAAAAGCTGACAATCTGATGAGCAAGGGCTCTTCTGCCGAAAACCATTTCATCCACTGAGAATGCCAACAGCAATTTGGGTATACAAATGACATAAGAATCATCAGTTAGAGACAATTATGATCATGATATATTGTATTAAAAAAAATCCATTGCCTGTGCTCCTGAGTTCTACCAAAATAAAAAAGGGCTGGTTGTTATTTTAAAAAAAAAACCAACAACCACCCAAACATTAAAAAAAAAACCCACCCCCCCAAATCAAACATAAAGTAGCAGTTGCCAAATGGGGCTATGTGTTTCCATTGAGCTGGTACACAAAAGTTTCTCAGGCAAGGCTTCTCTTCATGCTCACAGCTGGCAGCTGGCTCTGGGTGATGTCATTACATGAGGAAAGTTTCTGTGATTCCAAGTTGGAATCTGTGTCATGAGTTTAGGCTGTCGTTTTGAAATTCTTGAAATTAGAACTCTGAACTTCTCAAACCCAGCTTAAAAAGTTCTTTATTTGGATTTAAAAGTGTATTTACTATATGCAGCCAAAGGGACCTTGCAGAATTTCTTTAGTCGTAAGTCATGTAAGCAGCACTATCTTTGATAAAAGAGAATTATTGAGTAAGACATGAAAAACTTCAATGTTTTTGTGGCAACACCTCCTGGTGTTGCAGAAAAGGAGCTTTGAGCCTCTTTGTATGGCAGGGTATGTGTGGGGTCTGTTTGGACCCTGTGACAGACGTGTGGGCAGCTCACCGGGACTGGAAAAGCCCGAGTTTAAACTGGAGGTGTATTTCCTGAGAGGTGGGTACAAGTGACTTTGTTGCCTATAATGGCTTTTTTTTTTTTTTTTTCTATCTAAAAAGCTTACATTGAGATTTATGTGTTACAAAAAAGTCACTGATGATGCCTGCTAATCCCACAAAATAATACATTGAAAATAGAACAGAAGAGCAGTCACCATTAGCTTTAGTCTTGATTTACTAGAAGATAGTAATTTCTTGCTAGATAAGACAAATGAAAGACTTGCTAGAACAGTTGAGACTTGTGGCAGAAATTCTACACACAGAGTGAATGTTTTCATTCCTATGGCATGGTTTGGATTGTAGCCTTTCTTGTTTGTTTTAATTTTACTTCTTGTTTCATTCCTTTGTTTTAAGCAAAGGTGATGGAGCCCTGAGGACTTCATCAGTCAGCCAGTAATGTAAAATCTGAACTAAATTTGAGTCTAAACTTTCCTGTGTTTTCCTCAAATATTAAGTTACCCGTGTGTTCTGTGTTTTCTTCAGTGGCATTTCATCCGTGGGTGTGAATCCTTCTTTAGCTGCCAAGATAAGTGAATGCTATTATAATGGCAAAATGAAACTCGTGGTGCTGTTTTCCCAGCAGACTCCACAAAGTCCTTGTCTTATTTAAAAACAAAAAAAAAACCAAACCCAGATTTTTTTTTTTCTTTTTAAATAACAGATGAGAGAACTGAAATACACAACACAGGCTGCAGCATCATTTAAGATGCTTGAGCTCAAGATGTTCATAGGATATGGTGTGGGGTTTTTTTTCAGTCTCTTGTAAAATTGTGGTAGAGCATGTGGTCACAATAAGGCGTATTTTTAGGTTTTTTAGTTTTGTAGAAGGTTGTTGTAGCTTAGGGGATGTTGATAATTATTTGTAGTAGCAAGGTGGGGAGATACAACTTGTATCATGTTTCTCTTGATAGGACTTGTGAAGCACGTAGGTTGTGGAATTGGGAGGGGGAACCACACGTTCAAAAGGGTCAGGACAGAAGTAGGAATAGATGGCTGAATGGGTCAGCTCCTGTTTTGTGAGGGGTTTGATCACAGGGAAAGAAAAATTAAAATAACACACCCACCCCACACCACACCCCCCAGTATTGCTTAGTCTTTATAAGGTTATGAATCTTGGCCTAGTTTTCCTGTGTCTGCATTGAGGTGGTGTGTATCTGGAGTCAAGGAGGGCAAGCAGGAAAGTTGTGGATCAATAGAAGAAGTGGAGATACAGTGTTTAATTATTAACAGCTTCTGAGCCTATCGTTCAGTTTTATGATGTTGGAAATAACAGGAAATAAAACTTGCTGGAAGTCAGGTAACTTGGAAAAAAGTTTCTAGCTTTTTCTGGACTTGGTGAATGTCAGCTGCATTGTTTCACAGCCTGTGAAGATCACACCAAAGCCTGTACTAAAAGGTAAAAGACTTTAATGCTCCAAAGAGAAAGGTTTTTATATAATGCTATATTGAAGTGTGTGTATATAAAGGTGTGTGTATCTGAGGGGGTGAAAATTAGGCTTTCACTGATTCTTCTATGTGATGATAAGCCATATAAAACATTGTTTAAAGTATAAGCTTGGGTTGTAGATCCAGTTCTACTCCTAACAGTGAGACAACCAGGCTGTTTCAACTCCATTGTTAAATTACCAAGGCAGTTAAAATAGAAGTCTTTGTTTTTTCTTTTTTTTCCCCCATGTATCCTGAATGAAATTAATATTCAGGTAGCCTGTGTGTCTGCAGCACCTGGTAAAAATGGCTAGGCTTTTATGTCAGCTAATGAAGCACAAAGCTATCTTTGCTGAGAAAGCTGTACCTCAACATTGTTTGTTTGGTGCTGAATTATAAAAAAGTGGTTGCTTATAATTTGCTGGTTTCGTTAGGTGATGTTTGTTTTGAAGGCTTGCTTGTTTGTTTTAGCAAGGCAGCCTGAAGCATTGTGGCACATCCATCAAAGATTTTTTTCCTTGCTGCTATTAACACCACAGTTGGCTAACAGGAGTCTTCCTGGTTCATTGTGGAAGATTTGCCTTGGGTGGAACTGGAGAAAATGGACTGTGTGCAGCTTCATACTCTAAAAATTGCGTGATATATTGGGATTGAAATCTATTTGTATGCAAAAAAATTATGTTGATTATTACTTAATATACCAAAAATAGTAAGAAAAATAGCTGCGTGGTGTCTTCATTAATTATAGGAGTCAGGAATTGTGCCCACTTCACAGTTGCAATCTGGAATATAACCCTTTATTTTCTGTCAGCTCTCCTGGCATCCTAATCTCTGGAGAGGACTGAGTGCAGGAAAATGTTATTTATTCAAACTATTGGAAGGACTCTGGGTTCCTGGTGTCATAGGCTAGAGAAGGGCAAAAATGTGTTCTAGGGAATCTGATTTGGGGGAAATTGCTTCCTGTATCCAGATCTGATGACCACCTGGACTTCGGACTGGCACTTAGGACACTATTAACCTTCTAGATAAGATGATCTGTACCACTGAAAACCAATTGACTCTCTGTATTGTTCCTTAATTAGCACTTCGGTTTAATATGTGCCATTTAAAGATAGTGTGTTAAACCAGTGCCTGAGATACTTCTAAAAAATTTTTAGCTGTTAAATATTTCAGTCTTGTAGGTACTATAAGGCATCTCTGTCTAACCTACTGAGCCCTTTGTGATTCTCTGGAAGAAGAATGAATGAGTCTGAAAATTATTTCCTAGTTTTTAAGGGTAAGGTGTCCCATGCTGGCTTTCACTTCAAGTTTGGTTAACTCCTGAGCAAGATAGGAGATGTGTCTTTTTGCATGCTCTCCTGTGAGCCATGCTAACCTGGTCCTTATGCTTTCTTGTTCAGAACAAGAAGCACATGATTTGACAAGAAGAATCCCTCAAACCTGATGCGGAGACTGTTTAAAACTGTTGAAAACTTTATGGTCTAATAATAATTTCCTTCTTTTCAGATTAACTGCTGAAGTACTGATCGAGTTCTGCTATTCTTCAATGAGGAACTACAGGCTGATCTTTTGCCATAATCTTAAACAACCATAAATGACAAAAGAATGCTTGGTCAGTGAGGGCAGCTGGCGCAGAAAACGTTTTTCAAACTCGGCTGTTTAAGTACTCTGAGGTAGGTGACTTCAACTTCTTTACTAGGGCTATTGAAAAAAAAGGAAGTGTGGATTTCAGGATGTCTCATCTATTAGATTTTATTAATCCATTAGCAAACAGAGAATGAAGTCTGGTTGAAGGGCTTTGATTAAAAGTATGTACTTAGAGTTCTGTGTGCCACCCTCTGAAGGTCCTGCGTGCATTTCACAAGTATGTTTCCTTTTTTTTTTTATTTGTTTTGAAAATACTTTTTTTTTTCCTTTGCTAGAAGAAATATTTTGGTTTTGAAAGGATAACAGTTTAACTGAGTGACTTACAGTGCCTTTGGTAATACCTTTGTTGTCTATCTAGATCCTTTATCAAGCAAAGACTTGCAAGTAAAGCTTGAGCTTCTGCATGGTAGGAAGAACGGTATCACTGGGCATCTAGAAACTGGTTTGGGGTATTTTATCAGTACAGGTTTTAATTTGATGCAGGTGTTGAAAGCTTTATTGTGTAGACCAGAAAATATAAAATATATTAGAAGTTGATTGAAGTGCAGTTGTGTATGTCAGAGTACTTAATCATTTCATATAACTAAAACGTGGGGTTTTAATTTGGTCTGATCCACTAGTTTCATTTCCTATGGAGAGGCTTTTGTGTTGGATTTTTCAGAGCCTGACTGATAAATACTGTCAGAAAATGTTCTGAAGAATTTAGCTTGCCCAGGGTGCCTTAGAACTTAAGTAATGATACTGTAAGTAGAATTCTGAGTTTTCTTTGTTGCTGTGTAAGTTCTTCTTGGCTCCATCAATCCTTCTATTGAGGATTGAGCAGAACACCTTGGGGTAATAGTTATTTATCTGCTTGCTTAGCTGTATTTGGAGTCATTATGGAACTCTTATATCAGTGAACTGATTGAGACACTAGAGAGGATTTACATTAGGTAATTAAAATACATTGTGTTGCAGATCACTCAGCAGCATGGACTGAAGTATGATGTTTTGTTTTTCCTTTTATTTGACAGAAAAGACAGCTTTGATTTTTGGCTGCAAAAAGATATGAGGAAGAGCTCCTCCCCTTCCTTGAGTAACTGCAACTCTGTTCTTGCTAACAAAATATTTGGAATTCCACTTGATGAGCTGCAGCAAGAAGGGCAACCAGACAATGAGGTTCCATTCATAGTCCGCCATGTCGTGGACTATATTGAGGAACATGGTATGTATTACCCCTGTACTTTGAGTAGTAGCTGTGATTCTCACAGAATAGGTTGTGTTTTTTGAAGAGTATTTGTTTTCTTAAGTTGCTTACACTTAAATGGATGTGATTTAGGTGGGGTTCTTTTGGTGATACAGGCTTCCTTTCTTGACTCTGTTATGTTTGATTATTGGTGTTTTCTAGCTCACACTAACACAGCTTATTAGGGAACTTCATAGGAAATGGTGTGGTTTAGGTACTGCTAACACTTATCTTATTAACATGTTGTTAGCTGGGCATAAGAATGTGTTCGTGGGGAAAAGGACTGCTAGAAGCCTTGCAGAACAGAAAGTTATTCAGCAGGTGAATTGTGCACATCTGATTAGTGGTATTTTCTGATATATTTGTCCATACTAGATCTAAAAGTTTGTTTCTGCAACTTATTTCTAACTCAGGGGGTCTGGAACAAGAAGGACTTTTTCAAGTCAATGGGAATGCTGAGACAGTGGAGTGGCTTCGGCAACGATACGATAATGGAGAAGATGTGGACCTGGTTAAAGAAGCAGATGTACCCTCAGCTATTAGCCTTCTTAGATTTTTTCTTCAAGAACTTCCAGAGCCAGTTATCCCAGGGAGTTTGCATATACATTTGATGCAACTTTCTCAAGGTAATAAGGTCTGGGTTGAAAGACACGATTTGGAAGGAAAATAGTGGCACTACCATGTATCATACTGATTAGTTCTGAATATTCCACGTTCTTGTGTGTGAATATTGGGACACTGGTCAAGCCACTGGAATTGGTTGCTTGACAGTTCCCCACCATAGTTTAAAACTGCTAAGGAATGCTTTTGTCTTATTTTCTCTGAATTTTGCTTACTCTGCCTACGCTTCTGTGGCACTTAGAGCTTCTTTCTACTAGGGAAGAGATCTCAGGACTTATACTCAGTCATACTTGCTCTTCCATTGTGGATTTTTTCAGTTTGAAATAAATTTGTAGGAGGAGGAAAACCCCACAACTGTTATCAGCATATTATTGCCAAGTGTGTGTTTTCATATAGTGCAAAACCTTGGCCTTTTAAATTGACACCTATATGCTGGCATAGTATTTTCTTTACTGATTCCTAACTTACCTACCTGCATATATAGAATATATATATATACACAGGTGTGTGTGTGTGTGTATATATAAAATATATAAGTGGAATAGATGACCATGGAAGGATTTACCTGTGGATTGTTTGAGAAGAAGAGCTGTTCTTTAGCACTTGAATGCCCATTTCATTCCCTTTTGTTAAATATGCAGAGAAAATTCACTAGAATTTGCAGCTTATTGTCTTTTTTTAAAAGTGTAAAGTGAATTCAGAAAGATTTAAGGTTATCTGTACTAAGGAAATCAAAACGCACAAACCTTTAAACGTTGTTTCCTGATACTAAAATTAGAGTTTCAGTTTCCTCTGCTCGAGTTTTGGCTTTTGATATTTTGACCGTCTGACTACCTCTGGTAGTTTCCAGAATTACAGTATAAACTGCATTCTAGGTGGAGGAATTGCTTACAAAAATGAAGAAGGTGATAGCAATCCATATGTTACTTCTGGTATTTTCTCTCTTTAGCAGACCTTCCGTATGGTTAGGTTAAACTTAGTTCTCCAAACAGCTTATTGTATCTGTGCCACACCTTGTTGTATATCTTTTGAGGCTCATTCCATGCAGGCCTAATGGCAGTTCCTCACAGGCACGTGATTCCAGTACTTGAAGTGTGAATCTGACTCCAGTGCACTTGGCCATGTGTCACAGAAGTGTGTGTCCATGGCTAGCTGTCAGAGGACTTCAGTTACTGATAAGAATGTTCTCACTTTAGGGCTCTAGCTGTTGTTTAGAAAGTAAATTTTAGGACAGACTAAAAAACAAAACATCTTTGTTTAGCATGTACAAGGCATTTTGGCTATCTACTTTGTGAAAGCATTTTTTAGGTTCTCTTGTGCTGTTCTGTTTCCTAAACACATTTTTAGAGTAAAAACTAACAATAATATGTTCATTTTATTGTGTTACTGTGTTGAGAGAACTGTTTTTCTCTGCCTGGTTACCTGTATTCAAATACAGTAGATGCTGACTGTGTCTGAGCAACTGAAGTCCTGCACAGTTCATGTTTGGTATTTCTGTACATACACAACAGGGAATTACTACTTTGAATTGATACTAAGGACCAGGGTGTCTGTCTCAGTTCTCTCATCTAGAGAGGCAGAGTGATTTGCTCATCATCTTCAAGCATCTTTTTCCTTTTCTAACTGGTCTGAGAAGAGTCTTCAAATCAAACTCTGCAAAGAATTTTCAAATGCTTTCCCTGAGTTTTCTTTTATATGAAATTTCTCTGTTAAGTACAAAGTGTTAGAAACTCTTTGAACCTTGTTGCCTGCAAGGCTGACAGTGTAACAACTGAGTTCTATGGGGAGGTATTTTGATGGATATAGTTAAATATGGAGTGAGGATGAGTTTAGGGTGACCCTTTCTCAGGTCTGAAACTGAATCAGCAAGCTGTAAGCTAAGTAAGTGTTAATATGATTGCATTGAGATTGCTTGTATTCATCAGTTAAGTATTATAAAAGGAGTTAGTGTGTTGAGAATGGGATGCTTGTAGAGGAAAAAGTGTCAAAGTAGCTTGTCTAAAGCAGGAGGATTTAACCAGCTTTTACGTTAGCTGGCTATCTGGAGCTGTTGCTGTCTGTAGAGCTCTTCTGCACGTGGTTGTTATTTAACAGTGGTTAAGATGAAAGGATATAGGGGAGCTAGCTCCATGTCATCAGAAATGGGAGTGAGCATTAATTGGGGAAAACATGCTGAAAACTACTGATTGGATTTGTGGAGGAGAGTGTGGTGGAAATCACAGGTTTAGATTGTCAATTTCTGCGTCATAGGAGAAATTATATTTCAATTTATTGTTAGGGAGAGTAAACTGGTGGTGCTGTACTATGGAAACAAGATTGGGGAGGGTTTTTTTTTATGTTCCCCTGCCTCTTCACCACCCATCCAAACCTCTGACATCACTGAAGAAAATCAACAGTATAGGAAATGAGTTATCAGCCTCTCTTGGAAAGATCAGAGAGGAAGAGACTAATCTAGAGACTGGTATGAAAGGATGAGATGCTGGTACAGATAGGTCGTTACAAAGTGCTACCACTGTAAATACCCTTCAGGTATGTGGGCTGGATGCTTCAGTTTTTGGGTTTAGGGTGGACTGCTTTTCCCTTTTTCCATAAAGACTTTCAGACTGAACAAACACAAGTCCAAATCTGACATTTTAGACTGTGGCTCAGCAGTTGTACTGCAGAAGTCTGTAATTGTTGTCAAAGTAAAAAAAAAAATCAATATCAAACGTGGAAAAGAAGATAATTTATTTCTATGATTAAAATATTTTTATTACATTTTTCAGATTACAATAATGAAGATGAGTTTGGAAGAAAGTTGAGGTTCCTCTTGCAGCAGCTTCCACCTGTTAATTACAGTTTGTTAAAGTTTCTGTGTAAATTTTTAGCTAATGTAGCATCGCATCATGAAGAAATTTGGTCAGCAAGTTCTTTAGCTGCAGTCTTTGGCCCGGATGTTTTTCAGTAAGTTTTCATGTGAATTTGACAGCATACTTTGTAGTCTAAAGTCTTTCCTAATCTATGACTAACAGTAGCAAGCACACAATATATTTCAGGCAATATCTTCCTTTCTATTCCCCTCATTCCCTCACCCCAGTTCTGTGTTACAGTTTTTGCTCAGAGCTAAACAACAGCTTGTGTGTGAGCTGTGGCATTAGAAACCAGTGATTTGATGGCTGCATTACAGTAATTACACCAAGGCTATACTGAGTGTGTAAGAGTACCACTTGCAGCAAGAAAGCAGCTCTGGGTGAAGGCTGTTTGAGTACAAACATGTACTGGAGTTTCCCCTTTAATGGAAAATATTTGAATCTTAAATATTCCTCATGAAAAGTTAATTTATTGACTTACACAATTTATTGACTTTTAAATATAAACCTTTGATATAAGTGATTAAACTATTTAAGTTGTTACTTCATCACTTTGAAATATAAACTAGCATAAAGCTTTATAACGCAGTAGTGTGCTCAGAACAGATGAGGCATAGTGGTGGAAGTGTGGCCCTTAGTCCTAAGGGGTCATTCACTGAAGTTCTTTGGGGAAACAGTTGGATGTAGATTTTAAAACTAAAACAGCGTTGAAATCTTCAGCATTTACACAGATGTGGAGGATCTGAAAGAACAAGAAATAGTTAGCAGAATAATGGCGGGACTTCTGGAGAACTACTATGAATTCTTTGAAAATGAAGAGGAAGATTTTTCATCTACTAATGATTTAAGCTCAATAACTGAGCAGGTAAGAATTATTTTAAATGGCAATATATTAACACCTAAATATCTGTTATACCTATTTATGTTTATGAAAGATATATTGAAATATAGTTTTATTCAGTATACCTTTTGGTAGCTTCTTGCAAGCTGTCAAAATTTCCTTAAATGCCTTGTCTTAACATAGGTTTACTTGGGAAAGAGTTGCTTTGTAGGAAGTATAGCTGTGCTATGTGGGAAAAAATACAGAACTAAACCAACAATGGTATCCTGCCCTATATAGACACTGTTATGCTACATAAACAGTATTGCTTTTTAATTACCTTTTTAGGAATGGAGAACTGCAGAACCATGGTGTTGTTGGTCTTGGTCATTAATACTTCTAGGTGTGCCTTCCAGAAACATGCAGGGTCTCGCACTCCACTTGATGATATCAGTGCTGCTTCACTATGCCAACATTTTTGAATGGTGTTTCTAAGACTTCTGATTACCATCTTGGTATTAGTGGGAAAATTGTTGAAATTGGAGAAACAAAGTTGAATAAAATAGAAATACTCTGGGTTCTGGTGCTCAATTGTCCGGACTGTTAGATTCAGCTGTCCATGTGAGTGGTGGTATCAGTCCATTATCAGTCTGCAGCCTCATCTCAAAACAAATTTAACTTTGTGATGTAAAATACCATGTCATGCTGTGATAAATAGAGACAGAGTTGTTAGGAAAATGAAAGTGTGGTATTGGATACAACCACCTTCTACTGGCAGATCATCATGATGTATAAATGATAGTGCGTGGAAGTACTTTTGTTATAACCAAAGCTAAATTCATGGATTATTAATAAAATCTTGGCTTAAACCATCTGAAATGGGGAAGGCTATAAACTGAATTTTCTGATGCTCAGTTGGCTTAAGAAATGACGTGTTTTCTTTAGAGAGGAAAAAGGGTAAATAGCAATTGCTGGGGAAGGTAACAAGGAGTACTGAATTTTTGAAGCCTACTTATCCCACAAACCTCTCCTCTAGAAAGACAGGTAAGGCAAGTACTAGGGCAGCTGGCTGATTCCTCTTCACTGCAGTAGATACCTCACCCATTGGTCTGGTCTGCCAAGCGTGGGCAGCAAGTTCTGGATTAAGCAGCTTCTGCTCTGCTAGCTCTTGTGCTGCGGCTTTGCAGTGTTTGCTGGCTCTTTGGCTCTTCGCAGGAACGTGTCTAGCACTGGGAACTGACACAGCCCTTCTGTGTGCAGGAAGCTGTTAAAGCTGGGCTGTAACTTTTGCAAATGTTGGCTGAGGACTGTTGTCACTGCTCTGTAATGGATAACTAGTTGCTCTTTGTTCTTGTGCTTTGAAATGACTGACTTGTCTGTGGGTCATTATATGCTCTAGCAAAAACGTTTCCCAAGCATAACAGTCTGTGTGGTGTGTGGTTTTTGTCTTTGTGGGTTTTTTCCCCTCAAGTTTGAGGCCTGGTGGGGTGTCCCTTTCATTCCGTGGTGTCTCCACCAGATGTCAACAGCGCACTTGTGTTGGGTCCTGCTCCCTCCCGGGCTGGCACGGTGGGCGTGCAGAAGGGCTGCTGTCCCCACTGGGCACAGCCCCACGGGTGGCTGGCTGTGTGTGGGTGGGCTTGGCCTCGCTTCCCCAGCACATCCTCCTGTGATTGCAAAGGAGAGCCTGGGGTAAATATATTTCTTGCCCTGAATGTAGGGCCATGTATCGTATCCCACTCCTCTTAAATACATACTGCTTCTCTGCCTTATGTGTGCTCTTAAACTTCAGAAGTTTCATTTTTTCTTAACTCAGTGGGGTTTTTTATACTTGTGTGACAGGTATTGCAAAGTGTATTTTCTTGAGGCTACTGCTGATCCTGCAGTTCTTGGGTTTGCAGGTTTAGGAGATCAGTAATCACAGAGTGGGTTTGTGAGTCAACGTTGTGTTTACCTTTTTGTGTGTTAGAAGTAGCTGCTGCTTAAACAACAAAGGGGCCTGTGTTGAATTACTTTGCTATAAAGTCTTAGGTTTTAAGTTGGCTATATTTTACTGCTTCAATAAAAACCTCAGTGTTTGGAAACAAAGAAACAAGAATACAGTTTTACATAAAAATACATACAATATCCCTGTTTTTCTAAAACAGAAAAATTACATGTATGTTGTTTTAATACATCTCATGCTCTTTTAGTTCCTTGGACCTTTTACTTTTCCAGGCATTAACTGTGAATAAATCTTATTATTAGATAAATGATATCTTGGAAGAGGAGGAAGATGTAAAGCTTGAGCAGTCAGAAGAACTTCCAGAAGATGGCACAGAGAAACCTGTGGAAAGGCCAGCTGTGGTGCATCTAGATATGACAGGGAGTCTCTCGGATTCCAGGAGTGTTACACCATCAACAAGGTAACTTGTTTCTGCCTTGCAGTTTGGATTTAAAGTTTGGAATATATAGTCTGGTCTGTCTGGGAAAGGAGCTGTCAAGCTTTTGAGATAAGTGATGGTGTCTACAAACTATAGCTTTAGAGGTAAGAGCAGTTCTTAGAGTAATCAAATATGGGATTAAAATGGAATAAAACCCCTTGCTTCCTAATTCAAAAGAGGAATTCCTGTAGAACTCAGATTGGATTAACTATGGTGGTTTATGCAGAGAAAGGGAAGAAGGGCATATTTTAGTGAAACTGTGAAGTGGCATTTTAAACAGCAAATTAATGATTTTATTTCTATAATAGAAATTAAAAAGTATCTGAACATTGGTAGATGCAAACCCATCTGTGCCATCTTTCCACCACTTCCTTTCAGTGGGCAGTTCTAGTGCTGTTTCTTGTCACATGCCAGTGAGCAGAGATGTGGCCTTACCTGACCCCGATTTTGTTTCTAAACCTGCAAGAACTTGTTTGCCCAGGTTTGTTTTTATGGTTTAGGTGTTAAATGAGCAAAGTACTTTATTTCACTGGAGTACAGCGTAATATATTCCATAAACCATTATAATGAAGAACGTTAGAGAAAAGACCAGGGACAAAGAGGAGCTACATGTGACAGTAGATAGCAAGTGGGAATAATACTGGTCATAGCGACTTCTAGGTTGGAGTTTAGATGTTCTAGAGAGGCCTTTAGAAGGACCAATGTGGATGAAACTTTGAGCAATTCAAATGTGGCATTTTTAAGGTTATTTGTGAGACTTTTTTTTATTTCAGAAACCTTGATTTGAGGGTCTGGAAAGTCTCCTTAATTTGAGTTGAAATGAAGGCTCCAGAAAGCCTGTTTGGTGGAAGTTGACTTGCTGATATATTTCTAAAATACCCCTTGAGTTAATTTAAACTCAGTCAGCTAAATTGAATCTTGGAGGCTGATGTTTCTTTGTTATATCTATTTAGAAGTGAAATGACTGGCACTTATGCACAAGTTGAGGTTTAATTTGTTAATTGCTTTCAGAGAAAAGTTATTAGAAAAACGCACGGAGAGCCAAGGTCTCACATTGTCCGAACAGGTAGAGCGGCTGCTGAAGCTGGAGGGACCTGTGTTACCTGCCCAAGAGCCAGGCTCTGTGGAGGGATGTTTGCACAGGATCCACTGGTAGGGAGCTGTGAGCAAGCCTGGAAGTAGCAGAGTATTGGGAGTGGGAATCAGCTTTTAATTAGACCAATCCTCATAAAAGAGATGCATAAACTTAAAATGGTAATTCTATTTAAGAGCATATTTGCAGCTGCTTGTAACACACAGCTTTATGTTTTACTTGCTTGTATTACACAAGTTCTAATTTTTAAGGCTGCTTTCCTTGCAGTATAGTTTACATAGCTCCACAGCATGTATTGCGTGTCAGAACTTGTAGGGAGGGGTGAGGAAGAATCTATATTAAAAGTGTGACTAAAAGCAGAAGAAATGCAGGATAAGTTTAGTGCCTAAGACTGGCTAGTCCCAAGAACGTGGGTTTCAGGCTGAAATCTGTTCAGCTGCTTGGCTGCAAGCTTCCTTCAACTTTGTTACTGGGATTTGTAAAATATAAAACAATGGGAGAAACATAATTATGGTTTGGAATTTAAATTATTTTTTAATTATGAGTTATACTTTCAGCAATATAGCTGGTTAATTTTAGTTTGACTTAAAGTTGCTGCAGTTGGAATTTCTATAAAAGTTTTCCTTCCTCCAATTAAAGTTTTAAAGCAATTTAAGTATTCACAGGTATTTACGTGCTTGTGGAATGTAATAGCACAGCAATAGTGACAAACTCAACGTGTTTGAGAGTTTAATTTTGATAGCCTGAAGAGAAAAACATTTTTACTTGATGTTTAGGGGTAATTAAAAATTTATAGGTATTAATTATGGCTGGCATTTTACATCATTTGTGGGGAAGGAAGAATCTTGTAGAAGAGGAATTATGACTGTAAAACCAGAACAACTGCAGGAGACATTAAAAAAACCCCTAAAAACAAACAACAAACAATATACCAAAACCCAACAACAACAAAACCTACAGAGAGGGAGAAAGTATGATTGCATTAAACTTTTAAGCACTTAATACTGTAAATATTTTTCCAAGCTTAAAGGCTTTTCTAGTATGCATTTAATGGCCTTTTGTTTTAGTTTCTTGATGTAAAATAAAAAAATGAAGCAAAGCAAATGTTAATGCAGGTTGCTTGGGATGTTTGACTTGACATAGGGTCTGCAGATGTTTATGGAGAGGAGGAGTAGTAGATCTTAAACATGATTCTTGCAGTGCTTTGCCTGTAGCTTTGTTGCCACTTTGCTGCTGTCAGATTTTTGGGAACCCAGTTTCTGTATTTTTAGTCTCTCTGTGGAGAGAAGGGAACAAACACTCATGCTGCATGTTATCTTAACTCCTACGATGGGTTATATGACCTTCCTTCTAGTTATTTGGACTTGAATTTGGTTACAATATTGCTCACCCCTTTTTTTTCCCTCATTACCTTTTGTTCCTTCTGAAACATATGACCTTCATGCACTGCGAGCTGTTAATTTGACTTTGAGTGTGAGAGATCTGGAGAGAATCAGTACTGCAGTTTGCTTTGGTGCCTGCTTGAAAATGCTGTTTAAAATAAACCTGTTGATCAATCCTTAAGCACTTACAAAATCAGGGAGTGTTTGTCCACAGGAGTTGAGTTTGTGTGTGTGAAGGAAACATCTTGTTTCCATTATCAGAGGCCTTTTCACCAGGGATTTCAGAAGAGAATTACTAACTGAGCATTGCAGCTGACTTGAGAGACATGCTATTGAAATACTCACATTAGAATCCTCCTCTATTGATAGTTATTCCTAGTTTTTCATTGTCAAGCAGTATTTGCTTTACAACTTGCAATTAATCTCAAATATTTTCAGTCAGAAACCTACTAAAAAGACTATGTTCTCTGGGCTTTTCAAAATTATCTGTGGTAAAATCCCAGATACATCAAGTAGTAAGTTCTGTATACACTTTGCTTTGTATTTATTAAATGCAGTGTTACAGGTGAGTTGCTTGCAGCTGGGGTGATGTTTCTGTTAACCCTTGTTTGCTTTAATTAGCTCTTATCAGCTATAGGAAGGCAATAATATTTCCAGCAGCCAAGTGAGAGAAAATACGTCTATAGTAAGGCTGAGCAAATACAACCACTGCCTGAGCTGCTGGAAAATACATTATTGTTTTTTAGTTTCACTCTCTCTTTAAGCTCCAGATACTCATCCCTAGTTTCCATCCGAGAAAATCTGTGAACAACGTGTTAGGAAAGCTTTCAAGTGTTGATTGGGCAGCTTATTGTCAGGAGTGACCTCATGTTGCAGTCTATTTCTATTTAGACTGCAGGGTTTAGTGCAGCACTCCAGAAGTGCTGCCTGACAAGCAGCCATTGAATCCCAGCGAGCAGTATGCATAACCAGCAGCCAACATCACGCTTCGCTGTCTTTCAAATGAAGCATTTTTACATGAAGTGCTCGTTTGGGATAGCAAAAATCATCAGAATGGCCTGCAAAGTTCTGCTGCACAGGTAAATATCTGAAAGGGAAATGTTGGTTTGATGTGATTTGCAAATAAGAGTGCTTTAAACTTTAAAGCAGTTTGGAGATTAAATGTATTTTGGGGGTATTGTGAAATGAAATAATGTCACAACTGATTTTTTTAATGAGAAATAAGAATCTGTGCACAGTCAGTAAATTACCAGGGAAAACTTTGAAGTGTTTTATCTCTAGTTTATGTATTTTTCTATCTCAAGGTATGTTTTTACCAGGACTTTTTATGGGTAGGGAGACGGTGCAGGAGGGAGTCTTGGGAGTGGGGGATAGTATTATGGAACAAAGATGTTTACCTTTCTGTGTCTTGCTGTGTCATGCTGCGTTAAGGCTCTGTGTAGCAGTATGAATTATAGCTTTTAAAAAGTATCCTGGAACTGTAGTATATTCCTTCAGAGTTGTAAGGAATTGTCAGCTAAGAGCAATTGACGCTTTTCTTTTGATAAGTGCTTAATTACTAAAGGGATTAGTTGAAGAGGTAGGATATTCTTTACACAGTAAGAGGATTCTTCAGGCTTTGAGATACTGCTGATTTATGCACATCTTTTGCTGAGTACCTCTGATGCATCTAAAGGTGTTTAATCAAAGCACTGCTGAACAGCCCTGCACTGGGGGCTGAAGGTTATGTAGAGAGATGGAAAATTCTGTTGTGAAAATGTCTGAAATCTCCTGGATTCTTTGGAGCTGGGTTTGACTCTCCTCATTCTTGACACAGTTCCTTATTGTCTCAGGTGGTAGAATAAAAGGATTCAAGGTCATCAGTTTCTTATAAATAGTATTTGTACTTGTGCCCTTGACTGATTTTCTTTTTTTTTCCCTCTCTTTTGCAACTAGAGTGTTTTGTGCTCTGATTGCCTCCCCCAAGCCCTTCCTAAGAATCACTGTTTCCATAGTATCTTTATTTCAATGTATGCAGCTGTGTATTAGTAATTTTAGAAGGTAAATGTACCTTTTACAATGTAGCTTTACTAGAACTTGCTGAAAATACTGAGATTGGATACTTACAGATCTTGACTGTTTTTTTGCTGCAGTTTTTGCTCATGCTTCTCCTGTCTTTCATATTGTTCATGAAGCTGAACTTATTCACAGCGTCACATCTTTGGTTTTTTGGAAGCATTTCAAGTATTGTCAAAACAAAATGTGTTTATCAGAAAACCTATTTTGTACAAGCAGTGGGGCTGTGCTGAACTGGGCACAAATATATCAATGAAATTTAAATAACTTCAATTGTGATATCATTTTTTTCCCTTACCATTTCTTTGTTTGAAAGAAAAAAATAAATACCAGTGTGTTTACTCAGTTGTTTGATCCAGCAGCTTTGAAATTAGTGTGACTACAAGATCTGGCTTCTACATCAGGTTTTTAAATTTCCCAAAACTGTGTGGCAATGTCTGTTTTGAAATAACAGTTTAGAGCTGCCTGGACTGTCAGAGCATCTGGAATCATCTGCTTTGTTTTTTCACCTATGCAAACAGACACATAAATGAGCTTGATTCAAAATCAAGTTTCCCTTTAAAAAGGAAAAAAAAGAAAAGAAAAAGCCCTGTGAGTGCCTGTTTTGTTCAGTTGTTTAAATACCCTGCATGGTGTTTAAATACCCTGCACTTTGCTATTGGCCCAGTACAAGTTGTCTAAGGTAAAAGGGCATCATTATTTTTAAATAAATACTTTAACTACTTTCCTTATCAGCTAGTGTGTAATTGGAACTCCTTTATTGCTGGGGCTTCATCTACTCGAGGGAAGAAAAAGTAGAGAGGCTGCTTGAGGTGGTCTTATTATCTTATGTCTCTTGATAAGGTCTATCCAAGATATTCCTTGTTGTATTAAAATTATTCTTGGATAAGCAGAGAGCCTGTCCACATTTCTTTATTCAGCCTAAGCCAGGCTAATCTCAGTCAGAACTATCTGGTAGTACCTGTTCAGTTCTCAAGCAGAGTGGCAAGCTGCCTTGTATGTCAGAATTTACTTTATGGGTTCATATTTAAAATCAACTTTGGCTGCCACTGTTGTTGCATGGTGAAGAGTAGACGAAAATCTTGGCTTTCAGCTTTTTGAGCTTAGATATATATAATAATAAGAGAAAGCATTTGTTTACCTCCCTCCCACCTCCTAGCTGAAATGCAGTTGGTATTTATTTTTTTCTGAATAAGATGTATATTGTAACTCATTGCTGTTTACAATAGTTTTACTTCATTCTTAGCACATTTATTGTTGGCTTGTCTAGAATTTAAGTATTCTGTTTATACTGAGAGAGTTTTCATTCTGCTAATGGGAAATTATAGAGGGACCACACACAGGAGTTAACTTACTTGAATTTACTTGTGTTAATTACACTGATTTAGACACATGTGGACACACACACAGACACCTCTCCCTGAGTTTAACATGCAGGGCTGAAGTGTCTGGTGCAAGGAGATTTCCAAATGCTTTACAACTGGCTAGCTCATGTCTCAAAACCTTTGGAAAGTACCTGCCTTGCACTTGAAGCGTAGCTGTCCTTGGAGAGAGCCACGGATCTGTTGAACGTTGCAAAATAGAATTATGCAACAGTCTGAGAGGCAGAGAGGAACCTCTATGAATGCAGCTGCGGGGGGAAGGGTAATTGGGAATTTGCTTTAGGCAGCAAAGTTAGTATCTGTGTTCTTAAGCAAGGTGTCAGGAAATCTTTGGAGACTAAGTGATTAGTATTTCCCATGGGAAAGGCTGTGCAGCTGAGAGCTTTAGCTTCATAACAAACTGAGTATTGGCTCTTTGGAGACAGAAATTTGCATTGCTGCTTCTACAGCTTTTCTATGATGGCCTCCTTTAAGGTTTCTTTATCCAAATAATAAAGGGGCTGCAAATCAGTGTTTTCTTTATGTATTTGTTCTACTTGCCTTAGCCAAATTCCATTCAGTCTTTGGGCATTTTCTAAGTTACTCTGTTCACTTCAAGGCACTTTTGTTTATCATAATTTTTTTGCCTTACATTAACTTACATCTTCTTTATTGCAGTGCTCATATCTCTCCCATAAGTATCTTGCCGGCCTCTGCAGAGTAAGTATAATGAAAATATAAAATGTTTGAGTTGTGTTGTTACTAGCACAAGCATGGAACATATGTTGTCATTGAAGAAAAAGAATTGCTGTAGGTTTGATGATTACAGTTATGAATGAATGTATTCTAGTGTGAATTATTTAACTTCCAGCATTTAACTCCAGTGCATGAAAAAAACCTACTTTATGCCAGTGGTGTTGGCTACAGAAGCATCAGAGCACAGTATCGCTGAATGTAGATTGCAGAACACTTTTTGGTTTGTGCTTAGATCAGAGGTGTTTGACTTCAAAATTATGATAGCATTCATGCTGTATTTTTAGCAGCCATTCCAGTTGCTAGTATTGAGTATGGCTCAGTGGAATTGCATTAATAATGTTATTATATTATTTTGTGTGTAGATGGTAAAAATTTAGTCAGTAATGTGTTGATTACTCTTAAAATACTGTTAATAGACTTAATACTTTACTGCATTTCTATTTTGTAAGATACTATATCCACTGCCTTTTGGGAAAAGTTAGGCTCTTTTTGCCTTGAAGTACCTGTCATCAAAGATTCCTGTGTATAAAGTTTGTTATCTCTGTCTTTGAGTAGTTGATCCATGGACAAGGAGAGTTCTTTAATCTGAATGTTCTGTCTTTTTCTTAGCATTTTAGAAAGAACCATTCGAGCAGCTGTGGAACAGCACCTTTTCGACCTGCAGAGCAGCTTAGATAACGATCTTAAACATATACAGCAACACAGACTGGGCTGTAACAATGAAGCAAAAAATCCCCAAAGGGATGAGGAAGGATCTAACAACCAGTAAGGGCTTTTTTTTTTTCTGTCTATAATGAATTCCATAGAACTGTGTACCTTAACTCTTCCAAAACAAACTACTCCAGTCTCTCCTGTGTTCAAGTAAAATCAGCTTCCCTTTGTTGCAAGTCATTAACAGCCCTGGAAGTAAACTTCTTAAATTGATCTTACAGCTAAAAATGTTATGGAGTCTAAATGCTTCACTGCTGAATTCTGTGCAAGTAGCTAATTTACCCCAGTGCTTTCATCTTGTATCACTGATTTACTTGTGCCACAGTTTTACCGTATGAAAGATGTTGTAGCTGCCGTTTCAGTTTCTTTACCCTATCTTTCCACATCAACATAGGTATTCTATTGCTGGGTGCCAGTGTCAACAAAACTGCTAAAAATGGATAGAAGGAGCGCTGTGAGTTTATTTGCAGACTATCAGCCTCATTTGATTGGCTTTTGTTCTTATTAAAAACCTCACCATGCTTTGAGTGCAGCGATTGCTGTGACAGCATTGAGAAGCTGGTACATTTTGGTGCTGTATTAAAAATAAATAGTCATGATTAATACCCGACTCTAAAATTGTGTAGTTAAGTAGGACTCGGATACCTAAATCCCTTTGTTGCTCAGAGCCTGAAAGACATGAAGTGTTCAGAGACTCAGATGCTGTTTGGTCTGTACTGGTTTAGAAGCCGTGCCTGTGACAAGAAGCTGGACTGAAGTTATCAGTTGATCATAAAAGTAATTATTATTGCTGGCAGTAATCAAAACTGAGTTTTAATGTTAAAAATTAATATTAAGTCATTTCTAAGTAAGCAGTAATCACTTGAAAGACTTGTTGTCGCTGAATTCAGCATACAGTTACTGCATAAGTGCTTTAAAGGCTCGCTGACTTCAGACGCGGAGGCTAAAAGTACCGTCGCTGCAGGTTTGAAACCAATATACTCTTCTGGCACGGTGACCATTTCAGATGCTTCTGATCCTCATTCCACTTTGGCTTAACTGTAATAGAGGACACATGATAGCATTCTTGAAAGAGGTCGTCTGAGTCCTTTAAAGCAGTGCCCGCCAGCAGACTGAGCACAAGGCAATTACACCGTTAAATGAACACCTACAAATCAGTGATCCACTACAAATGTATTACAGCTAACTTAAAGTAATTACTGCAAATAAGAATAGAGAGTTAAAACACTAAATTCTAAGCCATCCTGTTTAGTATCTGTCTATCTGATCGAAGATGAGCATTTTTAATAGTAGCTTGGAATACTTGGTGAGTGAGGAAAGGGAAGGGAAAGGCTGGTGATGGATTGTGGAATCACATGGTAACAGGGATGCTGGCATGCAAAGAGTATATGAACATAAATATGGTATAAGTTTTAAACTGATTTTTAATCTGAAGTTGGATTCTGGGGAGATTAAGTGTTAGAAATAATGGTATTTCTCACTGGATGGGAACACACTGATACTGTCTGGCTTCAGTATTGAGAGGAGGGTAACTGCAGGAACTTGATCTAGTTGCAGTAGTTTCGGTCTGTCATTACCTCTGACTGATGGCACTTCTATTCCTTAGGTCAGCAGAGTGAGTGGGGGGGTGTATCCATGAAGACTAAGTAGAAGAATCAAATTCTGATATATCCATCACATGCTGCTGTAGAAAACCTTGGGGTGTCTATGAAATGCATTAATCATTAAACGGACCAACAGGCAATTGAAATTGTAGATACTACCAGTATCTCTGGGCAGAATAATTTTCTTGAAATAAGCCCAAACAAACAAGGCCAAACAACAAACCCCCAATGTTTGGTACTGTTTAAGGAAAAGTGCTGTGGGTTTTTGGTTTGGGGGTTGGTTTTCTTTAAAATTTTATTTTAAAGGTGGAACAGGTTGCCAAAGTCTTTCTGCTCTTCTCTTTAGGAATGAGGTTATTGAAGATAATGATACTGGTAGCAGTGAGAACACAGGAGACAGCTCTGAAGTATTGGTTTGCACTGATTTAGACAGTGAAGCTATGAAACACGATACTGTAACCGAGGAAGAAGAAAACATTCAGGTGAGAGGAAGAGCCTCCTGTATATGAAAATCATAAATTACTGTGACTTTAGTGAAGTGCTTTAGAGATCTGATTTTTCCCAAGATCTTCTGATGTAGCCTTACGTGGTGGCGTTGCTCTGCACAGTTTATTGCCTTCTCTGGCACATTTTGTAGATATGCACAGAGAAAAGTGTGTGTGCTTTGGTGCAACTTACTTGGACCCTGACTAGTGTTTTTCTATTGGTCTTTCACAGGTACCAGTCCTTCCTTCTGCTCAGGTAAGTCAGTTTATCAGCAAGCATAGTACTGGTTAAAATACTGTCTGTGTTAGTTAAGATTTCCCAAGGAGCCAAAGATTGTAGCATAGCCCAGTTAGATGCATCTTTTACTGTGTTAAGCAGGGGTGGAAGTAGCAGTCACAGACTCTGCAGCCTCTTGACTGTGGCTGTGCTAGGGAGGTGTGGTTTTGTAATTGGCCTGTTAAAAAGAAAAAAACCCACTTCCATATGAAAACTGTTTCTCAGTTGGTTTTTTTTGAAGTACCTTCCTTTTTCTTTCTAGTTAAAAAAGGTTCTGTTACTACTTGAACCTCTCTGCTTGGAAGTTTGATGTGTGTTTGGCTGATAGGTTGTATCCCTACACATACTGATGTAATTTCTATGCTTGAGGTGATCGAAAAAGAGCAATGAAAGGAGGACTTGTGTCCTCCTGAAGAAGTTCAACAATTACGTGGTCACCTTGATAAGTGTCAGGATTGGCTGCATGTATTCCAAAGCTGAAAAATCTGTTCAGAGTGCTGCATAGGCACATATTAGGATGTGATGTTAATGTGCTTATAAAAACCCCAAAACAAACCCCTTTAGTTTTATTTATAAAGCAACTGTTTTGCCCAGAAAAACAGAATGTTAATGATACTGGAAGTGGCTGTTAAAGTTCAGAAAGCAACTAAAGACATAAACAGACTAAAGGGTATCAGGTGTTACAGATTTAATTTTGACTTTTTCTGTATTATACTTGAATTGAACAGCTTCACATCCCTGAAAGAAGTGAGTGTGGTATGCAGTTTGAATGGGAAGCACAGTATTGTAATAATGGTAAATGCTGAAAGAATTGTTTGCCTTGTCTGAAAAACATGCCTCAGCTTTGCTTTGAGCTGCTCATTATTAGATCTTTGCATACAATCAAATGTGAGGGTTTGTAGTGTGTGTGGCCTGAATGTGTGATGATGGCCTGAACTGTACCAGCACTTGCTATTACCAAGCAGAGATCAGTCTCTCATTCAGGGTATCTGTGAGATCAAGCAATAAAATACATGCTGACAAAAATGAAATCAAGCATGACTGTGATGTGCAAGAGACTATAGTATGAAATAGCACACAGGTGGCTGTCATATAAGCACTTGTAGTGAAAAATTCAAATCCATAGCTCCTTATTTGTTAGGTAAACCTTTTGTTATAAATCTAAATGAGAGATTTGCTGTATATGTGTAGAGAACTTTCTTTGGTGGTTTTTAACTTCTTTCCTGTGAGTCTATAAATCTTTCTGAGGGTTTCCTGAAAGATTGCTAACAGTAGGTTTGCTTATCTAGTTGCCTTAAATTAACTAGAAGAATTTAATGGGACTATGAACTTTAAGTGATGGAAATGGATGCCTTAGCATAGTGAAACTGAGAATCTTGTCTGGAATCTACCTTTCTATTAAAACAAAGTGTTGCCATAGCACTTTTCACTACTGTAATATGTTCTTCTCCTAGACTTCTGTTTGCTTTCAGGGTTCCCAAGTGGCTCTTTGTGAATCACTTAACAGGCCAAATTTTTCTGTTGTTCTGGCTAAACTAGCATATTGGTTTAGAATCCCATTCTGTTAAATTAAAATTTCACAGAAGGTATTGATTGTCCGGGTTCTTTCCTGATGCCTTAGTGCCAAATCTTGTTATTAAAAAATTACTAGATTGATACCCTATAGAGCAAAACATGCTGTTGCATTTAGATAGTATTTTATCCAGTGCAGGTGAATACTTTCAACAGAGCTCAGGAAAACAGCACAGGGTAGAGTTGCATATTTTTCCATTTGTCTTTTTTTGACTGGCTATTTTAAGTCTTCTTTATTTTAGGCTTTCAGCCTTTTGAGAGTGAAAGCCTTCAAAAGCAATAGAGAGCGAGTTTCTCCTAGTAACTCCTAACACTTCACTTCCTCCTGACTTCTGTGCTTTAGAAATCAAAACTCAGAAAACACAAATGTAACAAAAGTTGCAATTTGGTGGCTTTTTGGTGCTTTTTATACAGTTTTAATAGTTTCAAAGAACAGATGAGAAATATGACTTACTCTTCTTAGGAAGCGTACATGTATTTCAGTGTTCCAAGTACGGTACTGTGCTAAGAATATAGAGGGGAACATGATGCTTAGGAATGGATGGTCATGTATAGATGCACTTATTTTGTCATGCTTGATAGAATTCTTGGCCTTTTTTGCTTTTTGATGCAGTTTTGTCCCTTGATGTCAGTGGTAAGGTGCCATTCTGGGGTGAAATTTTATTTTTGCTTTGTTTTTTTCCAATGTTAGTCTCTACCTTCTTGCTGATACACTAATTCAGCAGTTACTGGAGAGTTGTGTCTTTAGGCAGGATATTAAAGGGAAATCTACTGATTCCTCACCAGGAAATGAGATTGAGAGGGTCATGTAGGGATGTAGAAAACAAGAGCTGTGCATGTGAGCTCCTCTTTGGTCTGAAATGGAAACAGAAGCAGCTGTTTCCACATCCACAATAAGTGTGACTATGCAGGTCTTGCACAGCTCATCTTCAGGGTGGAAATCATCTGCTGGAGTATGACACATGTGCTGTAATTAAAAATTGTTTCCCTGAATTGGAATTTGACTTGAGGGTTGAAATACTGTAAACAGAGTAATGGAGTTTTGTCTGATAAGGGCTGTATTACTGTCAGCAGTATAAATCTGGCAAGTGTTTATGTATACCTGAACTCTCCAGGTAACTGTTTTGTATTCAGACATTTTAAAGATCACTTGTGGGAACTTGCTGAGGTCTGAAACCTCATGTGATCTGTTATTGTAAAATGACATATTTCATATTTCAAACCTGTTTTCCCCCACACAAGACACTCTTTGAAGAAATCCAGTACTGAGCTTTGGAGTAATTGCTTAAAATAGCCTTCCTGTGCCTGCTTCTGGGCAGCAAAATGGTGACATTTATTCATCTTGAGTTGTTTAGTGAGATGGTGTCATAGAAATGCCCCTTCTAGTCTTATTGCTGCTTTATTTAGTAGCAAGGATTAGTAGCTCCTTTTAGAAAGTCTGTCAGTCTCATTTCGTTTGATATACACCGAGCACAACTCTACACCCAGCTCAGTCATTTTTGAGGTAGGATATAGTTACTGCAGTGATTTTAGTCACCCCGGACTTCTTGCTGTGATTGACAACTGGCAGTGGAACTGTTGGTGTTACTATTTAAAAGAAATAATTACAAAAATGGTTTGTCTGAAGATGGAAAGTCATTGTCTGTCTTCATGTGATTACGTACTTGGTTACTGGCCTTACTTTACTCGTGAAAATACTGCATGGTCTGAAAGTAGGATTACCACACACACATTCCCCCTCCCCCCCAGAGAGCTGTGCTTGAGGGCTGTTTGTGGTCAGTGATGATGACAGAAATATTTTCACCTGAGAATGCCATTACCAAATCCCTTCTAAACAGACTTTTTCGCCAACAGACTGCAGATGTCTTACTGAAACCATGTGATAAAGATGCAGACATTGATGGAGAGAATAGTGAGAGGTAAGTGGTTTTCTTCTGTCGCTCCCGTGGCAGAATATGTAACTTCAGTTTTGTGAGGTGAGTGTACCAGACTGGTGGTGTGTGGCAGCGTGGTGCAGCAAAAGGGATCATAGAATCACAGGGTTTGGAAGGGACCTCGAGAGATCATTGGGTCCAACCCCCCTGCCAGAGCAGCTCCCCAGCTCATATTGCACAGATAGGCATCCAGATGGGTCTTGAATGTCTCCAGTGATGGAGATCCACTACCTCCCTGGGATGTGAAACTAAACCTGTCACTTCTCATGTGTGAAAAGAGAGAGGATATAGAATTAATGGGACTCTATGCCCTTATAGGTTTGTACTTATTTTCTCTTCTATCATACATGTGATGTTTGGTTTTGTGAACAGCCCTATGTTCTGGGCAAGAAAGAGAGAAGTGACTTCAGAATATTTTGGCACATATTGTTGCTCATAATGATTGAAGAATGAATGCTGGCAGTAGTGACTACCAGGAGGCTTGAAACTCATTTGCAGTTTGAGTTCAGCACTGATTGAAATTTCAGTTTGAGTTCAATTGGCTTTTAAAAATATTTACTCCTATTTTGAGGATAAAGGTCATAACTGGTTTTATTTCCAAGTTGGTTCAAGTCCAGCTGTTGTTTACATGCTTCAGCTTGAAATTCTGTGTGAAAATTAAAGGGGAGGAGGGGAAGCACTGTAACACTTGCTCCCCAGAACTTTAATTATCACTTTAAGGAAATAAATTATGCATCTCTGAAGATGGTACTAGGGTATGCAAGAATAGAATGTAAAGGGGAACATATAGTATTTACTGACCATTAAGAACTTGAATTTAAAGGGATAACCATATCTGTGTCTTCTTTTTAGGCAAAATAGTATATCGCTTGGTGGCAATGATAGAATATCTTCAGAGAGGTTTCTGGTAAGCTTATGGTTTTATTTACATATACATACATGAAGTCTAATGAACTTACATGAAATACAGATGTGAAGAAAAGCAATAAATTTACCTTTTAAAATCATATGCTGACAGCCTGCTGCAAGGTTTGCAAAACCTCTGCTAGAGATCTCATCATCTCACTTCACAGAAAGTTTTGGCAGCAGAATGAGCTTATGTTTATGCATCTTGTGTAAAGAATGTTTTTTAATGCAAATAATTGACTACTGTTAGGTGTAGGGAGGAGGCTTGTTTACAATCCCTTGAGTTAGGAAGGAAGAATTTTTTCATTATTTTCTTTTTCCCCTAGAAAATTTCCAGAAAAGCTGGAACTGGCATGAATTAGGTACCTGATTTCCAGTTGCTAAATAATAATAATAGTATTTGTTTTGTTTCTGTTTGTTAAATACAGGATTCGGGTAGCAAGACTTGTGATCTCAATGCAAATACTGACTCAGAGGTGTCAGGGCATGGCAGCGTTAATGTTTCTGAGGAAGCTCTGGGTGTCCAAGTACCACGTCTAGACCTGAAGAATGTATCTGATGGTGACAAATGGGAAGGTAATTTTCACCCTTTAGTTCACTATATAGTTTGCTAATAATGATAAATAGAACATCAGGCAAAGTAGAAGCAGCAGACAACTTATGCTTTTTTTTTTCCTTTATTTCAATCTGAATAATATGTTCTTATACACATAAGATCAACCAAATTATGACAATTGGTTCCATCTTGTTTCAGAACTATCTGCAACTTAATTAAGGACCTTTTTAAAAAAATAGTCAAAGGAACAACTGAAGAAAGCAAAACCCACTAAGTTTTATACTAGAGCTTCGGTTTGTTTGGGTTTTACTTATTTAAAAGGTGACTTCTAGTTCCCAGGACCCTGAGTGTCTCACCCAAGTTTTTAAAAATGCTTTCTCTGATTGTCATGTAGTTAATACTGTGTCTTAACAATGTGTCTTACTTGTTTTGGTTTTTCTAAATGTAAGCTATTGAAGTTCTAATACTGGCTGAATTTAACTTGAAATCACTAAACTACTGAACACAGGAATTTGTATTTCATTTATTCTGAAAAACCTGTTGGCTGCTTTGTTTCAAACATCAGGAATACCAGGCATTGCTTTCCATGTCATTGGACAACTTGAACGAGCTCGATGTTTCCAAGTGAAAGTTATAGGCATTTCTTTGTCCCTTTCCCTCCATTGTTTGGGTTTTAGGAAAAAAAATAAATGCTTGTAGGATAGTTTTCTCTCAGACAGCATTCCTTATGTTTTTGACCTTGTTCTTCATGGCCTTCCAGGTTTAGCAACCCCTAACCTTGTCCACTTTGTTGCTCAAATGTCTGATAATAACTGTTTAGACCGCTGGTTTACTTGTGTAAAAACATAACCCCTTTGTAAGCAAAAGAAAACTACTTGTCACTACCTTTTTTTTTTTTGTACCTCACTTTTCAAAGTACCTACTTTTTTACCTGTTCCTTACAGTCTGTTTCCTCTGCCTAGTGTTGATATGCTGAATCATCACACATTAAACAATGCAAGTCATATAGTCTGCTAAAATACTGTGAACTGTTACCAACAGTCTAATGACCACAGTACACTGGTTCACAGTTTTAAGAACTTAGAAATACAACTTAGCAGGTACACTAGTGATTTACTACACAGGGACAGGTTTTAACTTCCAATAGGCTGTTCCAGTGGCAGCTATTCTTTGAGATGCCTCTAAGTGTCACAGTCAAATGCTATTAAGACACTGGTGACAAAGAATGACTGCACTTAACTTCTGGTTGCTGTGTTATAAATACTAAACCCAGTGAATTTTACCTTGGGTATGTGTAGTTTAACAGTGCAGTGTATAGTTGTAGCATGTCAGTACATATTGCTTTATCCTGAAGCTCAAATGGTGATCACTTACTGTTAACCAGCACTGACTGTTTTACAAATTGCATGAATCCATCCTTCCCTTTTACAAATGATGAGGTTTGCAATTGGCTTAAATTTGTTCAATGCTGAATATGCTTGTTGTCTCTTGCAAACTGGGTGTTCAGAGGATGTCATATCAGAGAGAAGTCGATTTGGGGCATCTGAAGGCACTGACTGAATTCAGATTTTTGGTTTTGTTGCCCAACTTAATAACTTGATCTGAAGTAAAACAGAAAACCAAAATCCTGCTTATGTTCTCAGCTTTTTATTTACATTAATTGCTTACTTGCACATTGCATTTACATCCTCTATTTGTGTTGGTCCAATTTAATATGTATTCTCAGAAAGTTTGTGGCTTCCATTTCCATTATTTCCTTAAATCTGCCCATAAGAGCTGCTTTGGTTTTGCTTACCCCAGTAGCTTTATGACCATGACTTCGTACAGAAAGTAGCATATCTGTATATAAATCTATATTACAAACTCATGATGTTTTGCAAGAGGTGTTATTTTGTTGCAAAGTATTTTAACCTGGGCTGTTGCTCAGTCCTGTTTGGAAAGGCCATTAGGATCTCAGCCTTCCAAGGCGCTGCAGGTCCTTGTGGTCTATTGATGAAGTAGTACAGCAGTCCGTACTACTGCAAATCTTGTTACAAGATTTGGGTTAGTAAAGCCAACCTGCTAGAAAATTTAAAGGCCTGTAACCTAACAGAGTTCTTGAAAATGAACATCAAATGCCTGCTGGCCTAAGGCAAAAATACAGATCAGGGAATCTCTATTTCTGAGTATTTTTTTCCTGCATTCACCCTGCTTTTTGGAAATCACCACCATCTCTATTATTTATGAGCAAAAAACATATTTAGAACTTGTCTAATGTGAGGATGTGAGGCTCTTATTAAACTACAATACGTCTTTACTATTCTTGTGTCAGTTCTTTGTAAACCTTTTCAGTAAAAACGTTCAGACTTGCTAAGGACTGAGCATCCTTACCTGCCAGTGAAATTGCTTGGAAGCTGAGAGTGCTCAGGGCCTGGCCCAAAAGATGGGATGTCTTTCCCTGGTACTGTATCTTCCTGCTTTACATGTTATGTATAGTTTGTTCTGACTGTGCTGTGTGTTCACTTTAGTATTTTTTGCCATTCTTTTTCATTTTATTAGCGCCATGCCCTATCACTTTTCCCCTCATTGATTTCAAAACAATGCATCTGCAGAGAGAAGGGGAGGGTAAGTATGGTTCGCCATACGTTCAGTTATCTGCCTTTTGATAGTTTATGGTTTGCTTTCTAACTAACCCTGGACCTGCTGTCCCTTATATCTTGGGAATATTCTGATCTGCAATGTTTTTGTTTGCTTTTTTCCCAAAAGGTCCCCTTCTAGTATCTTGTACTGTGTAAACAGGCAAGATTATAGCTTAAAACCAAACTGAAAATCCCAATAATAGTAAATGTACGATGGAAAGCAGGTACAAGGGTTATTTTTAATTTTTTTTGAAGATTACTTTGTGGGTTTTATTGTTGTTCTGCACACTTTGAACCCAGTTTTCAAATTTCTGATTTGAACTGGACAGCATAGGCAAGTCTTCTGAAGGGAGAAGGGGGGGTGGGATTTTAAGTTAAAGTATTTGAAAGGCCATGCCAGCTTTTTGTTAGACAGCAAGAAAAGCATATTTGAGAACTGTAAGGGATGTTAGCAACTAACTTTTTATAGGGATCTGGAAAAAAAATTGGTTGTTTTGGAATCCCCTGTCTAAAAGAAATCACCTTCCACGAATTAAGAAATCTCTTTTTCTCAGTGGTGTCAAGATGGATTTAAACTTAAACCCCCAACAACACTCTTTTACAAAGATTTAGGCAAATACATATTGTACTTAAAGAGGTATTGTCAGGCTTACCTTCTTCAAAACCAAGAGGACAATCTTTCAAAGTACATGTGTAAGGTATGATAACTAATTTTCACAGCAAAAAATTGCAATGGATGATAAATACATTCTTCTAGCTTCAGATTTCGGGGAAGTAAATAAGGCTCTTTTACACTGCTGAACTGTTCAGAAATGCATACTCCCAAGATACACTTTGAAAAAGGGATCCTAGTGTGCATACTTCATTTCAGTACCTTTTTCTTTTAATTGTTATATGACAGAATATGTAGCTTTCTGATGTATTTCAGTGTTTTTATTCACTTTGTGTATGACACCACATCCTTTATAGCATACAAGACTAAGCATTGGGTACGCATTTTTGTTTCCTTTTGACTCTTGTTTATAATGCTGTTAACAGAAAAGTACCATTTTGTGTCCCTCTTATCTTCTAGATCCGTTTCCTGCTTTCAAATCTTGGCAGGAGGACAGTGAGTCTGGAGAAGCTCAGCTTTCCCCACAGGCTGGAAGGATGACTAATCATCCACTGGAAGAGGACTGTCATCCCATATTGTCGCATCGTAGTTTGGATTTTGGGCAAAGTCAACGTTTCTTACATGATCCAGAAACCTTAGATTCTTCATCCAAAGCACTTTCTTTTGTTAGGTATGTATTCCAGTGCAATTTAGGTTTGGGGGCAGATGTTACTGCCAGTGTGAAAATACAGCTCTTTAAGAAGCTCATGGGTTTTCATTATACCAGCTGATTGAAGACCAAGGTCAGATGTAGCATAGCATGGCCATTTGGCTCTTCCACCTGCCTGGGAACTGCTGTAGTGAGTTAGACCCAGAGGTTGATCTGAGATGGTATCAAGTCTCTCAAAGTGCCCACTGGCAGATGCTGAGGGAAAGAGTTTAAAAATAGGGGAAGCACAGACTTCCCTGGCATTTGGTCAAGGCTTCTGACAGCCTGCCCTAATGGCACTTCCTGGGCCAAAGATAGCCTTTGTAGCCTATGTTTACCAGCCTTCCCTGGCCTGTTGGTCTGTGATTTATGTAAGTTTTTTGGTTTTTCCCAGTAGCCTGAATGTCTGTTTTCACGTTGCTTGGTAATAGATTTGTGTGCCATGATGTTGAGTCAGGTTCTGTTACGACCAAAGTGTGCAGTAATGGTCTGGGCAGGTTCTTCATCTCTGCTGTGGGAAGCCTTTTTTCAGAAGGGAAAGTACTAGCAGTTTGAGGGAGGCATGGGATAGCAGTGCACTGGAGAGGTGGAGGTCCTAAAGCAGGTCATCTCCTGCAGAATTAGAGGAGCAAGCAGGTTTAACTCAGTGTATGAAAGTAGAATGGTAACTAAATGAGCTGCTGGTTATTTGTGACCTTTCAAAACTGTAAATAACCTGTGACCTGAACTGCCTACTGCTGTTATTGTGAGAGGGAATGGAAGGATTTCCATGCTTGTTAGGGAGAAATAATCCTGTTAAAATAAGAAAATATTAAACAGGAAAGACCAAGTGTAGAGTCTCTGGTTCTCTGACATAGACTTATTGAAAAAGAAACTTGCCCAAGTTTTCTCTAATTAGCTGCAGAAGATAGTTGACAAGCACTGTTAAAGTGCTGCAGAAGACTGACCTGCAGAGAAGTGCTGATGCTAATAGCTGTTCAGCTCATGCTGAAGCTAATAAGGATCTACACTAGTAGATTATTAGATTAGTGTTTGTAATTTCTCAAAGTACGTACATGTCACTAGTTGTGCTGAGACCCTTCGGGCACCTTGTGCAACAAGGGTGGTAGAAAGTCCTCGTGGTTGATCTTGGAGATAAATAAAGATGCTTCATAAACAGCAGATGTCGAGGAGCTGAACAAGTGCAAAAGATGAATTGAAGTCAGAATCACATACCCTAGAAATGTATTAGTAAGGCCAACGGGTGAGATATTAGATACTTATCTAAAAACCATCTACATTATCTAATCTAAGACAGTTAAGTGTAACTCTCTTAATTACCAGGGACTGTTTAGTTGTAGCTTGTAGCCTAGGCTATATTCTGTGCCAGGTATGTCAACAAGTACTGAGTATCTAGTGACTTAGATCAATAATTTAGCCACTAGAAAGTTCTGAATTGATTTAATGACAATGTAATTAATAGTACATCGGTTTATTGCATTTGAAATGCTGTTTTTCAACAGTGAGCTATTTCTGTTAGGGATATTACTGAAATTAGAGAGGGAAAAATAACATCGCTGCTTGAAGGCAGCAGATCACAGTGTTTTAAGTAAATAGCTCTGACTGAAAACCTGAAAAGAATGGATCATGAGCTAGAGAGAAAAAATTGAAAATTAGTCATCTGTTACTCAAATATACAAGTTGTTTGCACCTGTTTAATTATGTAAATGACTTTTAAAATGTTTTTTTTATACAGAACACGAAGAGCATCTTTTAGCTCAAAAGATGACAAAAGGGAAGACAAGACACCTTATCAGCTTGTCAAGAAATTACAGAAAAAAATAAAGCAATTTGAGGAACAATTTGAAAAGGAGAAAAACATTAAGGTATGTTAACCACTTACACTTTTACTCAGAGTAAACGACTGTATGGTAGAACTAAGTTACTTCTTGTAGTTCATCGCTGAGTAACTGTGGGATCCTGGATGATTAAAGTTTTACTACACACTGCTGCCTGCAGATGCGAGCTGAACAGCAGCAGTACTATAAACCAGGTCACAGTGCCTGAGGAGGGCAGACAGTCACATTTATGCAGTGAGACTGGGGGAAATACTGGATGAGACATGCAGAGAGACAAAAAAATCTTACCACGCTCTTGCCTTGACTTCTGATGTCTTGTTTCAAGTTTATTAAGTGTTGTCCTTAGGTTGGTGCTGAGATCTGGTCTGGTACTGAGAGTGGCATCTGTGTTGCTAGTCACATTTGCTGTCATAAATATTACCAGTGTTGAAAGACATATTTATAAATGAGCTCTAGCTTGTTTGTTTTTGTAAAATGTATTTTGTTTGTTTTACTTTTCAGCCCTCCTATAGTGATATTGCAGCCAATCCAAAAGTTTTAAAATGGATGACTGAACTCACCAAATTGAGAAAGCAAATAAAAGGTAAGGGCTGCCACAGTTCCTGGTTTTCTACAAACACAAATTAGCTATGTGACTGAAATGGCTAAGTCATGCAGTAAAATTCCACAGGACAATAAAAATGCTTCATTTCTAGATTCTAAGCTATTAAAAAATCAAAACAGAATTATCCTTGTGGCTTTAGCTTATTAGAAGAGAAACTTTGCATATGCAGACTTACGTTCCTTTTCTTGCAGTTGAACACAGTTATTTTTAAACCTGTGGATTGAGCCTTTTTTCTCATTCCAGATGCAAAGCAAAGGAGCTCAGATGGAGAATTCATACCTCAAACACGTCCACGAAGTAACACGCTTCCAAAAAGCTTTGGTTCTTCCCTTGACCAAGAGGATGAAGAAAACGGAGACGAGATGCGGGTTGTGCAGAAAGAGAAGAAGCCCACCAAGGAAGCTACCCTGGAGCTCATTTTGAAGAGATTAAAGGAGAAACGTGTTGAGAGATGCTTGCCAGAAGACATAAAAGTAAGTGTAAGGTTATGGATAGGCTGTTTCTAAGAGCATAACAGGAGATAGAGCACTGTCAGAAACTTGAGATACCACTTGACCGATAAAATGATGCCTCGGTTGCTCTTGTATTCAGGCTCCAGGGAAATGATAAACTGCATGTTGCTTGCTCACTTTTTTGTAAAATATTTACAAGTGCTGACAATATTAGGCAGCATTAAACAGATGAAGGTGGGATGTATGGTTAGCTAAGCTAAATTTGGCTGAGGCATCTGTATAGCTGGTAATGTAGAAAGAGAAAGTGAATTTTGTTTGATGAGATTGGACTTGTTCTTCTGACAGAAAATGACAAAGGACCATTTGGTAGAAGAGAAAACATCTCTCCAGAAGAGCCTCCTGTATTATGAAAGTCAACATGGACGGCCGGTAATACTTGGTTTATTTCATCAAACTATATTAATTCTAATGTGTGCATAGACAACAGTAACTCCTGTGCAGTAGTAATAGCAGAACTTAATGCTGGTGGTGCTCATGGGGGGGGGTTCTTCTTCAAAACACAAAGTTACCTATTGGTTTCCATGTTGTCATCAGGGGAAGTTACTGCATTGACTTCTAAAAAAACAAATTGATGTATTAATGGGCCTTTTTTCCACAGATAGTAGATTACTGGAGTTTGCAAAGCGATTGGTATCATTTTGTGCCTCACGTCTGTGAAGCATGGAGAAATCTTAAAAATAAATTATGTTATTGAAAAGACCTGAAATGCTGTTCTGGGCTTCACAAAAAATATCTCTTTTTTTTTTTTTTTTTCCTTCTTCTTTTCTTCTTTTTTCCATATCTGTGGCATGTAACTTAAAGATTTGGAAGTATGAAAGTTAGAGTAAGCAATGAGCAATTAGTGCTTAAAGTTCTGGATGTTTATCTTGGACAGTGATCAGCATCACTAGTCCAGTTGCAAAATCTTTCCAGTTTACTGTTCTACTGGCCTTCTGGACTTGGCACCCTAGCTTTGTAACCAGTGCTGCCCTGTAAATCCGACCAGTGCCAAGGAAGAATAATGGTCTTGGAGATATTGTCATGGTTCTGCAGTCCCCTTAGTGAGAAAATGCTGGTAACTGTTTGGGATAGCCTTTAAGATTCAGTAAGTTAGTGTACACAGTGGCCAAGTATTGAGAGTAAATCAGCAGATAAAGTCTCTCTACAGTTTCATCTTTTGCTTTTCCCCTGTCACTTCTGTAGAATCACCATCAATGCTAGGCATGCAGTCTTGGGCCCTTTTCCTCCTCTTTTCCATGGGTCTTTAAAGGTAGAGGGTTTGCCTCTATTTAAGTTCCCCTAACTTCTAAAGCTAAGAAGTCTTTAAAAATTCTTCCTGAAAAATACAGGGAGTTAAAGTGAGAGAGGAGGGGAAAGCACTCCTTATTCTCCTTTATCTGCAGAAACCCCATATCATACACAGAGTTTAAAGTAGTTGTATGTTTCTAATTGGCATGTCTGTGGCCTGGCAGGAGAAGCATACCGCCGTGTGTTTGCTTGTGTGTTATTGAGTGACTGGTATAATTAATTCTGTGGTTTCTCTGCCTTTAGGTTACTAGAGAAGAAAGACATATTGTGAAGCCACTTTATGACAGATACAGACTTGTAAAACAAATGTTAACTAGAGCAAGCATTACTCCTATTCTTGTGAGTAAAACAAATGCTATTTCTATTTCTTTCCACTTTTGAACTGCCTGGCTGCCTTTAGAAGAGTTAGTAATACTGTTCCATAAAATACATCCTTCTTGTGGAAGATGTAAGATGGTGTTGTCGTTGTACTTGAGGCACTTGATTTACTACTGAGAGTAGAGCAGTTGAAACTTGTCTGTGACCTTGATGGCTCTTAGGAAGTCCATGGTTCTTGGTGGAAATAAATAAGCTGTTCAAGCTTGCTGTGGCTGAGACATTCCCACGTCACTGTGCTAGGTGTGGATCCACGGTACATATTGTACGTCTGGGCCTCCCAAGAATAGCAACAGCAGTTGCAGTGAAGCTTGTCTGTCTTCTGTACTGTAGGGTACTGTCACCAAAGACACGAGTGGTAGGATGGCCATAAGATCCATCTTGTTCCTTCGTGCTTCCCCAGTGTGAGCCTTGTTATCAATGTCTGCAGCATCTGTACAACATCTGCGCTTTCTCATTGTGTTTTTCGCTTCCTCCTGACTTGCAGTGCTTTCTACTCTTTGTTCTCTGTGGTCTTGTAAGAGATGAGGAGGAAAAGTTTTCACTCTGTGCAAGGAGATTAATGTAACCTTGGTTATAGTACCTGTAGGACCAGCTGGCTTTGTTCTTCATGAGCTGTAATCAAAGTCTTGTGTGCTGACCCAGACATGCACCAAACCAGTTTTGATATCAGCTGTTTGACCCTGTTAGAAGGAGGGGGCTGTGTAGCTGATGTGAGATAATCTCTTTATATACAGACAGTTCTCTACCAGATTTACATAGCTGGGCAGTGCCTTACTCAGCAGGAACTTAATCGGCTGTTTACATTGATTCTGACAGCTCTTGGCTATCCCCTTTAAGCCAAAGTATGTTGGGATGAAGGGACCAGTTGAAGATCATTCCTTTCTTGCACAGATATTTTTGTGTAGCTACTTTTATAGAAGAATGTGGTTTACATTGCAGTCATATTTCCATTCAGTATCCCTCTGTGAACTCCATAAGCACAGGTTGCTCTTAAACACCTAAGTCAGCTTTCTCCATGACTGGTGAGTTGTAGGTTATTGGTGGTGCCCTTCATTGGTTGAATTTTTATCCCATCTCTCACCTCAAAAACTTGGCTCTTGAGCTGAGATGCATTTCATGCTATCAGTAACCTTATGTGACTGCATCATAGTCATTCCTTTTTTTCCTTGGCTGTGAAATGAAGGGATGGGTGACAGCCAGCTAAAAGGATGTTAAATTCAGAATGAGTACGTAGCTCCTAATCTCTGCTGTAGGCAACATCTGTAAAACGTTTTTCACAGGCCTCTGCTTTTGAAACCTTTAAGACAGATCCATGGAGCACTCTTAATTGCCAAGGATTGCTCAGTGGTAGTGTCTGGGTAGGCTATATTCAGTGCCAGCTATTTCCAGAACTGCTTTTTTGTTTATATGACGCTTGCTTCCATCAGGTATCTCTCACGTTATCCCGGTGCAGTAACCGTGTGTTCTGAAGCCTATGTGGAAATGTCCAATGGAGCCACTTACCTTTCATGAACTAAAGCTTTTTTTTGACAGGTCATCATCTGTGTGGCTTTTGTGTTCCACCTTCCTCCTGTTCAGTCTGTGAAATGGCTTATGCCATCCAGGATAACGATGAGCAGGGCATAATTGCTCACGTGCAAGAGGCAGCAATCAGCAGTTCCTGTGCAGCACAGTGGCACCTGGGCTGGGCTGAACTGCAAACCATTTTGACTCTTAGGTAGCACCCCCGATTGCTGGGCTTCAGAGTGGTTTAGAAAAAGAAACTGTCAGGATTGTTCCCAATGTATGCCTGGCAGAAGATAAAAAAATTTGCTTTGATACTGTGATATCAAACATTAATGGTAAACATTGTTTTTATCATCTCCCTGCGGTTTGGTGTGGAAGAAATGAGTAAATATGAAATTAAGATATCTCTGCCTTTGTGAGTTTCCTACAAAACAAGGAGAGGGTCAGAGAGAGGGTGCTTTTTGTTTTAAGTCAGAAGAATAATAGTAGAATTGGATTTTTTTACTTCTATGTCAAAGATATTTTGAATATTTGAGCTTTTTGGGTTACGTGGTGGTTTTGTCTGTGCTCTGTAAGTGTGTTTGCAGTCTTTATTCTTCTGAAAAAAGCAATACCTGTAGGTATTAGGTAACAAACAAAATTCTGACTGCACACAGAGTTTAATGTCAATTTGCATGTAACGAAACCAACTTAAATTTTTGCAGGGGTCACCATCAACCAAGAGGCGGGGGCAGGTGCTACAGCCCATTATTGAAGGTGAAACTGCCCATTTTTTTGAAGAAATTAAGGTGAGTACAGTGTGTTTTAAAAAGAATACATCCCAGCACTTGAGATGGGGAACTAAAACACGTCATACTCTGAATTTCTCCTTTGACTTTCAGGAAGAGGAGGAGGAAAGCGACGGTTTGTCTGCAGACCTGAATGACATCCTAAAAACTGCTGTCCAAACACAGTCTGTTTTAAGCCCAGTTGAAAACTCTGAGTCCGATGTTGAAGATGGTCAAGAGAAGCTGACCCGGGACCTCCGGCTGTCCAGCACCCGCGCTGCTTCGATGTACGTACAGCTGCTTCTGCTACAGCCGCAGTTACTGCACCGACAGTCACGATACCGAACGCGTGGTGTTGGGTGGAAGGGAGTGAGTGACATGTTCAGCACTTCTCAGCAAGTGCTTGTCTTGAATCTTTCCTCTGACGTGTCTGACTAAGATCTCTTTGTATTCAGTGAACTGTTCAGTGTCTTCTAAACCCTCTTCAGCCTTTACCTGAGCTGTGTAGACAGCAGGGAACTTACACCCTTTTATTAAGTACCACTTTGCTCTCAATATTTCACCATCAGCCACGTATCATGTTCCTTATGAGCAAGTTACACTTACTATTAGCGCAGCTAGCTCAGTTGTTTGGAAGAATTTGAATTTCATTGGATGACTGGCAGTATTTTCCTTTCACTTGAAATTTTTAGGCCTGAATTATTGGAGCAACTGTGGAAAGCCAGAGCTGAGAAAAAGAAGCTACGCAAGACCTTACGAGAATTCGAAGAGGAGTTTTATCAGCAGAATGGAAGGTTTGTTTAACACAAAACCAGATGCAGGACAGCAACCTCATTTTGTAGCTGAGTTGTTTTGGGTTTTTTTCCCCAACTTTCTGTAGGAATTTTGCCAAATGGAGTCTGACCTGTTCTAATCCCTGCTATGAATAATCTCCTGAAGGAGATAACACAGTTGTGTGTTTTTAATATCAGAGGGAGCCTGCTCCTACATTTTTTTCCACTAGTCCCTTTTGTAAAGCATAATAACAAAAATGGAAGAAATGTGGGGGGGGTTAATTTAAAAAAAATAACATGTAAAAATATTTATTAAAATTATGTTAAACCTTTCCCTCAGATTATTCCCCTGTTTTTAACATAGAGCAGGGAAGTTTCTTCCAGTAGGTTGGTCCTGACTGGATATTTCCTTTACCAGTGAAGGGGTAGATAATTTTTATTCTTCTCTGTATTGTTTAGTTCTTTTGAGGCTTCTTATTTGAATAGATGTTGTGACACATTGGATTGAACTGTCCATTGTGTGTAATAGGAGATTTTTTGAGGTGTGTTGCCTTGTGAACAAAACTAAAAACACCCTTAAGTTTTCAGTCATCTTCTTGACTGGCAGATGTTGTAATTTTGCTGTGTTTTCTACTGTATTTCTCCTGAACTATATACTCCTGGACCATTGGTCACACGGACCCCGGTACTGTGAGATGCACTTACTGACTTGAATGACAAATAATAAGGTTAATAATGACAAATTGCTTTTAAAAAAACCCCAACAGATTAACATGTTAATTTTTTATAGTCCAGTCTTAAATAAATAAGAATAATTCTCTGCTATCAGTTTGTGGGTCACCCTACATGCAGTGAACATGTAGCTTAACTTCAATTTATTGTACTTCCCTACAACATATACACAGGATCTGAAATGAAAGTCTTGTATCCTGTTAGTAAAACCCCCAGTAGAACTTGAGAGAGCCATTTATAAACAATGACTGCAACAGTTGTGCTGAATAAATGCTCCTGGCTTTTCTATTCAGCTTTTCAAGTGATGGCAATTTTAACTGTGGTGAGCTAAAATATAATGATGTGTCTGGTGGTGGTGAACAAGCTGCCAAAAATGTTTCTCTCTGCCCTGAGGTGACTGGATGTCACTGCTTTTGTGTTTGGCTTCTGCAGTACGGAGGATTTTCTTGACACTCAGGTTTGCTTCTTCTTCCAGGAATGTACAGAAAGAAGATCGAGTTCCGATGCTTGATGAGTACAGGGAATACAAGAAAATCAAAGCCAAACTTAGGCTGTTAGAAGTCCTTATCAGCAAACAAGATTCTTCAAAATCAATTTAAATACTATTCCTCCAACCTGTTGAATAGCATCGTCACCTTTCCGTGTGCTACCGCTGTGCTTGGTGGGTGCTGGTGTTCATTTCTCATGCACTGTTGAAAGAATCCCGTTTGTGCACTTTAGCGTGGTGCCACTCTAACGTGTCTGAAGGGTAAGTAGGTCCTGTCTGGAGAGCAGATAACATTTCTAAGTTCGAGACTGCTCTATCCAACTTTAGCAAACACAGTTTCCATCCAGGTTTTGTATTACAGACACATCCATCTGGTTCCAAAACAACCTTAGCTTCTTTTCCTTTCGTGTTTGAGAACTTTGAGACTTTTTGTTGTTACCAACTATTTGCGTTACCGAAGGAATTATTAATACCACAGTGCTACACTGAACTACTCCTCTTGCCTGTTTCTTATTATGGGGGTGGGGGGGAAGTCAGCAAATTAAACATAAAGCTCTTTTTCCTGGAACACTTAAAAAAACCCAGACTGAAATTCCTTTCAAAGGACTGCTGTGGAACAACCTTAATTTTTGGTATTCTAAATCGCACCTGTAACACAGTAATAATTAACATCTGTGGATTTTGCTCGTTAGTGGTCACGTTTCCTCCTTGATAATGAGGACAGTGGACGAACCAGAAAGTGACCTTGCTTAGTGTCTTTTAAAATTTGGAAAACTGAAAAGTTATATCACATGTTGCCTACAGGACTTATGTTACCGTTGTTCATTTAATCATTTCTATGGGTTATTATTTATCAACCAGTGGTGACGTAGTGTTGTGTCTGAATTGGATACTGCATCTCCGCTTTTGGAAGCTTTGAGGAACGTTAATGAACATTTCAGTGTATGGGAGAGCTGGTGGGCACTCAGACTTGCATAGCTCCAGAAAAGAACTGGCTTAGGACAGTTTAAAATCCCACTGTACCTGAAATAAGCGTGGTATCAAGGGCTAAAATCAGTGTGGTTCATGCACACCACAGGGAGAACTGTTGGGTTTTGAGTGAAAAAATTACTGCTGTTTATCACGGTTTTGTTTTACAGTTGGAGAATAAAAATAAGTTATCTAACTCTTACGATGTAAGCAAAACAGTTTATGGGCCTTGCATGATTTAGCTTCAGAGTTGAAACTAAATAACGTTTTGAGTATCACATCTGCTGTGCTGAGTGATGATTTAGCTACTAGCTTTATGCTCTGCCACAGCCATCAGCAGCTGGTTTTGATCTGGCAAAATCTAAGTGTTAATTTTAACTGGTGCTTTCTCAATTTTTTGTTTTCTTTTTTTTTCTTATTTTCATTCTTCAGTGTATCACTTTGATTGTGGCCATGTTTTGCATGCACCTACTCTCACTGCATGTTTTTATGACTGGCTGATGTCACCGTAGCGATTATTCACAAGCTTTATCACAGACCAAAAATGAACTTGCTCACAAAGTACGAGCTGGCTAGCATGTAACCTCACAGAGTCGCTGTTCTGTCATGAAGCATATGAAATAGGTGGAAAGTATGATATTTAGTGCTCAGATTTCATCTGTGTACTGTAGAACACTTCTTGGTTTGTTTTACTCTGCTTGTAGGCATGTAACTTTGGAATTCAGAAAAAAAAAAAGCACTAAAACATTTGAGCACTGGTGGGATGCCTTTTTCTTTTTGTTTTTAAACTGAAAAATGATCTGGGACCTTAGAGAATGATGAGGTTAAACTAGTCTTGAGACCATTTATCGATTCTTTTCAGTTCCATTGTGCAATGTACACTTCAGTTCCTTTTCTATCAGTCTGCAGACACGGGTGTATCCAAACATTGAAACTAATGTGTACTGTATAGTGTTGTACATGAATGTTTGTGTTTTATATACCACATGCAAAATGTCAATATGCACTATTTAAATGTTTTAAATAATATATTCCTCCTTTATAATGCTTAAATCTATATGATTCCAATATTTTTATAAGTGAGTGAGTGATCAGACTGGTTCCAATTCAGAATTAACAGCTGCTTTGTGTTCGTTATGCAGTGTTTGGCTGTTTATTCGGTATAGTAGATAAGCATGGCAACAGTTATGCTGAGTGTGTTTTGTGCCATCCTTGTTGAGCAATAAATAAATGGTAGAACTAGGCATTTTGTGATATAACAGTTTTACTTTGGTAAAAGCAAAACCTATATATCTATCTGGATATATAGATATGGAATATATATAACAAAACCAGATATAATTGCATTGCTATGTCTGGTGCTCATTGTATAGACTTTTATAATAAAAGTACCTTAACCTTTATTGTCATACATCTTTGTTTCCCATGGTGCTTTCTCCTCTGCTGCCACCTCTTAGAAATATGGACCAAGTCCTTTGCTGTTCCTGTAGGTATATGCAGTTTCAGGGTGTTGCTGAGGCAGGACAGGATTCTGCAGCACATTGGGGTTCCAGACAGCCCTTGGTGAACCCACAGCAGTTTAAGCCTTGTCTTATCTGTTTAGTCTGCCCTCTTGGCAGTGACAGCTGGGAAGTGACCAGACCAGCTCCCAATGCCACAGCCTGGCTAGCTGTGTGAGGTGGTCTTCATCTCCTGCTGATGACACAGGAGCAAACTCTGAGTCTCGCTTGTTCCTGCTCCAACAGTCACAAATTTGGGAGTAGATGGGGCAGAGGGCTGGGTGAGCCGTTACTGGGCTGGTCGACTGCCAATGCCTGACCACCCTCAGCTGATGAGCAATATCCGACTGTGTCTCCAACCATTATGATCCTTGAAATCAGCATCCAGCAGTTACTGCTGTGTTTGTGGCCAGGAAGCACTTGTAAATGCAGGAGGATGCTTTTCCTCTGGCCCAAATAGGTTTTTTTCATAGCATGTTGATATAAGTTCATATAAAAAGCAATTGAGGGCTTTCAAAGTGACTCTTCTGTTGTATGTTGTGTAAATCCACCTCTCTACAACCCAAGGCCTGGCATGGGATAGAAGAACTGAAGGTGAAGAAGACTCTGCCTGTGGGTGTGCAGCAGTGCAGGTAAATGGGAAGCAGCAGGACTGCTGGGAAGTTGAGGGAGAGGATCCAGACGCACCTTTGGTATGTTCTTTAGGGTGGGTCAGAAAATCCTTCCCTCTGACCACAGGTCTCTGCTCTGAGGATGGTGGGAAAAGTAAGCACAAATTCTCAGAAGGGATGGTGGCTTGAAGAATGAACAAGGTTGTTACAAATCTGTTCTGTCTTCTGTTTTTCCTCAGCATTATTTATTCCATGAAGCTTGCTCTGCTCAAGTTGCTAATGAGAGGACAAAAGCCCTCCAATTAGTGCTTTGTTAGGAACCATTTAAGATCCATGTTGCTAGAAAGCAATGAACAGGGGAGATTTTAATGAAGGCAAATAACCCTGTGTTAAAAACTGTTAGCCAAAATGATGGAGAAATGTATTTTTGAGGGTGCAGAAAGCTCAGTGATACGGAGAAGAGATCCTCTGGTGAAGAACCAGTTCTGAGGCAACGCAAATCTCTAGCATTCCAAGCATTACCTCTTAAAACAGGTTTGCTTGAGCTGTCGGGTGGCTGCAGGATGAGGAGCCTGCTGGGAAGTGTGGGGCAGGCTGTAAGGAGGGTTCCCTGTGGCCAGAGGAGTAGAAGCAGGCATGAGGAGAGCTTGAGAGCTCTTCCCTGAAGTTCTGGGTAAGTAACTGTGGCTAAAGGTTTTGAGACTGTGTACAGGAGGGGTTTCCAGGAAGAGGAAAGGTCGGAGATGCCAGAGGCGCGATGCATCTGCTCTGCTGCGTGTCAGGCTACTGAGTAATCGGGGTGACCGGATTGACACAGGGACGAGTGTCCTGGGACACTGCACAGCAACAGGAGCCCTTGGGAAGGGAAGAGCTGGTTTTATTTTAACCTTGTCCCTTTGAGAAGGAGGATGGCCTGGCCTGTCCGGGAGACTGACGCACAGAATCAGTGAACCCTGACTGGCAGCACTGAGCTCTGGGGCTGCACCCATGTCCCTCTGGGTCCCTCTGACTGCCCATCTGCTCTCCTCCCTGTGACACTGCTCCTCCACAGCATGACTAGATGCAGAGAGTCCAGAGCCCAGGTAGATCGTGCTCTGCAGGACGTAAGGCTTTACAGCATCATAAATCCTTGTAGGAGTTCTCAAGTTCTGGGATACTTTGGAGGCTGGGGGTTGTGTGTCCTGTGTGAGCTGTGATGTTCAGCAGCATATCCAAGGGCAGGGACTGCAATGGCCCCTGCTCACATGGTGTGTGGACATGGGTTTTGCTTCTTTCTGGGGCTGAGTTCCAGCAAAGAGCAAGTATGAATGCTGCCACAGGCATCAGAGGCTTCTGGGCGTTCCATAACCCTTCTCTCTTGGGCTCTGGGATCAGGATGTTGGGGTGGTGCAGGGAAATTCACTTTAGTGGTTCCAGCTCCTGAGCCCTGAGCTCATGACAGATTGACTGCCTGAAAGAACAACATCTTTGGTTTCTCTGAAGGCAACCCTGACCTGTTTTGGAAGCAACAGGTTCCTGGAGTGGGAATGGTTGAGAAACGATCACTAACCTTGGCATGAGCTAAAGCAAGTGGCCTGGGGAGGTGAGGGTTGGCGAGCCATGTGCCGGGCTGGGCAGGCCTGGGGTGCTGCCATCACTCGCCATCTGCTCCCTTGGTGACAGGAGCAGGTGCCTTGTTTGTGTCTCACAGCAGCCCCAAAACAAGGTAGAGGAATGCGTGGCATGAGGTGCTGACCCCAAACTCCAGCAAGGTGAGTCAGTTCTCAGAGTTACAGAAATGCCTGGAACCCTTGGAGAAAAGCCCCAGAAGCCACTCTGGTATATACCTTTATTAACATCCCCGCTTCTCCTAGTCAGAAATAGGTAAAAAAAGGGGGATTGGGGAGGGGAAGATGGGACTTTGGGTTTATTTAAGCTGTGTGAAATGTCAGGCCACCTCTGGCACCAGGGAGCTCATGCATTTTGCTCTGCTGTCTTGCCCACAGCTTCCTTCAGCAGCTGCGTTCTTTTTGTGATTCTCTTGAGTTTTTCCTTAGTTCTATTTATTTCCTTCTCCAAGGTGGCCGTGTACCTGAGCAGCCTGGAACACAAGCGCAGGAAGAGGTTGAGGTGGTGCTACCCTCACCCCTGTGCTGGTGACCTTCCTCTTTGCTGCCAAGGGCCAAGTCCTGACGCAGCCCCTGTCCCCTCCCTGGGCAGCCACAGGGAGATCTGCTGGAAGAGTTCCCACATTAGTGTTTGACTAATGTCCTTACAGTCTGCTCTACTGAATTTTTTTGCCTCCTCCTTCTCTCCTCAAGAGCAGCTGTTGTCAGCCAGTGTAAGAGCACTTAAAGTATCTTAAAATCACTGACTTGGGGTTGTCTCTTGGGGGGGTTTCAGCCAGGGCTGCAGCTACCTGGGGGTGGGAACAAGACAAGCACAGACTCCTGTGCACACTTACTGCTGGAATTCTGCAGTGGTGACGTAGCTCTGGGCTGTGGTGGCGTCCTCAGCAGGTGGATAGTTCCTAGGAAGTTCCACTTCCTGTAGCTCTGGCTTCACATGGCTCTGTTCAACACCAGAGGGTTAAAAACCAAAAAATACCACCACAGAAAAAGCCAGCATGGCTCCAGGGACATCTGTAACATGGTCACTCATGTGGGGCTGAGGGCTGGGGAGGGGATATGCATGAGGAAAAGATGATAAATGGAGCTTTGGGGAGAAAAGTGCTCTCTTCTCCATCTGAAAGTAGAGTTCCTTCCAAGACCACAGGGTATAGGGATGCATATTCCTTTTCTGGGTTGAGAGACTGCAAGCATTGTCTGTGGCAGTGCTTCCAGCTAGCTGGGGGCTTTTCCCTCTCTTGTAAAAATGATTTTGAAAATACAGTGTAGAAGTACTTGCACTGGCGTACCCCGGGTATGGGGCTACTGAAGACTGCTGGAAACCTTTTTGTAAAGCAAGAAAAAGCAACAGTAATCTTTCCTTTTACTGTAGATACAGCCTATGACCCAATAGATTGCTCTTAGTCTTGTTTATTTGCCATACACCCATTTCTATTTAGTGTTAGGGCAAATGCCCAGCTCATGACTTCATAAACCAGTTGAGGACCTGCTGCCCTCACCCTACTGCCAGCTCCTGCAGTGTATGACCCTGCCTGAGAAAAGCTTTCAGTTGAAGCTTTGGGCATAATTAGTGATTATTTTAATTTATAGGTCTAGCTTGTGCTATTCCTGACGTTAAAACCAGTATCCTGCAGAGAACTAGCTTTTGTAAGTAACAGTGGGGACAACCACGACTCCTTTTGTATTATTCAACTTCTGGAATGTAATCAGGGGTTTCTAAGAACGTAGGAAAGAACAAAGCCCACCTTTTCCTTAGTGTTGTCTCTCTCAGAAAGCTGAGGAACATCCTTTCTTCTGGTGGCTGAAAATCCCTTGCTTGTTATTGACACACACGAGGAGAAACAGAAGCACTGTGAGAACAGGTCAGTGCTCAGTGCTGGGGGGTAACAGCAAGTGCTCCTACCTTCCCAAGCTCTCATCCGCCGTCCTGTCCGTCTCTGGTTTCTTCAACCTGAGGTTCACAAGGGCCTTGTTGCAGGTCTGAACAGAGACAGGGGAAGTTGGGCATGTGAACTGGCTCGTGTTTAACCAGCGATGCTTTTGCACAAGGGTTGAACCATCAGCAGAATGCCATGGCAATTAAACAACTCCCACCAGCCTACTGCTTTGTGTGCTCCCTCAGCTCAGAGACCTCACCCTGCTGCATCTCGACTTTGTCATGAGATCCCTGAAGGTGATGGCCAACCAAATCCCCTCAGAGTTTCTGTTTTGGGGTGTATTCAGTTTAATCTTGCTGTTGTCTGGGACAAGCAGGGGAAGAAGCCTGGCTGGGGGAATCTAAGCTGTGCTGTTGCTGGCCAGACTAGCTGTGTCCTGGCCAGGGTCTCCCCCTTCTCCATCACAAAAGCTCGGCCAAGGTGATGAACCTTGTGTCTCTGCCACACATAAAATCCCACAGGAGAGTTTCAGGTGGAGAAGCTGCCAGTCCTCTAGAGAGAGGCTGGGGCAGCCCAGAGTCTGACCACACAGGTCTCATCCCATGCTTGTCTCAATGTTATTTCTCTGACTGGTGATGCTGGATTCCCCAGCTGGAGTCAGGTTTCCAGACAGAGGTACTGACTGACTCATCCCAGCAACAGAGCTGTGTGATCTCTCTGGCTTCTCTGTGCCCATTTAGGGGGAAAGGAGATTCTAATTTCAGGTTGAACTGAAAAGTTATGGAAAGGTTTCTCTCCCTTTTGTACTCATTTCTGGCACAGAAAATGGTCCGAACTCTGTGGCATTTTAAAGGTACACATTTCTACCTATCTTGTCTTCCCATGCAGAGAAGACCTTTAGTTTCTCACTCTGGAAGCCCAGCAACAGAAAGCTCTGAAGAAAGCTGGTGACAGGATGGATCATGAACCAGGTTGGCCTTAAATACTGCTTTTAAAAGGGTGTAGTAAAGGCTGTAAGGAGCCTCCCTAACTCACATGCTACTCTTACTGTTAGGAGCTCCTGTGGGTCTGATGGAAGGATGTCTCTGTATCTGTCTAATGCTTATTTAAAGTGAAGTTAAATACTGGGTGTTCTTAAATGGTTATGGCCCAGGCTCTCTGCTAGTGACATAGCTTGGAATTCTCCCTCTTACCTTGAATTAGCTGGGGTGTTTACTTACCCGACTAAAGAAGTTTCTGATGTGAAGCTCTTGACTGGGTGTCTCTTCAAAGTCTGCTTTGACTTCTGAATAGGTGTCGTTTATGATCGCCAAAAACATGTTCTGCACAGGAAGGATGCAGTTAGATATGGAATCCACGTTTCTCTTGTACTGGGGCTGTTGTTTTGGAGCTGTTCCATGTTAGGGCTTGTAGCTAATGGAGCTGAAGAGCTTCACTGGGTGTAGGTGTGTTCCTATTTGGTAATTTTAGGGGTTTAAGGAATATTTTTGGGAGACAAATCACTTTGGCTAAAAGGCCTTGGAGCTAAGGAATTTCTGTCACATACTTGTAGATCTTTTTCAGGTGGTGTTTCAATCTGAAGTAATTAATGACAACATCAGTCTAACTGATAAACAAGCCCATCAAAGTCTGTATCCTTCCTACCTGACAAGACTAACATCAGGCAGTTTGCAAGAGCATCCAATTAAGTTTTCAGAAATTAAAACCTCAAGAAATGGGTGGTATAGAATCATAGCATGTGTTAGGTTGGAAGGGACCTTTAAAGGCCATCTAGTCCAACCCACTAGTGCAGGAAGTGGGGATATTGTCACTGATCAGGTCGCTCAGAGCCCCATCAATCCTGACCTTGAATATCTCCAGGGATGGGGCCTCCACCACCAATCTGGGCAACCTGTGCCAGTGATCTACCACCCTCAGACTGAACTTTTTCCTAATATCCAACCTAAATCTCCCCTTTTCAAGTTCAAAACCATCACCCCATGTCCTAACAGTAGAGTGAAAGGCACAACCTGCTTGCTTTGTGGTGCCAAAGCCCCTTGTGTGGCTGCTCGGTGGAAGGGGGAGCTGTGAAATGCCCTGCCTTGATGGGCAAAAACCTCCTGTAGAAGAGTTGGGACTGTCTCTCTGCCCAGGTGTACTGAGGAGCAGCCAGGGCAAGCCCCCTGTGACCCTGGGGCCACAAACTGTCTCAGAGCTCTGTACAACAGTTCTTCTCTATTGCTTATGAAAAAGGATATAGTTTTTTTTTAAGGTGATACCTACCAGCAATATGAAGAACACAAAGAACACAAAAGTGATGAAGTAAATAGGCCCAAGGATTCTGTTTGCTGCTTCTATGGCTTCAAAATTAAAATCTCCCAGCACAATACGAAACTGTGTAAAACTGGGGGTAAAAAAGAAACCAAGAATGAAGTTGACTGGTTTCTCTTAAGGACAAGTACTGTAAGGATTATTTAAAAAACAAACACCAAAGCCCCAAAAGCCATAAAGCACTAGATAGAACCCCGATGGTTTCACCATTATCCTAGTCGCAGGAGCCAGTGTAACACTGCAAGGGTAAAGTGGGTGCTTAGCATATACTTAAGAAATTAAAAGTACAAAGGAATTTTTAAATGGCTTGAATGAGAGAATACTTTTGTACTGGGTTTGGTTTTGTTTTTAAATTACTCTCCTTGTGTTCTAGCTTTGTGATCCCTTATCCTCTGTGGTACAGAAGGCACTGTAGGTGTGGGTCCCTATGTCCTTCTAGGGGATTGTATTCCTATTCCTTCTGTCTATTGCTTAGAACTCGCTCACATCCAAGTGGATCCAAAATGAGCTGGTTTTCTCCTTTAGAAGGGTGCTAATTTTCCATGAAAAGCCACTTTCAAACAATCTGGCACACTGAAGAGATCTCTCAAGTGGCAAGAAACATAGCCACAGGCTAAAGCACAACCACACTGCTGGTGACAGGTTAGGGTTGTTACCAGGTGCAAGGACCAGCAAAACCAGTTCCAGCCAGTGCCTGGAACTGATCTGGTGATGTTGCTACAGTGAGGGGCTGAAAAAAGTCTGGGGAAGAAAGAATAGGGTGCCTGGTTACAGGAGGAAAGATCCTCCTGTTTGTCCAGGGACAAACAGCTCCACTGGGTGAACTTCATCTGAGCTTCCCCTGTAGCCTTCCCTCAACTCTTAAACGTACAGGTCGCCTCTTCTGAACACATGGAGGCTTTTGTAAACAGACTGTAGGGCCAACAAAACTGGGTTTCACTTTGTAAAATAACCCAAAGGGTTGGAGAACTGTACTCTTGAGTTCTGCTTAGCAGAAACTGGTCTGCACCAGCACCAACTGGGGATTTTCTACCAAAAAGTTTAGAAAGCAGCATACATGCAGTTTTGGAAAGAGGAGAACTCTTCAACTTTTGATCCGAAGACCAGGTAGCCTAGCTGAGCATAGGCAAAGAAAATGATGAAGAACATGATGGCAAATCCAAGGATATCTTTGGCACAGCGAGATAAAGTGGAGGACAGCTGCATCATGGTTTTGTTAAAGCTTATGTATTTAAATATCTGCAAGAGAACAGAACAGATTGTTGTTGGGGGAATCAATATGTTGCAACTTTAGTAACAATTTCTGGACCATTATCTGTAATCATCATTTACAGATTTAGTCTTAACTAGAAATAAGTTGCATGGTACGTGTCTGTAAGGAGAACTAGGATTGGGTGTGTTTTTGGAGAAGGTGAGTATTCTGCAAGGCAAATATGCTTCTGTGCTAAAGGTGATAGCGTGTGGATAGGGCTTTGGGTACTGGTGTGTGTAATCAGCTCTCCCTGGTCAAGGAGGCTGCAAGCTGTGCCACCCTCCTGTGTCCGATTCCCTGACAGGCTGAGTTGGTAAGGAGCTCCCTTAGCCTGGGTCTGAAACAAGGCCTGGGCAAAAGCCTTGTTTAATGACAGTCATTAATTAGAAACCCAGTTGTGCTACTAAGTTAACAGTAATCAGTCTGAGGGGAAGATGATGCAAGGGAGCATGCAGCAGTAGGGGATGGCTGCAATGAGGAAGACTGCACAGAACTGGTCAAGAGCCAGCTCTCCCAAACAGCCACTCCCCCTGGCCTGGGAGGCAGAGGAAGGCCAAAAGCCCGTTTATTTTGAAAGGGTGTGACCTTTCGTGAGAGCTTATGCTCAGGTACTTGGGGCATGGCTTAACCATCATCTCTCCTGGCAGATGTGAACATCTCCCCTGCCTGTTTTGCAGCTGCTTTGTGCTGGGAGTTCTACCTTGGGAGAGTGGACCTGGCAGAAGGCAAAGCTCTGGAGAGTTGAAGCTGGTCGTTGGGATCACTGAGGGAACCCAAACCCAAGTCACTGACTTCTGGGGGCAGGCCCCAAACAGGATTTGGTAGACATGGGGCAGTGGCATGCAAACACACTGGACTGGTTTGGTCCCTCTGCACCTCGTTAGGAACAGAAGTAGCCCTAATTGTGGAGAAGTTTGCTACTCTGGCCAGAGATCAGCAAATCTATTTGCAGGTAAGAAAGGAATTAAAGGTGGCCCAGCACAAAGCCACTGCTAAATCAAATTCAGACACATTCTGCCTTCCTCAGCATTTAAAAAGTAGCTACTCTTATCATAACTTTTGGCTTCAAAAGCTGTGGAAAGCTTCACCTGTTACAGCCATGCCATTTGTGCAGGGCAGGCTGTGACCTGGAGAACACTGGGGCTAGGAAAAGGTTGAGGTGGCTGTTTGGCCATGGTAATTTCCCAGCTGCTCCAATGAAGACAACTGCTCTCATGCAAAATCTTTTTTAGATGGGCTTGGAATTCACGTGGCCCTTGTTTGTGAGGATGAGGGAATTTTAAACTCTTCTGTAATCTTAAAAGCCAAATTTTCCCTTGTAGCCCCACCTTTGCAGCTCCCTCATGGAAAGCTGAAAGAGAACATTTATGCTATGCTTAGAGGCACCATGATTCTCTAGGAGGAAAAAAAGGCAATAAGAACAAATACCTTTATCCAAGCAAAGAAGATGTTGACAGCAATCATGTTGTTGTAAACGACTTGCCAGTACGCAAGGAAATAGAAGTCTGGATACACACTGGCATCAGACAGCAGCTCTTCCATTAGCAGGGACACCTCTACAGTGCGGTAGATATTGAAGGCAATGGCAAGGAGGGATATCTGAGGGAGAGCAGAAACAAGTGAAACCAGAGCCTGGCTACCTGCCCTGCCTTCAGGCTTGTCATCTTGCACAGGAAAAAGACTGTCGTGATTTCAAAAGGTTCCTGGTAAGAGTTGAACCTGAGCTTTCTAGGTGCTTGGTTGTAAATTGTATGTATGAGACTTGATTTGTAATTGTACTGTGGTAACTCTGGGCTTGTGCTATGTAGGGTCCTGCATACATTCTCATCTTACTGTGTCAGCTCTGCTACACGCTAGTGCTTCCTTGGTCTGTGAAGATCGAGGCTAAAGGCAGATAATGAGTAGGAAGGATGGGGAGCCAGAGCACACTGACAGCAAGGCTAGTCAAGGTAGAGTTCAAGGGTGCTGAGCCATGGTGTGGGCCATGTAACCCATTCAGTGTAGAGCAGTAGGGTACTGACTTGAACCAGACACAGATTTGGAGTGGTCTGGCTCTTTGGGTGTTCACCTAGTGCTAACCTAGGCAAGGAAGCACAGGAAAGTCTGGGGTAGCTCACCACCAGCAGCAGCAAATCCAGACAGTTCCAGGTGCTTGCAAAATACGTCTTTTTCAGTTTTACTATTTTTATAGCTTCCTGGATTAGGAATGTGATGATGAAGAGGCAAAAGACAACTTCGCAGAAAGCCAGGAAGTAATCATAATAGGTGACATATCTGAGGAGCTTCACAGAGTAGGTATGTGAGGAGGTGACAGCTCCCCCGGTAGCAGGGAACTCTACCACCAACCTGAAAGAAATTATGGACTGCTGTTAGTTACCATCCTTTTAAATCATCTCAGCCCTTCATTTTCTAATGTTGTGACATTAAGAATATCTTACTGGAACTCCTACATCCGTAAGAACTTCTCCTAGGGGTTACACTATGTTCCCCATGAAAGAGAGTACTGCATGGTAGGGGAGGTTGAAGGGAAAACAAGGAGCTCTTGGGATACCCAAGCTATGGGGATTGGTTAGCAACTTTTAAAGAATCCACATGTCAGGAGAGCAGAGGTTGACCCTGCTCTGAATCTTTTCCCTCCACTAGCTGACAATAATAATCCCACCTTTGACCTTGCAAAAGGTGTGAAATCTGTGCCAGCTGACAGCAGCAGCCAGCTGTACAGACCAGACACCGTTACCCAAAGCCAGAAAGGAAGGATCTGAGTGGCTCCTTGCACTAACGGAATGTCTGCATTTCTGATCAGATCACTGTCTTGCCAGCTGCTACCTGAGAAATGTGGCTGCCAATGCCTGATGTGACCAGCCCTCCCTCCTGTCCTTATGGAAGCATCACAGCTCAGTAAACTGGATTTCACACAAAGTAAAGGTAAGAACTCACCTGATTACACAGAAGAGGTTTATGTTAGCATTATACGTAGAGAAGTCAGTAAACACAGCCCTGGTTCCTCTAGTGAGCCAGTTGTTCTCCCTGAGAAACTCCAACTTCTCCATGCTCTTCTGCTTCGATTTAGGTAAGGTGAACACATACCCACCACTGCTGTAGAAGCCCATCGACCCCCAGTACCACGGGGATAACGAGGAGGCTGAAGTGTATTTCCATCTGTCAGGAATGAGAAAACAAAGCAGCTCAGCTTATGGAAACTGGGCTGAAGTAAGTGTTTTAATCAATGCTAACTGAAGTGTGTGAAGCAGGCTTTTGGGCTCCCTTTCCAGAGCATTCTAGCATGATTCCAATTTATAAACATGTGGCTTAAATTCAGGCCTCGTATAATCAAGCATTTCTCTGGAGATGCTGGTGGAGATAGGCCCACTAACGTGTGCTTCTGCTGAACTGGGCTTGCTGTTTCCAGTTCTTCCTGTTTCCCTGCTATAAATTTCCCATGCCAGATTCCCTCCTATAACATTGGCACAAAACCAAATCCATGATTTATCTCAATGTAAACAGGAGAGAAACTCGGCTCATTGCACGTGTGGTTATTACTCCCTGAAGAACACTGGCATTAAGGATTTGGTTAAGTTCTCAAAAACATTTCTGTGCTGAAGTAGGGTGACTTACTCAGAATCATTCATTAGGCCGAAGTCAGACGTGTCTTCAGCTCGGTACCGGTATTCACTGTAACAGTCTTCCAGGAGCGTTTGGAAATAAGGGTAGATGGAGCAAGTGTTGTTGCGGACTTTCAGCTGGCGAATCTGGGCTACTCCTAACAGCAAGTTCTCGTAGTAAATATGGCTGTCGTTGTTCTGGAAGGTGTCTGTCGTGTTGCTGTACCATTTGTCCCAGAAGAGCCCATCCAACAGGGGACCTTCTGCAAACTACGTGTATGAGTCAGGTTACAGTTTCAGAATAAGGTTAAAATACCCCTGTTGTCCCCCTTCTTAGCATATACATCTCTGCAGGGTTCTCAGGTTACTTATACCTACAGAGTCTAAGCTTGAATACAAACAATTCCCACCTATGTACTGTCTTAGAAACCCACTTGATGTGTTTTAGCTATGAGTCATTTCTATTCCATATGCAATTCCATCAGAGACAGGTAATGGATTACTCAGGGTAGAACTGTCATACACCTGTCTGGGGTTTCATAGAAAAATTCTGCTGAATCCTAAACAAGTATGTTTAAACACAACTGTTAGATGTTAAGAAAGCTTGCTGGCTATTTTAATCTCTGAGGATCCGTTTTAGGATATATTTCTGACTAGGTTTTTAGACATCTGAAAGAAGAAATATTTATTTTTGAAGGCAGGAAGAAAAGTCCCTAAGTCACTCCTTTTTCTGGATGTTTCTTAGATGCAGATAAAGAGCATAAAGCTCAGGGAGAACATTATTCTGAGCAGAAAACAACATCACCCTGTGGTTTGGCACCATCTGAGCATGTATTGCAACCACCTCTAGTACATCAGCACACGACTGTATAGCAAGGGCTCACTATTTTATAGACTGGGAGTAACAGACACGGTAAGGGGGAAGTACAGTTAGAATTAGGCATTTCCATTTTTAAGGGAGACTAGGATGAAAACCTCTGCCTTCTGTTGTCAGCTGGGCAATGCTGGATATTTTGGGAAGTCCTTCACCTAGTAGTGAAGACAGAGATAAGTGTTTTGTAGCTGTCACTGAACTATGAGGTCATGTAACAGTAAACCAGGTGAATGGAGATAGCACGTTTTCCTGGCTGCTCCAGGGGGAATCATGAATATATATTGACACCTGAAAAGCATGTAAACCCAAACTCTTTCTGGCTTTATTGAAGCTCACTTCAGACCAAGCCAAATAGTGAGAATATGATGTGGCAAGTAATCAGCCTTTTGTTTTCCTGGACTGATTATTCAGAAGTGTCAGTATTAGTGTTTGTACCCAGAACTTCTCCAAATGCAGTTTATGGAGTAATTTGCCCTTCTTCAGCTGAAAGTACAACATCTAGCAGGTGGCTTTTAGAACTACACACCTGGACTGCTCTGAATTAACACTGGGAGCTTCTTCCCTTGTTTGTTCCCCAAGAAAACATATTTGCAATGAAAGCCTTACCCTCCAGAAATCAGCTCTGTTCCTAATGCTCTGGAACCCACTCCCCTCATAGTTCGGGTAGGGCTCCAGGAAGAGGCGGCTCATGACTGTGTTCAGGTGGTACATGTCCGAGCTCACCATGCCGAACGTCACTGGAAAGAAGGGGCAGAGAGAAGAGGTGCTCTCAGGCTTGACATGAGGGGGATGATGGCGGCTGACCCTGCTGCTCTGCTTCAGTGTTCGTTAAGTTGTGCTACTAGAAAAGCGCAGTTAGGGCACGTTTAACCGATGTGAGGCTTTCGGGTGGAACACGGGGGGAGTTGGGAGCAAACACGGGCAGCGGTACAGCTTGGACCTTCGTTACCGGCCCCCCTGGGGTGCTCCCTGACTTACATATGCAGAGGTCCGTCAGGAACACGATGTAGATGAGCAGCTCCCGCAGGGTCGCTTTCACTTCCGCCTCGCTGCTGAAACTGACACCGGGGTTCGCGGCACCTGGTCGGGGACAGGGCGGAGAGGAGTCAGAGGACCCTCCGTGCCCGGCGGAGCCCGCAGCCGGGCCCGGCCGGCCCTGAGGGGAGAGGGGCCGCCTCACGCACCGTCGCCGCCGCTCAGCTGCTCGGCCTCCGCGGGCCGCTGCGGCGCTGCCGGCGGTTCCATGACGGCTCCGACCGCTGCCCCGTTTGAATCCCAACGGGCGGCGGGGCCTCTCTGCCGCCTCGGGCCGGTTCCTCTCACCGCCCGCGGGAGGGCTCGGGCTGGCGAGGGAGACCAGGGCGGCCTCCGCCTGCCCTTCGCTACCGTGTTGTTGTCGTGGGTTTATATCTGCCAGCGGCGTCCCGAGGGCCTGTCCCCGCCAAACCCCGCAGCGCGCCCGGGTCCCGCTGCCGCGTTGGCAGCCGTTCCTTGGGGAAGCGGGGGAGGGCAAACCATGGCTTGCAGTCTCTGGTTGCCCCCAGGCTACATTCAGGCATTTAGGAACTTCCCTTTGGCTGTGCAGAGCAGCAGGGAACACGGGATGTGTAAATGTGTGCCCGGGCTGGGACCTCAGGTGCTGCTGGGACTCCCAGGCTGTAAAAGATCTTGGGAAGCTCCAGTGCCAGAGCTGGTCCCAACGCTCAGTGTTAACACTGCCCAAGCATCTTCATGGTCAAAAAGCCTACGGGCAAACTGGGTATCTGCATTCCATCAGCTCAAACCCACTGAGAGCGCAGCACGGGGAGTTACTTTAGTGTATTTCATTGCTCGGGAGGCCCAGAGAAGCTGCAGGAGTTTCATAGTGTGCAGATCAGATTTGGGGGTTTATTTAATGATACACCAGTGTGGTGTGAAGCCAGGACCTCATTCTGTTCTGCGTGATGCTCATGGGTTTGACCAGAAGCTTTTAAGTGTTACTATGATCTCTTGAGATCTCTTCCAACCCCCACAATTCTGTATCCCTGGGATGAGTTCAGGCTGGTTCTGCCTTTACAGATGTTCCTGTAACAACAGCAGCTGACAGTTCTTCAGAACTCAGGTTTGCTGGATTTTGGCAAGATCAGGTTTTGTGGTATTTATTATTATTTCGAGTGAGGTGGTTGTGAATAGCAGCACGCAAACCATGGCAGTGATTCAAAGCAGCAGCCTGTTGAGAGGCCCCAGACAGAAAAGTCACAGGCACCCCTTCTTTAAAGGGGTGAGGAGAGAAAACACTTCATACAGTGCAGCTTTTGGGTGGAAATGTGTTGATGATGCCTCACCACTGTGTTTTATTGTTAATGTCAGCATCTAGCTTATGGTAAATAATTTAGAGCTATCAGCTGACAAGCAGTGGGGGGAACAGGCAGGGGAAGGGACCAGTGACGGACTTAGTAGGGTAAGAACCCACCTTTGCCAGGCTGCAGCTGATGCCAGCCAGCTATAGCTGGTTTTAAGAGAAGGAAGAGTCACAGCCAACATTGGATATTTAATATTTTATTTGTGTCTAACTTATTCTCATAAAAACACTCTAGGCTATTTGGTTTTAGTATTCAGACAGTACAGACTTCTGATATTATCAAGAGTGATGTTAGAGAAGCAGTACAAACCAATCTACCTTAGCATGTAGCCAAGTGCAGGTGGAACCCAAACCACCCCACACTTGTAAAAACTAATTGGCCTGCTTTCTTAGGCTTTGTAGTTAAAATATAATACTCAGTAAATGGTTATATTCACCAACCCATATAAATAAAACCTAACATGGTAAAATGGGAACAGCTGAATGTGCAAGAGTCAAAGTAAAAATAGATAGATAAGTATTCTGCTAATTAGAGCAATCACCAGTTAACTGCATCTATGCTGTGATTGTCTCTTATAGGCGTGAGTTTTCCTCTTCATTTCCAGTTAAAGTTCATCGCTTTCATACAGTCCAGACTGCTCAGCCAAACGCTGAAACTCTCCCTCAGGTGAGAAAGCTTGTTTCACGTCCAGTCCTCTTCCATTAAGTGCCAAATACTTGCTAAAAGTTGGTCGAACCCGTAACTGCTTTGGGGCTGGAACTGGCTTGTTTGCATGTGCTGGAAGAGAGAAAAAAAGTCTCTTTCAGTGTCTTCCCAGGCAAAGCCCCATAGAGCAACCCAATTGCTTTTTATCTTGTAACATAAACCAGCAAACCCTTAGGAAGAATTCAATAGACAAGCCCGTGTCTCAGGCACCACAGACTTATATTCACCCTTCTTCTCATTGGCAATCGAACTGTAGCCTTTTAACAGCGGGGACAGCAGATGTAGGACACATCCCAGTGTCTTGGTACTAACTAGAAGTTTTCCCTGGGATAGTTGCTGTTTGTCTAGTTCTGCATCCTTGGAAAGAAGTCCTCCCAGTAATCCAAGCTTTGTTAGGTTAATTGCGAGAGTCTTTTCTGAATGCAAGTTCAGTTGTGACACTGATGTGGTACTTACTTGCAACCTCCAGCCTGGCATGGCATGTGGCAACACCTGCTCCATTGACGGCAGATACGGTGTACCAGCCAGCATCTTGCTTGTTTGCATTATGAATCAGGAGGCAAATCCTTCCAGTATTGTCATGTAGCAAGCTGAAAAATGAAGGTGTAAGTGTGTAAGTGCTTGGAGGGGGAGGAGAGAAGACACTGAAATCAGTCAGTTTACATACTGAGCATCTAAGAAAACCCCCGAACAATTCTTGCAGGGCACTGCAAACTATTTAGCTGTAAACTCTGCATTTGTGTTCAAGCCACCAGTGAGTCACATCGTGATACCATTCAAGGTGGCATCAAGTAGCCCCATCGTCTTGGAGCACGATGTGTGCATTGCATGTTTCAGTCATAATGCCACACTTCTCCCCAGGCCTTGCTCCTGCTGCTAGAACTCAGACCAGCTTCTGAGTGCAGTTTGCCCTTAACACAAAACTGAGCAGCATCCCTGTCCAGCACAAGGGCCTGGGCACCCTGTGCTGCAAACGAGGGGCAGATCCGACTTTCCATCTTTTGCTTTTAGAAACCAGCTAATTAAAATCTGGCTTAGCAAGTACTGGTTATTGTTTCCTAACACGCCAATGGCCAACTCAGTAGGATACCTTATTCGGTCTGTATTATATTGTACCATTTCGTTGTTTCTTTTCCAGTAAATGCGGGGTGTTGGGATAGCAGAGATCTGGCACTCGAGCCTGGCTGTATCTCCTTCAAAAACCTTTTTGCTTTGTGGCTTGAAGATGAAAGTTGGAGCTGTGTGATGTTCTTTTGCTAAATTAGAGATGGAAGATAAGGAGGATTTACTGTAAGTATGGAACCCTAACATCAGGCTTGGGTTTTTTTAAGATTTCAGAATGCTAAATTCAGGAGGGCACATGTTCCTTACTGCAACTCCTTGGCCTAGAGGCAATTCCCATGACCATAAGGGTGTACTAGACACAACCCACTTCAGGAGGAGAGCCAATTAACATATGTTAGTAATTCAGGGAGATTAATCAAATCCCATATTCTGGACATCCCACTACAACTAAATATCCTGCCAAAGTGCTTTGAAGAAATATGGCATCCCAGATACATGTATTGAAGTAGTCTTGGAAAGGGTGAGGTGTTATCATTTGAGCCTGAATATCTGCAGATCTCTCTCTAATTCTTAGTTATGTCCCAAACACATGGAGGAAGACATTAAATAATTGAGATTTCCATGCATGGCTGGTTAATTGTCAGGCCTCTCAGTCTTACCAATTACTTCCACTTTTACTGCGAAAGATGCTTCTCCTGCACGGTTGACAGCCACACATTCATATGTCCCTGCATCAGATGATTTGACTGCTTCAAAAATGAATGAGTGGAATCCCTTTTCTGACACTATCATTTTATGGAACTGATCTTGATGAACCATCCTTCCATTCTGATACCACATCACGTCTGGAGTCGGCAGCCCACTAACCTGTGAAGGAAAAGAAAGCAGTGAAGAGTTAAACAGCTTTAAGGTAATAGAAGCCCTTCAGTGTTATAACAGGTTTCATGACAATAGATGATCAAATCATGATCCTACTGCAAAATTTTAGTCTTGCCTACTTTAGAATATTAACGAGGTGCTGCACAGGGAGGAAGGCTCATGAAGTGCCACGGAGAGATGAGCTTTAGCTACAAGACAGCAGATGCTGTTCCTGCAAACCGCTGTTTTTCCCATACTGTGAGGCAGTTTGGATTAGGCTGAAGATACAGATTGTGGGTTTCCAGAGAGGGAAAACTCACCCTTTTAATCCCACAGCTATTGTTTTGTATTGTATGACAATAAGCTGTCCTGCAGACAAGCTCCAGGTTGTCTGTGGCATTCAGAAGTTAAACAATTTTCAGCAAAATGGCTCAAGGTCATGTCAAAGTCTGGCAAGAGTTTACTTCAGAAAAACGGATTGAAGCCAATAGGAGAAGAACAGGCCAAACCACAACCAGTAAACAGTCTTTGTAGTAAAGTTGTGTGTGGAAAAGCTTGGTTCTTCCCTGTGCTGGGGTTGGTACAGCTGCTGGGCAGCTTCAGGCCTTTTGGGTGTTTTGTTTGTTTGCAGTTATGGTGTTTCCTTGTCAGAGTGTCTGCTCCAGCAAGGACACAGTCACCTTAGGGAGCGTTCATTAAAGGCCAACTCATCCTAAACAGGCTGTGCAGAGCATTAAGCCTGTGTCCACTGACATCAGCAGTGGTGTCCCAGTGCAAAACACCTCACAAAATGCCTGCTTTCAGCAGGGCTTTAATATTTCTTACGACCAATGAGGTCTGGAAGGTGTTCTGTGCTGCCCCATATTGACCACAGTGTAGCTCTACCTGTATTAATATGCAGCTACTTCCACTTACATTTTCCAAGGTAAAAGGCTGGCACACTTAGCCATCTCCTATTTCTTGATTTACATTGCCTGGGGAGAGCCTAAACCATCTGCCACATGTGCTGGCTTACTCCAGTGCAAAGGCACTGCTGCTCAGAGCCCTCTTTTCACGCCACACACCCCACAGAGCTAGTGGAATTGGAAGGGAAAGGCTGGTATTACTTTGAAGTCGAGCCTGCAGAATCGCCCCTCCTCAATAATTACATCTTCAGGCACTTGTGTAAAACGTGGCTGAAAGAACTTTTCCTGGATTGAGTCGTGTCCACGGTCATCTCCTCTGGAGGATGGTCTGCTCCTAAAAAGTGGACAGAAGCAGTTAACAGGGTAAAAGTTGCCAAAGCACAAACAACATTGAAGCACCGACTGCAGCTGGAGTCCCTCAACACATTTAGGAATCCAGCCCTACAGTTCTGGTTGGTCTTTGAGCTGTAAGGCCTGAGTTTGGATCAACCATTTATTTTGCTCAAGTGGTTCAATTCAACACAGACACATAACATATGAAACATTCATCTTTGGCCTAATACCCAAAACTATTTATGAGAGCAATGTAGGCTGTGTTTCATCCTGCTGTATTTCATCACTTACATTGATGGACTAGAGCTGTAGCTTCTAGACTATGAAGCATATTTGCCTTGGGTACACAGTCTTTAAACCTACAGCATTAGGCTTAGAGCTGACTGGGTTACGATCACCAGCACCATCAGCCATCTGCAAATGGTAGTGTTTTAGTGGAGGTGAATGAATTTGGTGATTACTACTTTATGAAAGTGCTACATAGCAAAGTAAAACTAACTCTGATGAGAAGCATTTGAAATAAGGCCTTGAGGAGCATCACAGCACAAGTTTAGGCATTACCTTACGTGTGTTGTAGGAACCTGCAGCCTGATGTTTTCTGCATTCTGGTGCTTGGGAAGAAGAAAAGAAGTGAGTTAATGTAGAGAGAAAGCTTTATCTAGAAACTGAATGAGAAGCTATTTTAAGTTAGTATACCAACTGCTGCTAAAAAGCAAACTGAATACTTGAGAAGTCACCGGGACAAGAGGGAAAGAACCTTGTGTTAGGAGCTAACACACTGCTTTCAGCCTGGCCTTTGCCAGGACAGTAACAAGTATTATTAATAGTATAGGGACAGCTTCTCATCACTGTGCACAGGTGATAGGTGCAGCAGTTTTGTTTGGCACAGAAGACTTTTGGCCAGCCAATAACCTTTGTTAGAGGGGAGCAGAACTACTGTCAGTATCTAAAATGAGAGCTAAGTACGGAGTGTCCTTCTCTATTGCAGGAATAGAAGTGGAATTGCTGGCAAGAGCTCTGTATTGTGCCCACTTAAATATGGTACCAACAGCAATGGACACATGCTGAGCTGGAAAATAGTTTTGTTTCTAGATCACAGCACCAACTAAGCTCACTGACAACTCCACAATCACATGAGTAAATCTGCTAAAGTACCCAGGATTGATTCCCGCAAGGAATGTGGATGTTTGGGAAATGCAAGCAGAGTTTATTTCCAGCGATTCTTTTTAGCAATGAAGTCAGAGGAAACTCTGCATGGAAAGTTCTGGGGTGTCTGCACAGAGCTGTTGGGATGCTTGGTTCTCTGCTCTATAGCCCACTCCCATGGAACATTTAAACCTGGGTTTAAACTTCAAGCACAGAAAGTCTTCAGTTCAGGGGAAGCATTATGTGAATGAGGGTTTTGCTGGACTGAGCTCAGTGCTGAGTCCAAATTGTATCTGCTTGTATCTGCTCATTTAGACCAGTTCTGTACAATTCTTCCTTGCCTTGTGAAACGATGCTGTAGAGATTGAGTTGCTGATAGTTCTCGTGCTCTATTATATGGACTGGCTGTGTAGTTAAGTTTCTGAGGATTCAGGGGGCTGAATAAATCAGTGACTAGAATATTTTAAATTAAGACTGAGCAACAGGAATAAGATCTCCCGAACATAAGCCAACCCCTCCTTCCAATACTCCTTATTATGCAGCATTTCACACACCCTGAAAAGTTGTCAGTCATCCTGTTTTGACTGAATGTTTCCTTGTTCACTGCAAAAGATGAGGCTTCCCTTGTGCTCTGACATCCCTAAAACATCCCCATCTTGCCTGCTGTTGTCAGCGACTGTTGAGAAATAGCTCAAATTGCATACTCCTCCCATGCTGTGATCTTAAGTGTCTCTTGCACTGAAGAGCTTTGCTAACTGCACTTTGGAGGGTGTACACCAACCTGCTGCTCCCTGCGTGCATGCAGCAGGAGGGGTGTTTTTATAGGTCACACAGGTACCCAGGGCCACATCACAGACATTTCCACCAACTTTGATCACAGAAGTGCCAAAGGGAGCTTTTAAGTGGCCTGAATAATCGATGAATGATGCCAGCCTCCAACTAAAATGCTTTTGAAAATGGCAGTAGCAATAGAGTCTTGTTTATCAGCATGGGAGCTGTTAAAATTACTGCTTTGCCTTCTAGCAATCGCGGGCCCCTGGAAGGGCTAAAACCCAACCAACCCTACCCCAAGGCTCTGACCTCTTGTAGTCAATGTCACTTATTCCAAACAGTGACAGGTGTAAATCTTGCAGTCCTGGTCAAGCCTGAACTCTTAGAGTGGGTACCTGTCTCCCTTGGTCTGCTGCTCCCTGCCTGTCACGGGCAGGGTGGAACGTGCTACACAGCAGCTGTTGTAATTCCTGCCTGGAGAGGTCATTCCTACAAATCAGGCCCAGCAAAGGGATGGTGCTTAAATTCCCCCTCCCACCCTGCCCCCACCACTGCCACCACGTCCCCAGAAAAAACCCCAAACTCCTACTATACAGCACCCTGCCAGTGAGAGCTGCCCCTTTCCCTCCCCTCCCTTGGCACCAAACAAACCCCATCTCTTTGCCCTGTTCTGGTACCAGCAGGTCACAGCACAATCACCATTGTTGTCCAGAGAGGTCCCAGTTACCTGTGCGTTCTGCATGGTGTTTTCACTTTGTGCTTCCAAGACAGTTGCAGCGTTTACTGGTCCGAGCAGCCTGCGAGCCATCCGTTCTTCATAAGTTAATCTCTTAAAGCAGAGCAGAGAGGAATTCTGGTCAGAAGTCCATTTACTATTTCAGAGCAGCTTGTGAGAACACATTAATATGCCACAAATTCAGGGTGTTGTCAACAAAAGTAGCGGCTGAATAGAAACCCCATGCCTGTTCCAGAGGGTTTGCAGTCTGTGATGCCTCCTGAAGTCAGGCTGAATATATACAGCACTGAAATGCATAAAAGATTAAACTGCCTGTTCATCAAAGCCTCTCTAATGCCATCTGTGGCCTTCCACTCCTCCTCTTTCTCCGCTGGGATTATTTATGGGTAACTGATGGCATCATCTCAGAAGCCAGAGTAAGTCCCAGGGTACCTTTCTGTTAGCACTGGGAAAACTTCCCAAGTCATTCAGCTGTGGATTTACTTCAGGAGCTAGAGGCGTGATGGATGCTAGCCTCCCCTACTCCCAAAAAAGCAAAAGCCACACCAGAAGCAGACACAGCCAGAGAGGTGCACCACAACCCCTGAAAGCACAAGGGAACCTTATGCCAGCGCAGCAGCCACCTTGGGAAAAGCTGTGTGCTCTCTTGAGAGGAGGCAAGAACTCATTTCAGACATGTAACAGTAAGCTCCTACACTATGGCTGCAGCACATGGGGGTGAATATGAGAGTTTAATTCAAGTTCTGCCTGTTGGGTTACTTTAGAAGAGTACATTTGTCCCCTGAGCAACAGAACACCGAACACCTCCCTTCCCACAAAATTCATCTTGGGTTTGGATTTTATGACATGAGGACAAGCTCTGGCTGAATTTCTACTGCATACAGGACGTGTGGGGGGGGTTACTGGGTAGATAAGGGTCTGGGGAGGCCTGTGGGACTTTTCTTTAGAAGAGAGCGAGAGACCTTTTGCAAAACCTGAGCACTTAATATCCCCGAGGTCGTTCCAGCTCTATCAAGCGTGGCTGAGATTGGCCAGTTGGTTCAGGCGTTGTTGGAGGACAAGGGGAGGAGGACGCAGTGGCGATTGCATAAGCCTTATTTTTAGCCTGGCTTCCTATGGGAAGGAAAGCTGGCTTGCAGTGGCAAGCTTTCTTACAGCAGACAGGACACATTAATATCCTGTTAGCGACACATTAAGCCAGATTTGACCTAATATACTTTTTTCCTTTAATATTTAAAATTATATATATAACACAAACTTGTTCTCACTGATGGTAATAGCAAAACTCCTTTCTACTTCAGGGGAAAGAAGATGAAGACTATAAACACTGGGCTTTTACCAGCCTGCCTCCAGCCAGTAGAGACATTGCCACATTAGAGACCTGCTCGCTCTAGCTTGCTGTAATCTGCTTCCCTACTGGTAAGCAAATTATTCTCCCAAATTTGGATTTTATGGTAGAAGGAATTGAATTTTGTCTGTCTGCAAAATAACTAAGTAGCTACTGAGACTAAGAGACCTTCTTATAGAAGACAGACTTTATGATAAAAGCTCATGTGTTTTCTTTGATTTTGTTTTATATGAGCAAGAACAAATCCAGTTGGTTTACCCCATGTGGTGATGGTCTCTAGAATGAGCTTTCAGATGATTGGTCCTTCTCTAAGTTTCTAATGATTTGGAGTGGTTTATTAACCCTGGCATTGAAAGCCAGGGTGAAATCGTGTCTGGAGAACTGAAGTATTCTCCATGTGTTTCTGGTTGTCTGTGGATGCAATGTTCAGCAGGATTCCCCAGCAGAGAGTTCAAGTTTGAGCCACAGCTCCAAACACATACGTTTCTCCCAGCCCTAGTCTTGTTAATTTGATTGCACAGATTCAAAGACAGTTTGAATAGTGTGTGCTGGCCAAGAAGGTAGGGCAAGAGGGAAAGGCTGTAGCAGCTCAAAGCCTTCTTGCTGCATCAGATGGCTTTCAGAAGTCACAGGGGATGCAGACATTCAGTTGTCACAGTTGATGCCCACACACAGGCTTACAGCAGCCATCTCTCTTGCCACATATTCAGGCTGTCTTTCATTGTGCACCAGCCACGTGCTGCTGCTCTACTGGGAAGGGCCCTTCTGAGGGCTCAGCTGAACCTGGCCCACCGCTACAGCTACTTGCATTCTAGTAGCAAAGATATCTATGAAGAGGGGCTTGGGAAATGAAGAAGTTGGATGTAAATCTTTCAGAGCCACTGTTTACACCAGCCCTGCGCCATCATTAAAAATGGAGTCACTGTTAGAAGAGGTTTGGGTTTTGGTTTTCTTGGTGGTGGGTATCTTATGTATCTAATAGAAAAAAATTCAGCCACATCACATTGACAGAATATTCTGGTTATAAATGGCTCAAAGAACTCTAGCTGGGATCTGTTGAAGTTCTGACTAAAGGTGTTTAAGCAGTGTTGCTCCTGGATTTACTTCTGTTTTCAGCTCAGTTTAGAGGCCCCAGCCCCTGGAACTAGTCTCTGCATCCCCGTTTGCACTATCAAACTGGTTCTTTAATCATCAGGTTTCCCTTACCTGGTTGCCATTCTGGAGAAGGTTGTCTTTGCATCGGAGCTTCTTTTCCAAGTCCTGAATGAGGGCTTCTTTTGTTCCTCGAATTTCTTGGTCTGATGTCTTCTGCATAGAGTTGATGCTAGCTTGTTTGTTATACATTGGTTGTGAGTAACTACTCAGGCAGGAAGAGAAAACAAAGTTATTCCTGTAAGCCTGCTTGACTCTTTGCTACAGCTTCACAGAATGCACAAAATACACACAAAAAATGTGGATCTGCTGCCTAGGAACTGTGGTGCAAATGAACTGTAAAGCATTTGGGAGATAGACAGGCTAGATGGTGTCAGTGAGTATCAAAAACTTGAAGGGAAGCATCATGGACTAACCAAGTACTGAGTGTCCTCCCACACGACCCACAGCAGTGTGGGTTGCTGGTCAGCATCCCTGCACCCTGCAGTGGGTTCTGCCCTGCCTCACGTGGGTGCAGGAAGGCTCACTGTGTTCTCAGGGAGCCAAACGATGTGTTTGTCCGAGAGCAAGTTCTCCCTCAAACACTGTATTCCTTTACAATTTCAGTCATTAAAAGGCTCTAGGATCTGCAAATCCACAACAAGGTCACAAACTAGTTGAGTATGAAAAAATAGCTTGTTAGTTGTCCTCTTCTTGGCCCCAGAAAGTTAATTGGTATTTTCAGGAGCCAAGCTTGCCCCAGGCTAAGCTGGGTCTTTGGGAGCCCTTGCTGCAACCCTGCACATAGCACTGTAATCCATGGTCAAGACACACAACCAAGGCATAGAATTAAGAGAGTACACTTGATTCTGCAAGGTGCTAGGAAAAGAGGAGCATCCCTCCAAATGGACTGTGAAGGTCTGCTAGAGGTCACAGCACTGTGTGCTGACAGGATCCAACCTGGTTCATTCCATGCAGCAGAGACTCATTTGCTGGAGTTGTGGGCAGCAATTATTCCTACTCAAAACCCTCTCCTCCTGTCCTGTGGGAATTTGTTCTGCTGATTAGAATAGAGTAGAAGGGTCGTAATTCTGGTACGTATTCCCAGCACTGCCTGGACTTAATAACTTGCCCAAGTTATAACTTAAAAACTTTAATCATTTGCCCAGCAGATTAATAAGTCTCTTGTCCCCGTTTGCCCATTTGTAGCGTGATTAGGAAAGTAACTCCTCAACTCACAGGATGTTGCATTTAAGAGCAGCTTATATGAAAAGCCTAGTGAGGCACCAGAGCCCTTTGCTATGAGCCCAAGCAACCCCACACAACAGAGCCAAAGCCCCGTGGTTACTTCAGACACAAGTACCTAACCCCTGCATGCACAAGAAACACTGCTGAGAGCCCCAGCTATCCCTCTCCCTCTTACCTTTGTGCTTCCCACCGCGCTGCGATTCAGAAACAACCCTCCCCAGAAACATTCAGGTTTCCTGAGTACAAACTGACACTTAAACCTGGATTTATATCCAAGGCAGCAGGACCCCTGCCCCTATCACCTTTCTAATACTCTCTGTTGAGTGTTCATTGCATGTTCTACCCTGACTTTCCCCAGGAGCTCCAGCTAATACTGGCAGGGATACAAGTTGGTGAGAAGGCAAGACCCAGGTCCCTCTGAGATCTCACTGACCTTGGGAGATATTTGGCTTGCAGCCCAAAGGCAAAATGATATAATACATATTCAGGAAAGAATTTAGTCTTTGGTCTGAAGGGGTAAAATTTTCAAGTGGCTGCCTTTCTTGCCAGCGTGTATGAGTAATGAAAATGGTATTGTAGGAAGTGAGCAGAGTCCCATCATGATGCTGAACCTGAAAATACTGCTGGGACTTACTAGGAATCTTAAAGTTGTTTATATGTGGGAAATACTACTGCCTTCCCTACTGCCATCCCCCTTGCCTCCCTGTTTATAAGCCGTATTTGTTGAGAGAAATAAATTTGAGATAGGTGTCCTTCTTCTGTTCCAAATACCCTTGAATAAGAGATTTCCACCAAATCAAACTAAACTGTTCAAACTGACTCCACAAAACCTGCACAGCAGGCTGAGACATGAGGACTGTGCTGTTTAATTCCTGGTGGGGACCCATCTCTCTCACCCGGACACCAAGGGCAAGCGCTCAGCCTCCTAACCCGATTCATGCAGAGTCTGAAGTCAATGGGAGCTGTGCCATTGGCTTCAACTGAGCTGGTGTTTCACCAGAGGGTTGGATTCAGGATGGTCAGTGCATGGGGGAGGCCAGGCCAGAGGAAAGCAAGGAGAGGTTAGAAGCCTGTATATACTTACTGAGGTTCCATAGGAGAAGGAGTTTGGCTGTTATAGTCGGGCTGCGAGGGTAGGACTGAGCACAGGAAGGCTGCGGGGGGTTGGTTAGGCATGGATATAAGCCGTTGCCCAGATGAAGAGCTAGCAGGAGACTGCGCAGATGCAGGTGTGACAGGATATGTGGATTCCTTAGGGGCACTACAGGAAGGCGAGGAGAGTGTGATTGAAGAGCTCAGCGATGACGAGGAGGAGAATTTCTGCCCGCTTGGGTTACGAGGCTGTATTAGGATGGAGGACTGTTTGATTTGTCTGCTTGACTCTGTAGAGGTTATGGGTCCTGGAGGCTGCTGTTGCCCTTGGCACACATTCTTAGACTGGATAAAATGTTTTGGACGCTCGTAGTTAAACATGGTTGGTTGGCACATGGAGGAAACAGATGGGAAACTAGGGACACTCATAGGAGAGGTTTCACGGCTGTCCTGGGTTTTTGTTGGTGATAATTGGCTTTGAATTGGTGGCTGGTAAAAACTAGGTGGTAGGCCACAAAAGCTTTCTTGGCTGGGCTCCTGGATAGAATGGAACCCTTGCCTTGCAGAATAGAGGCTTTCTTGGTGTGGATTTTCCCTTGAGGAAGACAATACAGATAAAATAAATTGTACATCACCATTTGAATCACAAAAATACTGTGTCGTGAGCAGTCAACAGCAATGCAAAGAGTATGAGGTTCAGGCAACAGACAATTAAAGCTTGAGCTTAAAATAAAGAGATTTAGGATTAATTAGAACTATCCTGGAACTGTATGAACGTTTTGGATTAACAGGTCACACACTCTATCCAGCTCAGGTGCAGTGCTTACCATGGCTATCTAATCTGCAAGAGCCCAGTAATTTCTACAGGGAATAGTAATTAGTTTACTGAGATGACCCACTACCTGCCTAAGTCTAGAGACAACTGTAGATACTACTGGTAAGCATGGTAATTTGCCACATATCATCTTAACTAAAGATCTCTGGGTCCTGCAGCTTTCTGCCCTGTCAGAACACTGAACTTGGAGAACTGGCCATTTGTGCCAAGAAATTTGTTACACCACACACAGGAAAGCATGAGACAGGTTCCACTTTCTTTTAAGCCTAAAACTAAACCTTTGAAACCAGATATCCTGATTTCTTCTCTAACGGTCTTTGCATTCAGACCTTTTATATCCAGTTGGGATTAGAATGACAATTGCTGTGCTTCTCAGTTTGAAGTTATTTCCTGAGATTTGCTGTTGGGGCTAATAATTGTCAGGATGGCATAGCTGCAAGTAGGGCAAGCCGAGCTGCTCAGAGGTCCTGCATTTAGCTCGCAGGTCTTTGATATCTACACACGGGCTTCTTATCAATTTACAAAAGAAGAAAGTGTCATTAGAGCAAACTGAGCAAGTTTGTTAAAACAGACAAACGACTTTAGCTCCAGGATACTTAAATAACCCCCCAAAATAAACGCTACTAATAAAAAAAAAGAGAATATAAATCCACACAGTTACATGTGCTGGAAAAAATGGTAATCTTGCTCGACTGAGATCAGCTGTTTCACTGCTATATATACACCCAGTATATTGTATTCCTCTCATCGGAGAGCCCAAAGAAGAGCTCCACCAGGTCATAAATTCCCCTGGGGAGACATCAACTGAAGATATCGCTTTCGTTCTGAAGATTCAAAGTTTTCATTTCCTAAAGGTAACTACCAATATTAGTTGTAAGATAACTGTAAGCAAACAGAGGTTTTCTAGTAAAAATTCCCCTGCTTTCCCCTTGTCCCTCTCGGAATTTGAAGCCTGCTCAAGTTTTTGGAGCGCATCCGCACGCTGTTCTCATTCACTGGTGCAGAAAACTCATTGAATCTTGGGTTTATACCACTTTTTATCACCGCCCGAGCACAGCTTCCTTCGCTCTACCTACAGGCTGTGTGCACAAACCAGCATTTACTTTGTTTTCCAGAATACTGGATTTAAGATGCTAAATAAGCGCTGCCCCGCGGGGCACAGGCTCACTCGCAGCAAGGGCTGAGTGATGTTTTCCTCAATCATTCCACCTGCATTTGGGTATAAAGCGATAAATCCGCAGAGGCGCTTGAATTTACAAGACAGAAGCAGTAAGTACCAATAGAGACGCTTTCTTTTTTTTAAAAAAAATAGTCATTTTTTTCCTCTTTGCTGCCTCCCCCGTTCCCTTTGGCACCGCGGTACCTCAAAGGCGATTTATTATCCCAGCGCTGCCCGGCTCCCTAACCGGCCTCCAAGTACCAAGTGAGGTGGAGCAAACCCCAAACGCAGCACCTTACCTACAGCCTAGAAGTTGTCACCTGGGCTGTAACCCGTGTTTTGGGAAGGGACCGTCATTCGCTGCCCCGGAGCGGCGTAGCGGCCCCGCGCTGCCAGCGTCGCGCTTTAACGCGGTGCCAGCGGGTGACACCACGGACCGGCCGGTCCCTGCCCGCACCGGTGTCAGAATAAGAGTCTCCCCGGCCTGCCGGGGGCACTTCAATTAAGGGCCGGACCCCGGGTTTTGGGCAGCTGCCCGCGGTCAGCAAATCACCCGCCTGGGCAGCGGGAAAACCTGACAGCAGCCGGGCCTGGGGCTCGGCTACCGGGGCTCCGCGGTTGTCTATACGCTGCCCCGGCCGCGAGCGTCCCGCTGCTCCGTCTGGGTGCGTCTCGCAGCGCCGGGAGCATCCCGCAGCCCCGGGACCGGCCGCCCCCGGCTCCCTCGCCTCCCCTGCTCCTGGGTACGTGCTGTGTAGGGCCGGAACTGCACAAGCCGAGCAGGGAAGCGGGGGGGTTGCCCATAACAGCCGTAGGGAGCAGCGAGGAAGGACCGCTGCAGTACGCTCACACGCCCCTGAACCCCGCTTGGGTACCTCCATGAAATTCCTTTTTTAATTCATTTACTGATTGCCGCCAGCTAATTGCCTCTGTAGCGGTGACACTGCGTTACTGCCTTTAAGGCTGCGTATTTTACGTACGCAACCGATACCCGAAAGCCAGACATCAATGTGGCTTAAATCCCTTCCCCGCAGCGCACCCAGCCCGCATCCCTCGGTGCTGCCCACACCTCGCACTAGTACGGACCTTAATCAGGGGTGGGGAAGTGGTCGGATGAGTGCCCGAAGAGTCATAAACCCAGTAATGGAAAATATACTTGATGGCAAAACATTATCCGACGATGTTTTGCTGCTCGCGTGTATTATTATGCGTATTTACTCGGATTTAAAGATGCTTCCACCAAAACAGCAACAGATGCTGCTGGCAGATTAGGTGATTTGTTTCTCTTTAATCAAAGGCTTCAATGCCTCGCATCTTAAATTAACATGATAGCGTTTTAAGGATCTTCATTATCCTTTTGCAACTCTTGCCTGACATTCACGGTGTCGTTTAACCCTCCCAAGCCCCGCAGCTCCACTGCGTGGGGTCTTTCCTGCCTCTCCTCTCCCCTCGCTGGCCCGGTGAGTCTCTCAGCACTGCCATCCTCAAGGGTTAATCCTCATTTGGTGTTTGTATTTAAACATCACTCCGCCGTTTGCGAACTAAATCTACATAGCAGGTGTTAATTGAGTGCTAATTTATTTAAATTCCTCCTGATGAAAGTGATTAGGGGAGGAAGCGAGCTCCTGGGTGCTGGGGAGGTGATGTGCTTTTTAAGTTTAGAAAAAGGATTGAAAAAGTCCGTGGTTTGCAGAGAGAGGGGTGAGTACAGCAAGAAGGTAACCGTGGGATCATCGTTTGCCCTGTAGGAAGCTGGGGGCAGGTTCTAGGTCAGAGTGTGCTCAGAGAGGCTCCCCGGCTTCCCATCGGCTTCAAGGGTGCAGTGTGCTGGTTTCAGAGCTGCTCTTGGCTGCAAGACACCGGTTTAAGGACAGCTTTATGTACTTAAAGGGCTGGACACAACTAGGGCGACTTGTGTGGAAGAGAAGACACAGAAAAACGTGAGGTGAGATCTAGAAGGTAGGAAAATAATTCTGAAAGGACTAGAAGCCGGGCTGGTAAAGGCAGAGGAATAAATCTCTCATGGCTTGTGCTAGGGTAACTCAAGAGTCCCCTGACCAGCACTGCGGGGTGTTGGAGACCAGCTTTTCCTCGCTGCTTCAGTTTCCTTTCTATGAATGGCAGCTCGCTGTGTCTGGTCGGGTTCTCCTATTTGCTTGAGTCACATAGCAGCAAACAGCTAGGGAAAAAGTTAACTATCTTTTGCTTATTTATTAAAGAATCTTAAAAGCTGCTTAAAAGAGACCTGGCAGTATACTTGGTGCCTGGAGCCTCTTTTTTTTTTAAGTTTTGCGTGTGTGTGCTTGGGTTAGGTGGCGTTAAAGTTAACAATCACTATTGATTTTTGTTCTACTTTAAGCTGTTGAGAAGGACTCTGTAAGCATGAAGAGAGGAGTAGCTGGTAGTGGCAGTCTTCTAGAATTGCATTTTCTAGCCTGTGTGGAGTGGCTGTTGCTAAGCAGTAATTTGGAGAAGTATGACTACAAGGACTTCATTCATTTTATAGTTGTTCCCAGTAAGAGCTCTGTTCTGTCATCACTGTCTTTATCAGTATTTCCTCTTGTCTTGGGAAATACAGTTGCAAACCACATTTGCTACGTGAGAGAGCAATCTGGCTAAATCTAACAAGACTGGCTGTACAGCTAGTCGTTAGGGATGATTGCTTAGTTTGAGGCATCAGCAACATTTACAATGCTGAGTCCCATTCATGATGGTGTTTCCACGCATATGGCAATAAGGCAGTGGGGTTTAAAGATATTTAAATATTCATAGATGGTTATTTTAGATATTTTAATAGTTTTCTCTCTGTATCTCATAACAGATAAATGCCTTCCAAAATCTGTTTCAGCATTGCTGGTATTCAAACCCCTCTGCAGCTCCATACACTAGGTAATGTTTTATACAGACCAAATTTGTAAAAGCTATTGCACAACTGATTTTGGTGGCATGTTGTATCCCTCCATGCAGGGCAGCAGGCACTGTGTTTCAAACTAACCAGATCTTAAAAAATAAAATTGCAGGAGCAGCTCCCTGCTGTACTTCTGCTGGCAATAAACTTTACAAGTAGACATCCTAAGCAGCAGGTACCATTTAAAAGAGCTTCCTCACTGGTTGCTTGTTAGAAATGACAGAATACAGGTTTCCTGCTGCATTTGAGGAATCTGGGGAGATGTAGGGAAACTAGTCCTGTTCTTAAAGAACAGCTAGCAAACATCTACTGCCCCCATTCCTTCCAAGAGGTGATTATGCCAGAGGTTTCATAAGAAGCTTTCATTTTTGCTCAGCGGACAATTACTTAACAGTCAGCCCTTGTTTGAAACCATCACCAGGTGAAAATTGCAAGCAATGCAATGCTGGTCTGCGTTAGGGACTCCCAAGCAAACAGCCTCATCCCTAGGCATTGGGACCTGGGGTAGTTGAGCATGACTTGACCTGATGCATTCATGTGCTTGGCTTGTGATGTTTGAAGGCAAGACCACCACTCTTCATCTCAGGCTCACAGGCAAGCCAGCACTGCAGCCTCCTGAAGTCCATACAAGCTAGCTCCAGCCAGGGTTTTGATGCTGTGGTGGGGGCTGGTTAACTGATTTCCTTGGAGCAACTCTGGATTTCATGGAAAGGCTTGAAACAAAACTGAGAGCTCCTCTTAGTGATCCGCAGGGTATTGAGGCAAGCTCCTTTTTACTTGGTGATTTAGCAAAAAACTCCCAGTGTATTCAGAAATGTGTACTGAAAAAAGATCTGTGCTGTAGTGAGCTTGGAGGAGGGTGTTCAGAATTATTAAAATAAGCAGTTAAAGTGGCTGAGTACATCCAAAAATACTCTCTCACACAGTGGATGCTTTCTATCACAGCCAGCCTTCTACACACGACGTAACAGTATCGCTGCACAGCAGTGCTGGCATTCAGCTGAGAGCTCAGGCACAGGGCTGCCCCAAAGCTCTCCCCTTCCCAAACAGGACTGAGGAAACTGCTGGAGTGCTGGGCTTGGAACAGGTCTTTTATGCCTAGAAACACTACAAAGATCTGAGGTGTAATTGCTAAGATGTTCATTCTAGCTTGTTTTGCTTCTCTGGCACAATTAAACAGGGTAACTAATAATACAAGCACAAAGCTACAGAGAGCTGCACTGGGGGAAGAAATTGGAACAAGTCTTGGTTTAAGAGGGAACGCCTTATTCTTGGGGAAAAATCTCCACCTCCTGGGCAAGGAGTGTCCCTGCTGTGGCCTGGGACACTTCATTCTGTTCAGTGGGTCCCTGATTCAGTGCTTGTCCTCTGCACAGTGCTTTGTGGGTGCAATCTGCACTGTGCTTACAGGGTCCCCAGTTCTACTGCTGGCTTACAGAATGGGGAACAGAAACAAGAGGTGATGCCCCCTGACCGAGGTCACAGAATTGACATGTCCCAGGTACTATGGGTTTTGCATCATGCTCTGCTGTGGAACCAAGGTCTTCTAGAGGATAAATATTTGGGCTGATGCTTTTAAAGTTACATGTATGTAAGCACTTCTGAAGATACCATCAGGCGCTTACCTGAGCCTTTAGATCGTTACATACTTTATCAAATTGGGCTGGGTGTTACATGTTCCCCTTGTCATTGAGGCAAACAGCTCAGGTTGTGTGTGTGCACATTTCCCTGTTAAGGTATGGGGCACAGGAGCTTTGCAGTTGCATTACCAGGATTCAGCCTCTGAGTACTGTGTAAAACTAACCCAGACATGTGATTTTTTTTTCTCTTTGTCTTACCGCAGCGGTGAAGCCTGAGGTGAATTCTCATAAGATCCATGAAAATCTTCAGCTTCACTCTTGGAGTTCATCTGGCTGAAGTTTGTGGCTTCTGCTCTGCTCCCCAGCCCTGGGGTGTCTGTGCTGTAGGATGGCAGCCCAGCCATGTCTCGGTCCTTGGCTCCTGTTTGGCTGCTCCTCGGGAAGGTGGGTTTCTTCATGGTGACTTGCACAGCTGGCCTGTGGGCAGCACCTGCAAAGCTTTCCACCTCTTTTGCTCCTGGAAGTAGAATTATCCATGAGTCAGGTAGAAAGCAGCAGTGGTTCAGCAGCTAAATGTGCTGGTAACAGGAGGGGACATGGTGTGGCTGTGCAGGTGGATGAGAGGTCACCTGCCTGGGCTCTGCAGGGACCAAAACCTGTGCAGCTGCACTGGCCAAACCTGACTTCTCACCATGGCTGGAGAGCTTTGCTTTACATGCTAGGTGCTGTTTGGAGGTGGCTTTCAGTGCAAGCCAGGCAAGTTCTGTGTTACAGTAAACAAGGTTTAGATATAGCCAATGTGCTGGGCTAAGCTGGCATCCCTGGAGGGATAAAGCTCAGGGGTGAGATTCCTCTGTGAGAGAAAACAACATCTGCACTGTATTTTCCTTGACCCAAGAGAGAGGGGCCAAAAGCAGAAATGAGGAGCAACTTGCACCCAGCTTTGAGAGAGGTACCCTAGCAGACTGCATTTCTGGGGCATTTCTTTTCTCTTGAGCCTGCAACAGTGGTTGGGTCTGGTGTCTGCTTGGTGACTATCTGGGATGCTGCCTGACACAGCAGATTCTCTTGTGCTTAGTTGCTTTGCTCAGAGACCCATGTGCTTACCTGGGGAAACAGAGAGGCGTGCACTGGATGCTGCAGATCCAAATTCATTTTCAGCAACACATTTAAATATACCAGAGTCTTCTGGAAAAGCTTCAGTAATAACCAGGGTACAGACTTCCTCTGGAATGACAAATTCAGGCATGCTGTTGTACCGTAAAAACCAAATGTTAATGTGTAAGAACTGGTCCTTGCAGAAGGACTGCTACTTAGTGATTGATGGGGCTTGGCAGCAAAGAAGTGATGCAAGGGAGTCCAAGGGATTCAGAAGGAGCAAAGGAAGGATCTTTCTTCCTGTAACTTCAATGAAATGAGGCACAAGTGGTTTGATAAATTCTGTCTTGCACAGATTTAAACCCCAGAAAAGATGACAGGATAGAGTGGCTGATACATTTTCCCCTAACATCCAGGGTACTCTTCCTTGACTGAATGTAAAAGGGACAATAGCCTTTCTCATTGTGTTGTGAAATAATCAGGGCTTTTCAGGTCCTTGTGTCAAAACCAGGAACTTGAAAGCTCTTATCCTGACGCTGAATTCTATCTGCTGGTTCCTACTTAAGCTTTATTGTTTTATCTTGGATGAGTTGGGAAAAATTAAACTTGGGGGTAATTAACTGATGAGATGTCATCACTCAGTACTTACCAGGGACAGCTGATGAACAAGCCTCTGCTCAAAATAAGAAAGAAAAAAAAATTAAACAGTTATAATGCCAGAATGGAAGAAAACCCTTCAGCCCTCCTCTCCTTTCCCAGCTCAGCTGTCATCCCAGTTGCAAAAGGGGCCATTTCCCTCTGTCCCCCAAGAAAAATAACATCTGGATTGGGGAAGCTTAGGTTTGGCTGGGGAACCTGATGGCACAAACACCTTTTCACTGAGGTGATAAAGAGAGCTCCACTGACTTTGGGGTTAGTTGCTGTGTATTTGGCTCACTGGAGCTGTGACTTCGTGTCTGGGAGTATGATAAATTGCTTAAAGTGTGCTTGTATTGCAAGCTTGTTCCCTAGTTCATCAGTAGTTACAGTATATGGTGACAACACCTCCATGGCTCAGTAGCTCTTTCATTAATTATATGTTAACTATGTTAATAACTAGCAGGAATCTCCTACCATTGTGCCTGATCTGCTCACCCATTGCCAGAGGGAGCAGGGGCTCTGTACAGCAGCCTGTGACTTCGGGTCATTTGATACCTGTCAACTGAACTCTGCCTCTATGAACCTGGACGATACCCTGATTTTTAGAGCAGTTCTTGTTCCTGTCTTAGCAGCAGCCCAGTAAAAGGACATCAAACTGATGTGGTAACACCTACTTTTTCGTAGTATTCGGAAATCAGCAGAGTCTATTATCTGGTCATACTCTCTGTACCAGTGAACCTGTAAGGTGGGTGTAGCCCGAATGCGACACTCAAATACCACTAATTGGCCCTTAGTGGCTTTTATGTTTTGTAGACCCTGGAGGAGGAAAAAAAAAATTGGTGTTAAATGGCTGACATAAGTATTTCCTCATTGAAGGAATTAGTACAGAGTGATAGAGCTTTTGGTGAAGAAGATGATCTCATGCCTGTATTGCTGATTTAATTCTAAATGTGTTCGCAGTGGGCTGTGGGTGGAGGGTTTTCCACCTGCAGCAGTCATTATAAGGCTTTTGGTTTCTTATGCACTTGAAGACAGATACAAATCCAGGGAAAGCATCTATTCCAGTGGATTCCCCATAATAAGGGCGGTTAGTGTGAGAGGTTTCCACTTCAGCCTCCTTTGTAGGAAATAAAGGAGATGAATTAATGTAAGTGGTTCTGTCTGTCTGAATTGTTTACCAATTAAGATGTTTGATAGTGTTACTAATGAAGCACCCTGGCTTTTTTGATTTGCAAATGAACCAGTGTTTCAGCCTCTAAACACCTTCTGATGGAGCAAGAAAACTCAAAATCTCATGCTAGTAGTAGCAGAACAAGCTCTGTTACTCAGCCTGTACTCTTTACCTTAGTAAAAGCAGGTGTGCTTCCATAGGCAGCTCCAGTCAGGCTCGCTGAGGGGCTCTGCATCTATATGGCAAAGAAAAATGATTTTTACAGTGCAAATGTCTCATGTGCATAAACCCAGCTGTGTTGCTGGCACTTTACTCTGAAACAGAACAAGTTGTCAGAGTGTTTTATCTGCTTTTATCAAAATTTTATCTGTTGTTCTTGTGCCAGCCTAATAAATACCACATGGAATGTCTCCATTCATGTGGTCCAAGAAGAAATGCTTCCTTGCTCTGTGAACACCAAGTTACTGCAAGGAGGAGCTGATAACCAGTAATTTTGATGGTCTTGTAGCTGTGAGCCAATTAGTTGCCTACATCGTGTAGTCTCTATGTGAAGATCAGTGTTGCTTGACAGCAGCTGTCCTCTTCTGCAGAGATCCCTGCCTGGGTTGCTTGGTCCCAGGTCTCCTTCTTCTTGTGTGGTGTATGTGGTAACTACAGGGAAGCTGAATGTAGAGAAATGGGCAGGAACTTTTGTAGGATGTCCTGATATCCTTTGAAGCTCAGCTGATGCAGAGGCTACAATAAGGTCTCTGATTAAGGATAAAGGCCCTTTTAAGATGATCAAACATTTGCAGTGCAAGATATGTCCTTGTTCCATAGTGGAGCACTGTTGTGCACTCATATCCATCTCATTTGGCTTTTGAACTGTGTCTTGCACATAAATGGGCAACTGAAGTGCTTGGGTTGGTTTTGCTGTGGCACTGCAAATCTGTCTTTCCTGTGAGATAATCCATGTCACTAGCTAGACACCTATCTGTTCTGAAATGAATCCCTGAAGTAGGGTGACAAATGGCTAAGCTGCATGGCAGCCCCTTGAGCATTTCCAGCCCTGTCACCAGCTCCATCAATTCTCTCAGCAGTTCTGGCTAGTAAATGTTCCAAGCCAGAAAGCCCTTTTCCAGAGCTCAGGGTCCAAGTTGAGATATTCATGATGACCCTTGCCTCTTAGTCAGTTGCTGAGGATATGCCTGAGCCAATCCCTGCAAAATATTTCTATAATGCTATTAAAAACAATTTTAAAAACGTGTAACCTTCTTTCAGTGACAAAAGATAACGGCTGAATTGAAGTGATGTAACTGTTGAACTGAGCAGCTGCTGGAGACTTCATTGGCTGAGGAACCAATGGTCAGCAAAACACTGGAGGCTTTCCACTTTTTTTCTGGTGTGGGGAGAAAAATAAACAGGGCAGGATGGAGAAAGAGACTTTAGGAGGCTGAGTATACTTGACCAAACAATGTATGCACTTACTGTGACATTCCTCTGGTCCTGCCAGGATGCTGAGAGTTGCAAGGAGGCTTAGTCCTCAGATTTACCCTGTGAACCTGGAAAGACAAGCACAAATCCTTGGGTGTTTAGAACTGTGTCCTCTTCCTTACAACACAGTGGTGGTTGTTTGAACTGAGTGTATGCTGCTTGGAGAGCAAGTGATATGTGCCGGAGAAAATAGAGGTATCCTTAGTATTTGAGAGTAGGCTTGGGTCACCTCCAGAGCATGAAAGCTGTTGTTAGAGACCACTGTGAAAGACCCAAGGCCCTATGAAGCCTGGATCCCTGATGGCATTAGGTGCTTTCTGCATTTGGATGGAAGAGCCTAGAGAAAACCCTTGTTACTTTACCTGAAGTGAAACTGGTACCTCATAATCCAGGTACTAGATCCTTCTCACACAAAGACTGTAGCATACTGGTGTGATGCAAGAAAGTAGTTACTGGTAGCTCATTAATAAAGGGTTTGCAAGTTTTGCCTTTGTTTCTCTCTTACTATGTCAATAGAGCCTTTTCTTGGTGGAGTGCTGCAGGCTGATGGTGTCATGTTGCTGTTTCTCATGTATGTTGTTGCGTGGGTAAAAATGCCTGGATTGGTACATAACTTGCAGCAACAGCAGCAGTGTTGTCATCCTGCATCCACTCTGCTTCTGGATGGAGCATCAAAAGTGTGGCTCAGGGCTGAGAGCCAGCAGCACGTGTGTGACATGGACACAGTGCTGCCATGTCTGCCCTGAGCTACAGATGTGGGGAAGGAATCCAACCTGGTTTGTCAGCAAGGACAAGTCATGGAAATAACTGAATTGACTTTCTGCTGACTGTAGGAGCAATATATGTTCCCTGCTGATCTGTTTGGTGTGATGCAATGCTCCTCAGCTGCTGACTTGCTAAAGGATGCCCTGGGATTTGTGTTCGCCATCCAAGCCAGCCGTTCACCCTCTCCCACTCCTAGCACCTGTGGTGGCAGTTTCAGAGCCTTATTCTACGTTATCTGCTGTCTGAGGTTGTCTCATGCTGCCAGGTCCTCTGTTTGTGCCTGTGTATGTCTGTGGTCATGGCAGATGGTTACAGTGCTGTTTGTTGTTTCAAGATTGGTTGCTAAGGCCACTGTAACTGACCCCTTGTGAGCTTCTTGCCTGTTGAACCACTGCCTTTGTGGCAGCTTTGCTTTGTGCTTGCAGCCTGCTGAGAACCAGATGAAAGTGGCTGTGGCTTGGCAGGTCTCTCCTTCAGTTTACAATTGTTTCTTTGCAATCTTATGGTGCTCTAGGTCAGACAAACATATGTGCTTCTTTAGGGTCTGGATCCTACACTTGATGCTCCTGGTTCTGTATGGGATTGCTTGGTACTTGCTGCATTTGTAACATGATAAAGTAACTTCAAATTTGGGGTCTTCTAGCTGACCATCACCCTGTCCTGGAGCCACATTTGTAGAGATGCAGATAGGTGGGTGGTGTAGAGATACAGTGGCACCTCAACAGCCTAGGATTTAGTTACCTTGAACATCTTAGTAGGCTACAAAAGCAGCCATCTCATCAAATAAAGTCAGCATATGCATCTCAGCTCTTCAGAGCTTTGCATAGCCATCTGGTCCAAATAGTTTATTTGAGCCCCGTTCTGTTCCTCTCCTGCTTTCTGTCAGTCTCCAGAACAGTTTAAACTGATTACAGTGGAGGGTGTTTTGCAGCCTATTGGGATTTGATGTGTGTAGCCCTGTGAGACAATGGGCTGCTGTAAGGCAGACATCTCCTATGAGAGCGTGTCATCGTGTCTCATCCAAACCTGCAGTGTGTTACCCTTGGCTCTGATCCAGAAAAGTGGTTACACATGCCCTTGGACCACCCATGGCCTTCATATTTGTATCTGTGGCTCTTGAGTTATAAGTATCTCTCAAGCAGTTCCAGGATGGCTCCTGTCCAAGCTTACATTACGTGGCCATCAGCAGGGCTGTGCCGTGATGCAAGGACAGCTGGATAATCCCAAACCCTTGGATGTGGGAGGAGGGCCTGGGAAGCCAATGTTCTTGAGTTGCTCCCGGTTCCTGCCACAAACCAGTGCTGTCTGCACTCCATCACAGATGCCTGTGATGCTGTTTGTGTTGGCTCCCTGCAGCCTGTCAGGTAACGGTCAGCATAGTGGCCAGAGGTGGGACTGTGACAGGCTGTGGTCTCAACTCAAGCACAGTGAGGTGGTCCAGGGAGCTTGCTCAGAAAGGTTGGACACACCGTACCTGGAGTGAGAAGCAAGACCCTAGAGAGAGGTCTGTCTACTGACCTGAGTAAGAACAGCTTCTGACAAGTTTCCAGCCATAATAAAACAGGCACTGAACCTCAGCACTGAGCAGTAGTAGCACTAGCATAGGAACTTCTGCTCAAGACAGTTTCCCAGTTGCATGGCATTAGTTCCTCAATGCAATGACTGCTGCAAAGACCTTCTGGCATGGCAGAGACCATGGCCAAAGGGTATGGTTGTCACAGTTGCAAATGAAAATAGGCTAATGCCACGTAACACACCAAGCAGTCAGTGTTCATGCAGTAAATACAGGCAGCAGTATAGGTGATGCTTCAGCTGCCAGTGCTTGAGGAAGGCTACGCTAGTCCCTTGCCAAAGCAGATCCTACTGGTTAGGTTCAGAGGAGACCCCATTGTTGGGAAATCTCTGTGCTTCAGGTGTAAACTGTTGAAGCAGAAGCTATCCTTGTAATCCACATCGCTTGCAGCACTCCGGTTTGTAGACAAACTCATTCTTGGCATGTGTGGTTTATGTTAAATGCTCTGTTCTCATCTCCTGTGCTGTGCTCCTCCTGTGTCACAGGTTGCTTTTTGTGTGTTGCAGCTTTCACTGTTAACATTGGATTTGGGTAAAGGAGACTTCATCAGAGTAGATAAAAGGCTCTTGAGCTTCATCACTGGCCCAGGCACCAGTTTAGACTGAATTTTGTGGATTTGATTGAGACTTAATGACAGGATGTTTTGTAAACCAGGAGACTTTCCATTGTGCTGAATATGGGGGCTGGTGCTGCTTTATCAGGGCAGAGTGAGTTTGGGATAGTAAATGTAGTGAGAGCAGCTGGCCTCTGGCTGCAACGCTGACCAGCCCTGCTACTGCTGATTGTTTTCACGTGACTGAATAGTGAGCTTCTGTGTGTGAGGCTGCGCGCGTGGCTGTCCGACGGAGCAGCAGAGCCGAGATGAGCTCATTCAGCTTCCAAGAAAAGGCTGGAAGGTCACTCTGATAGCTGTCTTCTCTCTGACGTGTCTCCTTTTCTTTACAGTATGAGTGATGCTCCAGGCTTCTTTACCTATCTGTTTCAGGCTCCTGAGGTCCCGTTGCGGGTCGTGCCGCGGTCCACGCGTGCCGTGCCCCTCTGTCCCTGTTTGCCTCGCTAAGCACCGCGGCGTTCCGCAGCAGGCCAGCGGAAGCATCGGCACTGTCCAGCTTACGCCCTTGAAAGAATATCCAGCCGAGGTTTTTACCTTGGTGAGTCACTGCAGCAGCCCCAGTGTCTCATGTAAATGTCAGCCTTTACTTAGCGTAACTCTAGATCTTTGTGAAGAGGACAGAATTAGACCCGGCCAAATGAAGAGTCCAAGGACCTTTGCAACCCAACACCAGAATGATTACAAGGTACATACAGATCATACTGTTGACACAAACCGTAATGACGACATTCTAGCATTACCTGAATAGTTGACGTGGCTGAAGAATTATGCTAGATGCAACCCTAGGACAAATTTAACACGGGGTTAGGAAAGTATTAAAGCTGCCCGGAGCCCTTTTGCCAGGTGTTTAGATCATGGAAAACACATTAAATCTCTTTTAGAAACAAAATGGTCATCTGCTAGATCTGAAATACGCTGCTTTGTAAAGAGTGTGTGTGTGTGTGTGTGTATGGGTAGAACAGTTTAAAGTTCACTCTTAGAAACTCTCAGACCAAGGCTGCATCATTATATTAATGTCCCAGGATGCCCTTTATTGAGAAATCTGGCCCTAATGGTTATATAGAGAAGGATAACCTTCAGTCAGTTTGAAAGCATCACATTTTGCAAGCCATCTGCGTGTACCTGATGGTGTTACTCGTTTTCAGAGAGGTGTTCAAGCTCTGGGAGCGTATGCTAGACACTGGGATGTCTTGTGGCACCACCCTCTAGAGCTTAACAGTGATATGAACATAGGGACTGCAGCGACTGAGGCTTTCCATAAGGCAGTGGGCTGGAGAAAGCTCTGTCTGGAGCTGTATTTCTTCTGTGCCATATGGCTACATGGGGAAATTGTCACCACCTCAGTAGTGAGGTTCTAGTTGCAAGTTAGTTGCTGACGTGAATATGTGATTTGAAAGTGGCTTCTCTGTTGTTCCGGGGGGGGTGGGGTGGGGGGGGTTGGAATAACAAGACTTCTGTGGGAAGTGAGAAAAGAGTGTGTTTGTTTCTCTTCCCACGCACCAGGGATCCTGGGATGACTGGTTAGATTGCAGGGGAATTTATGATAGTTTCTAACTGTGGAATAATTTCTTAAAGTGACTGCTTTTTGGGTGGGGAGAGGGGCATGTTTGGGTCAGCTAAGACACTCTGAAAATAAGCAAAGAGCTAGGAGAGGTCATTGTAGCCACTGAGAAGGCATGTACAGAAACAGCACAATCCTGATTGGATCTGAAGCTTGCTGAGAGTCCTTCTAGTATGTGGAAATGCAGTTGAGTACGTTTCCAAAACCAATTTTTCAACGGAATATAGCACTCAAAATGCTGTTTCAAAGGCTCATTTTCTATGTGTTAAGTACTTTATGCCTCCCCCCAAGCAAGTAAGGTAGATCTGCGTCTCAAAAGCTGTGTGTGGCGCTCCTGAGGGCGTTTCCATAGGTGCTGTTCAGGAAGGACAGAAAGGTGTGCTGGCTTTCAAGGACAGGCTCACGCTGGGCTTAGCCAAGAATTTCAGTCATGGAGAACAGCACAGCTGCTGAAGGGGCTGCGCTGTGCCCCGTGCTTGGAAGGCTTTGCCAAGAGGAGTTTGTCCCTCGTAGGGAGCAGCCCCGTCGCGAGGAAAAGAACATCGGGAGTCTGAGTATAACAGTGGGGTAGGTCTTAATATAGGAAATTTAATTTGGGAAGGAGTTAAGGCATGTTCTGGGTGAGATGGTGAACATTTTCAAACACACCCTGTGTGTGGCTCACGTGGCTGCGAAGCCTGTGGGATGTTGGTGTCCATGAGCAGTGTGTAGGGGTGTGCGTGCTCAGGGTGTTACACACCCCACTCTCCAAGTGCAGCATGCAGAGATGGGGCCTCAATACCTCTCCCTCCAAAGCACCTTTGGAATGCCTTAAAGGTTCCCTGTGCAGAAGTCCCTCCTGGCAGAGGTCCCCCCCCGGTGTGGCTCGGGGGCCACCTACCGGGATGAACTCTGTGCAGCCCCATGGGACCCACTGCGAGTCCTTCTGCGCATCCAGCGGCTGGGAATGGCTCACAAGCTACCGCTGAGAGGGAATTCATTTTACCCCTTATATTACATGCCCCTTCTGAGTACAGCTGTTTGTCAGGGCTGGAAAATCCTGGCTTTCCCTCCCTTTATTTGGGTAACAGCTGAACTGCCGACGGACATGGGACACTTGAGTTCCTAGAACCAAGTGACTAAATCCTCTTTTAAGCACCGACATTAAAAGATGCCTAGAGCTTATTTTAAGAGATGCTAAGCTTCCACTTGAAATCATGAGGCTCCAGACTTGTTAAAGTAAGTAGGTTTGTGTCAAACAGAGATCCTGGTCGTTTGCTTCCTTTCTTCCCTACCAAAAAACCTCCCAACCCTGCCCCACTTCTTTGCATGCCAGAGCATTGCAGGAATGTTGGAAGGATTTTGAGCTCAGACTGAGTGACACATGAAGACTGCAGATCCTGGGGAGTGTGGTGCACAAAGGCTCTGGTGCCCACGGCTGTAACCTGCAGAGTACGCACAGGTGTGAGTAAAGGCAATAGTATCTGTGGAGTCCCTGGGCATCCTGGTGCACCCTCCTGCTCACTGCTGCCAGGGCTGTGTGTGGCTTCAGCATTCACATTGCACGGGCCCAGCGCTGCGCTTCATGGAGATTGGGGGCTTTTATGTGGACCCTCAGGACAAGTACTCGGTGCCACCAAGTAGAAACCTATTTCCAGAACCTGGGCATTGCAGTTTCTGCAGTCCAGGCACTATATAGTAAGGAAGTGAGACAAACTGGTTTCCTGAAGGCTGTGGGGAAACACCAGGCTCTGTGTCTTGTGGATTACAACTTTAAGAGCAATGTGGTGTCAGTGAGTGGATTGAGGGCTGAGGCACTGGGATGGTGCTGAGCTGCTCCAGTCTGGTACAAATCTACATGTAAACCTTTCCCCTCCCAGTAGCCAGCCACACAGTGCCAGGAACCAGTGGCTGCCCTGCCTGCATGAGCCTGGCTATGCATGGAGAGGGATGGGTCAAATTCCAGCTCTGCCTCTCACTGCTGGAGGAGGCTTTCCTCATTCCTCTGTGGATACCTGCACTGAAGCAGAGCCTCAGCCTTAATCCATAAGACAATCCATGGTCTTTTTTTCTTTAGAGTTGAAAATATTTGTATGCTATTCAGCCAGCAAGTAAGTTATCCCATCCACCCTAGAATACAATGATGATTCCTCCTGTGAGGATTAAGTTAACGGGGCCAAAGAAGAGAGCGAGCAGTCTAGTCAGCTCCATTCCTCATGTGGGACACACCTTCCAAGGAGGTGGGTATGTCTTCCAGCAGGTTTAGGAGAAGATGGGAATTGTGCAGTTAGTGCCTGTAACTACGTGTGACTCATGGCTTTGCTCCAGGGATGAGTTGCTGTTTCTGCTGTCAGTGGCTGTGTGGTTACGTTTGCACTTCCTGCAGAACTCAGCCTGTTGAGATCTCTGCTGTCCCCAAACCAGACCTGGTACGTGTGTCCCTCCTCCTTTGCGAAGAAGGAATCTTTGTGAATGGCACCATATGAATTGTGACTGCTAGAGCATCCAGTGTAGCACAGGATGTCTTTACTAGGGATTACCAAAATGGAAAAAGAGCCATTTCTGTCACAGAGCCTGGTGCTTTTCCTTAGCTGACTGAAATGGTCTGGAATAAGAATAAAGAGGTCGTTTTCCTCAGGTGGGAACACATTCAAACAGGATATCTATAGACTGAGAGCAGTAGCTAAGTTGTACTCTGAAGCAAATAGCTTTGCAGAGCCTGAATAATAGTATTTTCAAAAGTGTTCTGTAAAGCAGCATGTGCCTGTTGTAGCTTCTGTCACCCTCTGCTTGGGTGGTTATCCCACAGCACATATAAACCTGGTGTCATCAGAGCTGGAGGATCCAGAGATGAAGCAAAGCTCCTGAGCCTGCCCACCCTCTCCACCTGCTGAACCTGAGGCCCTGAGCTCCTGTGCTCTTGCTGTGCCACAGAGAAGGCAGCAGTGAAAACGGAGGTGAGCAGCTGAGTTTCATGACCGTTGTCTGATCTCCAGCTGCTGGGGTCAGCCCCTGCTCCAGTGTGCCACATCACTGAGACCCAGGATGAGCAGTGCCAGGGCTTCCACGAGCAGAGCAAAGTCAGAGGGTGAGATCTGAACTTGTACAATCAAACAAGAACCCTAGGATCCCTCTGGGGACTGTTTGCTTAAGGGGAGTGGTATTTAAAGCTCTTTTGTCTCCTGTTTCACTGACATGCCAGGAGATGTTTTTAGCTCCCTGGCCTCCTGGCAGAGGAGCGTCTGTCTGAGCTGTCAGGGAGACCCATCCCCACGTCCCCATGTCATTGGTGTGAGGATCTGTCTGGAGGTGCCTTCCCCAAGGAGCTATGGGGTTTGCAGTGGGCACATGAACCACAGGACCAGCCCCCAGTCTGGGCTGCTGTGTGGGTTGCCCTGGGATGGGCAGGCCTGGGAGCTGCGGGGGAGAGCATGTGGGTTATGGGGTCTTCATCTCCCTCCTGCTCACACTGGGGCAGGGCTCTTCCCTCTGTTGCTGCTGGACCAGCAGAGTTGTCTCAAGAGATGTATTTAAGAATGTTCTGGAGTGGGGTGTTTGTGCTGGGTGGTTTGAGGGTAACCTGAGGGGGATGCAGCTGGCATGGGTGCCAACATGAGGAGGGGGTTTCCAGTCATTTTGGCCTTGTGTGGCTCTTATAGAGGCTGGAGGGCTGCTGGACAGTGGGGCAGAGATGGGGTCTCCTAAATACTTGCTCTCAGACCTATGTTTAGGCCAGGACCTACCCCTGATGTCTTCACCCGTGAAGATGGGGCAGCTGTTGGCATGTAGAAGAATCTGAGTCTATACCAACAGCTCTGGTCTGCCAGTGGGGTTTCTGGAAATTACCCAACATTGCTGGGACCCAGAGTGCATCCTGTAACCAAGTGTGTAAGACCAGCAGCTGTGACAGCACTGCCATCCCATTGCACATGCTGCAGTATTGCCACAGAGCTCAAACAGGGACCTACCTGTGGTGCTGCAAACCACCACTCCAGCCTTTGGCACAGAGTGTAAATCATAGAATACTTTGGGTTGGAAGGGACCACAAAGATCAAGTTCCAACCCCCTGCCATGGGCAGGGACACCCTCCACTAGACCAGGCTGCTCAAGGCCCCACATCATGCCTGCAAAGTGCAAATAACCCGAATATCACTGAACACTCCAGGTCTGAGGGGTGTGTGGAGCTGAGGCTCAGACTCTGAAGCAGTTCAAAGTGCCAGCTTCCAAACCCATCATTACTCAAGCTGCCTAAATTAAGCTATTGCTGTGCAGCCAAAGGAAGCTTTCTGGGGGTAAAAAATTTTACAAACCCCAAGTCACTTCACAGAAACTTTAGCTGGCCAGAAGCATTGCCTGGGATGAGGTAAGGGGCACATATCGATCTTGAATGAAAAATAAACCAACACCTGGTTTAATGGTTATTTTCTGTCTCTAGGAAGCATCACGACTGGCCTGTTGAAGCTCTCACAAACCCCTCTCATGACCGTGCTGTGTGCCATACCCTGTGTCCAAGGAGGAGAAAAGGTTAGTTTAAATGAACAGCAATGGCACTGGGGCTTCCACAAAGTACCCCGTGCCTGGGTTATGCCGAGCAGTGAACTCTTTGTTGTTGGGGAGCCCAGGCACAGGCGGCCAGCAGGCTGTACAGCCGAACCCCCTCTAGGAAATATGATCAGTCTAATTTTAACTACATGGACAGCATTTGATATGGAAGCAGCTGGTGTCAGACAAATCTGTGGGCCTGTCAAGCAACCCTTCTCATCGCTAAAGCAAGTATGTTCGTTTTCCCCCATAGGCAATCTAGAAAGCCAGCCACGATTTTATCTTGTGCTGGACTCAATATCAATCAGAGCTGCAGCTCTGTAACCATAGATGTGCAGTGCCCAGACTCTTACATTTTAATGCCCTTTCAGTAGAAAAACCAAGGAATGGCTTGCTTATTTATTCTCACCCCGTATTGCATTGCACGCTGGTACATACCTGCTTCTGCTTACAAGTGGGGCAAAGGTTTTCTGGTCATACTCTCTCTTCCCCTCTTGTGAAGAGGTTTCTACAGTGAAAAGTTTATCTAATGAAAGCCCAGCAGTGGTCTGAGCTTGAGCTACTGGTTGTCTCTTGATCTGCTCTGGTGCTGTGTGAATTGCTCCAGAGCATATCTAGGCAGTGATCTCAGGGAGTGCTCGGATTGCTGTCTTTTTGGCAGCTGAGATGCAAACTCTCTAGGTAGAAAAACCCTAAAAATACAGCAGGGCTTGAGTTTTCTGTCTCCTAGAGAGTGACAGAGACAGAACGGCCGCTCAACCCCAGCTCAAGTGTCCTCTAAGCAAGCTGGAATGTTTAATTGCTGGAAAGCCTCAGGAAAACAAAAATGCCTGATGGAGTGTGTATCCAACTGCTCTGGAAACACTTCACCAGCCGGTGTTCAGCACTGAAGGCAGCAATGAACTCCAGCTAGTGCTGGAACCAGAGCCTGCAGCAGCCCTGGCAGGCAGTGAGGGGGTGTCCCCTGCCAGCTGCAGCCTTCAGAAACCAGGACAGGGTAGTATGAAGGCACGTGTGCAGCACACGGGAGAGCTTTGCCTCTGCCTGCCCTCCCTGCCAAAAAGGAGTTTGCTTCTGCTGAGGGAGCTGGGCAGGAAATGCTTTTCAAGCGTTACAGGTTAAATAAGCAGCAGAAGTGGAGGGGAGTCACAGGTTTTGGTACTAGTGTTTGTGGTAAATGGACAGCTATCCCCTCTCAGGCAGCGAAGGCACACCACTGACTCTTCATGCTACTCTTTGCTAGGAATTTCTCTAGGAGATAACACAGTGTTATGAACAAAGCTCTTGGTTATCTGAAATATAATGGCTATTATCACTGAAAAGCAACCTGAAAAGGTAAAGTTGGTATCCAGGCAAAAGCTGGAATAAAATTCATTTCCAGAGGCAGGTTTGGGTCACTCGCTTGATCCTCAGCTCTTTTGTCATTTGGAGCTGGGAGGCCCTGAGCTCCCACCCATACCTGGCCCCTGTTCCCACCACACTCAGCATGACAGAGGCTGTGCAAAGTGTTTATTGTGCCACAGGGCAGGAGCTGAGGGTCCTGTGCTGCTTGGGCAGGAAAAGAGATGACTGCCCCAGCTCTGCCTGTGGCTTGAGGTTACCCTCAGCTGCTGCCCGGTTGCAGGGAGCACAAACAGGGTGTCCTGCCTCCTTAGCTGCTGCTGTGGAGGAATATCCATCCAGGTAGTGTGTTTTTTGTGACCCATGGTGGCAGCTTTTGAGTTAATTAGCTGGAATGTGAGTTCTGTGATGTTAGAGAATCAGAGCAGTCTGTGCTGATGAAAGTTAGAGCAGGAGGAAAGACTTAATCCAAATCTCATACCTGTGGTTTTGGTTAACTCCATTACACGCAGTTCCCAGTTATGGAAAGACTCTCACTGAGAAGATGCATTGTATTTTCTGCCTGCTTTCTTCTTTTCTTTTTAACCTGCCTGTGAGCCATATTTAGGAGGAGGCTGTGGAGCCCAGCTGATGCTTTGCTGACCCTACATCTCTGATGAATGTCTTGTGGACCGATCGCCTCTTCTCTCAGCCTGTGGCACTAAATGAAGTATTGGTGGATGTCTGCTTGTGAAGTAGGTCATTAATGAAGTGAGCTGTTCAAGGGGGCAGAGCTCATCATGGCTTCACCCCTTGTACATGGGCTGTGGAGCCAGGGTGTGTTTTGGCTGGCAGTGGAATCCTCTCTTGCTTTGGAAACCACAGCATTCCTGCGTTTCCTGGGCACAAGGGTAAGAGATGCTTGTGCAGGCAGGAGGACTGAGCCAAGCTTGCTGCAGGGTTGGAGCTCCTGGTTTGCCAGGATGCACAAAGGACAACCCTCAATGGTCCTATAGGTAAGAGCAGAGCTCAGCATGTAGAAAGCAGAATGCTGCTATCTGAAATTGAGAGTCATATGCCTGCCTCTCCTCCCCACCCCCTGAGAAGCTCTCATGTAACCTATGAACGCAATTAGTGTGCTAGAAATTAAAGCATTACTCACCTCTCTAAGCCATCAGTTTGGTTTGGGGGCTCTTGCTGCCAGCAGTTTGTGTCGGTGCCGAGTCTTGAAGTGGGAAGTCTCGTCTCCACCAACTCCCCTCTGAGGACTGAAGGCTGTCTGGGGTGGTGGGTTACATTTCTAATGTTCAGCTCCCTGCTTGTGAGTGATGGCATGGCGGGAATGTCAGCTGTATGGGAATAAACTGCAGCAATTTGTTCTCTCCAGCCTGTTTGAAAGTCAACAGTGAGGCACCATTAGCTGGAGTGAAACAGATCCGCTGTTGTGAGATACAAAGGTGGCCAGATCTGTAGCTGCTTCTAATTTCTCATGCTGGTAGTCCTGAGTGCTGGAAAGATGCCAGCTCAGGTCGATTGTGACACTCTACATTGAAAGGGGGCTGAGAAAGAGAAGTGTAGCAAAACTTCATTAGAAGCAGGGCTCTTTTATATGGATCTGGAATGTAAAGAATTCCCTATTCACTTGAGATATAAAGAAAACCTGAGCTACTCCCCCCTCCCCAAATGCTGAGGAATGCAGGGTTTGGTGGGGCCAGTGTGTGTCTTGCTGATTTAAGTTTCACATTAGCATCCTCCAGACTTGTTAGAAGAGCTGTGTAAAGGTTGTCAGGCTCAGGTCATGTCCTGATGATGGCAGAAGCTCGGTGCTGTTATGGACTTTGATTTCAAGGCAGGTGTGTTATTCAGCGAGGGACCGTGTAGGGAGCTGTGGGAGCGAGGGCGTCTCTGCACCACGGGGTTGTGTCTGTGCCCAGAGCTTCCCGTGCTCCCAAACACTAATTAACAGCTCTTCTGGGGGGACAGCTTTGTACAGGCACATAAAGGGTAGGAGGAGACATCCCCAAGCAAAGCTGTCCATTGCTCTGAAAGTGTGGATAAACAAATTGGATCTTGTCTTCTACCACAAGAATGCACTTCCTGAGCTGAGGCTGAAGCATGTTAGACTGTTTGGGCTTGGTGTTGTCAGCCTTCATTTTGTCACCATGAAGGTAACCCAGCTGCCTTGCAAAGCCCAGCAGCCTGAGGCACAGGCACCATTTGTGGTATTCTGGAGGTGTTCCCCTATTCCCATGTTGAAGAGATGACTTTCTGTTGGGTTTCCTGCAAACACAGTTCCTAAATTTTTCCAGTTACCTGTCTCTTGCTTCATTCACAGAATCACAGAATCTGCTGAGCTGGAAGGGACCCATAAGGATCATCAAGGCCAACTCCTGGTTCCACACAGGGCCAACCAAATCAGAGCATCGTCCAGATGCTTCTTGACCTCAGTCAGACTTGGTGCTGTGACCACTTCCCTGGGGAGCCTGTTCCAGTACTCAACTCCCCCCTCAGCACAGAACCTCTTCCTGACATCCAACCTACACCTCTCCTGTCACAGCTTCATGCCATTCCCTCAGGTTCTATCCCTAATCACCAAAGAGAGGAGATCAGCACCTGCCCCTTCGCTCCCCCTCATCAGGAAGCCACAGACCACGATGAGGTCTCCCCTCAGCCTCTTCTTCTCCAGGCTGAACAACCCCAGGGACTTCAACGTTACTGTGAAGCTGTGCAAAACGGTACAAATCACTTTTGGCTAAAGCATCTCTCCTGACACTTTTATTAATGGCTGTATCGTTCCTTTGTGTCACTGCAAATCGTATCAAGGGCATCTGAGCCCATGGCTGGGTGATGCTGCACAGACTGTGGTGTGGGGATGCTCTGGGAGCTGCACTCACACTTGTTTCCTGTGTCCATCTTTTGCCCCTGTGGTTTTCATCTGTGCTTGCAGACCTCTGAGGAAGGGGTCTTGAACTCCTGGAGCACTGGACAAGCAACTCTGCTGCAAGCCAGTGGGATTACTTGGATCCTCCCACAAGACAATCCAGCTGAAGGGACTGAACCTGTTATTCACCTCTCCATGGTGTAATTATCAGATGAACTTTTGAAACTGGCTTGAGCGCAGGGGTGGTGGGAAGAGCCTGGCTATTCCAGCCATCTCAAACCCTTCCCAAAATGGGAAAGCAGCTGGTGCAAAGGCCACAACTGCTGGGGCCCTTCTTCCTGCAGTAATCTGTCAGGGACCTCTGAAGTGACGTTTCCACTTACACCACCTCAAACTCTGTGGTACATGAGTACTCCTTTTTAAAAAAAATATTCAGAAAAGGGCTTTCTGGATGAAGGTAACAAATGGTCTTGGTGTGAGAATGAGTGGACATACCCTGTGGAGAAACTAGCTGTCTTCGCTGGAAGTTGTCACCTAGGATGCTTTTGATGGTAAGAATTGAAGTAATTCTTCTCACTCCTGTGAGGAAATCCAGCACATCTTCCTGCTCTTGTGTTAAGAAGCTGAGAGAAAGCCAGTGTCCCTGCCCCAGGGGAGCTTGGGATGGGGACATTGCTTGGCAGTGCTATGAATTTTGGGAGACAGGGGAGCTCCAGGTAGCCTGGCAGGCCCCAGATGGTCCCTCCCAAGGAGTGATTTACCTCTGGTTAGGCTGAGAAAGAGAGGATGCTGAGCAGATAGGTGTGCAAGGAGAGTCTTCTGCATCTGCCTGCCATACCTGTTTGAAGAGGTTGTCCCTGCTGCTGGTGGTCAGGGCTCCTTCCCCAAGAGATCCTCATCAAAGTGCCAGGAGCAGACTGCAAGTTACAAGTAATCCTCTGTGAGCAGAGGAGGAGACTTGGGGAGGTTACCCCACACAGAGGTGTCCCTGCCAGAAGGTGTCACATCCTGTCTGTGGTCCAAAGGCAGTGGAAGGGCTGTGAGTGTGTGTGCTGGGCAACTCCTCAAGCCCTCCCTCCATCCTCTCACCACTGAGGTCTCCCAGTGGGTGGTATCACTGATAGACTTAGCCAAGTTTGGCTGATTACACTTAGTCAAACCTGTCTGAAACTGGACTTGCCAGTAGACTCAGCCAAGTCTGGCTGATTAAACTTAACCAAACCTGTCTGAGACCAGCAGTTGTTGGGCTGTCTCCTGCTTTGATAACATACCACTCCAACCCCAACTTTGGATGGGTGTGGTTCCTCTGGCTTCAGAGGAGCAATGCAGGTTCATGTGAGGGCTGTTTGGACCACAGGACACACTTGACCTTCCTCCTGCCATTGCCGGCTGTTCTGGAGATCTGATGTTTCACTGAACCAGAGGGGTCAGTACTTCTAGCCTAGATGCTTGTTCTGGGTATCTTGGTGTGACTTCAGATTACCTCTGATGTTGTCACCGTTAGGCAAATGCAAATGCATGTGTTAGTAGCTTCAAGGGGATTGAGCAAGTGTGGTGCAAAAGGTTTGCCATTGAGGGAGTGATTTGGAACTCTGTTATTACACAACAGAAGTGGCATTGCTGGCAGATATCCCCAATCATCTCTTGGGATTAACTTCTGAAAGCAATTTAGCAGAGGTGCCTGCTTGTTCTCCACAGGCTGAATCCTTGGAGCAGCATTTCAATGGGGAGTCTGACTCATCTCAGCTCCGAGCTTGCTTGCAGTGTTGCAATAGAGATGTTCCTATATTATGCCTCGAGGCATCCGCTTACTGGTTGGTCTTAGGGCTTTCTGGCAGCATCGCCTGGGGTTTAACTTCAGACATTTTGACATGTCTAATATATTTTCCACTGTAACTTAAACCTGTGCCAGGCTGGGCCATGCAGACTTATCTATAAGCAGTCTGAGGAGTGGTGAGCATTGTTGGATGTTTGCCAGTCCTGGGTAGGATGCTTACCCCGATATCTATAGAGACAGTGGACTGAAGTGCCCCCAGGCTGGCTCCTAACAAACCTCTGCAGCCTGTGTCGTGATACAGCTCTGCAAAACATGTCAGAATTGTCACAGAATCATAGGGGGTGGAAGGGACCTCCAGAGTCCTTTTCCTTTAGGCGTGCCTCAGCCCGAGACTGTCAGGACAGATGCAGCAGAGGGATGGCTCGCGCTCTGCTCGCGCCACCCCGGCTCTCTGTTTTTAGCTCTGGCAGAAAGCTCCCTCTGCGTGTTCAGGATGCCATCCCAACAGCTGCAGCTCTCCCCATGGCCACACCAGCACCTCTGGCCCTCATGCTTGCAGGTTTCCATGCCTGTAAGTAAGGACATCTAAAAATGATGTTGCCTGTGCTCTGCCAGAAATATTCTGCTTGTTTCCCTGCGTGGCACAGCACCTTTTATCAGCATTTAGTAACTCATAGGGGTAGGAAGAGCCACCAGTTCTGCTGTGAAATTTGTCTTCTGGCTGGACAGCAGGCTTAAGTGCTTACAACAGAGCACAATCACGGGTATAAATAACTCTGGAGGGACAGTGGAAATGATTCTCATACAGAGCAGCTGAACTGGACCCCAGAAAAACAGTATCTTCCCTTCTCAGACTCCAGGGAGCTGCTGTCCCTGTGTCAGGTCCAGACGCAAGCTGTCTTGAGGAGTAAGCAGTTGTGTTCCCAGTCCCTCAGGACACTGCTGCAATGTCACCTCTGGCAGGGCAGGGACAGGTCCTCTGTCCCCACACTGGGCAGATGTGTCCCATCCGTGCTGCTGGCCAGCCACTGTTGTCACAGGGCCAGCACCTTCCCTGCCAGGGCAGGGGGACCTGCCTCCCTCCTGGGGCTTTGTCACCTCCTGCCCTGCTGAGAGGGTCCTGAAAGTGGGGGTGGCTCGGCTGGAGGATGTGAGGGGGAGGGTGACTGAGGAAGGCTCATGGGGAGGTGGTATGGGAAGGTGAAGTGTTGGGGGTGGTCACGGACTCCTGGTGGTGCCTTCAGTGGAACAGAGCAGGGGCTCTGGCTGGCTGGCTCTGTCTCCCCTAAATAGTGAATAAGCTTTTAGGAAAAGTGCTTGGTGCTGTTCCCCTCAGGACTGCTGGGTCTGTGGGAGTGATGCTCCTGGCTGAGGAGCTACGAGTAACTAAGCTGAAGGATAAAAGTACCTTCAACCCTAAAAGTCAATGTCTGTCTGTTATCCTGCTCTCTGCTTCTAGAAGGGCATCAGGCTGGTTTCATGCAGCATTAAGGACTGTGTCAGCCAGGATCTGCCTGGGCTATTTCCTGTGTAAATAGATCTCACCTAAACCCCCCTTTATCCCTAAACTGCCACAGGACACCCCCGGGCATCCGAGAGGCTTTTCATTAATGCCGGATATTCATTTATCAAGTAATTCTCTTGTTACGTGGCTGTCGGCCTTGCCCGTGCCCAGCGAACGGCAGGTGGCACCACCGCCCTGCGCCTGGCCAGGGGAGCCCCAGCAGCATCAGCGGGACTCCTCACAGCTTGGGACCTAGCAGCAAACCCTTACTGAGCACTTACTGAACTGTAAAACTAGGGCCACAGCAGAGGTCTGGGGTGGGTTTTTTTGTGGGTTTTTTTTTTTTTTTTTTTGCTTTTAAAGTTTATTGTTAATGCTATTTCAAAGGCTTTAGCCTTTTAGATACTTGCAGTCCACTTGCACATGTCCCAGCTGAGCTGTTGCTGTCCCCCTTGCATCACAAGGCGTGTGCGAAGCAGGAAGGTGCTGGACTTGCTGAAGTCTTTGGTTTTAACCTCAAACGCCTTGCCAAGGCTTGCAGCCTTTAGCCTGGCTAAAATCAGTGGAGGAAGCATCCCAGTAAGGCTTCTTTCAGGAAGTATGTGGGCAAGTAAGAGTTGTCAAGAGGAAGAGAAGAACATTTGAGGGTGGTTCTTGTGAAGAACAGGAGGGTCTGAACGGTCTGGAGGGGAGCTGAGAAGTTTCAGTGCTTCACTGGTGACAGTTTTGTACTTTTGCCTTTGCAGGTTACTGAAACATTATGAATTAATACTTTCAGTTCCTAGGAAGCAACTTGTCAGGCAGCTGGTGGCTGTAATTCCTCCTGTAATTCTCCTTTCCATCTTGGGGAGCCTTGCTGCAGGGGTTTGTGGCCAAACCAAAACCAAATCTGATTTGTGCTTCATGCAGATATGTGGGACAGAGCTCAGGGGAGCACAAACCAGCATCCTTGGGGCTGGCACAGCCTGGTGAAGTGGCAGGAAGGGCTGAGCTGCTTTGTCAGCTCCCCAGGCTGATGGCAACAGCTGGAGTTTTAGCTCTGTTTTTAACCTGTCCTTCTGGGTGACTTGGTCTGACTGCCCATCATTACAACCCCACGTTTGACATACCCCCTATTCCCATCTGCTCTAAACGAGGTTGCTTCTTCATTGTCTGTACGGCTTGGAGGTGCCAGGAGCACAGAAAAAGCTTGTCAGACTGTTAGATGTAAGCTGTGGCTACGTGAAAAAGCTAAAGAAATGTAGTTATAGACCTCACAAAGTCATAATTATCATGGGGTGCCTTCAGTTTTCTGGCAACTCAAACCATGTAGCTGCTTTCTTGTGTCTGTCCTGTATTTTGGGAGGATTCCTGTCCCTGCTTATTTCCTCTGTGTGAGCATCAAGCTGCTGCTCAGAGTCTGTGCTAACATCATTAATTTGCTTTATGCTGTCCATATGTTGTAGAAAACAATAACTGTACACAGAAAAGCATCACTTCTCTTTAAAACACACTGCTGTTGGTTTTTAGAGATTTCACATGTAAAGTTAAAATGAGCGAAATTAAAATGTTTTAGAGGTTTCTCTTTCAACAAAGATGTGAGCTGTGGCTCAAAGATACCCTTTGTGTGAGTGCCCTGAGCAAATACCATGGTTATTTTTGGAGAACATATTTCCTGTCAATCATTTCTTTGATAAGGTTCCGTTCTGAGAGGATTTGATGTCATGTTATGTTTTGCTGCACGTACTAATGTGCATGCTACTAACCATCAGTATCACAGCACAGTAGGGGCTTGGTATTGAGGGTCTAACTTAATTCTGTTCAAATGAGGCAAAATTCTTTAATTGATTTAAACGTGCATCATGTTTAGCTCCAGGTCTCCAGGTGGGATGGACTAATAGTAGTGTGTGGACATGAAAAATAGGAGTATGTGTTCTGGTGTGTTAGGTTTTGGGTATGTAAGTAAGGAATTTAGGCATTTTTTATTTTGCATATAGAGTGGCTAAATGAAGTAAGTCTGTGTCTGGAGGCAAAGGGTCTGAACCTGCAACACTGGCTTGAATAGCTGCACAGTGGCTCTGCACAGAACAGTCCTTGGTTCCTGTGTGCAACAGGAGAGATACTGGCACTTCCACCCATCAGTGCATCAGTGTGCTCCTCTGCTGGCACCAGCCTGGGGTAGAGGACAGCTCCAAAAGCCCCAGTACACCCTCAGCAAATTGCTGCCTGTTGCTGTGCACTGAAAATAGCCGGTTTTCCATCTGCTGGGTGTCCATGGCTGCCTTGCCATCCCATCCCATCCCATCCCATCCCATCCCATCCCATCCCATCCCATCCCATCCCATCCCATCCCATCCCTCCTTGCTGGCATTGTTCAGTGCGCAGAGGAGAAGCGAAGGGAGAAGTTTGGGATGTTCCCTGCTCCAGCCCATCGAGACAGGAAAGGACCCTTTTCTCCCTGGCTTAGGTGATGTTTGGCAACACTAGCATCCTCTGGGATTGGTTTGTTCTGGCCGATGTGGCAATCCAGAGACATCCAAGCCCGCCTGGGACTGTGTGTTTTCTGTGCATTGCTTTCTGTGCAAATCCAGCTGCAGGGACAGAGAGCTGGTAGGACATGACTGGTTTTGGTTCCCATCTTGACCTTCCAAATCTTGTTGCCTGTGCTTGCACACCGCTTTCTGCCTGCCAGACACAGCAGGACATTTGAAAAAGGAAAAAACCCACCCCAAACTCGTGAGTTTTAACTCCTTTTGCACTGATTTCTTTTCTGAGGTGATTTTTCAGGTCCTGCTGTGTACCTGCTACAGTAATTATCCTACTTTATATTTTATTTATGCTATTTTATATTTTATACTATTAGTAATTATGCTAATTATTTGAGCATCCTCTGTCTTGCTAGGCAGTTAGAGAACTCTAGGATGGCTGTGCTGAGGAAGGGCAAGTGCTTCGTGGTAAAGAGGATACAGCTTAGTTTGGGTAATTGTTTCCTTGAATCCCTTGCTGAGGAAGGGTTCCTGAAATAAACAGTGCTGCTGCTCGTGGGAAACCTGTCCTGGAGGGCTGGTGAACACCTCCATCCACACAGGGCTGGTGCCTGCTGTTCCTGTAAAAATTACTGCCAGTGGCTCTGCAGCCTGGGGGTCTCTGCAGGGTCACAGTGTGTTGTGCTTTGACACTTGAGGCCCCTGCTGAGTGTGGGGCTGCCCCGTGCTAGGAAGTCTCAGTTCTATGCTCAAGAAGCTTCAGCACTGACATTTCTCCATTGCAAGGCCTGGACACTAAATTAAATGTTCAGGATGTATAGCAAGGGGAAGGAAGAGAGAATGACAGAAGGAATCACATTCGTTAATTGGGGTGATGTTAATTACTCCTCTCCTCTTGTCTCTGGTTGCAGCAGAGCACAAATCTCTAAACGTAGCTCTTGTTTGCTATTTAACAAGCATATCTGTGTGTATGTCTGCTTTACCTTGGGCAAGCTTATAGAACTATTAGTAAAAGCTTTTGTCAGGTCAAATCTGCCCACGGTAGCAGTGAGGGAAGTTGCAGGTATGCAGCCTGCCTCTGGTAGCAGCCGGTCGTTGCCTCTCCGGAGTCTGGCAAAGGAAAGGGCATCGCTGGAGTCTGTGCTTGGTGTCTTCCCAGGCATCTCTCATTGTTCTGGCTTTGTGTGTGCGTGTGTGACCTTCCCCATGGCTTTGCTCCTGAGCCATGTAAGTACCTGAGATGAGGATGCTGTGGGTGGGCTGCTGCCTTGCGAGGAGGCAGGGCTCCCTCCTGCCGTGGGCACCTCTGGGTTAGGAGAGTGGCAGCTCTGCTCTGAGCAGGCAGGAGAAGGAGATTGTGTGCTGCAGCGTATGAGGAAGGAGATTGATCTTCTGAGGGATTTGAATACCCAAGTCCATTAGAGTTTCCTGGGAAATATCAGCTCAGATTCATGCTGGTGTGCTTTGGAAATCTTTTAAAATTAAGTACCCCAAATCAATGCATCGCAAGGCTCCCAGCATGTAATTCAGAACCCATTAGGAGATTTGTGCTAATTTGGAAAATAATCTTTCTCTTTTAAATATGACTTGGAATGTATTTTGAACTTGCAGATCTGGCAGTAGCAGAACAATTAAATCAAAGGAAAGATTACATTGTGTTTCTTTAATTGTGATGCATCGAATCATTTGCTGCAGGAAAATATCTACAAAGCATATCTGAGTGCAGATGCAAAAATTAATATTGGCCTCAGCTGCTCCACTCCCTCTGATAAATGTATATTTATGTAATGCATTCCTCCTCATATCTTGATAACACTATGTGCACACAGTGCATGAATTAATTCCACTGAGAACTGCAGTGAGATTATCTCTGAGCCTGTGTAAGCACGAGGAATCATCCTTTACTCTCAGGTCCCATATGTATTCGTTTATACTTTTATGATTTTAAAGCTGCGTAAGAGGAGAAACATCCCTGGCTGGATGTGTTGCACCAATGTCTGGGGTAATTCAGGGTCCAGAAAACTCCCACAGCTATTGTCAGTGCTTGCTTCCAATGTCAGTGCCAGGGGCCAGAGAGCAGAGCTGGGGGAGGGGAGGTGCTCATGGGATTTTGGGACAGTCCGAAATTGGGCAGTGGGTTTCTCCTCAGGAGAGCAGCTCCTAGGAAGCAACTTCAGATGGTTTTCCAGCTGCCTAGCACAGGGGCAAAACTTCTTTTGGGAGTGAAATTTTGCTTGAAGAGCTTCCTGTGCAGGCAGCTTAGAGAGGAAAAAGTATCCTGGCATTGAGACTGGAAAGAATTCAGTGTTCGCGCTGAGGCTGGCCCATCCTGCGGGCCTGGGAAGATGCTCTAGGAGCCCTCATCTAGGATGATCTTGAGTAGGGACAAACCCATACAGTCATATTCTGTCATGGCCCCCTGACCTGCTCTAATCACTGTGCAGGACTGGATGAAAAGTGCTGGAAAGGCTGGGTTTGCAGATAGAGCACATGATCCCCAATCCCAGCAGTACAGTCAGCTGCAGGCCCTCGATACCTTGAGGGACTAGTAGGTATGGAAAGAAGCACAGCAACATATAGGCTGTCTGGTGCTACTGTGTTTATTGTTAGACCCCTCCAGGGTATATCAACTGTCTCTAAGCTATTCCAATTCCTCTTTCAGCCTACAAGTTGCTGGCAGCTGCTCTGCTCTGTCATGAGAGCTTCCAACTGGAGCATGGGAGTGACAGTGCTGAATGGTATTTTATCCAGCAAGTGATGCTTTGTCATGAAAGAATCCTACGTGCAAAGGTAGAGTGACATCTTCAACCTCAAATTAAAACTGCACATGGAACCTGTGGAGCTTTTGGCACTATGGAAACAAAGCTGTGATGCAGGGTTTTACGTCTGTGCACTGTGGCAGTAAGGTCATTCGTGTTTGAGACTCGTGTTGGCTGTGAACTGTCCCTCCCTGGTCCTTTCTTGGCTAATGAAACAGCAGCTGGATAAAAATGCAAAGACTTTGAGTTGTGAAAACATGAGTGTTGCTGGCTAATTGCTCAAGGAATCTATTTCCACAACTTCATTTGGTAGGAGCTGCTGATTAGCTGCTCTCTGTGCTTTTCCCTTTTAATACAACCCCTGAGTCGAACAACAGCACGAGGACCATAACTAAGGGCTGCTCTTTTCCTTCCCCTGTGATGTTCTGGCAAATGCTGATTGGTGTGTAACGTGAACAGGACAGAAATGCTTTGGTGCTCCTGTGTAAGCCCAGGCTTCTGCTGTGCGGAAGGGAGACAGGGCTCTGCTCCTCTCTGCACTAGTGCTGATCAACAGGGAGTCTGATCACAGCTCAGCAGTGTGCCCTGTGCCTTGCTCAGCTGTCCCAGTGGGGGTTCAGCTGTCCCAGTAAGGATGCTCACCGTTTGCCAGTCAGCAAACTGTACCCTGAAGGTGACAACAGGAACCACTGTGCACCTCTCTTAATGGTCCCAAATTAGATGATGATGGAGATGACCCAAAGATCTCTTGACCTAGCAAAAGGTAGCTCCAAGGTGGTTATTCTGTGCTCCTGTATTTTACTCTGACGAGTAATGGTTTGGCTGGGAAAGAACAGCTCTGAAGGCTGGAGAGATGCATTGAAATAATAAAGATTGATGCTTCTCTGAAATGACTTTCCTGTTCAGAGCAATATAAATACAATTTGACAAGCAAGGACATGGGTAAAACAAGGGCTCAGTGAACAAGCTGAGGGCTTTATTATTTTATTTTTTTTTCTGACTGATACCTTCTGGTTTCTAAATGGCCACATATCAGCCATCTGGCATTGAGGGTTTTAGCATGAAAAATTAAGTAGCTACAATCTAAGCATAATACATCCTTAATTTCTTGCAATGCAAAAAAATAGCTTGTACCCATAAAACACTAGAAGGAAAGATGCCAAGAAAATAACCACTCCTCTGAAATTTGGTGTTGATTTGGTTCTTTTTTTTTTTTTTTTTCAAAAAAGTCAACAGTCTCCTAGATAAAGGTTTGCCTTGTGCAGGTAGTTGCTGTGTTATCTAAGTCACCCAACCCAGCCTGTACTTCAGGTGTCACCAAGCCAACCTGCTGCCTTGGCCAAACAGCAATGACTAATAACGACAGACTGTGTGATGATAATTTTATGATGTGGACAAATAATTAATAGGGACTTGAAGCAATTCCATCAAGTCTTGTGACTTGTGATGGGGTCAGAACTTTAACTCTGGTCTCTGGAGACAAAACAACCCAATGTCAACACAATAAAGAAGTGGGATGGGGAAAGGATTTGGGTTATTTTCTGCCTCCTTTTCAGGTCTGAGCAAAGAAAATACCTGGTTGTTTCATAAATTCAGGCTGTGCATAATTACTTGGAGGCTATGAGGAGAAAACTATGTGGAAATTGCAGATTTACTAGCAGAGTGATGAGCATGAGGGTGGAACTCAGCAGACAGCTCCGGTGGCTCATGCACAAAGCTCAGCAGGTTTGGATTCTCTTAGGGTTTTGTCTAAATGCAGCTGCATGAATTAATTGATCACACGGAGTCTGAATGCTTTTGCTGTCTTTTACAGTAGTGTCGGTGTAAGGTGGGGTGTATTGGGGAACTGAGAGGTCTGGGATGCTTGGGAAGAAGAGTTGGGGCAGTGTTTGTGCAGGAAGCATGGCAGGAGCTCCCAGTAATGTGCAGAAAGGGATTGCTGGTCCTACAGGCTGCCCAAACAAGCATGTGCTGCTGGGGATCCGAGCAGAGTAAGTAGACCTGGGCAAGGATCCAGAGCTGAGTTTGTCCTGACCTTTAAATATACTGAAAATGAGGATGTGGACCTGAAAGTGGCTTTTCTTTGGGATACCCAACAACTTCACATGTTGGAGGTATGTGATGAGCAGAATACTTGACTGGGAAAAGTTGTACCACTTTGGAAGCACACTGATTTCCCTAAGATGGTTCAAGACTTAGCTGTGAAAAAGGCTGTTGCTGTACCTCTATCTTCTGATTGTTTGGGGAGTAACGTCTTTTTGTTGGTTTTAGTTTTCTTTTCTCCAGAGGATCCGAAGATCCTCAACTAGACATGGAAGCAGACTGTGTAATGGAGCGTGACAAACCGCCTTAGTCTGGCTATGAGCTCTGTAATATCAGATCAATCAGCCATCTGGCTTGGGAAGCTGAAATAATCTCACTTACCGACGTGCACGTATCCCTTTGGGAGCTGCAGTTAGCTGCTGAGCAAGCTAAGTGATGCAGAACATCTTTGAAGAGTGCCCCACAAATGATGGGATAAATGATGTCAGAGCCTGCACTTGTTCAAATCCAGGCACGTGGGGTTGTGAGAAGAGTGGGAGAGAAAGAAATGTGGGTCAATAAGTGTGAGGAATGGGGTAATGTGAAGTATTGCGTGGGGATCGTCTGAAGGGTGCATAGCACGATGCTGGTTCAACTACCAGCAAGAACGGTCCTTGTGTGGTCAGCAGAAGCCTTGGTTTTAAACCTGTCCAGTCCAATTCCAGTGTCTGAAGCTAGAAATAGCACAGGCGTAGCGGGAGCACCATATGGTGAGCACGGCCCTCTCCAAGAGGGGATGGAAATGGGGCCTGGGCAGCGTGCTGTGTCCTGCTGATCCCATTTCAGCGCTGAGCATGCGGTTCACCACCGCGCCCAGGCCTCAGCGCGCCGAGCAAACCCAGTGCTAATCTGATTGTGTTCAAGGTGGCATGCGAGCAGTGCCTGCCTTGGGGACCAGAGCATTGCTCCCGAGGCAAAACCAGTCAAGTCGTAATGAAAGGTTGATGTTTGTTATTATTTGATAAGCAAATTTGACATATTTAATATAAAATGTAGAGGACAGTCATTTGCAGGATCTCGATTCTGGTCACCTAGGGCAGTTCTGCTGGTCTCTCTCTATATCTGTACTGTCTACTGGAACATTAGCTTCCAAACCCATTGTGATTCCACAGATGAGGTGGGCAGGAAGTGAATTTTTATTGATTTAATCCCTGGTTTGGTCTGTTGGGTGGGAAAAATAAATAAATAAATAGTACTTTTTGCCTTGCACATCTGCCCAGACATACCAGGCTCCTGCCTGCTGCATCAGTGGCTCCACATCACATCTGCCCACTGCTGCCCTCCCACCAGCTGCCTTCGCTCTGCACCCCTGAGTGGCCTCAGCCGGGAAATTTTTCTTTATTTGTTTATTTTTCTCAGAAAATTCATCTCCTGCTTTGCCAGCAACGTGATATGAGGTGGAGAAAAACATCCCCCAGGGTGGGGAGATGCTGAACTGGAGCTGGCTGGCGAAGTGATGTGCCTGGCAGGGAGGTGGGCACTGCTGGCCATGGGCACTGCTGGCCGCGCACACCCTCACAGCTCTGCTGCCAGCTCTCCCAGGGGTGGTTTTCTGTTGAAGTTTTAATTAGGTAAATTTATGATTTTTATGATTTTACTTCAGGAAAAGCTTTATATCTTACTGAGCACAGGGGCTTAGACTAGGTGATCTCAAAAGGTCCCTTCCCATCCTCAGCAGCTCAGTCATTCTGTATGTGTTTAAAGCCTTCTTAATAATTAAACTAGGAGTTGATTCTTTTTTTGTTTGACCTTTTCCAAGACTACAAGAAGCAGCTATTATTTCTTAGCAGCAGATTTAACTCCTGATTATATTAATTTGGCTGTTTATAAATTTTTTTGTCTTTGTAATTTGTTTAGTTCATAACTCACTGTTGCTCTTAAGTGCCTTTTGTGCAGCTGCCTCAGATCCCCTCCCTGCACAAAACATCCTGGGTGTATTTTAACGCTGACCCCATGCAGCCTTTTAACATGAGTACTCCTAGAAGCTTCATACACTGTTTATTTTCCTTTGGAAAGAGGCGAGGGCTCAAAGATGCATAAACAAAAGCTAATCAAGTCTGTAAATTGATCAGTCAGCAAAGTAAACAGTACTAACAACAAAAATATCTGCTTTTCCCTTGAAATATTTGATTTTCCCTGTGTTTCTGTGTATAAAGACCTGGAGTTTAACAGGATACTTGGGCTGACATGATTGTTGGGGTTTTCTTGCATAATGCCCTCAATATCTCTGTGCTCGGTCTGTTTGCACGATGGGGATGGGAAAGAAAGAAACTTTTTGTTGTCATTCCTCAAAGGCTTCCAGCATTTCCAGCATGCCTTTTTTCTTTCTCTTTTTCTTTTTTTCTTTCTTAAATTTAGAGCTTGGGTTTTTTGGAACATTGAGACACCAAGCAGTAATTATCTCCCTATGTTTGACCTTTCAGTCAACTCTGATTCTGCTTGTGGACTCAATATTAATTCTGTAGCCAGTTTTTAAAGGAGTCCCAGCTTCATCTTTAATTAGAAGCCAGCAATCTTGTGTTCCCAGTTAGTCACAGGACTTCAGTTACTTCAGCTGACAATGAGATGTAGTATGTCTGTGGTCTGGCACGTGTACCTAAACACAGGCAGAAGATATACCTGGTAATAAAGAAAACTTCAGATTGTGGTTATAGCTTTATATGCCTCAGGTTTGGGGTTTCTGCCTGGCAAGCGTGGGGTCTGGCACTGGTTGGCGGCAGCTTCTGTAGTGTTCAAAGGTTGTGGATGCCCCTGCAGAATGTGCTCTGGGGATCGTGTTTACGGTCACTGACCCGGATGGTGGCATTCAAAACCGCTGGAGTGTGACATTCCCCGTGGTCCCTCCCTGCTCCACCCCGAGTGCTGTGACCTGGTGCTTCCCTCCGGCAAAGAGCTGGAGCCAGATGGTGCCTGCAGGGATCGGCCCATGGAGAGCCAGCTGCAGGACAGAGCACAGGCTGCGTCGCAGGGAGATACTTGGTGCTGGTTGATGTCGGTGCTGCGAGTCCAAGGAGACCTTTAACTCGGACTTCTGCCTGGCGCAGGAGCTCACGCCGTGTTCAGTGCAAGGAGAGCTCGAGCTGCTCGTACTGCTTGGAGGTCTGTGAGGGAAGGGCTACAAGCCACCAGCAGCCACCAAAATGCAGAGATGTCAGTGGGCAGTCAGTGGGCATGTGCCTTGCAGATAGGGGAACATTAGGCCTGGGTACCCTGAAAGAGACTGTTTGCTGATTGGTTATCCCACCAAAGGGTTATCCTGCAGGTGCAGTGATGTCCCTCTGACCTTTACTTTGAGTTCTTTGAGAGAGAGCAAATGTACAACCACTCTGTGACTTACAGCCACTCAGTGAGGATGTAAAGTGCCTGTCTGTGGCAAAGCCACGGGCCGTATGCTCGGAGCAGCCCTGGCTCTTGGGCTCTTGCACGCTCTTTGCTGTGAGCCCTACGCCTCACATGAGGAGGCTTTGGGGACCCTTGCTGACACCTGAGGTCCTTGTGCTCCTGCAAGGAGAGCCCAGAGGTCTCACCTCTCCCAGCATGGCTGCAGCGTGGACATGGTTTTCCCTCTTGTGACGTGGTTCCTGTGCCCCTCTCTCTTTGTAAAAATGTCCTAGGGAGATACGATGCTTAAAGAGCGTCTCTTTAAGCCCAGAGAGCTGCTGGTGTGTTGAGTTACACTTATGTGTATATTCATAATCTACTCTGAGCCTTGTGAACCCATTTCCATTCTCTTGCAGAATCTCCCTGAGTCCTCTCTGGGGTCTGGACTCCTGTGAAGGTTTGGCTTGGCTCTGTCCTGCTCCATTAAGCTCAGCTCACTCCCTACCACGCTGGAGTCAAGCCCTTCCCCCAAATCCAGGCTGCTTGGTACTCCCTTCTGCTAAAGGAGTTCTCTTCAGCCACAGTGGCATCTGTCCAGGAGGCAACAGGTGAGGGGGATGGACCATGAGACAGAAAGTGTTTCCAGAGTTACTTGAGAGGGGAGGGTGTGACAGCTAGATATTTCAGTTGAGGAAAATTCCAGAAGAATGGGACAGTTGGCTCTGGAGAGACAAAACAGAACATAAGGAGTGTCCTGAGATCTCCGTCCTTGTTTGGATCCACACAACCTCTTCCACCCCAGCCCCACCGATCTGGTGTGGGTTAAATGGCTTCCACTGGCCAGCTACTCAGGGAAATATGGGTTCAGGCTGCAGATGTGGGGTGGTTCCTAGTAGTAGTAGCGATGGGAAATCCTCAGATGGCTTCCAGGTAGAAACTAAACCTTGGGATCATCTGGCACAACTATGCCATCCAAATGATTTTAGTCCCACAGTAGGTATTTTGTTGCTTGTTAATAGAGAAATCTGTCAGCCTGCAGTGAGGATGAGAGAGAAGGATTTGAGTGTGTTGGGGAAATGTGTCAGTGGCCTGGGAGTTTGTGGAGCTGGAGGCTGTGTGGCAGTGACGACTGAAGTGTGAGCCTGGGAAATCCGTGCCTGGGAAATCCATGGCTTTGAGCCACCACTGACACTGCAGTTCCAGCTTCATGGATGTAAGCAGAGCAGAAGCCTCCAGCCTAAAAATAGAGCTGGCAAGGGGATATAAATGTTCTCTTTAGAGGTACCCCAAACTTTAAGAGCTTCTTCTGACTCTAGTAGCCATTCTTGGTTGGAAGAACTAAGTCATGCAGCTGCTATAGCCCTATCATCTACATGAATTAACAAGTTTTTCTCACTAGGCATGAGGGTGAAATGAATTCTGCACAGAGAATAGCTCCACACAGGTGCCACTTCCATCACATTATGTAAATAGCCTGTGACTAATAGAGAAGCCTATGAGATGAAATAAAAGACATCATTCAGTGCATTTGCATAGAAATCGAGCTACGTGCCAAAGGAACCTTGTTTAAAAATGAGTGATAGCAGACAAGATAATTCTAAGGGTGTCATTGTGGAACGTTTTAAAGTGTCTTATTAGCATAGAATTGAAAGGACAGTGTCGTTTTATATTTACAGAGTCTGTGAAGTTCCACGACGTACCTGTGCAGTCTGGCTGACCCTTTGTTGTGAGGTTACTCAAAGCTTTGTATGGATTTGCTCTCCTCTTGGAGTGCTGCTCAAAACAATGAGGAAGACAAACACGTATATGATGAAGCAAACTTCATATGTACCTAATAGGCTGGTTCGTCACCCATCTACTGTGATGGGCCTGAGGGAGGGGGAGAGTTGGGTGAAAATTGAAAAGGGCAAGGCAGAGAATATGATGGATTTTCTCCTGAAAGCCAAATCCTATTTTATCTTGATTAAATAAAATCCAGAGCCGGAAGAAAGGAGGTGGCTGTATTCTGTTGGCCACTCTGTGCATCCTGCAACCAGCCCCTCCCCAGTTCATCTCTGTGTGGGGAACAAGAGGAGGAAGCTGGGAAAAGAGGTGCAGGGCTTAGAGGACTTTCTGTAATCAGACCATGGTAGCATGTGAGTCCTGAGGTAGTATTTTTGGTTAAAAGGCCTCTCTATCAGGAGTGATGTTTTGTCTTTTTACTTTGTTTTCTTCTGTCCCAGGGCTCCGGCACCCTCACAGGGAAAAAGTTCCTCCTTAATGGAGCAGAGTTTGCTATATCACTGGTATAAAATATCATGTAATTGCCTTATTTGGCCACACTTCTATAAGTAGTTATTTGCTTTGACATAATTTTTATTTGTTTTTAGAATCTGAGTAAGACTCAGACCCTTTTTAGACGCCAAATTCATTTCCCCAACAGTTTTTTTTCTGATAGTGTTTCTCAGAATGTTACCTGTTGCTGTACAGTTTGGTGCAGTGTAACTTACAGTTATGCTGAATGTTTTTGCCTTGCAATTGGTGCAGCTGTGATGTAACATAAAAAAAGGGCAAGAAATAGAACTTGGGCATTATTTGCCATTAATAGTGGATCAGGGTTGGGTAAAACAAAAGCATCTCTTCTCTGAGGCTGGAATCTGTCCCAGTAATATGTGCCATTGTTCAATACCAGGAGTTTTATTGTATCTGATAAAATATTGATAATGCAGGCAAACACAGTGTGGGCATTTTGCCTTAAGAAAAGTCAGAAGTATCTTTCTCCTACTTGGGTATCGATGAATTAAAACACAGTAAATGCAGCGCTCAGAAAGGCCCTTTTAGTGTTTGTGCTACAGGTTTCCTGAGCTGCTGCAGGGAAACTTCCACTCTGACAAGCTGCACAGATTAGTCAATGTCTAAGAAAACAGTAATCCAAACACATTGATTATATTTGAGTACAAATCATAAAGTAAAAGGTTGCTCTGCCCTTGAGGAAGAAACTCACTCGAAACCTCCCTGTTTTATGACTCTGTCCTTCACCAAAAACTATGTGGGCACCCTGAGCAGGCTCTCAGCCTGTCTTTAAGTCCTTGGTCCTTCCAGAAGCAGCGAATACCTAATTTTTCACCGATCTCTGTAGGCATGTGAAATGCTGAGCCAGGTTCCCGAACCATTTGTATGAGAGCTGTCTGATCAGGATTGGAGGCAGTAAAATTTACCAGCTGGGCAATGTAGTGATTTTATACAGGGTTATATTTATTTGTCAGTAGACAGGAGAAATCAAAGTATTTAAATTACACACAGCAATGGCACTGCTTTTACCCAGTTACATGATTACAGTCAATAATCAGTTGAGCTTTCTGTTCAACAGAATTATTTTCACAACTATTACCATTTTCCAAGTATCTAACTCTAGTTATGTGCTTACAGTTAAACCCGTCAAACGTAAAATACAAACAGGTGTAAGGATATATTAATTTACAAGCATGTTTATACATATCTTGGTTTGGTTGATGTGACCGAACCACTTGAACAAAGCTCTGATGCAGTTTGGTGTTTAAAATTCCATCACTGCTGAGCCTTTGTACATTTGGATGATGTTCTGGAGTCCAGGTTCCCACTCTAGCTTTCTGTATTTAATCCCCTGTTTCTGTTCCCCTGAGGATGTCCTTCAGGTTGCATCAAGTAGTAACTTAACATTCTGCTATAATTTTGTCCACTTGCTTTTTACCAGTAGAATAAGGGACAAGAAAGTGTTCAGCATTACCTAACACAGGGCAGCGTTGGTCAGTTTATCATTATGACTTCAGCAATCTTTAAATCTTGCGTATTGTGGAGTTACACACATCACCACCACCACACACAGCATTAGAGGAGTCCATAATGCTTATGTGTTAAAAAGAAGTAGCTTCTCCCTGTCTGTTTGTATTCCTGTCAAAGTCAGTTCCCTCCTATTGACTTGTCCGGAAATTAGATAGCAGACTGGAGGTAACACCAGGGCATGCAGGGAGGGAACGTGCAGCAGGAAGGGCGATGTCTTCAAGTCAGTGATGATGCCCTGTTCAGTTAGCAGTGAGCTGATGGCAATCTGAATGTTATTTTATTGTATTTTATTTTGCCTTGGCAGGGCATTGGTAAATTGCTACAGTAATCAATGCTATTTAACTTCAACAAGAGAAAGCATGGTGAGTTGTTGGAGTAACGTGTTCCAGGTATTGTATTGAAACAGCCCAGTGTTAACTGCTGATGTATGTTGGCACTGTACCATGTATGAAGAATGTTTAGTTATTTTTTTATGGCCAGACTGGAAAATGTTTTTTAAAATGCTCAGGTTTGAGAAAAGCTGTGTTGGGTATCATGCTTCCAGGCTCCTTTGCACTGTGTTACGAACAACACTATTTTCAAACAGGGTCTGACAGAAATGACCACATCTGCCTCAAGCTTGGCCCTCCGCTTGGGCAGAAATGTGGAGAGAGATACTTCAGAACTGCAAGCAAACCTCATTTTCTACTCAGAGGAACCTATAATCTGGGTAAGTAGCTAAAGGAAAATTTACTCTGAATCTGTAGTACTTTTATTTGATAATGGAGATTCTAAAAGGTCTGTTCTAAAGACCGGTCATGATGGTAACAGAGAAAGCAATGATCTATACTGGTGATTTGGAGTAGAATAGGATGCTTTTAGGGGAAATGTGAAATACTTATCTCATCTTGAGCAGCATCAATCTGAGTGGAATTTGCAATGCATCAAATGGGGCCTGTATTTGTGCTCATTTAAAAAATAAATCAGAATTCCAACTCTAGCCTTTTCGCATGCTAAAATACAATTTTTAGGCTGAACTGATTCTAAACCAAAGCAAACTGCATGCTTGGGGTGAAAGGGATCGGATGGTAGAGGCTTAGGATAACTTAAAGGGCTTTCCTGACAGTGTGAGCTGTCTATAAACTCACGGGCAGGTTGGACAGAGGTAGGACAATGTAGGGATGGAAAATTAAGAGGCCAGCAAACCGTCTGTGAAGGGGCTGATGGCATTAGGAATGCTGCAGTATTTGCGGCGTTCATGGCTGCAATAGAAATGTCTTTATTGGTGTGAAGGTAGTGTGCCTGTGACTTGGAATTGGAGGGTTAAAAAACTAAGATGCTAATACTGTGTATAATTAATTATTACTGATCTTTGGGACTCTTAGAAATGGCTTGGTAGCATTAATACTATGATAAAGTACCTGCTAGGAGTATGCCTATGGGAGCATAGTCCTGCTTTGCTGAACTACATGGCAAAGACTTCTGTGAAACTCAGCAGTAACAGGACCAGGACCTACAGGAAGAAGCCATCTGCTACAAAATCCAAAATTTCGGAAACAGATGCTGGATTATTTTAGATATCCACTGGGGGGTTATGCAGTTTCAGAGATCCTTTAGATGCATCAGTTTGCAGATTTGAAAGGGCAATATTTTCATATTCCTCTTGTGATGCTGAGCACCTGCAGCAGTGAGCTAATACTAACAAATCCTTCTGGAAGTTCTTGTTGAGAAATCCGTAAAAGATGGGGTTGATACACGTGGAGACCATGGCCACAAGGTGGCATAAGGTAAATGCTAGATTATGATTACAGCTCATTAGTGCCTCGTAGTTCCAGTCAAAAACAACATTGAATATATTGAGAGGCAACCAGCAAGCTGCAAAAGTCACAACAATTGATACCAACATCATATTAATCCTTTTGTATTCAATCAGCCTGCTCTCATTCTCCCTCATCCTGTCTATTTTACTTTGTCTCCTTCGAAGGCATACAAATATCCTGAGATAGCAGATAAAAATAAACCCCAGTGGGAAGCAGTACTGGAAAACCAGCAGACTGGTGGTGAAAACCAGTCGTTCTGTAATGGATGGCCATGCTTCAATGCAGGCAACCTTGTTCTTGTAGAAATCACTATGGAAAGATAGATACTGGAAAGGTTCATCTGTTATTTGGTGAAATATTAAAAAAGGCATGGATATCATGAGGGAAAACCCCCAAATGAAAAGAATTCCCCAGTAAGCATGTGAAATACTAGGCTTCCAGCCACGTGGGTTCACAATTAACTGGTATCTCTCGACAGCAATGAGGACAAGGGAGAAAATGGAGACTGTGACAGACAGACTTTGTATGAAAGAACTCATCTTGCACATAGCTTCCCCAAATACCCAGTAGTCCATTAAGGTATAAGCAACTGTGACTGGAATGCACATGATACAGATTAAGACATCTGATAAAGAGAGGTTGGCGATCAAAATGTTGGTAACGTTTTGAGCTTCCTTCCGTCTCTTTATTATAACAATCAGGCAAAGGTTTCCCAAGAGCCCCACTGTTGTAACTAATGTGTAGGCTGTAATAAGCAAGAGTTCTGCAAGGAAGGAAGGTTGGCATGTATCAAAGTTCAAAAACTGAGAGTAGCTAATGTTAGAGATAGTTCGATTTGACAGAATCTCACTGGGATGCTGAATGGCTTTGTCCATCGTGAAGCATCTGCCAACCTGTGGACAAAACCTAGTGTTATTTAGAATATACTTTGTATGGAGCTTTCCCAGGCAGTGGTTACTACGAGTCTGTCTTTGTAGTTGGTGTCCTTCAAGTTTGGAGCAAACCTACTACAACCTATTATAGCACTGAGAAATCCTGAAAGGAGAAGCTGGTGGCTGAGTAGTGGATGGAGGTTGATGCTACTTTTCTGAGGTTCTGCACCAACAGTGTTACAGAACCGTAACTGATTGTGAAGTGTAAGGAATAGCAGGGATGGCTCTGTTTGCCAGCTCTGGATAAACTTTGCTTTTCAAAATAATATATTTTCAGATCTGTCTCGGCCAGAGATTTATCAAGGCTTAAAGAATTCTAAGGGCAATATCAGAAAAATGAAGAATTGGGTCCTGCCATCACATTGCTAGCTTAGACATCACACATTTTCTCTGAAACTACAAAGCAATGTGAGCTAATACACCAAATCCCTCTGGCTTAATCAAAATGATGTGTGCTTGAGTTTAAGTGATACTCAACACCCCCGTGAATGACATTGTTAAGGGAGTTTCTTATCCTGCTCAGGTGTTAAAGATAGCACAGCCTTTTGTCTCAATCCAACCTGAGAAAAATGTAAGCCAGAGATCACTTCTTAGTTACACATACAAGTATTTCAGTATCAGTAGTTGCTAAAGGTTGTCTCATTTCCTTACACAGCATTTGCTGTTGCACAAGTTTGACAAATGATACCCCCAAAATTTTCTGTGGTTAAATATGTGCACTCAAGAGACACTAAGTTGATTCTTCTTTCAGTTCTAACTTAACAGTTGTCAAGCAAAAACCTGATACTAGTACGAGTCTGTTGTTACAAAACTATTAATGGGAAGAATTAGGTTCAGCAGAATATCTTGATGGGTTTAAATTTATCCTTGAGTCAAAGTTAATCTTAAATCAAAGCTCACCAGCTTTCTGGACAGAGAGAGACTATGTTTCCAACCTGGGAAAGGAAAAAAGAAGGATGTAAACGTTGCTTTGCAAGGTGGCTAAATATTCTCTACACACAATGTTTCAACACAACTCTAACACAACTCACCTTAGTTCCTTTTTGAAGTAGGAATTAATGGAAACTTAGCTGGAAGGAGGTCAGTCTTCACCCCTAGTAGTAAATACTCTAGTGTTGAGAGCCCTGTGGACAAGGGAGGATGAAAAAGCAGTAGAAAGTTAAAGATGGTGCACAAAAAGAAGAGATAGGTGGATGTTTTATTATTACTGGAAATAAAGTGGTTATGTGTAGATTTGTCAACGCTTTAACAGAAATCATTGCCATTATTTAATCATGAAGGAATAAAAACGCTTGGCTGCTTTCATGTCCTCCACTGCTTTATCCTGATACTTGTGCAGGACTTTAGTTTGGGTGCCTCAAATTAAGATTCTGAAAAAAACCCCAACAACAAAACCCAACAACCTTTGGAGGGTCTGTTACCACTACCTTTCTGATTAAAATACACTTTTCAACTAGTGTAGTAATGTTTGCTGTAGATTTATGTGACAATGTGTGGTCAGGGACAGCCCTGCAGGCTCCCTGAATAACCCACCTGGCTTGGTCACAGCTATATTGAGGGGACAGCAGAGAAACCTGTTGAAGCCTAGTGTCTCAGGCAGACATAGTGGTCCCTCCCAGGTGTGCCTACTCCAGCAGGGCAGGAACGAGAGCAATGTGTACTACTCTGTGTGTACAAGAGCTTGCAAAACCTCTTCTAAGAAGTCCAGGAGAAATGAAAGGGATTCTGAAGCCAACACTGTTGCATCCTGCAGTAACTGGTGATGTGGCTGGGCAACAGCACCTTCGGGCAACCTATTTCCTGAGATGCACTGCAAACCACTTTCCCCTGGAGCAGCACTGCTTGCCTGGCTGGATTAATCACACAGAGGGATGCATGTGCTGGAAGGACAAGAGGCCAACCAGTGGTAAATGTTTCCCTGATGAGCTTTACTGCCCCTTTAGATGTGCTGGGGTCTGGCTGCTTTATCCCAAGGGGGATGTTTCTCTTTGCACTGCCTGTGGTATCCACCTGCCCCTCAGAGATCTGAGCCCTGTCCTTTGAGGAAAGACCAGGCAGTAGCAGGGGATCCAGCTTGGAAGTGAGATGCCTTCAAAGACAAGCTCTGCTCATCTCTGCATTTTATGTTAGCAGAAGAAGCTGTGAGGACTCAAAAGACATGAGGCTGAGCCAGGTTTGTGATATTTTGTGCACTATTTGTGATGCTTATTTATCCATGGTTGCACAACGGGGTTTGAGAGCAAGTGCTGAATATCCTCTCCCAAGAATTCACTGGGGGTGGGAGGGATTTTTTGGCACTTTCTACCATTAAGGAAAAGTCCCTGTGCTGAACTTCTGATCAGTTCATGCACTACGTGAGCTTTAAGCACAATGATCACCTACACAATCCTTTTTTTTTCAGGAAAAAGATTAACTACTTTCCACTATTTGCTTTGTACTGTGAGTTAAAAAGTGTAGTCTTTAGTCCATGCCATACTGCAAGGCAATTTAAGCGTGTCCTTGGCAATAAAACAATCACACCTGCCTTGTTCAAACATCTGAAGTATTCATAGCATTAGAAAAAGAAGTTACACCAGTATGTGCTGCAGCATGTTGAGCTCTGTTGTTGTAATACATCCTGACATTTTTTAAAGCTAATAAATATTAGCAGAATCAGCATCCTGGAACTGCAACTACAGCTGGTATCAGAATTGGTTTGAAGTATTTAATAAGAGAACTAATTATTTCAATCTCTAATCCATGCATTTGGAAAAAGATTCTCTACCACAGTGAGTTTAACACACTATATGAGATGATAATCCACTTAGCATAGTTGTTTCATTCCTCTAAATGCAGAAACGTTACTGAAACGTGCATAAACTCAAGGAAGTTACAAGCATAGTCTAAAATAAAATGAGTTTTAAAAAGGTTTTCTGCCCAAAGTATTTTCTTACCTATGTTACAGATGCACAGTCCCATCCCTTCAAAGTGACCAGTGAATGTTTTGGCTGCAAACCTTGTCTGCTTATTAACTTCCAAAGTATTGCACAGATAAAATCTGGAGGATACTTTCCATTCAATTTTAAATATAGGACGTACAGAACACAGCAATCCTTTAAAAGATACATTTCAGTAAGTTTGGTCACAGTTTTATGTATTTTCTGACTTCTTACCTGATGAAAAATTCAAGTCATATCCACACTGCCTTTAACAATTTTTCTTTTCCCTTTTTCAGTTAATTACAAAGCCAGCAAACACATCTCCTTTGTGTATAAAAGAATCCAAAGAAAAGCCATCTGCTGCTAGAGCGATACTTAAACTCTGCTTTCTTCTCTTTCTGAAACAAAGCACAGTTTCACAATTTCCAACTGTGACTGAATCCACCAGGCTGTAGGAAGGCTGCTGAGGAATAAAACGAGCTCTGGAATCCAAGAAGAGGCAAACAGCAATGAGCAGGGAGGAGAAAGGACCAGTAGTCATGGGGATGGATTTTCCTCCACTGTGCAGCTTCCCTCCGCCCTGTCAAACACCTTATCTTGCAATTTCATTTTCAATTATCTTATCTGTTCTGTAGTGCAAATGTTTTTCCTATGTTGGATTTCATACATAAACATCTGCAGATGGCTTATTGCTTTTTCATCTGAGGGAGACAGGAAAATACAGTAAGCTGCTTTGAAAGAGCATGCACGCCCTAATAAGTGTATCCTTTGCTCTGTTGCAATTAAGATCACCGTATATTCCTTATAAATTGCTCTTTTAGCTTCTACTCCAGAGATGTAAAAGTATGCCTACCTGAAAAGCAAAGCATGGCAAGTCACATCAGCACATGTTGAAAAGGGGCATCATCATTATTATTGTTATTGTTATTATTACTATTATTTCCAGTTAAAGCTTTTATATACCTTTTATAGTTGCTCGTTTATAAAAAAATAGCATTCCATGTTTCCCTATTAAATATTCAGAATGGACGTTTATGGGACAGGAAAGGAACTGGCTTGTCTTAGGACGTGTTATTTGGTACATTCCTTTTTAAATCCTGAATTCATACCTGGGTCCACTTAGGCTCCGTATCCCCATCTCTAATGCTGAAGCATCCTGAGGGTCTGCAAGACTAGCAAATAGGAAACAAAGGCAGTAGAAATAGTGCAGAATTTGAATGTGTTTGTGTGGAAACAGACTTGGGAACCTAGATTGTGTTTCCCTGGTAAATTAGAAAAGTGGAAACCTGCAGACAAAACATTTGAGAGTGGACTGGAGTCTGTCTTACTTTATCTAGGTCTTTTTTTTTGAGAATGATTTTGAAAACTAGGAGGATTTTTGGGTTGAGAGAGACTGATGCTGTACCTAGACTGCAGGTTAGAACTAATTATCTGTGAATATTGTTAGTTGTCAGGCTGTTGTATTTGTAGAAATTAGGGGTGGAGGGAGCATCTGAGATCAGCCAGACGAACCTCCTCCTTCTAGTGTATTTGTATCTATCTGTGATGTATTTGTCTAACCTGTTTAAAAAAAAATCCATGACAATCCTAGATTAGGCAGTCAAGTGCCTAAGACACTCTTAACATCTCCTCCTAAAATTCCCTTTGCTTTAATTCAGCCCATTGTATTTCATTCTAGGCGTGGTCTGTGACTTCTGAAATTTGAGCCAAAATGCTGCAATTGAGCGAGGTGAATATAATTTTCTAAAACATTTCTAGCACTTGCTGGTTTTGATTATGACCAAAATGCTACAGAAACACGGCTTTTCCAAAGCACTTCAGAGTTTCTGCTTCTGGTTGTAGTGTAACCCAGGGAGTCAATCAAGACCTAAAAATGAAATGTGGCAGATATGCATCGGAACAAGCCATAAAAATGCATTATCTGTTTATAAAGGAAATAAGTCGGCAAAATGAAAGGCTGTTCTGATTCTATTTATAAGTTTCAAACAAAGGTCAGGTTTCTTATTTACATAGGTCTCTGTTTCTAATATAACACTGTATGCAGCCCTCCATCTGTGGGAACCCTGGAGTGTTTAACGCGTGATCCCCTTGGTTTTACAGTCACACCAACCTGCTGCCTTCCGTGGGTTTAATTTTGCTGTAGCCCCTTGTGAATCAGATCACCTCCGACATCAGAGGCTCGTGGGCATAGCCTGACGTCAAAGGTATGTATGCTGACTGGAACCAATGGCTGTATATAGAGGGATGGAGGTATATTGTTTTCAGCCAGGTGCTGTAGTGTCTGTTTGCACAGAAGGTTAATGGATAGCAGGGTTGTGTTTACTTTATATAAATGATCACTTATTTCTAAATTGCTCGATATTAAGTGATGGGAAAACAGACATTGTCAGTAGCTGCTGATAACTGACTGGCAGGCAGGACTGCAGCTGCAGTGAGAGGCAAACTTTCTATGTAACCTGATCAGAAAGTTAAAATACATTGCAGATAAGCCTGCGATCGGCTTGCCAGTCCCCAAGTGTAAATTTAGTAACTCTGCCTGTGTGGGATTGCAGCAGTTCAGATGACTCTGTATTGTGGGAAACAGTAGGAGTTTTGATATGATTTTTGAAGAGATTTATTAGGGACGGTCTCAGTTTGCAGAACAAACAAACAACAAGACTCAAAATGATGAGTGTACTGATTCTATGCTGAATGCCAGTCATTGTACTATCACCTCATCACAATCATTCCAAGAAAAGCCTGATCCTAAAAGCTTTCCAGGTATGACATTCATATTCAAACCAATCGGAACATCCTTTCCAGGTGTCTGACTATAGAGCAGCGAGAGGCACGACCTCAGCTTGCATAAATGTTCCCAAGCTGGTTTTAAGCTGGGTAGCGATTAAACAATACAAGCACCGAGCTCAGGGCACCGTCCTCTGAACCAGGCAGCTTGTAGGGTCCCTGTGTATGACCAGTCCAGTGGCTGGTAACATCTCTGAAGGATCCTGGAGTATTTCTTCCTAACAAGTATTATTCTTTATAACACATCAATGAGGCCCAGAGAAATAAGCAAAAACGATTGGAAATCTCTTATGTTAGTGTCAGATGTGCTGGGTAGTCTCAGGAAGGTAAGATAATGTGCTGTGATGGAGGAAAAACACAGTCCCTTCACATTTCCCCATTTTGTGGAGAGATGCAGACCCTAATAAGGTATCTTCAGCAGCTCGGTTGTACTTTCACAGAATCATAGGAGTTGGAAGGGACCTTGAGATCATTGAGTCCAACCCCCCTGCCAAAGCAGGTTCCTTAGGACAGGTCACACAGAACTTTGATCAAACTATCAGCATCTGAAAATCAACTAAGTACATGCTGCAAATTTTTCTCCAAAAATCACGCAGATAAAGGAGGACTGCAGTATATGAGTAAGTTGGAGAAGTGTTCTATGATTCAGGATTTTTTTCCTAATTGCAGAAAACCATCACAAAAATCCCTCGGGTTCACTGCCTGGAGTTTAGGTTTCACTCCACTGTATTGCACAGCTCTAGTGAATAGCTTGGCAATATCCTTGATCATTCATTCTGGTCTGTACCTCTCAATTAGGTCATGCCTAGGATGAAAAGTCAAATGTTCCAAAATCTACTTTAACTATAAATGAGTTACTTATAATAGCATATTCATTTAAAAAATTCTATCATGCAATGGACTTTTGGCTCATTTCTGGACCTTATTCACTCAGCATACAATTGAGATGGGGATTGAGATACTCTCTGGCTGGAAGGTTAGTGTCTTTACTTTTTGGGTCAGCCAAGTAACTTCTTTTAACTGAAAAAGAGATAAGATATGTGAGTAATCATAATAGGAGTGTGACTGCATTCGTTCATATTTTATAATAGTTTCCACTTTCTAAACCCTGATTCAGTCCTTTGTAGCTTTTGAGAACTTCTCCAGCTGATGTTTTCCAAGACAGATCTCTGCCAAAGAATGAATTATTTCAATAGCTCACAGATTTGGGGGGAATATGATCATTTGTATCTTTGTGCGTTTTTTTTTCTCCATATTCTACAGTCTTTTTATAACAACACTGTGAGCACCAAACCCCACTGTTCTTAGGTTATGACAGTTTTCACTGTCCGAATTGTTAATTAGGAAATACTTAAACAATCAAGAGTTTTTTTCCTGTTAATCTCAGTCTGTTTCAGTTTCCCTCCATGTTTCAAACTGCAATAACAACATTGATTTTCTGAATTAAAAATATGAATTCTAGATTGCTATTTTGTGTCTCACTTTTATACTCCACCTCATTTGAAAGTTTCTTGAATAGCATGGATGCCTTACAGCTAATTTCAGGCAGGCACTTACTGAACTTCATAGCGTAACTCTTCCTGCTGTTTTCAACCAAAGCAAAATGTCAGCCACACAAAAGCACCACAAAAAAACACCCTACTGAGGTTCTGTAGAACAAGAAAAAGATGGGGCCTAGGAATAGCTGGGGTGGGGGGGACAAGTAGTTTTTAATTGAACTGGAAAATACATAAAGGTTTGCAGGTAAAGATCAGAGCATGGCTGATTGTTGCTGGCTCCAGGGTTTCCTTGGGCAAAACTTATGATCCTGGTCTGTCTCAGACTAAGATACAGTGAAAGATCTACCCTCTCTGTTGTGGCATTGGTAGATTCTTTGATCCTTGACAAGAACCTTGACTTGTCAGACTGTATTTTGCTATCTTTCTTTCATGCCATCACTCCAAATTATGACCAGCTCTTATATAAACTTTTAGGAAAGAGAAGAAAGGAAATCATGAATTATGACAAGAGAGTGAAAAGATGAAAGAGGAAAAGAGAAAATGAGCTTCAGAGGGAAGAGGAGGGGAGGGCAGGATTTAAGGAAAAATGGTAATGTGAGTCCAAAGAAGGGGATGCAAATTCAGCTTTCTGAGGACTTTTTGCTTCACCCTTCACAAAGGTGTGTTTCTCTCTTTCAGCACGCTCCTCTTACAAAGGGCTCAGGGAAGATTTTGTTCAGTAAGATGAACTTTTGATACCACTTGCTGAAGAAATACTTCCTGCGGGTTGTTCTGCTGTTACCTTTTTATCTGTAGAATATCTTACTTTGCATTAAGCCAATAAAAGAGAGGGGTAGTGTTTTATTGCCCATCTGAATTTGCATGGAGTAGAAATTTTTATCCTGACGAGTGTCATGTTCAAAGTTTAGACAGGCCAAAGACTATCTGGTTTCCTCTCAGTGCATTTTAATCAATCTTTTTCAATGAAAACCCCCTCTCAACCAGTGCTAATTCATGATAGTCTCAGAAGTAAGATTACAGGTTTGATGTATATGCAGATTAAAGTACAAGCAGCAGAATGGGGGTAGGTAAACCTTTTGCCAAAAAAAAAAAAGAGCAAGACCTCTCTCAAGTTGTATCACTTTTAAGAAGTTCTTCACACTTACAGTTAAAGCAAGAGGACAGGATGGGGAATTTCATTTATGGTATCTTCCTGTGAACTGCAAAGTTCCTCCCTGCCTGGGGTGTTGCTTGGGTCAGAGTCAGGCTTCTAACATCTAGCAATACCTCTGCAATGGTTGGGTTAAAAATCCGTGCCTGAATGTGCATGGATCTCTAAGTGATCTGGGAAATGGTGACTGAATCCCCTCTGCTCCCAACTGTTTCCACCTATGCCCATTCCCATTTTAGAAAATCAGGATGAAATTTGTCTATAGCCAGATGATGTGATGGAATCCCATAGGTTTCAGAATGCTTTGCCTCTGCTGCAAGGTAAAACTAGACTGAAATCTGGAGGACTGCACTATACTAACAAGCATACCTAGGCTCATAAAAAGCCGCTTGATACACTTAAAAAAGAACCAGTACCTGTTGACTGTGGAAGCCAACCACAGGGGTATAAGATAGATTAAAGAGGTTGAAAGAAATTAAAAGGTTATGACTTTGTGTTTATATGAGGGTTTAGATAATCAAAATGTTTATAGCTTGTAAGAGCTACTTCTGATTTCCCAAAGTCCTTTTACTGGCCCTGATGCTCTTTTCCAAACATCAGTATTCCTTTTCTATCTTAGAAGTTTGGATCCTTTAAACAATATGGGAGAAGGATGTTTCTTCAGTGACAAAGCATGCTGTAAAGACTTCCTTAACGATGTCTTTCGTGTCAGCTTTATAAATTCTTCATTCATGTATTCTTCAGAAGAATGTATGGTAAGAAATAAGCCCAGTGCTGGACAGAGAGGCTGTAAATGCCTCTGCTCTACAATCTCTTAAGCAGGGATGCCCTCCTGTGGGCTCACAGCACTGTGCTTTCTACTACAATAACGAATGGCTTATCCATGAAAGCAATGTGCTTCTCCTCCTAATATTCCAAAATATCCATGAAGACATTTAACATGGTACATCATTTGGGCAGTGCCTCTGGTTTAAGAAAAGCATTTTCTTTAGGTGATGGTACAGGTGGAGCTTTTACCTGTGTTAGAAACTTAAACTGCCTATACAATTAATTGTTGTACATTGGGTTGTTATCAGAATTGAAACAGTTTAGTGCTGTGGCTGCCCTGTCAGGAGGGGAAAAGTATGTATTTCTTTTTACGTAGTGTTTGCCTTTTAAACACATAGGATGATGTTATGCATTTACCCATAGAGAGTTTGAAGTAATGGGGAAAAAAAGTGGGGAAACTGCTGTTTTTGAGAGCTGTCTCTTTCAGCAGAGCCATCCCCTCTCACATGCATGGCGTGAGCCTTGTTCTTTGGCCACGGTGGTACCTGTGCACCTCATGTTTGCAGTGGCTGATGTAGCTAGAGGGAAGCAGCACATTTTGGGAGCATGTAAAGGCACGTGGTACATGGGAATGTAAATAACTGATGAGGTGACTGGGTGCCTTGCCAGGCGTGACTGCCATGGGGGTTGGAAAGGTCTCAGTCTGCAGGGTGGCTCAGATAACCTGGGAGGTATGAAAGTCCCTGGGATGTGCAGAAAAAAAGGATGTTTAGCAGTCTACGACAGCCTGAACCTGGCCACATGGGGAATGAGCTCTGAGACGTGATCTTGAGTGAATAAATGATCTGAGTGGGGCCACTCATGGCAGCTGGAAAAGGGCAGTGGGCAGGACAGTGGGTCAGGTGCTGTTTGGCTTTTCTGTTACTTCAGGAGACATCTCTGCCTGCAAGAGATGGGTATATATAGTTTAGCAGTGTCTTCCTTCCATTAATCAACCAGTCAAGTGCAAATGAAGAGGAAGCAGCTGGGCTACACTTGTGTCAGGAGCTGGTTTTACCTGCTGGCTTGCTCCCATCTCAAAGACCCTCATCCCCTGCTGCTGCTGAAGGAAGCAGTGCCTTCTTTCTTTGATCTCTTCCTTGGCCTACTTGGCTGTCTCACTTTCAGGAAGAGAAAGTGAGCCATCAACAACCCTCCTGTTCGCTCTGTTACCCGTTGAGGTCATAATTAGCTCCTCTTCATTTTTATTCCTCTTTGCTGTACATTATTAAGGGTCTATAAAAATCTCATGGGGTTTTTTCTACATGAAGCAGATATGAATTTATCTTGGGAAGGGCCCTGCAGTTTTTACAATAAGTGGTAAGCAAAATACATTGCTGTGTTTCCTGTAATTGTGTGGAGCTCGCAGGCGGCCTCTGGGAAGAAGCTTTTCTTTTTAAATAGAGTGGGATATATTTGTTTATTTTAAACCCACAAGTATTTCAGTGACATTAGGGGCATGTTCTCTTCTGTAAAACTAGGTAAAATGATGGTGTCTGTTCATGCATGGAGGTAAATGAATCTAAACATGTCACATCATACGTGGTTGTCAAACACAGGCATTTAACATTCCTGCCACATTAATAAGTTACTATTAATGGACCTTGCCATAACAGAAAAGAAAATACAATTTAGGAAAAAATAGGATTGCTATATTGCAAACATTAATTCTACTGGTTAATGATAATCACAGCCTTTGAGACAAAGCATGGAAACCCAGCCTGCTGACAGAAATGAGGTGATAATTTTCCTAGCTGGGTTAATCTCCGGAGCTGACACCATCCGCAGAGATGTGAGGAAGAGTCAGTTTATTTTGTGCTGAAACATTCCGACTCTCTGGACTTCATCTGGAACTACAAGTAACTCGCCTTCCAGCCCAGCCAATGTTACATTTGTACCTGCCAGTCTCCAGTGGGACATTTCCACAGCAGCAGCTCAAAAACAGGGGGGGTGATGCAATTCTGCCTCCTTACAGCACTCATGGGATCGCACAACAAGCTGTTTCAGAGAGCTGAGGTGACTGAAACTAAGTCCTTTATCACAATAAAATTATTCTTGGCTGACTCAGTTTGCCTTAAATGGATCGCCTCAGGTTTGTATGAGTGTCAGGGCTGGCACAGGGAAGGTGGGACCACATGGCTGCAGGGCTGGAGCACGTGTCATGTGAGTAGAGCCCACGTATATACATCGGTATATACATTTACTTAACAGAGGAAGAGTGGGTTGAGTACTGTATATACAGGTGCCTTAATGCTTTGTGAGCTTTTGAGCTTTGCCCTCACTTTTAGTATATGCCATGGTTGTTTTTTTCAAAGACCGTCTCAATGTCTAACCTGAAACTTCTATCTCCTTGGGGAAACAATGAGCAAAGGAAGGTGCTCCCCAGAAAAGCTGTGACATTGCCTTCACCAAAACCTTAAAGGAGGTTGTAGAGAGGTGGAAGATGGTCTCTTCAGCAAGTGGACTAGGGGAAATGGCCTCAAGCTGCCAGGGCAGGTTCAGATTAGATGTTAGGAGAAAATTCTAAACTGAAAGTGTTGTCACGATGTGGCACAGGCTGCCCAGGGAGCGGGTTGAGTCACCATCCCTGGACATGTTTAAAAAAAGGGTAGATGAGGTACTTAGGGATCTGGTTTAGCATAGGACAGGAACGGTTGGACTTGATGATCTTAAAGGTCTTTTCCAACCTTGTGATTCTGTGAAACTTTTCGAAACAGAGGAGACAAACCTCTGTGAGAAGTAAGTTAAATCAAGTTTCAGAAACTCTGGTCGCAGGTGTTGCTGTGCCTAGTGAAATGCAAGTGGCCTTTTCACATTCAGGGAAAGAAAATTTCACCACAGGTGAAAGAAAATTCAGGTGAAAGGTCCAAGATAGTTCCCAACATAAACCCCAGTGGGTGTCAGCCTTCCAGCTGACAGTGTTTAGAGAACTATCAAAACAATGAAAAAAAGGAAATACATCTAAATAAATCTCACTCTTAGTCATTTCATGGGGCTGGCACGCCCTGCTTATCTCTCTTAGCTTTAAAAAGGAGGTATTTAATTAAGAAGAGATTCGCGGGTGGGGAGGGGAAGAAACCGGGAAACGGGTGAGGAAACTAACAGGAAAACGAGCGGGAAGAGGTCCGGCAGCAGACCGGGTAGCCGGGAGCGCGCTGGAGAAGCGGGAACGGGGACAGGTGAGGGAACAAACACCATCCGAGTCGGAAGGGGGGAAGGAGAGGACCCAGGCGCAACGAAACGAAGAGCTGCCCGCCGGGAATACACAGTCCGCGTTGCCGCGAAGGGCGAGCGAGCTGAAGGAAGCGAAGGCGCCTGGCTGGGGGTGCAGGGGGAGGCTGGCTGAATCGAAGAGAAGAACGCATAACCACACCGCAGCCCCCCTCCCTACCGTCAGGGACCCGCCTGAGGGACTCGGTCCTCAGTCTGGTCCCTGACGAGAGGAGGGGGGGGCACGCGGCGCGTCCGCCTAACGGTCAGTGTTTCAAACGCTCCCGCGCGACCCTCCGCTCGCTGCCCCCGCCCGCAGGGCGGAGCCGCCCAGGAGAAAGCGCGCGGCCGGGCCGGAGGATGCCCATTGGCTCACGTCCGCGAGCTTGCCGCATCGGCGTGGGTCCCGGGCCCTCCCCTTTCTTTCGGCTCGCTCAGAGGATGAGCCGCACCGCCGGCCGTTACAGCGCCAGCTGATTGGCTGTCCGCCGCGCCTGTCACCGCCGAACTCCGGGCCCTTTGCCGGCGCGCGGAGGAGGTCGCGCCCTGTGATTAGTCGTCCCGCTCGTCGATCGCGGTCGGAGCCCCGCCCCGAAAGGTGAGTCGCGGGCGTCGCCGGAGGCGCGCTCCCATTGGCTGAGGCGGTGCGGGGGGGCGTGCGCGGCGGTGGCCGGGTTGGCGGGCGGGGCTCCCAGAGTCCCCTTTGTGTGGGCACCAGTCGCCGGCCGAGCTCTGAAGAAGTAGCAGCCGCCATTTTGTGCGTGCTTGTGTTTTCCCCCACCCCCTCCCCTCACCCCCCCTTTCCGCGGGAGCGGCGGCAGCCGGGACGCCCCGTCTCTTCTGCTGGTCAGGTGAGGCGAAGCGAAGGCGTTGGGCCAGGCCGAGGGAATCATCGCCGACGGCTGCCGCAGCCGTGAGGTCGCGCTGTTCGCAGCGAGCGAGGGGGAAAGAAGCGGCAGGACGGAGCAGGAGGGGAAAAATCCTACGGAGCTGCCCCCCAACGGGAGGAGGAGTCTCGGCGCCAGGCCCAGGCGCAGCCCCGGCACCGGCGGCAGCATGGAGAACTCGCAGCTATGCAAGCTGTTCATCGGCGGCCTGAACGTGCAGACGACGGAGGCCGGGCTGCGGGAGCACTTCGCGGCCTACGGTACCCTCACCGACTGCGTGGTCGTGCTCAACCCCCAGACGAAACGCTCCCGCTGCTTCGGCTTCGTCACCTACTCGGCGGTGGAGGAGGCCGATGCCGCCATGGCCGCCTCCCCCCACGCCGTGGACGGGAACGCGGTGGAGCTGAAGCGGGCCGTGTCCCGGGAGGACTCGGCCAAACCGGGGGCCCACGCTAAAGTGAAGAAGCTCTTTGTGGGCGGCCTCAAAGGGGACGTAGGCGAAGGGGACCTGGTGCAGCACTTCAGCCAGTTCGGCCCAGTGGAGAAGGCCGAGATCATCGCCGACAAACAGAGCGGGAAAAAGCGCGGCTTCGGCTTCGTCTATTTCCAGAACCACGACGCCGCCGACAAGGCGGCCGTGGTCAAGTTCCACCCGATCCAGGGCCACCGCGTGGAGGTCAAGAAGGCCGTGCCCAAGGAGGACATCCAGTCAGGCGGGGGAGGTGGCGGCTCTTCCAGGCCCTCCCGGGGAGGCAGAGGAGGAGGAAGGGGTCGGGGCGGCGGCGGATCCGGCAACCGGGATCACAACGGCCTTTCCAAAGGAGGCGGCGGTTACAATAGCTACGGCGGCTACGGTGGAGGAGGTGGCGGCGGTTACGGCTCCTACGGAGGCGGCTCCTACGGAGGTGGCGGCGGAGGGGGAGGCGGCGACTACGGCAACGGGTACGGCGGGTTCGGCAGCTACAGCCAGCATCAGTCCTCCTACGGCCCTATGAAGAGCGGCGGAGGAGGTGGAGGAGGGGGCGGCAACTGGGGGGGCCGCAGTAACAGTGGACCGTACAGAGGAGGCTATGGTGGGGGAGGCTATGGGGGCGGCTCTTTCTGAGCTGGAGCGCCCAAACCCATCGGGGGTGGCGTGGAGAGCCCTCCCTTTGATACGGGGCAGCTTCTAAATGGTTTCGCCCCTCGCTCGCCGAAGGGCAGCTCCTTTTAAATGCCTCCCTGCTGTGGGAGCAGCTCCTAAATGCCCCCTGCGGGTCGCCTCTGCTGCCTGTGCCACTTCTTTCTCTCTGAAGATGGACTGGGCCCCACATACACATACTTTGTGTTACAGTCATTGATGGACTCTATTTTTTTATTATTACTTGGACCTTGGTCGTTTTTATACTAGCAACGAAAAATGTCTTGTTTTAATTTGTTTTATTGGGGGTACGGGGTGGGAAGCATCTTGCTGATCTGGAGTAAAAACTGGGGAGGGCTATGGGGGAATTTCCTTTGTTGTAAGGACTCGATACCTGGCTACTACATTTTTTTCTACAAAATCTACTCGGATCCCATGACTGAAAGTAACGTTTCTGTAAAGGAAGAAAAAAAAAAATCGTTTTTACGTTTTTTATTTTTTAAATAAATCATTGTGTTCATTGACCTATAGATGTCTAATTTTTTTTCCTAGGATGCATTCCGTACGGTTTTAAGGCTTTTCTAGGTTCGAAGCAAGCGTTCCTCTGCTTTAAAATCTCTGCGTACTTAAGAGTAAATATTTTATTGCCAGTAAAGGTCCTAACTGACTTTTTTTGCTACCCCCCCTTGTGGATTTATTGGTTTTCAAACACTCGACAGAGAAATTTTTGAAAGAACGAACCCGTGGATGTGGTCTGGTTTTTAAATACTCGTTCTCACTTAACGCAGTTTGTGTGCATCCACCATCTTGTACGAGGCAGTTTGATGTGCTGACATGGTTGGTCAATTTTTTCTATAGGACTTTTCCATCAGAGTATGTACTGTGTAGTTCTGAAGAAGTAGTTTGTGTTAAGCATGTGCTTCATTCATATAAAATGTTCAGAATTTCCGATTGCTTAGTTTCAAGTCCTCTTCTCGGTTTGGCTGTGTATGATTCCTTCCAGGAAAGGGTCGCTATTTATCCCTTCTATTAAACGCGTACTTGTTTTCATAGTACCGGGTTAACAGACTTTCCGCTCTGAACTATTGTCCTTCGTTAAAGTTCCCCGAGAATCTCTCGCAGCACCATCTACCGACAGGATGGCAGCCCCCTTGCTGCAGGCTTCGTTACAGCAGGAGTAAAATTCCTTTGCTAACAATTGTTCTAGACTTTTGAAAGTTACTCTGTGCCACTTGATGACTGGTGTAGTGTGCGATGACATCTGCATGTGAATAAAGATGGGCTCCGTGAGTATTGACTGGAAGAAAAGAGAAAAGGCTTTGCAATGCCCACCAAAGCACACATTCTTCTTTTTAAATAATAATTATGATTGCCCATATTTCAAAAAGTGATAATTTCAACTATGTGGGCAAAGTGCTATGATAAATGAGCCAGCTGAGTGTACCAGTAACATAGGTGCCAGTTGTAAAGCAAAAAATATCTGTGTGGTCTGCTTGATTAACAAATGTACATTTGTAGCCCTTTCACGCAATAGAATTAAAGTTTGTTGTTTATTAAAAAGTATAATGTTCTAGGGGAAAACTGCCTTCCTGCATAGAAATATAGAATAGCAACGTTTATGGGTTTATGGATATCAAATAAAGATTTGAATTCCTTATATACTTGAGTGAGAGTATGTATGACACGGGGCATGAATTTAAGGAGTATGAAGCTACTTTGACTTAAGTTTCCAAGCTCTTAGAGTCTAATGCTGATGCTTTATGGGACTGCATGTTAAAAGCTGATTCTTGCTCTGCTCCAGGCGTAGGCATGTAATTCCCACTGGTTCCAGTGGGAAGTAACCCTCTAGGGCATTGTGCTTCTGGGCTTGAAGGTATTGCCAGTTTTTGATACCAGTCGCGTCTGATGTTGATTTTAGTTGAAATAAGTCTTTTTGTTGCTATTAGATGTAAAACTTGCATCAACTTTAGTCACCTGTGTAAGCTTAAATAACCAGGGCAACCTTTTTGTATCATCAGGATTTAAGCCAAGAACTGAGTTTCCTCTTGATTGTGATAATTTCTGGTTCTTACAGTGAAACTGATTCTCTTTGGCTTAGTTTATTTATAAATAGCTTCCGAGTAACTTGCTGTTTGCAATTGCAATTTTATCTTGAAAGCTCATTAGCCTTTGTTGTGAACCAGCATCACTGACAGGTGGTTGAAAGTGCGAGTCATTTTGGAGAAGGATTTGTGAACCACTGCAAGTACCAGCTCTTGTTGCTGGATGGCTTCAGGTGGTTGATTTCAGTTCACTGGGTTTAAAATGTTTTTCCTTTGTGTTGGACAGTCATCCTCAAACTTCACTTGAAGCTTTTTGTAGCTGAGAAAAACTACTGAGTTCTAGGCCTGGAGTTGTTTGGGCATGTGATGTAGCCCTTTGCAGTGGCACCTTGTCAAGGGATGTGGCTTGTGATTTGACTCAGGAAGGTAAAGATTTGTGCACCAGCTCTTGCTTTATGGTGTTTTCACGTCTGTGCTGTCATAGAATATGCTGATCCTATAAACAAGTAGGTTTTTTAAAAGGTGACTTCATGTGTGAAATCAAGACTGTTTTGCCAAGCTCTAGGTTGATTTTGAGAACTGTTGTACTGACTTGTGCTGTTTGATTATCTGTACAACAAAAGTTCTGTAGGACTAAGATCTTACAGAATAAAAAGTAGATCCTGGAAATTGCACATATATTAGGGACTGTGCAACCTAATTGCTCTTTCAAAATATTATAATCTGTTTTAGTTGTATTCGGTGGGGAGCATCTGGAGTAGGTGGGACTTGCTCAGCTCTGACCTCTTGTCTCTTGGGAGCAAGAACTTCAGTGTGACAATGCAGGTAATGTGCCAGAGGCTTGTGTAAGCACTTGTCTAATAAGGGGTGGTAATGCTAGCACGTGCTGTGGGATAGAGAGAGATGCAGGTCTGTGTTGGATAGTATTAAAGGCACAGTGACTTAAACTCTTGTTTGAATATAAATCTGTTTCTAGTACAGGTCCTAGACAGAAGAGAGGTGTTGCTAAATTTTGCATGTGTGTTCAGTAGTTTTCTGACCCTGGGTGTATTTGCTTAGAGGTGCACAGGAGGAGAACTGAGGCAAAATGAAACATGTAGCTGGCATGTAAATAAAGAAATAAAGACTGCACAGTGGCTCTGGGATGGTCACAGGTAGAAATAAAGTAACTTTTGTTTGCTGATCTGTAGTTTGTAGTTGAGTTGTGAAATGTAGGTGTCTGAAACGATTTCAGTAATCAAGTGGCTTTCTGTTCAGGTACAAATGCTGGATTTTGTTGTTTTCACCTGTGAGAAATAGAAAGTGAGAGCAATTAATTAACTCTAAGCATTTAAAGAAAAACTGCAGTTAAAACAGTTACTGGTTTTTGTAGTCTGCACAAAGAAAGAATTTTCCCAAAAGCAAAGCCTTTCAGAGGCTGTGGTATCAACGTGTCTTCTGATGTGTGCACAGTTTTTTTCATAGTAAGGAGTATGCATGTCTGCTCTATGATTTGTTCTGTGTCTCCTGTGACTTTCCAATTTCATTTGGCTCATACAATTAGCCTGACATACACTTTTGCAATACCAATGACTCCCTCATTCAAAAGAAACAGCCTGAACACCTGTATACAGAATGAATGGATGCTTGTCCAAATCCAGTTTTGTCTGTTTTAGGTGATGAAAAAGTTGTTCAGAAGAGCAGTAGCAGCTGAAACACTTCCATCACAATAAATCTCTGTGGGTCACTGTGGTACAGCTGTGGCAGACTTGGGAAATGAAAGCTGTGCCTTGCCCCACAGGCTCCTGTAGCGTACTTTGCTGGGCAGCCTTTACCCTCCAGAATTGAGGCTTTTGGGTCTGCCTTGTGCCAAGTAGTTCCAGGTGGTGCAGGTGCTCTTGGACCCCCAGCTCTGCTTACAGGAGGGCAGACCTGCTGGGAGGGCAGCGGTTTGCACAGCGGGGCACTGATGGGGGATGTGCTTGGGTCGGATGTTTTGTCTGTACATGCTTAACTGCCTCTGTTTTAGCTTCACTGGTTAAAATTGTAATTTAAGGTTCTAAGATGCTTTATGGTGTTCTTCCCCCTCCCCCAACTGAGATCCCTTCAGCAAGGCAAATTTTGCTTTGATTTAGCATTGAAAGACCTAAGTGGATAGGTCAGAACACTGGTTTATTATCCCTCTCTGTCAGCTGATACTATTGTCGAAAGATAATGGCATTCCTGGTGCTGCTGAAAAGGGTCTGAGCCTGAGTGGTGCCGAGGACCCCAGCCTCCCATTCAGAGCTGAAAATAGGGCAGCTTCTTTTATCTACATACCTCAGAATGGTCGTTCTAAAATGCAAAAGCCTGGTTTAAGTTGTTTGTTAATCTCTAAAACTTAAGGACACCCATATGTTATGCACTCTGTAAGCAGAAACATGGTACCTCTTGTGAGAATGGGATTTTGCTCCTGCAGTCTGTGAGGTCGTTGCTTTTCTAATAGAAAGTAGTTTTATCCAAGCCTTGTAACAAGCATTCTTGTCCTGCAGTAGCTATTAGGGATTAATTTTTATCATGTAATCGAGAATTTATACCACATTTACCTGGTAAATGTTGTTATGGACCCCTGCTTTCTAAGCTATTTAATTAGGAAGAAGGCATTTCTGATGCATTTTTCAAACCATGTGGCTGTGTATAACACCTTGGATTAGTATCAGATGATTGAAAGCATAACTCCCAAAATGTCAAGTACCTCACCAGAGGTGTAGTTTGCAACCAGCAGGCTATTTAATATTTTGTTCATTCTGTGTTCTGGTATATGATGAGTTTTCTGCTTGTTGTTTTTGCATTTCTTAAATGAATAAAACAATCCCTTGAAAACGTACTCCATGAAGGAAGCACATTCTAAGGAGTTTTGAGCCAGCCTGAGCAAGTGATGGGCTTTTTTTTTAGGTCTCCTGTTGAAGTACTGCTATTCTGTTACTTCTGGTCTGTGTATTTGCACACGCAGAGGTGTAACCTCTACTCCGACCTACCTTTAATGAGTGTTTATTTGTGCTGTAATGGAAGTACTACTATTGACAGGTGTCTGATGTGTATTTCTTACAACAGGATGGGAGGGTTTTCGCTGTATAACTTTACCTGTCATTTTATCTGTATACTAGGACTTGTGAAGGGACTAGTGGCGTTGGGATGCTCAATTTCTGGGGCAAAATATAGTCACTTTTGAACTGATAGCTCTTGTTCATGTGGTTCTAAGAGTGTTTCAATCCTGTCTAGGATCCCCTTACAAATGTCTAACCCATTTTGTAGGGAGCACTGACAGCAAAGGCTGTAAAGCTGAACGTTCTTCAGATTCTTTGTTTTTCTTATCTTTGCTCCATAGACTAAGCAGTTAAAAAGATGGAATGCTTCCGATGTAGTCTATAGAAGGAAAAAAAACCCCAACAGCCAAAAAACCCACAGCATAAAAAAATTCAAGTGCTGTTCTCTGTCCTTGGTTCAGCCTATGCCAGCAGGAATCCTAAACTAAAAGTTGCAACAGCAGTTTAAGTGCTTTCCTCAGTGTTGCTGATCTTGGTCTAACTTTTTTCTGGGAGTCTTAGGCTAAGCTGTAGCATTGCCTATTGCTGTTACAGACGGTGTCAAGCTTAGAGTGCTGGCTATTCTCAGATTGTCAGCCATCCAAGTAACCAAAGCTCCTTAACTTTGAAAACTAGATGTCAAGCCCAGTCAGACTAATAATGCCATCTGTCCAAGGCATCTGGATATTAACCCTCTTAGTCTGATGCATGCAGTTTCATTCCTGAGTGCTTTCACAAATGGAAAATACACAGACTTGGAAAGAACAGCTTCTCCTCAAATAAAATAAATTGAATTACACTGTGTAGGGCTATGTATAATTTTGATGCATATTACATTCATTAAACTGCTATAAATATCCCTTTCATGCGTAATGCAGTAAGGAATCGATGCCAGTTCAGCAAGGGATTAAATTTCTGGCTGTAAATATGTCAAGACGCACATTTGCTCACTGCCATCAGAGTACAAATTGCTGATGAACGTTGCTGAGAAATTCCTTAGAAGCGGAACGAGCTGGGGAATCTTAAAATACTTAAGTTGTTCAGAGGCTGCTTCATACCATGCAGTTGCTAATGAGTGTGTCTCAGAAGCCCAGTTCTCACAGGGAATGCTGTTTTGAACTGGAAAGCATGCAAAGCTGTGCATCTGGGAATGTGCTGTTAGTCTGTAATCTAGTTGGTATAAAAGATTAATGTAATCACGGTTTCTTCTGTACTTTCTGTAACTTCTATTGCTTTCTGTGCTTTTACAGTGGACCTTTCCTATTCTGTAAGTAATTTTGCTTTCCACAAAATCCCAGGGTGAAGGAATGTGACTCTAGGCATTGCAGGCACTAGTTGGGAAGAGGAGCAGGAGTGAGTCCCTATTTCCAGCATAGGCTTGGATTAAAGCAATGCTGGATAAAATGCAGTACTGCTTGGGGCTGGAGCTTCACGTGCTTTTGATTTGTTCTCTTTCTCTGTGGATCAATAATCTTGTTTACTGCATACTAACCCAGCTTCAGTGGGAAGCCTCCCTCTCCCAACCGCATGCTCTGATGAACAAATGACATCAGCGTGGGCAGGGCATGGCCCTGGGAGGAGGCTCAGCACACCTTGCTGTTGTATAAGAGCACAGTGCTGTCAGCTGTGTTGGGAAATAACTTATTCCTGTTTCATCTTCCAAACCTGCCCCCCCACAAAGGGATGTCTGCTGTTTTCAGACTCGCTGCCTGCTCCCTGGCTGGGTTGTGGAGTTGTGAAAGATTTCTGATGCTAAATTCCTGATTCTCTTTGTGTGGTTATCTAGTAACTTTACAGGTTTTAATAGTCTTTTAAGTTTACTGGGTAACAAATTCATCCAAAGTCCTTCACTGTGTGATTTTATTTGGGCTTGTTTAATTGTTTTCTTTCCGCCACTGCTGGAATAATGAGAGCTCAAAGGATCTCACTCCCTTTACTGGAGAGAGATCCTCTGAGTCCCGCCTGATTGCCAGCTCAGGAGATCACTTCTGGACTGCAGGATGGTTGTAGCTGTAATTGCTTATGCCTATTGCATGGGGTATTTAGCAAAGTGCATTCTACAAGAGAACTAATGCTAGCTTTCTGCTGTTATTTTCATGGAGACCTATCCTGAAAGGGAGTGGTCCCCAGGAGAACAAGGGGGTTCAAGCCTTTGCACTAAGTAACCTGGTGCTTCTTTCCCTTCAGGCCTGCCCATCCATTATTGTCTGCAATTTTAAATGTAGGCAAATTATCTTGTCTGTAATTACCTCATTTAGAAGTTGTTACTGGAGTACTTGCCCTGTACTATTTCCTGTACTTGCCCAGCACCAGCTAGAATCTGGGCTACCACTCTGTGGTTACTTTTAAAGCCTCTCTTAGACATGAGCTTGGTGATAAATCAGCACCACGTGTGTTAATGTTACCTTGGGTTTGCACGTGGCTGGTGGCAATGGGGAGCTCTTGTTTTTTGTGTACTGAGGAGTCAGCTGAGAGGGAGTTGAGAAACATCACCTTTGGAAGGAAGGTTGGGAAGGAAGAGCTGGGCTCCTTGCTAGCGCAGCTCTAGATCTAAACTTTTGCAACAAACAGGTACTGCATATTCTCTAAAGTGTGTTTTTTGTTTGTTTGGTTTTTTTTCTTCTCCCTCACAGGGCACACTTCTGTGTGGAGAGAGGATGGGAAAGCTGAGCCCTGAAAAGCACACCATGAAAGTCCATTAAGGGAACAGAAACCCGAGCTGAGCCCCTGACATACACTTCCCACTCTGAATATGCTATGGAAATTGAGCAGAAAAAGGTGTTTGCACAGAAAATACTGAGCAGGATAACAAAGGACAGTCCATTATCTGCCAGGAAGGCATGCTGCACGAGACAGCTTTTTCTGTTCAGGTAAAATAATGTGCCTGCAGAAAGAGTCTTGCCTGAATTTCTGTGTGTGACAGCTGTGCTATTTACTCATTTGTGTTAATGCTGCAGCATGTTGTGTTATGAGATGAACGTGGTGCCCTAGGACTGTTTCTTTTCCTTTTTTGCTCTTTGCAAAAGCTATGTTTAAAAAAAAAAAAAACATCAAGAGGGAGAGCAAGGCAATGAGTATACAAGGAATAACAGTAAAGGGAACTGGGGAGGCGAGATCCTGAATGAGAATAGGTTTGTTTATGCTGCTCTCTGAGTTACAGCGTACAAGTATTAATTAAGGCATAGCTTAATCATATCTTCATGAAGCATATGAGTAGTTTTCCTGTATTACAGAAGGTGGTAGTAGAAGCACTAAAGGATATATTGTAAAGACAGAGAATCACATTAAAATGAAACCTTAGCACTTAAGCAAAAAATTTTTAGGGAAAACAATTGCACGTTTTGGACCACAGCCTGAACTTTTTCTCAAGTCTGTGTGTTGAGCCTGTAGCAGGAACCGTTTGCTTCAGGAGGTGCAGAGATGGGAGTCAAAATAAGGGCCCACTGGGCAGAGGGACTTTCTGGTATTTAGGTGTCTGAAGGCCTTTGACCAGTGCCCACAACAATTGTTTTTACAGCTTTCTTCCTGAATGTTATTTCTTTCCTTTTGAGTTCTCAGTTCTAAACCATAAAATCTATCTGAAAATCTCCCAGCCAGTTTCTGATAAATACGTAATATGACTAGAGGGCAGGAAGCCTGTGCTTCTGACAGAGCTGGCTGCGGGTGACATCAATTGCTTGTGTTACAGGAAAGAGTAAGAGGAGGAGCAGGAAGAATTATTTTCAGCTGATCTGTTACTGCTGTGTAGGGAGAGCAATAGAATGGCTCATGCCCCAACAGTCACGGCCCGGGTATTATTATTATACAGCTGGGAATGTTATGATGAAACTATTGGAGTAAACCCACTATTTTTATGGGAATGATGATTTATATTAAAGATTAAACACCCCAATGTTGCTGGCCTGTGGCAGACAGGAGTGTAAGGGAGGGACATGTACCAGCAGAGGGCAACAGCTCCAGAGGCTGGAGACGCCGATGGTTTCAGCAGCATCTCTGCCTGGAGAGCAGGACCTTGTCTGGGGAGAGTGCTTGGGTGGATGCTCTACTAATCACATGCTTCGGGATGCAGTGCTTCAGCGGGAGCCTCTTGCCTCTTAAACTTCAGCTGCTAAAACACCGCTGATTCCAGCTTGGGAGAGGTGCCTACCTAGAAGGTCTCTCAGTATTTCCTTTTCATCCTTGTGGTAACTTGGATCCCCGTGAGTTGCTGTAGTAGCTAAATTTTAGCTGCTGTTTTGGTTTTGTTATGTGAAAGGCATATGGCATGCTCTGAATTCTAGCAGTGGTTGGGCAGCAGATGACCTTCAGGACTTCTCTGCCAAGGTGCCTAATGCTCTGGGTCCGTTGGGAGTTGGTGTGGTATGTGAGTACCACCTCCAAGCACCTTCAGATAGCCATGGAGATATGGACACAGCTATCTCAGCAGATTCTCCTACTGTTTTTCTTATATTAATTTCCTCAGGGCACTTTTTCTCAGAAAATGTATGATCTAAATATAGATCTAAGTGAATATTTGCTCAATTAGAATCACAGAATAATTTTAATTGAAAGGGACTTCTGGAGGTGATCTGGTTCCAACGTCCCTCAAAGCAGGACCAGCTTCAGGGTTAGATCAGATTAGTCACTCAGGTATGTATATATTTATGAATAAAGTTTTATTATTAGACAAAGATTAAAAAGGAGAGCTGCTGAAGATGGCAAATTGTTTATGGTCTGGATCTCTGACTCCTGTATACACATATACCTGTGCTGGGTCCTGGGGAGAGGGGCCCTTCCTGGCTACTCTTCAGAGAATTAAATTCTTGAAAGCACTTGGTATGTTTTACATTAAACTAGCTGCCAGACTGAGTTTTGGATCAGATTGGCAGGGGCTGGCTTTATTCCTTCCTTTCCTGGCATTTGTATTGTAGAAAGCCATTGCTGTTGGAGGGACACTGGCAATGCTTTGATCTCTGCTCTCCCCATAGCTTCTTAGAATTGAGGGCTGTTTGGTCTTTCACTGTAGATCTGAAGATTGTTACAGGAATTTGAAAAGGTTTTGGTGGGCCAAGGGATGGTTGGAGCAGTCATTCCATGGATCCTTATACTCTGAGCTCTGGCTACATAGTGGGCAGTGATTGAAGGTAGATTACATATAGGAGAAATTTAGGACTACTCAGGAATAGGAATTTTTGAAAGAGGCTAGAAAAGTTCCACCCATCAGGCATTACTTACTCCTTTTAACTCCCTGCTCCTTCAAGATCTCAATCTTTGCACTTCAAAAACACACACCAAAAAAAATTTGTCATGGGGTTGTTGTCCAGTCATGATTATTTTGCAAGGCTGCTGTAAAGATAATCTCTGATTACTGGAACTTGCCTTTGTCCCATTCCAGCAAGGGCTGTTCACTGGTTTGCTCCATCACTGGGATTTACCTTTCTGTGGGTGCTCTTGGCATTTGAAGAGTCCAGCAGTACCTGTGCCGGTGGGACAGTTAAGAAGGTACTGCTGGTTTGGTGCAGCCTAGGTGTCTGATTCCTCAGTGGACTGGAGTGAAATGTAGGGGTTTTTTAATGGACAAAGCTTAGTATTTTGTTATTGAAAAACTATGTGATGATAAAAAACACGTGGGTATTTTGCAGCAGTTTCAGGATCTGCTCTTGTATGTGGAGTTTCATGATTACAAAGAGATTTGCTCAATTGAAACAAGCTCCAGCCCTTGCTTTCTAGGTAAATTCTACTGTTTTTAGTATAGTTACATTTTCTCTGGGTTAAACGTGTCTGAGTTTTGTATGTTGTGCATCATAAGTGTAAGACTGGGCACTCAGGAAGGACTTGAGGGTCTGACAGTTTAACAGGATTCTGAAAGGAAAAATGCAGGAAATTTGCCTGAATCCTGTGTGAAGTTTGACTTCATGGCTTTATCTCTATTTCTTCTGTTTGTGGGGAGGCTGCCAGATGGTGTTTGAACAGTGGGACTCTTGACTCTCCATCTCCATGTGACTTTGATAAAGTCCTTTACCTTCCAGGTGTGCTGAGCTTTCTTATCTGAAGAATGGGGGGGATGACTAGCTGTGATTCTCACTGGGCTTTTGAAACCCTCATGTAGAAGGTGCAATAGTATCTATTCATTGCTGATATATTTAAAAAGTTGTGTGAAACTTAGGTTGGTAAGGATGAGGGTGATGTGCTTTGAGGAGAAATGTAGAAGAGTGAGGTATTTTTATTTATAAAGGAGGTGGAATAGCATCTTGCAAGAGAAATCTCTTGATACTCCTACTTCTTCCCTCTGCACGAGAACGTTTTGTGAATGAAAAAGTATTGAAGAAAGTAAGTGTTTCTCGTCTTTATTATAATTAACCTCTGGGGTCTCATTGTTGCAGAGTAAGATTGAGAAAATCTTTTCATAAATTGAGGGAGGAAAAAGTTATGCTATCCCTGTGTTTGTATCAACTGGAATAAACGTGGCAAATGGGATTTAGCCCCGTGCTTTGGGCTGAAGTAGCTCCTGCTGTGTAGCAGAACCTGCACTGCCCATGCTGCATGGCCTGATAGATTGCATGGGTGGACAGTGAGATTTTTATATATTGGGGAACTGTAGGTGAGATCCTGCTTTTTGAGGGGAGGAAGCAGGAGACACGGTGGGGCTTGGGCCCCTCTCCCCCATCAGTGGGTCTGGGCATCACTGGGCATCTCCTGCTGCCCCCTGTGTGCACTTGACCTCGTCCTGGCTGCTGGGGATTTTCAGCCGGCTACAGCTTTGCGTTAGCCTGGGCACTGCAAGGATTCGGGTGGGTACGTGCCCTCAGCTCGCTGACCGCCTTGCCCAGGGGCCAGCTCCGGAGTTTGGCAGGGACGGCACCAATGCGAGGACTGAGCTCACCGGCCGGCGGGTGGGTGGATGGAGACGAGAGGCGCTCCCCTGGGGCCGCCCGTTCTCCCCCCGCGTCCCGCTGGCCGGTGCCTTCCCGGCCGCCACCATCGCTCCCCCGGTCAGGACGGCTCCGGGCGCTCCTTTGACCTATTTTGTTCCCTGCTGCCGTAATCGGGGGCTGTGCCAGCGGCGCTAACCGGAGCCCGGGCCGGGAGGGCGCTCTCGGGGGCGGGCGGCGCGGCGGGGCCGCCCTCCACAGCTGCCGTTGCCCGGAGACGATCGCAAGCCCGTCGGGCTGTGGGGCGGGAGGGGGAAAGAAGAAGGAGGCGGCGGCGGGGGGCGGTGCGGGCTGCGGCGGCAGTCGCTGCGGCGGGGCGCGCCGGGGACGCAGCGCTCCGCTCCCGCAGGAAGCGGCCCGGGGCGGGGGCGGCCGCTCGCAGCCATGCCGGGCCCGGGGCGTTGAGCCTGCCCCGCCGCCCGCCCCGGCCCCCGCCGCGCTGCGCAATGGAGGAGGAGAGGTAGGTACCGCCGCCGAGCCTTTGTGTGTGTGTCCGCCCCGGCAACGGGGCTGGGCGGGGGGAAGCAGCTCCTGCCCCGAGGGATGCGGGATGGGGGATGCTGTTCGTCGGGGGGGGGGGATGCCGTGCCCCGGGAGCTCTCCGTGGCGGTGCGCAGGCATGCGGGACGGGATTTCCTCCCCCCTCCTCCTGGCCGCAGAAATACCTTCTGCGATGAGCGCCCGCCGGTTTATTACGAGATGTTGCAGTGTCATGGTGACAGGCTTTCGCCCCCACTACCCAAGCCGAGGTGAACGGAGGGGTTTGTCAGTGGGATGTTCTTTGTAGCTGGGCGGCGAGGTAAGGGGAGCTGCTCCAGCGGGTGTTTTCTGAAATCGCTGGTGGAGCACGGGAGATGCGGGGCGGGAGAGGTGGGTTGGTGTGCTGCAGGCTCGCTCCGTCCACAAGACATGCCTCAAGACACGGGCTTGTGTCTGCCCGGCTTGTATCTTGAACCTCCGGCAGCTGACGTGGTCAGTGGGTTGAAGACGTGCCCGCTGGTGTTTGGCGCTTTCCTGAGCGATGAATGAAAATCTGTAACATCTGTGGAGCCTTCAGGGGTCGATTTACCTGTCTGCATGTGCAAGCCGTGCGCTGCACGGGTGTTAGGGTGGGCAGGAGGGAATCCTGTGTCTCCCTCGCACGGTAGCTGGGCCATATACACTTTATTTCCTGCAAGGCGGCTATTTCCCTCCCAAATCTGTGTGCAGAGCTGCCTGCAGAGTTGACCTGATGCCCACTGAACATGTAGAAGAGGTTATTTTCATAGGTGCCAGAGAGATGTTCAGTGTTCCTCCTCTGCCTTCATTCTTCCTCCCTGCTGCCTGGGTGTCTTTTGCACATCAGAAGCTCGTTCTTCAAACTAAACATTAAGCTATTGGGGTTTTTTTTCTGTATTTTTTAAAAAAAAAACAGGATGTGCTGGGTGCTTCCTTTTGTGCTGGTGACCTTGCAGGGGGGTGGGGGAACGGAGAGGGGGCTTGACCTGCTGGTAGTACTAATGATCAGGGCTTGACAGAAGTTTTGTTTTAAATATGATACATTGGAACATTAAGCTGGGGTCAACCCCAAATCCTGGAAATTTTCCTTCTGTTGAGGGGAAAACACACTCAGCAGGCTGTGGGAGTTGCTGTGCGAGCTCTGAAGGGCAGCTTTCCACCCTTCTGTGGCTCAGGGGTTGCGATTGTTTGGGTATTTCATGTATCAAGCAAAACTTGCTGCGTGTCACATCTCTCTTTAAATTACACTGTAGGGCTTCTGCTTCCCATGAGGCTGTGAGTGGCCACCTCTGGATATTATTCCAGTATTAATTAATTTTAAGTGAAATCTTGTATTGTCATGCTAGATGCCATCCCATGGAATGGATTTTCCTTCTTTTTTTCTTTACATATGTGTGTGTGTGTGTATATCAATGAGTCTAGTGTTTGAGGAAGTGGAGCTGAGCTGTTTTGATAGCCCAGGCTGGGATCATCCTTAGCATGATTACTTAGTACCTTTTTTTTTTAATGGTTACCAGCAATGGTTTGATTTTGACTGGAAGCCTTTTGGTGGGGTTACAGTGGTGAAAAAGTCCCCAGGAAAGCACCCGAACTGTTTTGCTTCATCCTTTTCTTTTTATTTTTCTCCAGACCATCTGTTTTTAGGCCATGAAGGACTGTCCCCATCAGTATGTTCTCTGCCCCTGGAAGTGAGGAATGATTACCTAAATTGCTGCTTGTATTTCTGGTTTTGGGGAAGAGGGAGGCAGTCCTGAACTGGTCTTGGGCAGTAGTGATGTGGTTTGACTCTTGGCAAGGAAAGCTGGAAATGTTCACCTGCCTTCTGGTTCGAAAGGGCACGTTGTGTGGGGCTGTGCTGAGGCTGCTTTGCCTGTGCTGAGCAAGCCCTGGGAGGACAAGTAAACAACGACCTTGGTGGGTGAACACCCTGGGCTGGTTCTCTTCCCATTTTTGTACTTTTGCCCCAAATTTCATCTCAGATTAGGCCTCGGATTTTACACTCCCTGACTTTGGTGACAGCAGAACTCCCCCTGGTTTGTAGGGGTATTGCTTTTCCCATTTTTGTAGTCAATGAGGAACATGTTATTGGTGCTCACATCACCTCTGACTCTGGTCCTAAGCTTGACTGGACTCAAATATCCTGGTAACTCGTACAGCTGAGTTGAGCGGTGGTATCATGTGCCCATGTCATTGCTCATGGGCAGAAGCGGCTGGAGACAGGGGGGATTTAACCTGAAACACTGACGTTCGGCACCAAATTATTTCAGGCTCCTGATTGCCTCTTACTGTGCTGAGAGGGACTTGTATTTTATGGAGAAATTACATAATGCTGTGTGATCAGGCTCTGGATTTGCATTTGAGTTTGAGGAAGAAAGACCTGGAATCCTTTTTTTTTTTAATTGAAAATTTACCTCCCCCTGTAAATTTAACTTTGTCTTTCATTAGTCTTTTCATGTTTGTTTGAAAAAGTACAGTATTTGCCTTTGAAAGCAAATGGTATTGTCATATCTGAGTTATTTTGTGTTGTTTCCATTACTGTCAGCAAAGACTTTTCTTTTCAGTAGTTTTAGAAGTCTGTTTTTCCCCTGAGGTCTCCTTTGATACAATGAATCTCCTTTTGGGGATCTGTTGTATATACCAATTGTGTGTTTTTTTCCTAAGCTAATGTCTCCATGTTGATGTAGGCACTGAAAAATTCAACAAAATAGGAAAATTATATTGCTATTAAAAATAGTAATCCTTTCTATTATGCTTCCTCCCATATGTTTTAATCATAATATGTTTCTCTGAAACCTTCTCAAAATCCATCTTGGTGTTTAGATTCCTTCAGTCACTTTTTTTTTTCTTACTGTTTTTGTATATTCCTAAAGACAAATTCAGAAATTGAGATTTTTGTAAAAATGCTGTTACACTGACATCTTTTTCTTACTGTGTCTATGTGACTCGAGGAATAAAACCATTGGGCATAATGTATTTCTGCTGTGATATTGGTCATTGATCATAAGCAGAGAATTACTCCAGTTAAGGTAAAATGATTTTTCATTTTGCTGAGACTAAAATAGTATTTTTGTCTCTTCTCTTAGAGACATTTAATTTTTGAAGACCAGTAACTGCTATTGAGCACCTATCACATATTTGAATCAGAGCCATGTCAGACCTCTCAAACCAAAGATTAACCTTTTACAGTGACAATTGTAACCTATCCCACACAGAAGCTCCATAGGCTTGGAAAATTTGTGGTCAGCATGTCACCTTTATGTTAATATAAGGATATGAAGTCTGTAGGGAGGTGTTGGGTTGCCTGTGCTGTGGGAAGGGAGGTCACCAAGCCCTGTTGACTCTTTTGCCAACCTTGGAGGTTCAATGCTCAGTGGTGATACTGGACAACTTGGTGTGCAGACATAAGATGAGAGCAGCTCCCAGGGACTCTCCAGTGCTGCACAGAGGAATGAGGCTGGTCTGAACTGGATGTGTCTGGAGTCCCATCATTAGAGCCTGGTGGGGAGGGACCTTCGTGGTGTCACATGTGGGCTAGGAGCTGAGTCTGGCAGCTGTTCTCCCTGGAATGTGAGCAAAAACTCATCCTTATCTGCTTCAAAGGAGAGCACAGTTGAGATCTGCCCCTCCTTCAGGGTGACCTCCAGTAAAGCCAGTGGTAGAATTGGTTTTGGCAGAGGTGGGATTTTCTTCCCGGGTTTTACCAGCTCTCTGCACGGTAATAATCTTGCCAGGGGACAGTTTAGCTCTAAGTAAGGCTTTTATTCTTCCACCTAATCTACAAAGGCATCTGTAATTACTGCTGGTAACTAAGGCAACCCAACTTTATAGTTGATGCATGCATGCAGCAGAGCTGCGGGTTACGGGTTTTAACGTACCTTTCTGGTGGCTGGCAGGCAGCTGGGCCAGGAGCTGTGCCGTGAGCCCACGGGCAGCCTCAGCCCAGCCCTGCCAGTGGGTCTTGGGGAGGACCAACACCGTGTGAACTGGGCTGTGATGAAATTCAGTGCTTTAACTGGGAGCTCTCAGATCAGGGTTCGTTTGTTCGACTTGGGGACAGCGTTCCAAGGCTGTGCGGGAGGTGCTGGTGGGGTTGGTGCTTTCTGAAAGTACGAACCTCTCTGCTTATTTTAGGAGAGTCTTGCTGTGTCCCTAATGAGAATGTTCCTCTGGCCCAGGGAAATGAGCTTGTCTGAACGCTCAGTGTGCAGCCCCGGGTAGCCCAGGCACAGAATGAATGGCTGCTGGGTCCCAGCCACGCCGGTGTAGTCGGACATCAGCGGGGCAAAGAGCTGGTGCATGGGGAACCTTCTGAACCTTCTGATCTGCAGAAGCTCCTGTGTGTCTGGGTGGCCTCAGCCAGTACCATTGATCAGAGGACCCTGTTCTTGCTTTGTTTTGCTCCATTAACACAACAATAGTGTAATAAGCGTAATAATTCTTTATGTTGTGGGGGGAAAAACACAGGAAAAGGGCCACCTAGGGCTGCTTTAGTCTTTGCAGGGGTAGCTTTTGCTTTGGGGCAGGTCACATTTGCTTGGAGCATTTAGGTCCTTGCATTTTTATGTTGGAAATGTGTTGGTGACCCCTGGGAGTGCGTGCATGGGGGTGTGAAATCTTTCTCCCAGATAAAATCATCCCCCTTCCATTACCAGAGCAGTTCTGTGGAAGCTGAGTCAGTCTTGAAGATGAGTTAAAGGCTCTGGGCTATTAATTTTTTAAATGTGTTGAGGATGCCTTTTAGGATGCTTTTTAAAAGGTTACTTTTCATGCTCTTTAGGAAGAACTGATTGATCTTTCTGAGGCAAGGCTTTTGCTTTTAAAACACACAGAGAAATGTTGGTGGAGCTGGGGCTTTATGAAGGCTTGTTGATCTGACATTTACTTTGGTGTTCAATGAAACTTGCTGTGTCCTTTGAACTGGATCTTTTGCCAGCGGAAAAGTTTGAACATAGTGAATCTTTGGTCTCTGTCACTGGAGTCCTAATAAATAAATCTCAGCGGTGTGCTTTTTCTCTTATTAAAGAAGCCCCATGATTTTTGTGTGCATCACTTGGTTTTTGGATCCCACAAGGTCTGTGGTTGATGATGACCAGAGCAGTGTTCCACAGCGGTCCAGCTGTCCTGCCCCAAGAGCACTGGTCCAGCTGTCCCTGCTGCTGCCTTGAGGTTTCACTTTCTTTTTGTTTTTGTTTTTCTTGCTTTTGTTTGTGTGTTTTGTTTGCTTCCTGTATGTGTTTCAGCCTTGCAGACTGAGAGTTTGGTGAAGTCACTGGCCTTTCCAGACCCTCGTTTCTCACTCCTTTGCCACCACGACACGCCGGAGCCAGTTTAGCTGTTTAAAAAGCAAGGAGGGTTTGTGCTGGGGTTTTTGAAGCTGTGGTCAAACTTCACTCAGCTTAAGATTTCAGCCAGGGCTTTCGATAGATGCTGCAGCGCTGAGCTTTGGCTGAATCTGGCAGGCTTGGGGAGGAGCTGAGTGCTGTCGCTGCTCCGTGCCGTGAATGCTGCCGGCGCTACGTGCGGCACAGAATGAGTTCGGCTTTCTTCAGGGACAGAAAAGCTGGCTCTGTTGTTGCCTGGTACCAGTCCCTTGAATACCAATCATTTAACAGGAGGTATTCTGCTTTCTGATTTTGTTTTTTTTTTAATTCTTCTTCTTTCTTTTAATTAGCCATACTAGGCTAATTGGATGATGGCTGTAAGGCAGTCTGGGAAGTTGTCTCCCTGGCTGGGATGTGTGCTGAGCGGTGCCGTGCTCAGCCTTGTGGCTTCACTTATGACTGAAAATATTTTGTTCGTTCAGCAAAGAGAAGGAATTGGGCTTGGCTGGTTTGGGGCATTAACCTTTGTCTCTGGCACGAAGCTGGAGGCTGCTCAGTATGCAGGCGTGGATGTGAGCTGCGTGCAGCTTGGCTGCTGTTCAGTGGCTTGTTTCTAGGAGGGTGACACAGCCCACTAAGGACACCTGTGGGGGCAAAGAGCTTCACGTGGTCTCCAGGGACATGGTGCTGGAAACAACCCCCTGTCAGACAGTGAGGAGGGTGCAATGTTCAGCAAGGGCTTCATGCTGTCAGGGGGTTGTAAATTGTGAATACTTGTGCTTTTCCAAGGAAAAGTCACTGTGAGTGAGTATATGTGTATATAGATAGATGTGTACGTGCGTGCATACACAGCCTAGCAGAGACTGGTGGGTTGTTCTGGGGGAAGACCCCTCCATGCTTCCATGTCTTTGTGCCCTCCTTCAGAGATTAGTGCTGGTAGGGTCAGGATGCTGGGCTGCCTAGGCCATTGGTTTAACCCACTTCAGCCTTTTTTTATCATGATACAAGCCCAACTAAGGTGGCAGGCAGGAAGGGACAAACCTGAAGAATACTGTTCTGGGGGAGGTCAACTCTAAGAAGGTCTCCAGTCGTCTGTAGGGTGGTGACTGGGTTACCTCCTAAATGTGCCATTGTCTTGGGGTTGGCTTTTGATGTGGATGGCCTCACCTTGATTACTGGGTGCAGTTTTGGGTGCCACAGTACAAGAGGAACCCAAAACTATTGGAGAGTGTCCAGAGGAGGGTAATGAGGATTGGGAAGGGTCTGGAAGGGAAGATTTATGAGGAGAGGCTGAAGTCCCTTGGTTTGTTCAGCTCAGAGAAGAGGAGTCTGAGGGGAGACCTCATCATGGTCTGTGGCTTCCTGACAAGAGGGAGCAAAGGGGCAGGTGACAATCTCCTCTCTTTGGTGACCAGGGATAGAACCTGAGGGAACGGCGTGAAGCTGTGACAGGGAATGTTAGGAAGAGGTTCTCTACTGAGAGGGGGGATCAGGCACTAGAAAAGGGTCCCTAGAGAAGGAGTCACAGCAATGAGCTTGGCTAAGGTCAGGAAGCATTTGGACGATGCCCTCAGCCCCATGCTCTGACTTGGCTGGCCCTGTGTGGAGCCAGGAGCTGGATTCGATGGTCCTTATGGGTCCCTTCCAGCGCAGGAGATTGATTCTGTGATTCTTTGATTAACCTTTCTTGACTTCTGTTTGCCTGCTGTCAGGCTTGAGGGGCTGAGCAGAACAGGAATCCAGCTCCAAGCGCTGCCTTTTTTGTAGGTGGAAACTTTTATCTCCAAGTGACTTCACACCCTTTCAGATCAGGGAGGTAGAGATATTGACCTGATGTCAATTCTGTATAAAGAGCCAGCGCTGCACAGGAAGTAATGGGGACACAGATCTGCCTTAGGCACCTGTTGGCCTCATTAAACACAGCTCGTAACTGGGTGCATCTGGTTGGATGTTACCTATACAGCTGGTGGTTCTGGTGGGAAAGTCTGGTTTAATAACTCTTCCTGTACATTTCAGTGGCACTAGAAAGACCCAATTCTAGAATGGAGGTGGGATGTGACCTCTGGAAAGCCAATGCTTTGGAAGCTGCATGGGGAGTTTAACAGTCCCTTTCCTCTTGCCTCTTTAGAAGATGATATGAGTTGTGCATTGTATGCTTGTGTCTTTCAGAGGGGACACTGAAAACTGAACTTCTCTCTCTGGATGCTAAAATGCCTGCGGTACTCATGTAGCTCCCAGTGCTGAAGTCTATTTCTATTCAGAGAAGCAATTATGTTCTGGCTTGAATTTCAACTTACGCTGCTTTCGTGGCCTGAAGCCTGTAAACTGGGCTTTGTCCTCGAGGGTTTGGCACTTGTTCCTTGTCTTCCCTGCTGACTGGAGCGTGGGCTGGGTTGGCTTTCAAATCCATGCAGAAGTAGCTGCATTTTGTGATGCTCTTCATATGGTGAACCTGAGCTGACTAACAAACACCCAGATAACTCCCTGCATAATGCCCTGTCCTGCAGTTTTATGATCGATGCTCTTTTTGAAAGTGTCATTGAATCAAACTCTCTATTCCTTTTTTGTCCCTGTTTTAGCATCAAGCAGAGTTCCCGATCCTCTGAGGCAGCTGAAGATGAAAAGGACCAGCGCACAGTGACAGTCAACCCCTCTCACATGAGAAAGGCATTCAAGGTCATGAATGAATTACGGAGGTACACTTTGGATTTAATGGGTGCCCTCTCTGGTGTAGCAGAAATATGCTGATTGGAATTAAAAGGCTTCAAGGAGATGTGGAGGGGGGACAAAGTGCTATCTTTGTCACAATGGTTGCTTGTAGGGTATTAATAAACAAAGAGGAAGAGACAGCTGAACTATAACCCTTTTGTGGTGGGTTGCTCTTCCCAGTCTCAGACCTCTCTGTCTTCCCAGCAGAAGGAAGCTAGCTATGGGTCAAAACCATCATCTGAGCAATAGCCTTCATTTAGAGATGATAATTCATTTAGTCTTTTCCATTACTTACAGCAAATCCATCTGTAAACTATGTTCTTAACTGAGCTAATGGTCTGAAAACCAATAATAGAACATTACAGACATTAAGACACCTACACATAATTACAGACCAAAGATTATTAATGTACTGTTCTTATTGCCTTTAACTAACAGCGTCGCTCAGTCTGGGCTTAGCACTCCGAAGTAGGGGGTGAAAAAAAGGCAGCAACTCTGGAAGAATGTTAGAACTTGACAATTAAAAAAAATCCTGATATTGGTTAAAAGAGACACCTTGGTCTCTACACAACAGCAAAGGTACAGAGAGAATGCAGGCTGGGAGGAATACCAGTGAGCACAACCTTCAGCACATCAGCAGTGTGGTGGCAGTGGATGAACCCAAGTTGTTCCTTGGTTGTTGTCATCCTGCAAACCAGACAGGAGTTCAGCGAGTGTTTCTCCAACTGGTTCACTTGAGCCCTTTGCCATTCAAACAGAGACTTAGAAACCCAATTTTAAAACTAATTCCTGTGGAAAGTATGTGTGTCATATACACGAGCCTATGTGATCCCTCACTGTCCAGATGGTATGATGAAAGCAGATAACACCCTTTACTCTTCCTGCACTCTCCAAGTACTCAGAAGATGTTGCAATAGCCACTTCTCTTCTGTGGATTAAGTAGTTTTCCCATATACACAATCTCTCTTGTGGAGAAAGGTTAGAGACCTCTCCTTCCACAGATGTCTGACAGCAATTCTCAGTTGTATAGGAGCAGGAAATGGAAATAGCCTTTCCTTGTAACAATTACATGACATGATTTGGAAATTACATGATGTGGAGTATTTCTTTTTAATTGGCATCCCTCTAGTCCTTTCTTTGCACTGAAAGCAAAGGATCTGAAAATAGAGGTTTGAGCAGCTATATTCAGAAATCTATTGTGCTACTATTATTCCTTTGTTAATTGAAGCATGGTGGGAGTAGCTGGAGATGGACAATGTTTCTTAGTGCCTATAGCTAGCTGTATCTTGTGCAATACCAAAGTCATAAAACAGAAGACTGAAAGCTGCCCTTAAGCACCTGTTTGATGTTTTATTCTTCTGGGCAGTCCTCTTTGTCAGCTCCTGCTGCTGTTCTGGAATATACAGCTCTCACATCTATTGTATGTGGATTGAGTTTTCCATCCCTTAAGCTGTCAGCAATCACTGTTAATAGCTACCTCGAATAATAGTGTCTCCAGTCAAATGCATCCAGAAATCTCATGCAGAGGGTCTAGAAAAATCTTGCTAAGCCTCTAACCTCTTTGCTTTGTATTGGTCACTTGAAATGTTTAGCTTTCACATGCAGATGAAATTAATTTCATGAGTGGTACTCGAGATAATTGTAGTCCAAAGAGGAATTGAACAGAAGCTGTAGGAAGTGAGGAAAGCTCTGTTAAAAGCCTGTTAAAGACCTCCCCTCCTTGCCATCACCCTCCCAAACTGGGGCGAATGTCAGGCACGCAGTACCAGCTCCGATGTACTGGAGAATCCTGTTTTCCAGCTGTAACCTTCCTTTTCACAAATAGTTTTGTTCATGTGTTCCAGCACGTGGGGGAGAAGAGGAGCCATACCTAGTCCATTAGAAGCTCTGTGTGTGTGTTTGAGACTAGTTTCCTAAAGACAAAGTGCAGCACAGTGATGAGCACTTCTGAAGAGAAGGCGACATCTAGATTTACAGATGCTGATCCTTTTCCAGGCTTGACATTTGCAAAGAACGCCCTTATTTTACATTTGTATGCTCAAACATCTTAAACCAACTTATTGGAAGGCTGAGCACTTCTAGCTGTCTGCATCTCCGAAGCCCTGTGCAAACATTAACTAATGAATCCTCAAAGGACATACGTGGGGCTGGTAGAAAAGGTCACTAGTTAATGAAGTGACTTTTCCAGAGCTGTGCAGTGAGTCAGTGGGGGAAGCTCAGAAGTTTTTTTGGTTTCTGTTTGAATCCCTGTGATTTATCCTAGTGATTCTTAATCCTGGACTAATTCATGTGGTAAACCAAGTCCTCAGGCCCATAGATAAACTCTAGTGATTGATGTCTCAGTTGTCCAGTCAGCACTGGGAGATGTTTTGGTGGTCACAGTCTGGAGGGCTGAACATGGAAGAAGGTACAGAAATAACTTCAACTCCCCCTTTTCTCTGTGGAGAGGTGAAAGTGCTGCTAGTCTTCTCTTGTAGGGCTGTTTCTTCTTAGAGATCTGCTATAGCCATAGCTCCAGGTAGTGTCCAAACTCTCAAGCTCCTCCGTGGCTTCTCCAAGCCCTCTTTCTTAGAGAGGTGGGAGGAGTCCCTTACCTGTCCATTCTTCAGACAGCATATGTGCCTAGTTTGGCTTCCAGATTGTTGTTGTTTTTCTGGGAAAAGCCAGAAACACAAACAGGCACTGGGAGGATTCAAACTCTGCTTTGTATGCAAACACTGATAGGAGCTGGTAGCTGAAGGATCAGAGGACCTTCCACTGGGGATCAGCTCAGGTGCCTCCTCTGGAATGATGAGTCTTCTGCTTGCTCTTTCAGCCTGTGCTGATGCAGCTGTTTGCCTGGCCAGGAGTTCTGAAATGATCTTTGTCTTTTCTGGTGTTTTTCCAGCAAGCGGCTCCTCTGTGACGTGGTGATTGTGGCCGAAACTGTGGAGATGGAAGCCCACCGCGTGGTCCTTGCGGCCTGCAGCCCTTACTTTTGTGCGATGTTTACAGGTACCCTTCTCCATACCAGCTGCTGCCCTCGAGTTGAACAGGCCATTGCAGGTCCAGTGGCTCCTGGCTGTGTGTCTGGCAAGAGCAGACATAGCCTGTGGAGGAAAGAGCTTCACAGTTTGCTCTTGATGGATGATGCTGCATCCTCCTTGGCCAATTCCTTGAGACACAGGCTATGGGAATGGGGTGGTTGTATGGCTTTGGGGTGAGCGGGTAGCATGAGTCACGGGCAGGTTACTGTAAGGTTTGGCTTGCTGCTTTCTGGGTTGGCTTTCCCCCCCCGCCCCCAAGACCTTAGGCCATGAAAACACATCATTAACATCAAGCACGTGTGCGGTGCCCTAAATGTTCATCGTGCACATCAAAGAAGTTGCTGGCACAGGAGTTGTAGTTCCAAGGCTCAGCCCTGCCGACGCTGATTTGCGGTCGCAGATGTTTAATCTCCCGTGGTACTTCTTGCTGCTGCCTGGAATAACACCGTTGTTCTCCTGATCCCAGTGTTTCAGCAGCCCTGCCTTTCTGCAGACAGGTGTGGTTTGCTAATTGCAGATGCAATCTCGGTGTGAAGGGAAGAAAAGGACTTGTTTGGATCTCCTTATCCCTATGGCACAGCCCCTTTAGAGGCTGTGCCCAGGTGGGGCAGCAAAAAAACCACGTGCCAGTCCCAAGGCAGGAGAGTGACCAACTTAAATCATTCCAGTAGAATTAGTTTGGGCAGGAGCTGCTTAGCTTCCTTTCCTTTTCCTTTCCCTCCTTTCCAGGATAGGAACTGACTTAAAGAAAATGGCTGTATGTGCCAGGGAATGGTTGTTACTGTTCCTCAGCTTCAGCATAAAGGAGGTTCAGGGGTTTGCTGCTGTTTTGTGTTCCTTTTGCCTGTCATCTAGGGATTACTTCTTCCTTTTAAAAGCCTTGTGATTAGGCCTTGTTTTTATTTGCTTTACTGGAAACAGGACGTAGTATTTCTGAGGAAAAAGCTTGTAATTGGGGAAGCTTTTCTGTTATGAAGGGGTGAAAGAACTTCAGGGGTAAACAGATGTCTGAATGTGAGACGAGGCATGAGGTTTGCCATGGCTTCGTCAGTGTGGAGAGTGTTTGTGTAAGTGGGCATTGGCCTTGGTGGCAGGGAGCAAACCCTGCTAGGAGGAAACTGTTTGCACAGGGCAGCTCACAGAGGATTTGAGGGCACCTGTAATCCTCATTCCTGAAGAAAAGTTGAAAAAAGTATTGGAAAAACCCTCTGATCCTTAGAGGTCACCTGAGCGGGAAGGTGGCGGCGTGAGGCTGCTCGTGTTTCCATGCAGGAATTCTCCAGGCCGTGTAATCCCTCGTGCTGCGAGTTAAACAGTAATCAGCTAACTCCTGTCATGTGGCTGGCTCGGCTCCCCTGGGCTGGGTGTCAGCTTTGGCACCCGCCCGCCCCCTCCCCCTGACATGTCCCCAGGGACAGTGGCTCAGGGAAAGACCAGCTCTCCCTTCACTTTCGGTCCAGTCGGTCCCAAATCTCTGGATCTCCCTCTTGCAAAGACTGAGCCCTTGATCTCTTTCCCCCTGCGTGGTGGCTCACTCTCTGTGGATTGTTTTAAAGTCACAGCTTGAACATTACTTGGCTGTGACTTGGGTTTGGGCTTTTCCTGCCTTGCACACCAGCGATGTAACCCGATGGCTCGGACTCGGGTGGGTGTTCACAGGAGTGGGCAGGGACTGCTTGTGCACGGAGTCCACACTGGAGGAGCTGCTTTCTGGGAGTGGGGGAAGCCGGTGGGGGGGGGGGTGTCCCTGGCAGTGCTGGCAGCTTGTGTAGTGAATGCTCTGTGTAAAGTTGGGAGCAGTGGGAGCCTACCTGAGACCCGCAGCTCATCCCCCTTGGCCTGGTGCCTGCTCTGCAGGCGCTGTCCCGATGGATGGGGAATGACCTTGTGATGACACTGGCATCTTTCCTAAGCCATCTGGCATCCTCTGGTGAGGCATTTCTCTTTGAAATAGCCTTGGGAAGTCCAAAAATAATCGGGCATGTCTTCTGTTTGTCTCTTCCACTGCTGAAGGAAAGACAGGAACCAGTGCTTCCAAACTGAGTGTCGCTCCCTTGCTGGCTTCCTTGGGGCATTTTGAATGGTGGCTGGTCCTTGTTGGCACCATTCAGCAGGGATGGGCAGTGACAGTAATTTCTATCAGTTTAGAGGAAAATGCAATTGTTTCAGTAAAGATAACAGATACTTGAGTGACGCTGCTGGGATTGCTCCTGTGAGATAACTGGAGGCCTTGTAGAAGTGCTGGAGGAGGAAGCAGCAATGCAGAGATGCCCCTTGCAGCCCCGTGTGCTGTGGTTTTGTTACCCTGTGTGTTTGTGTATTCTCCTTCAGCACATCTCTGACATCAGAAACAACCAGAGCTGTAGCTGTGCTCTCAGAAGCCTCTCTGGAGCGCAGCACGTAGGAAACTCTGCTGGGTAAACAAGGCACCTGGAGCTGCTGCATTGAGCCTGTGGCTTGTCTTGTGACAAAGCAGCAGAGCAGAGGGGAATCGAGAAGGCACTGCTGGGCGCTGAGCACGGTGCATATGGAGAGCTTGCCTTTATGAGGGGCTGGTGCCTGGGCACTATCTGCACCCTAAAGAGGGACTGCTTGGAGCCACTCTGCCTGTTTTACCTGGCTGCTACCCTGCCCCTTGCATCTGCCTGACTGCAGCAGAGCCAGGGACTGTGCAGCCCCTCATGCTTTGAAGTTGACGGTCGTTCAGGTGTCAGTACAGTGCTACTTGTGAAAGACATCTGAGGGGGTGGGTTCTGTGGGCTTTAAGGCTTTTTGTTTGTTTGTTTGTTTTCTGAAGGGATGAGTTCCCTTAATTCAACCCATTCTTCATCTGCCCACAGCCATGCTGTGGAGACCGTGTTTGCCTTGGGTCTGTGCTTGGGGAAGTGGGCAGTTCATGGCCCGCTCCTGTTCTGCAACAGCCCCTGTCTTTGCTGACAAGTGATGTTTTCAGGTTCTTCCTCTCTCCAGAGTGTTACAGACGCATCTGGAGCAGCACCCTCTGGCAAGTGGTGGGCACTCGATCACCCCAGCCTGGCTGGAGGGGGTCAGATCCCATCCTACTGTGGGACACAGCACACAACAGCCCCGTCTCATCGTGCGCTGGGCTGATACCCAAGCAGAGGCAGTGGAGGCTGTTAGTGCACAGGGCTGGCAGCTTGCTGGTGGGTGTGGAAGCCCACACAGCCTTTATTTTTGTTGGCTGTGTCACATGAACGCCACAAAGACAGATGATGTTATCAGATCGGTCCCTCCAAGCTATTTCTGCATCCATACCCAGGTCCCTGTGTTGGAGCCTCCCTGCTGCCCTGCTTGCCCCTCGCTGTGCAGTGGGCTTTAGCTGGGTGCTCCTTACAGGCACCTCTAGCTCCATGTAGGCTGATGGGCACTGGCTTGTTCTCAGAAGGCCCCTCTCATCTCTGGAGTTGTTTGTGGGGGTTTTGGTTTTATGGGGGGGTGCAGGAGGAAGTGTGTGGAGGAAATGGCATTTATTATGTCAATTGAGAAGTCCTACATCCTCTGAAGGCCCTCCAAATGTAGGTCATTTGGGACCTGCATGTGCAGCTTTGGACCTGCACATTTGTATTCACGGGCTTCTCTGAATAAAAATGTATTATATAATTTTAAAAATTGAACTTGGGGCAAGTACCATTTCAGGCTGCATTTCCCTTGGGACATTGTCTGCCCTTCTAATAGGGTTTGACCCCACTCCTGTTATTTACCTCCTTATTGGCATAAACAAATTCACAAAGTTCAGTTTCCAGATCCAGATTTTGCTCGGGCTTGGACCCCCGTTAGCATCTGAGTCTGTGCTGAGCACTTAGTGTGCCCAGCCACGTCTTGCCGCGCGCTGCACGGCCATGTAGGCTGTAATTACTTCTCACATAAGCTGCAGGAACTATTTTTCCTCTTAATCCCACAGCAGTACTGACTCACCACATTTCGTAGCGTAGTGATTATTCATGCCCAGGCTTAAGAATTGACATTTCTTCATGCTGTCCTTTGTTTAGCTTTGTTTTGTTCCTCTTGTAGTTTCCTTTCTGCTTGCTTGGGAGTTTGTTCTTTCTTTTCTGTGGCTCCTCAAGATCTTAGTGATTAAAACCTGGGTGAGGTCACTGTGTGCATGGATGCTGAAGGGCCCTGGGGAGTCTTTCACCCTCTTCCCCACAGCAAGCTCACGTTCCTGTTACACATGGGGTATGAGTGCCTGGTGCCTGCACAGCATTGGCCATAACAACCACAAGGAAGGTGTGTGTAAAGCACCTGTTCAGATATAGGCTCTTACACAGATATGGGTTTTGCTTGTATGTCCACAGGGGAAGTTATTGCTCCTGCTCTGTGTGTTTGGTGGGGTTTGGTTTCATTTATTTTTATGTTTTATATTTGGAGAAAGGATACAGTTTGAATCCAAATGCTGCCTTGGTGCAGGGTGGGGCAGGCAAGAGGTGAGAAGTACATCTTTGTGCACAAGTGCTTTGCATAAGGTGTAACTGTGAGGACTGGTTACAGCACAGCAATTTAGGAAAGAAGCTGGCAGTGCCCTGGATGTAAATGCTACTGCTGTGCTTGTTTTCCTCAGCAGGTCTCAGGCACTTTCTAAAGAAAGAGGGCAATGCTCTTCTACCTTGCTTTTATTATAGGGCATACTGTGAAGCACCAAACCTTAGCTGTTGCATCTTACTCATCTAACTATGTGTATGTGTGTAATTAAAAAAAAAATAAAAAGCTCTCCTAAGACTTGCCCATTGTCTCTTTGAGTCTGGCCCTGTGATGGGCCGTGGATGAGGGTTTTACTGTTGGGGTTTTTTTAGCTCCTGTCTGTGTTTGAATGCCAGGTGAGCCTGGGCAGGTTCTTTTCTGGCAAGAAATAGAGCTTGTTGCATTTATTGGCTACTTCTATTTTTACAGTAGTGTCTTCAAATGTTGAGGTGTGTTTTAGGTGCTGTTAAGAGACTTCTTGGAATCTTGCTGGTGGTTCTTTGATGGTCAGGCAGAGTGCCCAGGCAGCCTTTAGTTGGGTACCAGGCAGGTGTGCTGAATGTATGGGGACTGAGGTCTTCTAAAGCAAACTAACTCTCCTTTTGAAATGAATTACAGGAGACATGTCTGAAAGTAAAGCCAAGAAGATTGAGATTAAAGACGTTGATGGGCAGACCCTGAGGAAGCTGATTGATTACATCTACACCGCCGAGATCGAGGTCACGGAAGAGAACGTGCAGGTAGGTTTTGCCTCAGCACCTCCTGAGGAGACCCAAGTAAAAAACTTGAAACTCAAAGGCCCGGGTCCTTCGGGGGCGATCGGTCTCTTCAGGCTGCAGAAAGTAAAAGGTTGAGCTTGAAAAGAGCTACTTCCAGTCTCTGTTGAGTCTTCAGGCACTTCACCGCTTTCCCCGTGCGTAAGTCATGTTGCATTTATCTTCTGTGCCCAGCTCTTGTGACGGGAGCAGGCATTTGCCTTCCAAGAAGCTGTGCTGACTTGTGGGTCAGTCTGTCGAAGGTCAGAATAGACTCAAACGAGCAGCGAGTCAAATGCTGTTTTTAAGGTCATGGCTGAGGAATTGGGTGGTTAGTTTTTTAATTCTTCTGGGTAGTTGGAGCTGTTTGGCAGAGCAGAGAGTGGAATATATTGCTCAAATGCAGGCGTTCTTCCTTTCTCTTTTTCCCCTCTGTGCACTTGTGCTCAGTCTTGAAGTTCTTTGTGGTAAATATTTGTCCAGAGGTGGAAAGAGTAATTGAAAGGCAGCCTACAGATAAAGTGGGATGCTCAGGAAGAGAGCATTTTGCTGTCACGTGGCTGAGGCTGCTGGTGAGGCTTTTTCTTTGACTCTACTTGTATTTGTGATGAGAAAATGGCTGAGCACTTAGCTGCTGATTTCTGGAAGGGATGCTGGGAGGTCATATGTGGACGTGCTTTTTCAGTTGGTCTCTTTTTCTTTGCAAGGGGTGGTTTGGGTTGGTTTTTTTCCTCTCTGTGACACAAATGCTGGGCAGGGTAACAAGTGTGGGTCTGTGATGCTGGGGAGAGAGGAACAACGTTGCTGTGTGCATTATGTTGACCTAATTGAGATGATAAAATTAGACTGGTGCTGCTGCTGTGGATGGGACGTGCCTCTGTGCTCCGGTTCCTCAGGGAGGGCACAGGTTCCTCTGTCCTGCAGCATGTTGGGTCTTCTGTCTTCCTGCAGAAACTTGGGCAAAACCCTGAGCTGTGTCAGCGTTTTGCCATCAAAGGATGATCAGAGTCTGTGGGTGCCTTTTCTTGCCCCTTCTGCCCCACTGTTCTACAGACTTGACTTTCTGGCATCCTTTTAACCTGACGGTTGTCACAGCGGTAGAAGAGTTGCCCCGGTTGCCCTACAGTGAGGTTGTGTGAGCCAGACTGCTTGGGACCCACAGCAAGGAGACCTTTGAGGTGCCACTACAGCAAGCTGAGGCTCAAAGCCAGCTGTGGGTCACTTGAACTAGCTGTCTGCTGTGTTGCCCATGCTTAATTAACAGTCTATAGGCAAGGTGCTAAGGAACTGAGATACAACATTACTTCAGGAAAACATAGTGTGGGGGGTGGAGTTCCTTGGATCTCTGGGGTCTTCCATTGCTGGAGGAAAACCAACATTTATGCCTTTTTTGGCTGGTCCCTCTTCCTGTGGGGAAACGTGGAGCCTGTACCCACATGCTTTCTGAAACGTGTGCTTTCCTTCCGTGCTGCTGGTCGTTGGATGGCCCAGAAGCACCCACTCTGCACGTGGGACGTGCTGAGCTCAGGATACCATCTGGCATGCTGGTGCCAGTCAGTCTGCTCTGACTGAAGCTTGCTTGGAGTGACTACACGTGCTCTGGCTGTGTTCCCACGAGAGTGTTTCAGAGCTCCAGTACAGCTGCACCTGGGAATAAGCAGCGTTGCAGGAGCTGGAGAACCAGCTCAGTCCCACTCTGTGTTGGCAGCATAGACCTGCCCAGAAGGTCTGTGAAGAAGCCCAGATGTTACCTTTTCTGAGCAACCAGAAAGCTATTTTTCAGTAAGAACCAAAGCCTGCCTTCTGATGGCCTAGGGGTTACAAAGAATCATAGAATCATAGAATTGTAGGGGTTGGAAGGGACCTTGAGAGATCATCGGGTCCAACCCCCCTGCCAAAGCAGGCTCCCTAGGACATGTCACTGTTAATTAAATTAAGAGCCCTGTCTATGTTTTGGCTCCCATCTCTCAGTAATATAAAACAGTGTAAGTTTGGTGAGTACTAAGGTTTGGGCAGAGTGGTTTTTCCCAGTCTAATAGAACAAGTCCTTTTCCTATGAGAATTATTTAAATAATCACTCTGTAACTGTTTAGGCTGGACCTTAGTTAATTCATGGTGGCTAAGTAATGAAGCTGATCTAAACCAAGATTGACCAGTGTAAGTCTTATTATGTTAGACATCCATGTTGAAAATGTTTTATGGAATTTACTGTCATTTTGTGATGAAACTGGTAGAGAGCTTGGAGAGAAATACCCATCTTGTCTCTATGTGTTTTACTCCCAAGCAGAATGCTGTAAATAGGTTAATATTCACTTCCAGCCACAGGAAGAAAAGCTTATGGAGGGGAAATCAGTGATTGCTTGGGAAGATTCATGTCAGTGAAGGTGAACAACATGAACACAAAAATATTAAGCTCCTTGCGGTCTCTGGTTTGGATTGGCAGTGTCAGTCTTAGGAAGAAGTGAGCAGGTTTGGTCCCTTGCATTGTCACATCCTCCTGCTGCCCAGCTCTGTGTCAGCCATCCAGCTGGAAGGAGGATGCCTCCCTAGCGCTGCTCTGCCCTGATCCAGCGATTTTCCTTCCCCAGCTTGCTTTGAGGGTGGTGAGCCCTTTTCTTTCCCCAGCAGGTATCTCCTGTGGTTTCCTATTGTCATGCCACGAAGCTCTTATTTTCTAGCAGGGTGAGGCTGCATTTGAAAGGGGTTTTGTGCAGTTTGCCATGCAGTTCTTCAAACTTCCCCAGCAGCTGGAAGAAGCATTTTTCTGGGTGTAGGCGACAGGTGATTTCATTGTAGAAGATACAAGAGGAGATGATTGCTAAATGCCATTAACTGAACAGATGCAGCCAAGCTACATGTGAATAGATGAGAAGACAAGTTCTTGTCAGTGAGCAAAATAAAACGAGACTGGAATTGAAATGAGAAAAAGATGAACAGCAAAGGTAACATGGGAGTGCAGGAATGAATGGTCCCAAGTGTGCTCGAGTGCTGAGCAGTGCCCAGCACTCAGCTGCAACGAGCCTTTTCACAGTCTTTTTGTTGGTTTTTGGTGGGTTTTGGTTTTTTTCCTTGTAGAAACCTGTCTCTCTCTGCTTTCTATGCCTGCTGTGCTGTTCAGGAAGTGAGGCTCTGTTTTTCCCAGCATGTATTTTTGTAGCCGACTGTCACTTCACTGCACAAAGTGGTGTTTGTTTCTCTTAAGGAAGGATGTGTGTCCAAGGGGCTGAGCCCGTGCAGCCAGTCCCAGTCATCAGCCACACAGTGAATTACTGGAGGGGTTTTATATAATTTCTCCTCAATGGGATATCCCAGGTGTGTGGGTGAAGGGGAGTTTCTGTCCCCCCTAGCTCCATGAGGAAGAGCACTGAGCCCATGGGGTAGCGAATGCTCGAGCTCTGTTGGGGGTACATGGGTGGGATTGCCCCAACAGATGCAAACCTGCTTTATGCTTTGGAACCTCATTTTTAGAGTGAGATTTCAAGGCAATGTAGATGCAGTAGTAGGAGGGCTCAGGAATGACAGAGATGCTTCTGTGCCAAGCAGTGTTTTGCTTCTGAATGCACACTTGGGATTTAACCTCCCACTTTTTGGAAGACATGGAGCAGAGGAAGAACTTCTGTCTCTGTTGCAGCCACGTTGTAGTCTCAGGAAAACCAATCCTGGGGGTTCTGTCCCCACTGCTTTTGTTCCTCTTTTGTTGCTCCCCACATCAAGATTGGTTGCAAAGACTCATATCCATGACAAAAAGATCTTGTTTGAGGATGGGGCTTGATAAATTTATTTGGAAGAAAATTGTGCCATGCAGTTTGTGTAAGAGTGAGGAAAACTGCAGTGAGTGACTCGAGGAAGGTCACAGATGCTCACATGCAGGCCTGGCTGACTTCAGGGGAAATGACATGCATGTGTCAAAGAGAGCACAGGTCCTGCTGCTCCCTGTCTGCACGTAGCAGCTGGCTGTTTAACATATTGATTCCTTGAATTTTTCAGTTAGGTCTTGATTTTTCCAGCAGAACTGGCTGCATTGCTGCTTGCCTTCCAGTGCTCCTTTCAAACCTGCCAGCTTGGTGAAGAGTGATGGAGCAAAGTCCTGCAAAGAAGAGGCTCAATTTAACACTCTTGAGCAGAGCTGAATGAAGAGGAGGTTTGGGAGGAGGTCTCTCCTTCTCCTAGATGGTCCTGTGAAGACACCTGGACTTCTGGCTCTAGGCAGTGAATAAGTCCTCCTTCAGTGTGTGGTGCCCATCCTTACTGATGGCACTTAATTATGTACAGCAGCTGGAGAATTGCCCTCCCAGTTAAGGGAGTTATTACCATTAGGGTTGTAATGGTTCCCTGGGAAAGTCCTGATTAACCTGATTTCACAATGAAATGCCACGTGTGTGATGTCTTTGTATACTACCATGGGTTGAGATGAAATCTGAGAAAATAGAGAGTGAAATCTGCAATCAGCCGTCTGGAGGAGATAGATACTGAACCTGACAACTTTGCAGACATCATAATTCTAATAAAAAATAGCCTGAGAAATGAAGAAAAAAGCTTTGCTAGAAGTTGTAGCATTTCCTGTTCAGATGTGTATTTCTGCACCTCAGCTTTCCCCAGGGACAGGACTTCCCAGCAAGGAAGGAGAGCATCTCTGGCAGATGCAGTTTTGGTGATAAAGACTTGATAGATGGGTTGGTTCATCTCCCTTCCTCCTGTTCACTCCAAAAGCTGCAGCTACAGTAAGTGTGAGCCCCGGGTGAGGCAGAGAGCCTTTCAGCTCAGCTTTAGGAGATGCAATAAATCAAGGTTATCTTCCTCCCTGGAGCAAAAGCCACTTGCCACGTGTCACCCTCCTGGGGTGTCGGAGAGTCCTAGGCAACAGGAGGGCTGACTTCTCAGGGGTGTTACAGTGGTTGGGATGGGGGCCTGTCCTATGCCTATGGAAGGTCTTTCAGATTGGGTTATCCTAACAGAAAGGTGAGGAGAAACTTGTGGATGTGGCACCAGAGGACTCTGCTGTGTCTGATGGATGTCTTCACGTTTTCATCTCACTGCTTACTGAGGGACAGTGTACCCGCTCAGTGCAGTGAAGCTGAAGGAATACCAGGAGGGAAGTTGCCAGCTGCTTGCCTGTTTTCTCTCTCAGCTCTATATCCCTTTGTAGGCCTGCTCCTAGAGAGGTTTTGTGGATCTCTGATCCTGCTGCACATTTCTCTGCCATGGCTATTTCACCTGAGGTGCAGCATTTCAATAGACACATCATTGTTCACCCACAGCATGGCCTGGCAGCAGTGGGGGAGTGATAAAGCCTAATTGCCTTCCTTGCACTGAAAAGCCACGTTTACACAAATGTGGTTTTATCTCTGTTACCTGTGCAGTTTAGAGCTCTTCAGTTAAACCCACATGTTTAACCTGCCTTGCAATGCAAGATCTGCTTGTTTCTCTGGTCACGGGCTTCCCTGTGAAGGTGTTTGGGAAGCGGTCTCCCTCTTTGGGAAGAGGTGGCTGAGCTGTGGCCCTAGACAGGCTGGCTGGATTGCAGCCAGTACCTTTACTTAGCTTCCCATTTCACTAAACTGTCAAAGCAGCTTATAAGCTTTAACATATCCCCTGCCTTGGGGAAATGCTACTCTCCCAGTTTTGCAGAGGAGGGATGGTGTAATTAACTCTTGACCAAGGCTGCCTGTGAGGCTGTGGTGGAATGGGGAACTAACCCCAGTCCCTGAAGTCCAGCATTAACACCCTACCTATTGAATGAACCTTGGACCAACACTTTTGGCTGAAAGATGCTTCTAGTTCAGAGCCATGAAGGATTTATAAAAGTGTGTAATTGCACAGGCAGTGTTCCCTAAAACCTGTGATTGGTACAGGGTCTGTGGAGCAAGAGGGCTCAGATGATGAACTACATGGTTATGGTGGGGGGTGTATGTGTGTTATATATATGTGTCTGAGTGTGTATATATATATAAACATACTCCCCCCATTGATGAGGTTCTGGACTTTATTTAGCAAACAAGTCAGCCTCAGTAGTAATAGCAGAGGATTTTGACATAGTTTCAAAAGAGAATTGGGATTTGGTATGGAGGCTGATCTGGTAGAGAAGCCAGCTCACTAAATCCTCCACGTTGGTTGGAGTTCAAATATTAAGAGCCAAATCCAGACCCGGGTGAGTAACTTCCCTGTATGTTAATGGAGTTGCAGCTTGGTCCTGCTGCATGTTTAGGCAGGGCATTTCCTCTTGTTATTTCTAAAGGAAACAGACTCTGTGCTAGCGGATATCCTTTGCTTGCTTTTCGCCTTCCCTGGTAAAAACAAGATGAGTGGTGAGATGTTCAGCTGGGAAATATGAAGGAGAAAATCCACTCATCTCTTGATAGGCTACTTATATCCCACTTCTGAAAAGTATTATACGATTGTGCCCTTTTCCCAGTAACTGCACTGGTATAAGGCTCCTTCTGTGCTGCCCTGCCAAGCCAGCACGAGGCTGTAAGAGCAGTATTGGGGTGTCCTGGGGCTGTAGCATGTGGATATTAGTGATGGCAGTGAGCAGCCTCTGTTTTACAGGCAATATCCCAAAGCACGTAAGGTAAGCAGCCCACCTGGATTTGCAGGCAGGGCTGCTGGATGGATGGGGCCTGAATGAAGGAAGCTCTGGGTGTACATGGCCAGAGATGGTTTGGAGAGTGTCTGGCTTCTTTACCCACAGCCCTTATGCAAGTCAGGTGCCCGTGTTTCTGCTGATGTAAGGAGATGGTTCAGATAGATAGGAAATGGTTCACAGCTAGGTTTCAAACATATGAGAGCATTGCTATCTTGATTTAATCAAGCCCACAAACTAATCTCCTCCTGGCATCAAGAGGCTTGGGCCAAAATGGGCTCCTGGGTTAATTGATTTCTTTTTTTATTGTTCCCTGTTGGGGTGGCTGCTTGGCAGCAGCTGGATCTGTACAGCTGGGCTGGACCTGGGCAACCTGGTGTAGATCCAGGCCTGGAGGTTGGTGACCCTGCCTGTGGCAGGGCGGTTGGAGCTCTATGATCCTTGGGGTCCCTTCCAAGCCAGACCAGTTTATGCTTCTATGATTCTATGACCTGGAATGTGTCAGTGGCTTAAGGAATACCCGGGGCAGGTAGTGAGTGTCCTGCCCTGATGTGGGATGGGACTGCAGGGGCCATCATCTTCCCTTCCCTGCCATCGAGACCCAGGGAGGCGAGTGCTGCTGACCTGCTTGTTTTGTTTAACAGCCACTTGGGTTTCCCGGAAATATGTGCTCAGATGGTGAGCACAGATGCCTGGCTGGAAGGACACGTGTGAAGCAGTCAGGGCTATGGAGGAGCTGGGCTCAGATGCTTCTGCAGTTGCTGTACGACATAAGAAAGGAAATAGCTGATGTCACGGGCTGTAACATCCCGACTGACTTTATTTCCTACTTCCTGCCCCACTCACTGGTCTCAGAGGTGGTCTTTGCAGCAGATGTCACATTCCTGATCTGATTCCATTTCCCTTTTCTCTGCTTAGCTGTGTAGATACAAAGCAGTAACCCATTTCCAGGTGCAGGCACAACCACAGCCGTGATGTGTCCAGGGCGTTTTGTGAGTGTGAAAATGAAGGCTGCTGATGGAATTGTTGTCCCCATTTTTCCTGAGAACCTTGCTGTCACCAAAACCTGCTTGAGCTTACAGTGAACCCCTCTTCTACCAGGGCAGTTTGAGCACCTCGCTCATGAGCCAACATGGTTTTGTTGAAAATAAGAAAATTCCGGGTTTTGGAGAGTGCTGAACTGCTGTGGGCTTTGAAAGTGGGGGCAATGCATCTAAAGCTGTATAAAGCTCTTCAAAGGGGAAAAAGAAATAAATCTGTGTGCAGGACCTACCTGCAGCCAAGCTAGAAATTCAGGTGCATCTGTGGCTCTTTGCATTTTTACCTCTCCTTACCCACCTTGAGGTCTCTTGGGGGAGAAGAGCTCTTCTCCTAGGCCAGCATGGGATAGCTCTTTCTGCCTCTTAGAGCATGGATGGGGATCTTCTGCCTACAGTGCTAAAATTTTAACCTTCCTCCTTGTACCCCACAGGGATGTGTCCCACTCTGAAGGGGAATCACATCTAATTTGTGACTCAAAGCTTGCTTGGTTGCTAACCCTAATCCCCCCCTTCTTGCCTTTGCAGGTTTTGCTGCCAGCTGCTAGTTTATTGCAACTGATGGATGTTAGAAAAAACTGCTGTGACTTCCTGCAGTCCCAGCTGCATCCCACCAACTGCCTTGGAATCCGAGCTTTTGCCGACGTGCACGCGTGTGCCGAGCTGCTGCAGCAGGCGAACGCCTATGCAGGTGAGGGAAGGGTCGTCTGTCTGTCCAGTTAAACCTGCTTCCAGGCACAGTGATGTGCAGGCTGAGCAACATCTGGTCGGTCTCTTCCTACTTGGAGCGTTAGGACAGGGGAGAAATTCTTTATTGGCTTTGTAAGGTTGTAACTCTCTGTCGTGCTGGGAATTGTGAATTGTGGTTTGGTCTCAGGGGGACGCCTAAGGAGGTGAAAACCCCATATCCTCTGCATCACAGCCCACAGATAGTTCCTCAATATGTTCCCAGTAAGCACTTTGGCTGAGGGGAGACCTTATCACTGCCTACAGCTACCTGAAGGGAGGTTGTAGAGAGGTGGGAAGTGGTCTCTTCAGCCAAGTGATAGGATAAGGGGAAATGGCTTCAAGCTGCACCAGGGCAGGGTCAGATCAGATGTTAGGAAAAAAATTCTTCACTGAAATTGTTGTGGGGATGTGGAACAGGCTGCCCAGGAAGGGGGTTGAATCACCATCCCTGAATGTGTTTAAAAAAAGGGTAGATGAGGTGCTCAGGGATATGGTTTAGCGTAGGACAGGAATGGGTGGACTTAACGATCTTAAAGGTCTTTTCCAACCTGGTGATTCTGTGATTTGGCTGCCTGCTCAGCAGCACAGTGTTGCCATGCTGGTGTCCTCCCTGTGCATGCTGCCCCATGAGAGCAGCAGCAGTGCTGGGGATTTGTGCATTTGAGGAATAAACATCACCAGGCAAAATTAAATCTCGTGGGTGAGAGGGGGAACGCTCAGCTACGATTGCCATGCAGTTTGAGCCTCTGGGCTGTGGAGCATTGGTGACTTACTCCAAGGGTGGGTAGACTATGGTTTCTTTGAGAGTAGATGGGTTTGGTTGCAGTAAGTAGGTGCAGAACACGGCTTTCAGCATTTGTCCCTTGTGGTGTAGAGCTAAAGCTGTTCCAAGCAGCCCCACGCTCTTAACTCCCCAGCACTTTCCAGTCTCTTCCAACAGAGTTGCCCTTGACCTCGGCTTGGGAGAAGCTGGTAGTTTTCTCCACTCAGGTTGTTTTTCTGCTTTTCTGCCTATTTAGATTGGGAAACATACACCTGCTGTCTCCCAGAGCACCTGCTCTGTCCTGCAACATTTTCCTTGATATGTTTTAGTCCTTAATTAGACCATAAGAACCTCAGCAGAATAAAAATGTGCCCACCAAGTCCTCCCCTGTTCTCCTGCAAATAAAAGTAAAACCTTTTCAGCTGCTCTGGCTGTATTATCCCCTAGAGGAAAAGGTACCCTGGAAGGAATGGTTAATTGTATAAAGGCTTGCTTGTAATATCTCATTATCCTTGGTTCCAGGCCCTGTTTAATCTTTAACCTAACAAGCAGTGCATTCACTGTATATTTACTTGATTGTTTGGCAATTAGAAAGTCTGCTTTGTTGTTTTATTGGCCTTCCTAAGTCCCAGTTAGTACCACAGCCCATGTAATGTTAATGGAACTCCATTAATAAAAATGCCATTAAAATTCTTTTCACCATGTTGTTTATGTAACAGTGTTAAACCAAGAGAGAAGTCCCCAAGCTCAAGAGTCCACGCTCAGCTACTTGGGAAATGCTTAGTTCTGGCCAATGGATAACTTGAGGAGGTGGAGGAGCTGCCTTGGTGCAGGAACAAGTTACTTTAATAAAATCAGCAAATATTTTTACTGCCAGATGCCAGTCCAGAATGAATAGGAGATTGTGTCCCAAAGTCAGAGTGCATCCAGATTACTGTCTGGGGAGCATTTCCTGCCCCTCAAGTACTTAAGGCCAGATGAGTTCATTATGTCTTACATATGGCATGGCAGAGTATAAGCTCTATCCAGATTCTGCTGGTTTTAGTCAGAGCTTTTGGCTTAGCTGTGGTGCTTTGGTCTCCATTAGGCAAAAAGTAGGGCCCATGGTTGGGAAAGCCCAAGTGTCCTCTGCAGCACCAACATTGGTGAAGAGTTGTTCAGGTACGATCTCCAAGGAGCTCCTCTGTGGAAGCTATGCCAGCAAATACTTTGCAAAGGTGAAAACTAGGAGCAGATCTTGCTGTGGAGAGAGGCCTTTGGATACATGAGCCTGAGCTTCTCCAACCTGAAGATGGTAGGGCTTAAAGGAAGTGACTTCAGATGAAGTGTCTGAGATTCGTGTTTCCATATTTCAACCAAAGATAAATTGGACTCAGCAAATGGCAGGTGAGACTAAATTGGCATGTATATGCAACAAATGCTTCCATAGCTGTCTGCTAATGGCTAACAGTGGTTTTGACCTCGAAATTCTTTCCTAGTTCCCTTTGGCTAGATGTAAAGCTCCACAGATTTGATGATCCTTATTGCACCTGTAAGGTCATAATTCTTCCAGCTGGGGGTTATAGGCAACGATGTTTATTTTGTTTTCAAGTGGCTCCCAAAGTTACAGCATGGAGGGATTTGGAGGGAAAAGGGGAGAAACAGATATCTGTGCAGTTGCAGGCTTAAGTGAAAAGAGGCAAGGCTGCTGGGGTAAATGGGTGCTGAGGGTTTGGAGCGGGGGAAAGAATTTAAATGTGGGATCAGCTTTGCTTCTCTCCTTCCATTTCTATGTGTGGGATAAGGTTCCCCCCTTACCCCTTGCACATACAGATTCAGCTGTAGGCCCTGGGACCCCTCACTATTTGCTGCTGAGCATATGCACCAGACAGATTGTTTGGCTGATTCATGTTAAAGATGGACTTCCTTTTGAATACCTACAAATATCAGGGAACTTTGAATACCTAAAAATATCAGGGATCAGTCTCTCACCCAGCTGTTGAGCAGGTCTGAGACTGTGTAGGACTTTGAAGTGGGTAAGAACCGCATCTCGAGGTGGCCAGGTTATTTAACTGCTTCAGAAAGGCATTGGCACTTCTCTCCATTGCCACTTCTAATCCTATTTGCCACTGGAAGCTCCTTAGTGGCTTTGAGGAAAGTTAAGTTCCCATTTAGCGTCATTTAGGAAAGTGTCTCATGGGGCTTGAGTTCCTTGAAGCAAGATCAAATTTCTTTAACCTGCTCTGAGGCTCTTTTCAGTTCCTGCTCTACCACAGTGTTTGTCTCGGGTGCTCAGAGCTGTGATAATAACAGTTCTCAGAACGCTGTAGTCCTTCCATTGACTTAGAGCCTGGATTTCATTATAATTTTCTGTTCCCCCTTTTCGTTTGTTGAACAGAGCAGCACTTCCCTGAGGTGATGCTAGGAGAAGAATTTCTTAGCCTTAGTCTGGACCAGGTTTGCAGTTTAATATCAAGTGACAAGCTCACAGTCTCCTCTGAAGAAAAGGTACAGTAAATTGTATAGCAACAGTGACTGTAAGACTGCTGGAATGTTTCTGAATCTCGCACCGGGAACTGCGCTCGTGTTATGCTCTTCAGGGGCCATTTTCCAACAGGGCTGATGTGGAAAAGAAAAGTGAAAATAATGTGAATCCTAAAAGCACATAAAAATGACCTTCACTGGGTTCTTTGTAGGAAGTAATGATTCTCAGATCCATATCTCTTCCAAAAAGCCCTTGGGGACATAACTAAATACCTTCCCTCTCGGAAAACTAGGACCCTCCCATCTGCTGTTGGTGTAAAGCTCGTACTACCTGCCATAAAACCTCAAAAAAAGGTGAATTTCATTAGGCCAGGGAGGAGTATTGGCTTCTGCTGCACGTCAGACAGAAGCAAAGGAGGCCTGTGACCAAAAAGAAGGAAGGAAATGTTTTTCTAGCATCATCAGTCTTTTTAATGGAAGGGTGAAAAAAAGGGGCTGTTTGATGTTGCTTTGTGGGTGAAATGTTCAACACATCTTGTGTGGTCTGAAGTCCTGGGAAGGAGCATGACCTGTGGTCATGGTACTTCATCAACACCAGGTCCAGCCCCCTCCGCTGTGGGGGCTTCTTGCATGACCTGCAGCAGGTTTCTGGGGGGTGGTACATGCTCACCTCTGAATCACTGCTGCAGGGAGATGGACACTTGTGGGAGGCTTGAGGATTTTGTGGCTCCTAACCTCAGGACTTCTGTTGTACGCCTGTGTTCTGGTGGGATGTGGCTGTGGCTGGTTGTGCTTGGTGCTTCTGGTCCTTTCTGAGCTGGTGAGACCACACGTCCAGGTGTTTGCACCATCCTGCTTGTTCCCTCAGGGCTACAGACCTGCATGTACCTGGGTGATGATAGTGAAGCTCCCCAGAAACCCACACCCCATGAGGTGTGAACGCAGCGATGCTTCGTTCACACCCCCAGGCAGCAACCTCAGCGGTTCTGGGAGTGTGTTTCCACAGGCGTGGGGTGAGCATGGGTGTCTCAGCTGGGTGCTGCTCTGTGCCACACAAGTTGGGCCAAAAAGGGGGGGTGAAAACCAAACAGGGTGAACTCAGAGTGGCTTCACTTTGCGTGAGCCTCACAGCCTGCAAAGGGAAGTGCGAGTTTAGTAACCAATTTTTCCAGTTCTGGGCAGCATTGTTAAAAAGCTTTTATTGGCCTCATGCCCAGAGGAATCAAAGCACTCCCTCCCTCATCCAAGCTTTGCACAATCAAACCCAGTATTTCTTTAGCTGATTGTAAAAGTTGAGAATGCAAGGCGGTGGAAGGAAACGTAGGCTTGAGCTGCACGTTGGGAATAGCAGATATGGGTAACAGGAGAGGGGCAGAGCATGGCGTCTGAACGTAAACATGAGATGTGTGCTGGAGTCCAAAGAAGTGCTGAAAATTGAGGACAGACTGGTGGGCTGCTGGTTTGTTTTACCTTCACAACAGTTTTCCTGACCTTTACTCTTCATATCTGCTAACGTGTGAGATGCTTGTATGTATCTGTCCTTATGTATCTGTGTGTGCATGTGCATGTGTGATGGACATGAGCTATCCATGTGATGGAGAGAGAACTATTTTTAAGCAGTAAGATGTAGAAAGCAGGCAGCTACTTCCAGCACCTGAGAGCTAAGTTACTGCACCCAGATCTTGGAGGGGTTCCTGTGTTGCCATGTCTCCTGGCTGTGCCGCAGCCTGCGAGCCAGAGCACTTCACTCCTGGAGCACTGGGAAGTGCTGTAGCTGAGCCTGCCTGGAGCCAGACATTTGCACAGCCAGGGTGGGAAGTGTGGCCCTTATAATGCTTCAGGACCAGGCGTGTGTGCCCAAGAGCTTGTGTGTTCTCCCCTTCTTCTGCTGGCCCCCGACTAAGACCAATTGGCCTAATAAAATATATTCTTTATCCCTGCAGATTTTGGCATGCCTACATCCCATGGCCATCAGGCCTGCAAAAATTGTCTGCTACCACAGGAATTTATTTTAATTGTGAAATGGGGATGAGGTTTCCCCTCTGCTCAGAGAAGATCCTCCTTGTTTGCCCTCTCCCCCTTGCCCTGTCCAGCCTCTGCAGTTGCACAGGCATGTCTGGCCTGGGGCAAAGGTTTATTTTGGTCCCTGCCTGCTCTTGTTGCTATAGATGAGTACTTTGAAGAAGAGTTTTACCAATGCTTTCTGTACCTGACCTAATTGGCTTTTTAATTATAACATACAAGTGTAATGAATAGCATATAACATATACTTAACAGAAGTGCATGTAAGCAAGGAAAAGCTACACAGAATTATATTTATTCATATTTACTGATGATATGTGAAATAAAGGGGCTTCCAGCCCTGGAGAAGGGACTTCTGCCAACTCAGGACAGTGACAAAGAAATTCTAAAGAGATTTGGGGTTTTTGGGTTGCGGATTTTACACAGAGCCTAGTAATGGACTCATCCTGCTAACATGCAGTAGCAGCTGATGAGCAGTTTTATCTTGGGATCATCTAACAACTGGAATTTTGGCTGAAGAGACTGGGAAAGCATCTGGGCTTACTCTTAGCTTAGGTAGTGTGCGGAGAGGGGATCTTCCAGGCTTTTACCCTTCTTCTCCATGGGGTGGGAGATCTGCTTCTCCCCAGCTCTGGACTGCTCCTGCAGCCAGGCAGGTGCCAGCTGCTAACTCAGCCTGTGCCTTTGCTCTGAATAATCTGTGTGGGTAACAGCTTCATTTCATCACACCCTGGCAGCGGGTTGTGCACGGCAGGAGGAACCCATCTCCTGGGGGAGCAGCAGCAGCTGCTCAGGGTCTGCAGCAGGCACAGCATGTGGAGGGAGGGCATGGCAGTAGTGGAAACAGATGTGGTCTTTAAATAGGGATACTGCTGTCTTGGATTAAGGTTTACCCCCCTTCTCATAAAATTAGGAATCAGAGCCAACAGAAGGTGCCAGAATTTCATTTTTAAAAGATTTCTGCTATTTTTAGGCACAACAGGGTAGCAGCAGCATGTGCCTAACTCAGGAGTGGCTTCCAGCACTGAGGAAGCAGCTTATTCCATGTGTGCATTCGCGTTACCTTCCTTTAAGGTCTATTTGCTGCCGTCTCAATCTGCAGCTGGGAATGTCTGAGCCCTGTGACCTGTTCTGTAGCTCAGCATTTGTGCAGAAGAGGTTAATCAAAAGCGTGTTTGTTGGCAAAGCATTTGCCTTATGCTCCTTCCCTGCTCATTTGCAATTAAAAAAAATTAAATACCTCACAACCACCTAGTTTCTACTTTACATGCCTTGTAGCCAGAGTGAAATTATTTGTTTGTGTATTTTCATTCTCAAATCCTGAAAGGTTCTGCAGTAGTTGTTTTCCTTTGCGCTTGCTGGGGTTTGATTACACGGCTCCCCATCGCGTTGCTTAAACCCTCAGTGCAGTGTCCTGAATTCCAAACAGTTCAGCAAGAGCGTTTACTGGCATAGGAAATGAGGCTGGTGCTGCATGGCTTTTTGAAAGAGATTCTGGTTTAGCCTCAGATGAGGAACCCCCTTTCTGCTCTGCCTCTCCGTGGTGGGAGGATGCGTCTGCCAATGCCTCCTCCAGATGCATTTGCCAGCAGCAAGGAGGGGCTGAGAGGTGGTGCCCTCAGTTCTGGTTAATTTTGTCCAATTAGTGACCCTTGGACCCAACAGAATGGTTTCTTGGGGAGTGATGGGGAGGTGGCGGGGTGGTGAAAAGAAGGAAGAAAGTGATCTGTGCAAATTAGCCTGACCATTTGGTGACCCTGTCGTTGAAACCAAGGGCATAGTGCTGAGTGTGCTGGGGCAAAGGGCCTTTTTGGGTCAGGCACGGGCTGGCCGGGGTCCATGGGGGATGTCAGTGCTCAGCCTCTCTCCAGTAACCGGGTTGCAGAGCACTTGGGCGGTTTTCCCTGTCGATGAGAGTTAAGGCTCAGAATTTAATTCTGACTCTGTGGGGAAGCTCTGCTGCAAGGATCCAGATCCTGCTGTGCAGCATCTGAGGGCGCACCACCCCTCTCCCTGCCTTGCTGGGTGTTTCAGGAAGCCTCTCCTGCTCCCAGTGTCATTTTTAGTCCTTTCTTCTGGGAGGAGTGTGGCTGTTACATAAGCACATCTATATTCATGCCAGCAGCCCGTGTAGGATGCCTCTGCCTGCCTCTGTTCATTGTGCAGGGCTCTGCATGGCTCCTGGGTTGTTTGTACCCAGTTTGTCACGGAGTCAAAGTTTGGATGCTTATCTGAACCGGTTGGATCTGGGAGTACAACTGGATTTTGGTTCAGACCAGAAGTCCAGCAATGCCCTTGTTTCCCTGCGGAAGCATCTGGGTATTTTTAGCAGTGAGATACGTGTGTGTGGCTGTGGACAGGGGTTTTCCTCTGCATGTGGTGGATCTGTCCTGAAGACTACTTGGTTTTGTGGGGTGGGGAGAGAGAGCTGGTGCAGTGATTAAATGTGATGGTGAACATAGTGGCTTACAACGGGGCAGGCTCCTTTGGGAGGGGAGATCTCTCTTATCAGGAGTAATCATTTTGGCTGATTTAATGAAGAGTGCCTGGTGCAAATGCCAGCAGGCTCATTAAGTTTCCTGGCTGCCTTCCAGTACTAATGTCCAAGGGGTATATGATTGTCCTGGACACATGCTTAGCTTTGAGAGTGATACAGCACATCTAGATGTGAAGTTGCTTATTGATATGCATGGTCAGCTCACCAGTTTGCTGCCATGGTGCTTGTGCTCTGTGTGTGGTCATGCTGCCTGGAGACCTTCCATCTCCTCCCTTCGATACTGTAAAATCACAATGCTTCTGATTTTGGGGAGGTGACCCTGCAAGCCTGTTCTCTCTTCTCCATATAATTGTACTTTCTCTGTGTAGGTCTTTGAAGCAGTTATTTCTTGGATAAATTACGAGAAGGAGTCTCGCTTAGAGCACATGGCTAAACTGATGGAGCACGTTCGCCTCCCCCTTCTGCCCAGAGATTATCTTGTACAGGTTAGTAATTAATTAATACTTGTGCTTAAGCTGCTGGTAGCTCCTTAATCAATGGCTGTGTCTCAGATGGGTAATTTGCCATGATGCTGAGTCTGTAAACAGAGGAATAAAAGGACAAACTGGGTGGATTCAGACATCAGTGTGTGAGCGCTGAAACCTTCCTGTAATTGTGACCTGTGCTCTGCCAGGCAATGCCGAGAGCAGAGCTCCTGCTCCTCTTCGTAGAACCATTTAGAAGTTAATATCTTGGGACTTTTCACCCTGAAAATACCCAGGTTGTGATGTTACAAGCTCGTGCAGTTTGTTCCCCTAAAGCACAGGACATTTAGCTCGGTGAAAACATGTCATGTGTGATAATTTTGGCTTAAGACGTGCTCTGTGCGTAAGAAGAGGTCTGTGTGACTGGTAGGTGAGATGCTGTCTGACTTGGAGATTGTTCTCAACAAGTTAATTCCTGGGATCTGGGCATTGATGATGAGCTGAGACTCCCCAGAAGAAGGGACGCTTGAGTGTTCCTGGAGGGAAACGAAGAGCTTGGATGTTGCTGCATGTGTTTCTTTGGGAAGACATGGAAGTTTCTGTCTGTCCTCTGCCTTTTCTTTCATATTGGGAAGAGAAATTCTAGGTTTCATGGGGTTTCTACAAAGCTCCTGGTGGCACAGGCCACCAAGTACTTCAGTTTAGATGATCTTTCATGTGTGTGTGCTCTCAGACAGTTGAAGAAGAAGCTTTAATCAAGAATAACAATACTTGTAAAGACTTCCTTATCGAGGCCATGAAATACCATTTGCTTCCTCTGGATCAAAGGCAACTGATAAAGAACCCCAGGACAAAGCCGAGGACTCCTGTTAGCCTGCCGAAGGTAAGCCGAGCTGGTCCCTTCCCATCACCTCACACCGTGTTATTGGTGGCGTTTTCTGCCTTTGAAAGGAGCTTGAGTACTTATTTCTTACTTCTCACTAACTCCATGATTGCCCTTTGAAGTGTTTTACTCCCTCTTCTGGCATTGCCTGTGCCCATCAAGGATGTGTAACTACATTAGCTAAACCAAACCCTTTGGAGAAGCAGTATCTCTGCTCCCAGGGGCAGGGCTCTGCTCTTGAAACATTTTGTCAGCCCCAAATGTTTTTGTGAATGGCTGCTGCTGCTGGAGCTGGGGCTCGAGGATCGCTGACTCGGGGAGCATCAGCAGCTGCAGGCAGCTGCCTGTAGTGCTTGGAGGGCTGGCTGAGGTTTTGCTGGCTTGTAGCAGCCTGACAGAGCCCTGCAGAGGAGGGTCACAGTAGGTGTCTTTTCTTTTCCCATATCCATAGTTGAAAGCAGGAAGCACCAGCACCTCGACCCGTGGGCAGGAAGTCTGAAGAGAATTTCAACAGACTCAAAGCAGCTACTGAATAAATAATCCCGTTACTCCCTGCATTTATCCTGCAGGCATGTGATGCTCTGGCCACCACTTCATTAGTGAAGAAACAAATGACAACAGGAACCCTTTTCCCTGTGCCCTGGAGATAAACACAGTTTGGCATGATGCCTTTCAACAGCCTGTCACTGAATTTATTCAGAAGCATTTTGGAGACTGCAAAACATCAAAAGCACAGTGTATTGTTTTTCTGAGCACAGAGTGTAGGGACCTTGGGTTGTGGGGTGGTGTATGAGATCTGTGGTGTGAGGGACCGTTCAGATGTTTAGATATTGAACTGTCCATTGAGAAATTGCAGCTCTGCAGTGTGTGTCTGCGTGTTGTGTCCTTGCTGCCTGCTGGCACTGACATGAAGTTGGTAGAACACAGCTTTGGGGCTGTTGTGAAGGGCTGATGTGACCCTTGTCCAAGGGCTAAAGGATAAAATAAACAGCGAACCAGTGTTCATCTTATATAGCATGACCCATGAGTACAAACCCAAACCTTCTGCAGGTCTCCTTTCTTTTCAGCTGCAAAGAAAGGGGAGGAGGTGATGATCTTCCAGCAATCCTGTTACTGAGGAACTTTCATCTGTTGGTCCCACTGATGAGGGATTACTGTCTGCTGTGAGATCTCTTAAACCTGTAATTGAGTGAAGCTCTGCAGCTTTCCATGGAAGACTGTTACACAACTAGTAGTCATGCTGCTAATTTAGACTCGATTTTCTAATGACACGTTCTCATCTTTGTAGATCAAATAGTCCATTATTTTCATACAGTTCGAATTCTTTAAATTGCTGTCTAGCTCTGTACTTTTAAAGCAACCCTAATTGGAGTTGAGCTCATTACCCAAATGACCTCAAGCGATGATCTTATCCTCTCAGCCACCTTTCAGAGGCTAAAGCTAGTTTCCCATCTACTCTTGGACTATATTTGAGGCCCTGTTATCCTGCTTTCCTTGGCCTTGCAGAAATCAGATTGTTGTGGGTAATGTTTGCTCCTGGCAATTTGCTGAGATAAGGGGAGAGAATCCTCACTCTTGGAGCTGTGGAGGGTAGAGATGTGTTCAGAACAAAGTGCAGGTCTGGTTGTTTGTAGGTGGCAGTGGTTTGGATGCTGTCTGTGTGTACATTGGTCTCCAGCACTCAGAACAGGGACTTGGGAGTGATGGGCAGCCCCTGAGTGCTGAGCTGGTGGCTCATGGGACCACCACCCCTGGGAAGTTAATGAGTCCATGGGCAGTTTGTCTTCTGGTGGCAGACAGGGCAGATTTGGGAAGGACCACACTGCATGCTTTCTAGGTCTTCTCACTTTTCCACCAGCATCCATTGCTTGCCATTGCTGAGAACACAGTCTGGCTAGAAGGACCATTAGCCTAGCCTGTCAGGGTGGTTGTTGAGCTCCTGAGATTGCCCTTGATCACCTCTGCATAGATCTTTGCTATCTGTAAGGAATTTAGGGTTTAATTACTGAATTTGCATCAATATGTGTTGGAGCTATAACCTTAATGAAGCTGAGAAATCGCTTCCTTCAGCAGCCCAGCACCCTGGGTCTCAATAGTCCTGGTGATTTCCCGAGTGTTGCCTTCCCTGCAGGTGGCAATACAGCTGTCAGGTTTGATTTGCTAAGTGGCATGGATTATTTTTAGCACCACCATGGAGATAATGACTAAACAGCAGGCTGGCTGGGGAAATCACACTGGGATCATCTTCCCTTAAAAATACTTCTGCAGCAAGTCTTGTGTGTGCTGTGGTGCAAAGCCCTTTTTGGGGTAAATACAGTGGGATTTCCACCTTGGAAATGCAAGGAAGAGTTGATGGAGTCTGTATTTAGCATGCATTAAATGGGAGATAACTCCCCCTCTCCATGCAGAAGCTTTTATTAGGCCTGCAGAATGGTTTTGGCAGCTGCTCTTGATCAGGTTCTGGTGGGTGATGGTTTCTTTGGAGACAGCAGCTGCCTGGACTGGTGTGTGAGGTTTTTTAGCTCTCCTTTTCCCTCTCCAGGTGATGATTGTGGTGGGTGGACAAGCGCCCAAAGCCATTCGCAGTGTGGAGTGCTACGATTTTGAGGAGGAGCGGTGGGATCAGGTTGCTGAGCTTCCCTCACGGAGATGCAGAGCAGGTAAAGGGAACCTTTGCTGTAGCCCTTTTTGTCTTCCCAGTGCAGCTCCTCAGGGCTGGCTGGATGTCCTCAGTTATCCCTTCAGACTTCCTCTGTGCCCCCAGCCTCAAGCAGATCTTTTGTTCTGCCATTCCTTCCTCCTCGTTCCCTATGCACACGTATCATTCTCATTCAGGTGGGTGCCCTGCTCTCCAGAGGGCTTCCTCCTGCCTGCCTGCCCTCCATAGCTGCTGTCCTCCCTTCATCATCTCTCCTGGTTGCTCCTCCATCAGTATTTTACCTCCTTTTCCCATCCCGCTGCCTGGCAGCCCACAGGGATCCAGTTCTCCTTGCTGGCTTCCTAGTGAAAAATCAAAGGAGCTGAGTCAGGCCCTCTCTGTGCTGAGGGGCGGGTGATGGAGAGCAGGTCTCTAAGCAGAGAGTCTTCAGCTGAAGGCATCTGAGAGGATTGTCAATGTGGATCACTATTTGTTGTCCCCTCTGCCTCAGAAAATTTCTCAGGTGTGAAAATCCATCTGTTCTTTACATTGCTGTGTATTTATGTGCATTTTGCCTTCCATACAACTTGGCTCCAACCCACAGAGACTTGCCCACGTTCTGCTCTTCCCAGCTGTCTTACATGCCCTGACAGACACCTGATGATGCTCACTGCCCGAGCTGTTCCTAAAACCTCTGTAAAAACCTCTCCCCTCTCTTCCCAGGTGTGGTATTCATGGCTGGCAATGTTTATGCTGTCGGGGGCTTTAATGGATCTTTAAGGGTACGAACAGTTGATGTGTACGATGGCGTGAAGGACCAGTGGACATCCATAGCCAGCATGCAGGAGAGACGAAGCACTTTAGGTGCAGCTGTGCTCAATGATCTCCTGTATGCAGTGGGCGGCTTTGATGGCAGCACCGGTAGGTGAATGAGTGAAATCTGGGCACTGTCTGACCTGAAACACAATTTTCAGAGACCCCTCCAAAGACTGCAGAGCTTTAGTGAGGCTCCTGCACCCTTCTGCTAGGGTTTTATAGAGAGAGAGAGAGAAATTGGGTTTACTGCATGTTGTAGCTCACCACATGTTCTGTCCCATCAGTAGTTACTGAGTAGCTCACTTTATTACTGTTTTTTTCTCAAGCAATGCAGATCTTTCAGCCTTGTTCTCTGTATGAACATGCCTTTTTCCTGGACTGAAAAGGGTTGGTTTTTTTTTTCCTCCTGATTTTAATGAAATTTTGCATAGCAACGTGAGCGAAGTGCCAGCGAGGGAGGAATCTTACGGGCTGTGTGTGCCTGGGATTTGGCTTGGCATAGCTGCACGTTTAAGTTCACACCTCTGCTGTAAAGCTTTGCCTCTTGGTTCAACCCTGAACTCCCCCTCTCAGGTGGTGATGAGTACAGAGCAGCAGGGGCTGGGAAGGAAGTCCACCTTTACGTGGACTTTGGAAACGCTTGAAAAAACAGGGAAGGTTGGGCTTGGTGCCTGGACTCTGCTCCACCTTGGTGTCCCCAGCACATCAGAGGAGCAGCAGTCCCAGGGCAGGGGCTGTGGGGGTGACAATTTTTCCAGCTGCTGAAGAAGTGGTGGTGACATGCTGGTCCCAGCCTGAGAGGCAAGGGGCTAGAAAATGGGGTTGCAGGAGCGTGGGGGGATATGATGGGCTTGGGAGGAGGTGGAAGGCAGATGAAAGTGCAACACCAATCTTTTTTTCTTCTCTTTTTTTTTAATTAGAAAACCTGTGTATCCCCTTTTTAACTAGGTCTGGCATCAGTTGAGGCCTATAGCTATAAAACCAATGAGTGGTTTTTTGTGGCTCCCATGAACACAAGAAGAAGCAGTGTTGGAGTTGGAGTTGTGGAGGGTAAGAGAATCAGCAGCCGTTTCCATCAAGCAAAAGTTCCTGTGTCACACAGAAGCCCGAACGGTTAAATGTGATAGGAGGGAACTGCAGGAACTGTTCTCTAGACTATCTTTAGTTGGTAAAGATTTATTTTATGTGACTTAATCGCTGCAGCTTTCCATGTTCTCCTCTGTCTTAGTGAAAAATCATGTGTAACTTTTCCAAGAGCCTCAGACCCATATCAGACCAGCCCGTGGCTCCTGCGAGCACCTTTAGGTGTATGCACATTTCTTTTGAGTCCTTATTCCTTCTGGGCTGCTTCTGGCCAGCCAGTATTGTGCAGTGTGTGCTGTTGCCATCAGCAGACGCTGCGTGGATGGAGTACCCATCATGGGAAAGCTGCTCGGGGAGAGAAACAGGAACATAGCCCATCCCACAGCCCCAAGCTGGCGGTTTGGCAGGAATGCTGAAACCTGTGTTTATTGACATCAGGCTTGCAGGCACGCACAGCACGATCTGCTCTGGTTGTAAATGAGCAGGGACTGATCGAAGCTGGCGCTGCGGGAGTGAAGCAGGCGGGGTGGGTGGGAGAGGATGCTTGGAGGGATGGTGGCGGCTGGCAGCACCTAACTGGGGTGAGCGGGAGCTGAGCAGTGTGGTTTGCATCCAGGAGAGAGAGCAGTCAAAGTCAGAACCTTTTCTTCCTTTAGCAAAATCAGTTCTGAAGCAAGTGAAGGGCTTTATTTGACCTTGTCTCTGGCGTGGTGTTGCAGTTTGTGATTAGCACAGAGCAGCCTCTGGCACGAGCCTTGTTAGAGGCTGCCTTGGGAGTGGCTCGGTTTGACCTGTCTGAAACGTGTTTATGTATGTGCAATGTGTTTATGTGAGAAGAGGGAGGGAGATAACTCCAGAATAAGTAGTAGTGGTTGTGCTAAGTTTATCTATTTAGGAAGCATCGCCTTCAAAATTGGGGGCCCTGTTTGTGAAGTGCTGGGTGGGTGATAGTCAGTGGGATTTGCTAAAATGGGTCAGTCATGTGGATGTGGAGCAAATACTAAGTACATACCCAAGAGATGCATTTCTATGGAATGGATTTCTCCTGGAGACATATGAAATCCTTTTCCTTTGCTCTGTTTGAAAGTGCAGATAAGTGTTGCATGAATCCATGATATAAAAAAAACAAGGAGGGCATGTGGTGGGGAAGAGCAGCTCATCGTATCGCTGTAGGGAGCAAGCTGCAGCCTGCAGTTAATCCACAGCATTCATCTGAGCGTGATGAAGATTGATCTGATGTCTGTGGATACTGAAAACATCTAATAATTGATGCCAGCCAGGGAACTTTATCTTGCCTTGCTCTGCCTGGCACTCTTGCCTTAGTTATTGACTAACACTGGGCAGGTTGAAACCACAGCACAAATAAGAGTGAAATGTTTATAGAGAAGAGGCAGAAGGAGTACAGTCGCAAACCTGATCCTTGCAGACCTCTCCTGATGATTGCAGCCCAAGGAGGCCATGAGTGGAGCTGGAGGAGAAGAGAGGTCAGAGGCAGGCCCATGAGAAAGAGAAGAGCTGGTCTGTTCTTGGAGTCTTGCAGGCGTCATGGAATCAGGAGGGTGGAAAGGCTGTAGATGATATTTGCTGCTGGGAGTCTCATGTGCTAAAGAACTGCATAGCTCATTTGTGGCCAGGCTCTGGTCTTATGGGTTGAAAATTGGTTTTGTACAAAAATTTGGGTTAGAATTTTCCTACACATTTGGACCTTAATAATCATTGTTTCTTGTAGTGTCTGGGAGGCTCAGTCTTGAACCAGAACACCTTTGTGCTAGGTGCTCTAGTAAAGAAACATTAAGAAACCCCCTCTGCCTAGTGAATTTACAGCCCAAGTGCAAAACAAGGTGATGGATGATACAGGGAGACAAGGAGACAGCATCAGTCAGGCCTGTGAACAAAAGACATGGTGGAGCATCAGCCTTGTTTCATGTGTGATGTCTGTTTTTCCAGTCTCACTTGGTGTATGTTCAGCTGTCACTGAGTTGAGGTAGGGAGGGACAGATATACTATGGTGTGAGGGTTTCCCATGGTATACTCTGAGTAGCTGTGATCACTTGGCATGAGTGAGGAGGCTGAGCTCAGCTGTGCTGGTGGCATTGGTTGGTTTGGATTTGGCCCAGTTTCTTCAACATCAGGTGTAGGTTTCCATGCAGGTATTAACATCGGAAGCTATTGCATATTTATTGCTCATGTGATGTTGTAATTAATGTACAGTATCGACCTCTGAAAGCACGCCTTGCCTTGTGGCACCTGAATGGGAGAAAACACTCAATGAACAGGCTGTGCTTTGATGTTACCTCTTCTCCTGGGGCAACAAGTCGTTTGGAAAACCCTCTGGGCTTTTGGCTTCTAACTAGGCTTGTAGTGTTGTCTTGTTTCCTTGTCTTAGTTGACAGCTTTAACAGCTTTACAAAAGTCCCACCTTCCTGTGAGTCTGCTTCAGATCCTTTCACTAGGATCTTCCCCAGACATCCCAGCAGGTTCAGGCACGTTTCCCAGGGCCGCCCTCAGCTGGGATCCATCCTCCCCTGGGGTGTGATGATGTTGATCAGTCACACCCATAATGCTGATGCTCCTGTGTGTCTCTCCCAGGGAAGCTGTATGCCGTGGGGGGTTATGATGGCGCATCCCGTCAGTGCCTTAGTACCGTGGAGCAGTATAACCCAGCCACCAACGAATGGACCTACGTAGCCGACATGAGCACTCGACGCAGCGGTGCAGGTACTGGCTCTGGGATGAGTTTGTAAGAGCAGATGATAGTTGGGTTTTCCTCTCATCACAGCAAGGAGGAAGGGGTTTTGGCATTGCTGGGCTGGCAAGTGCAACCTGCTATCTCCCCCTGCTTCCCGTGAGGGGGGAAAAACCATAATTGCTTGGAAGCTCTCAGCAGCTCTAGTTAAAATCTGCCAAACTGAAATGAATTTCTGGATTAATGAAATAACGTGCAGTGTTTTGAAGTAGCCTTGCTAAAAGAGGCATCTCACTTGTAAGCAAAGAGTTATCTTTCCAAATTACCAGCTGCGGGCTCAGCTGGGGACTGGAAAGCCAAGCTGCACCTCCTCCCTCCTATCATTTGGGGACTGTCAGGTGGATTTGCCTTTTGGATCTTCTCTGCAAGTATCCAGTGGGTGCTCTGCAGCACAAAGCACATCTGCACTGGGTGATGTGCAGACCAAGTGAAGGTAACAAAATTAATCTCAGATTGCCCCTGCTAAGCTATTTTGTGGTGTATCTTTGGCTGGCAAGAGCTGGTCTGGAGTGAACAATGTCTAAAAAGGATTATATTCTACTCTTGATGATTTCTAACTTAATACATGACAGTAGGCCAAGTATGCACTTGTCCTCTCCATGGCTGTTCCTGTCTGGAAGGGATAAAAATCTCTTACCCCATTGCATTTAAAATCACCTTCAGATAAAAGGGAATGTGTCATAGAATCATGGGATTTTTAAGCTTGGAAAAGACCACTAAGATCATTAAGTCTGTCCAACGCCACCGTGTCAACTAAACCATGTCCTGGAGTGCCACCTCTGTGGGGGTTTTCTAACCCCTTCAAGGATGGCGACTCCACCACCTCCCTGGGCAGCCTGGTCTAATGCCTGACCACTCTTTCAGTGAAGAAATTTTTCCTAATACACAATCTAAACCTCACCTGACACAACTTGAGACCATTTCCTCTCATCCTACTGCTACTTACTTGGGAGAAGGGACCAACCCCCACATCACTACATCCTCCTTTCAGGCAGTTATAGAGAGTGATCAGGGCTTCCCTCAGCCTCTTTTTAAAGGTCTCAGTGTTGGCCCCGTTGCATGGCATGCAGTGGGTCCTCCCTGATGTCAAACCATGCGGTTCTTCTCAAAGTGGCAGTTGTCTGGGGGCAGCCAAACTCAGAGGCTGCCCTGTGGGCTGAAACACCTTTTCCTTCTGAGCTGGGTGGTTGGGAGGCTGCTCTCTCCACACTGTCTTTCCTCACTCTGATGCTCTAACTCCAGGTCAGGCAAATATGGTCACAGGCTGTTGGTTTGAATCCAGTCAAAAACGTTTCTAGTATCTTCTTGCCGCTTATAGCTAGCGTGATGTGATCTCTTAGGAGAACAGAATGATTATCTTGTGGTGCTGACAGCGTGTTGAAGCACAGCAAACCAGTTTGTGCCTGCAGAGATGGATTTTAGAGAACTACCTTTGCTAGTGAACTGTGTGTTTGAAATGCTGCTCTGAGCGCTGCTTTGCAAGTACATCTCTGCACAGCAAGTCCAGTGTTAGAAATGCTCTCGCCTGCCAAACAGCCTTGTAGTTTTCTGTTCCCCACCTGCAAGCCGTGCTCCTCAAGTTCTGGTTGTCACCCACATGCCCCTGGGCAGGTGTCTGCCCGGTGCCACTCATCACAAGCGATGCTGCAGCACGATCTACCGTACAGCTCCAGAAATGAAGCCGTACAGCGAGCTGCCGGCATCGCAGTCCCAATGCTGACATCTAGTGGGAGTGAGGACAGGTGGCTCCAAATCCTTGGGGTCACCCTGATCCAGGCAGTGAGGCCGTGTGGATGTGTGGGTGCTGCCCACCTGCATTCATGGGGAGCAGCCGAGGGGATCCCTTGACCCTCCTGGCAGGGACGTCCTGTCCATGTGTCCCTTTTCTGCCTCACTGCACAGGGAGGCACTTGTAGGTGGAGAAGCCTTAAATCCTTTCTGACTTTTACTCTCCTACTTACTTAAATTAGCAGAGTATTTTTTAAAAATGCAAATTCTTTGCAGACAGCTAAATATCATCATCCTAAGATGCTGCAAATGTGTCTGCTGGGCTCAGATGCAGTAAGCTTTCCTCACCAGTTAAACAAGTTCTTATTCAATTGGGAGGCATCAGCTCTGGGGCCAGGACATACACTAGGACATGTTGTCCTCTTCCTAGGTGGTGCATGTTGAAGTAGCCTCAGCCAGACTAGGAATTTGGCCCAGTAAGGTGGCTATTTATGCCAGTTAGAGATGGATTAGCAGTGCTTGCCAGAGAGGAGCCGTGAATCCCAGTGTCATGTTGGCATTTCAGTGCCTTTTGGTGCAGTGAGAGATGGCTGGTCAAAGCCAAACCCAGTCTGAGGAAGAAAGGTGATGTGGCAGACCCGTGGCAGTGTTCTTGTCTCCCAGTGGTGTGCCTGCTGGAGTTTTAATTCATCACCTGGTCTTGGTTAGGTGCTGGACCGTTTTTGGGCGTCACCATCCCACTGGTTGAGTATGGTGGCTGCTGTGCTCCCTGTTCCTGTTGGCAGTCACAAGGCTTGAAGCAGTGTGACATGTTGCACTTTTGGGATGTTACACACCACCAGGAGATGTTTCTGAGCCCGAATGGTGCCAGCTTTCCAGCTCACCATCTCAGTGCTGCTCCTGTGCTCTCCTTTGCTGCATATGGCAAAGAGGAGAGATGCTGCACAGGGACCAACTTGGGAAGTCTCCTCCCTGCACACGCCTTTGCAGCTCTGTGCCTTTCCCTCAAGCATCAGCACGAGCCCATCTTCAGGGCCCAGGGACTGTCCTGCTGCTTAACGCCGTGGTTGAAATGATGCAATTCAGATTTATGTTTCTGTTTGACTAACATCCCGCCTTGTTAATTTTAATAGAAGCCTTTGAACCTATTATCGAAGATATGTTGCTGGAAGTTATAACTCTCACGGATTGGTGAACATTTTAATTAATTAATTTACTTAACATTAGGCAGAAGCACCCTTCAGATGCCTGTCACTCCCATATATTGAGCCCAGGGGTCTGTGAAAGTGATTGGGAAGGTGGGACTGGACTGGAGACACCTTGTCTGTGCCAAGTGCTGCTGCCATGACTAGGGGCATGAGTGGGGGGGAGAGGAACCCAGAGGCAGCCTCAAGAACTGGAGCCCTTAAGCTGTTGAGGAAGAGTATCCAAGAGATGAAGCCATGTCACACAAAAGCAGCAGGAAAAGCAGAAATAAAGGGCCTGGACTTGGAAACCAGGCTGAAAGGAAAGGGCCCCATGGCAGATAGGGTGGGATGAAGTGGTCAGAGAGGCAAAGGGAAGAGAGAACAAGTCAGTCCAAAATTGAATAAAGGTGAATGAATGTCATGGGACTAAGCTATTGGTCTTAGACTAAGATCTGCCTGAGAAGGGGCACAGCCCTGGAATGTAGGACATCCGCCAGGCGTTACTGGGCAGGTCTGCTGTAGTGCTGCGTGTTGGTTGGGTGGAGAGTTGACCATGTTCCTAGGTGATTGAGGCACATGTGGCTCATGTTTTGGAAATGCCTTAGGCCAAGGCAGTACCCAGGATAAGATCTAGGGACATGCACCCCCTTCCCTTATGCGTTTGGCTGACGCTGTGCTCTGTTCGGCAGGTGTTGGTGTTCTCAGCGGGCTGCTGTACGCTACTGGGGGGCACGATGGACCCTTAGTGAGGAAGAGTGTGGAGGTCTACGATCCAGGGACAAACACCTGGAAGCAAGTAGCAGACATGAATATGTGTAGAAGAAATGCAGGTAACAGCAGTAAGCCTTTCTGTGGCGTTTGGTTGCAGGTTGTCTGTGTGGTTTTAGTGCAGCTAATGTGCTAGTGATGTAAGGGATGGGGATTAGTAAGGAAGTGATAAAAATGGAAGGTGAGATACCTGCTTGGGAATGAATCAGAACGTGGCAGGCGACGTGTTGCGGGGGATGAGTTAGCCTGTGTCTAACCATCTGTGCTCTGCTTTGAGGCGTTTGTGCGGTGAATGGTCTCCTCTACGTGGTGGGAGGAGATGATGGCTCCTGCAATTTGGCTTCAGTGGAGTACTACAACCCCATCACAGACAAGTGGACGTTATTACCAACCAGCATGAGCACAGGGAGAAGTTATGCGGGTAAGTAGTCAGTGGGAGAGCTGGCATCAGCTGGGGTCGTTCCTGAACTGGAAGGCTGTACCTCCTGCAGCTTTCATCTCACAGCTTTGTGCACTTTCTGTTGCTTTCAGTAGAGGGACCTTTAATGGAAACAGTAGACATCTCCATCTGCTAGCCTGTTGCTGGTCTTTGGCTTTGCAGGATGACCTTAGCCACACCACAACCCAGGAGCTGCTCCTCCAGTAACTCTCTCTCCATTCTTACAAACAGGTGTGGCTGTGATTCACAAACCCTTGTGACACATGATCAAGCCAACGTGAGGAGCAAAAGTGAAGTGGATCCAGCTAGGTGGTGTTGGGAAGATGACTGACCTCTGACTCGACCTCTCTCATTGCTGTTAACATCTTAGCATGACAAGTGATACGTTACAAACATCATCTGCTCTGTGGTGGATTGCGTAGCACAGCAAAAGGTCCCTCTGGGGCCACGTTCCATGCCAGACGCGAGGTGTTGCTTGTTATCTGTGGTGCAATCAACTTGTTCTTCTCAACGGCTAGTGTCCTGAGATAAACATTGTCCTTGAGCTGCAGGCACTGAATTGCTTGTGTGAAACAAAACTCCTGCGTTGGGGCGTGTGAGTAAAAACGAACCCTTCTGGATTTCCCCACTACTGATGCTCCGTGTACATCATCGGTCGAACTACTTACTCACTGTGCCTGGAGGGTGGACTTTACTACTGGCAGCGGAGGCTTCCGAGTACCAACTGAGAAAAGCAGTTGACAGAAACGGACTGGAACAGGGTGCTCTGGTTTGAGTGTGACGCTGTCTCAGTCGTACGTTTGTGTATGCCGCTGGACGACTGCGTGTACCCCTGAAACGCTTGTTGTATGGTAGAAATAAATACCACGTGGGGGTTTTTTTTTCTACTTGCCATGGATGCTGTTTGCTGTACGTGGTGGGACCTGCTGGGCAGTGCCTTCCCTGGGGCTGGACTCTCAGCCACACAAAACTCACCACCCAGCAAAACGTGTGCTGCTCCGGTGGGGTCTGTCCCCCCCTCCCATGAAACATGTGTTGCTTGGATAGAAAATATTCCCAACCCACTCCAGCTGTGCTGAAAGCCCAGGTTCTAGCTCTGTCCAGCACCTCGATGCCATTTCATAATAGAGCGTTTAGACATTAAATAGCGTGTGGTGCCATTAGCGTGGAGACATTAATCCAGGGAGAGCCCTGTCACCCAAGCTGTGATTAATGAGCAAAATGAAATACCTGCAGTGTTGGGATGCTTCCAGAGCATGGAAATTAACTCATCACTGGCACTGTAATTACTGTTTTAATCTTGCCCACCCTGAAGGCGTTTCTCTGTTAGTAGGAAGAATGAGTAAAATTACTCAAGACAGACAAACCTTGATCTGGCTGGAAGGTGGTTGTCTTGCTTACATCCCAAATTCTTAAAGCTTTCTCTTGGAGATGTTTGGCTTTAAAATACCCTTTTGTGTCACCTTGTGAGCTCTGGAGTGTGTCTGCATATGAAGGGAACTAGAGAAGAACAAGATTTTCTCTCCTCTTTTTGTTGTTTTGTGTTTTTCCCCCTTTAGATCAGCTGAGAGTGTTTTGTAGCGTTACTGCTGAGCTCCAGCACTTACCAGTGGGGTTCTGCTGGTTTCCTTCTCTGTATATCTCTTATCAAAAAAGATTCCATGTGACCTTCTGCAGTAGAAGAGAAAAATACTTAAAAATTTATTTCAGAGGGATCCAAGGCTGTATCACCTTGTGCAGCTTTTGTAGGGGAGAGGGTTACTTCTGTAAATAAGTAGATTTTTAGTGTTTGAGTTGACATGGTCCTTGGAAGGTGGGTGCCTGTTTGCTGTGAGGAAACAGCACCTGCTTTTGCTGTGTCCCCTGCACAGAGGGGACTGACCTTCACAGGGAATGGCAGGCAGCACCTGCTCATCTTCGGATGTTCTTGTCTTTGCAAACAGAAGCAAACTGTCCAAAGGAATGGCAGCAGTGGTCTTGATGTCTGCCCTTCCATTGTGTGTCAGCTCAGAGGTCTTGAAAACAATAATTCAAAAAATGAATTAGTGTTTCTACAATTCCCTTTAAACTTTTTGCTTTGGGCTCCACAATCTGCAGTGAAACGTGCCAAAACAGTAGTGGGACAATGCTGCTCTCTTCCTAGGGGTTGCTACCTGTGAAAGCTACTGAGGCTGGTAGGAATGTATCTGTGACTGCAGCTGCCTACAGGTCAGGGTCCTGAGGGGCATCTTCAGAGCACCATGTGCAAAGTGGTGCCTGGGGTTGGAGTCACTGCCCTGAAAGCAAACACCAAAAAGCGTTTCCCTTTCCCACAGCCTGTGGGAAGAGAGGATAACACAGGACAGGCAACGCCTATTGCTCAGAGCTGGCCTCTCTTGTCGGACTGAGGTGACTGGACAAGGCTGGGTGCAGGTTTGGGCTCTCGTGGCCCTTGTTAGTTCTGGTGTGGGCATGTAGAACATAAAACTATGCAGCTTTACTGTATGGCCTAACTACAGTGTGCTAGGGGGGATCTGTTACCGACTGACCTTGCACTTGGGCATCCCTGGGCTGAAGGCCAACATGGCTCAGAGGGGATGATTTTAGGGCTAGAGAGAAAAGGCAGCAGTTAGGATACAGAGCTGCAAGTTTGAAGCTTGCTGTGTTTGCCAGATGGTAGATAAGCCAGAAGGATGGATAACTTCCCCCCCCCCGCTCTATGTCTCTCTATAAAACCTTCCTTGCTTATAAAGAGAGCTGGTTTTGGTGATTTTCTGCTATTGTAAAATGGCATTTCTGCCGCTGCTGACCTAGACCTGTGGCTTGCTGGACAGGGCTAGGACTGGCAGCCCTCACCCAGGGTGGGTGATGCCGTTCCTGGCTGCAGCCAGCTCTCCTGGATGGCAAACAACACGTTTCGCTCTTTCCTTCTCAAACGTTGCAGTGTTATGCAAGTCAAGTGACCTCGTTTTCCAGCTATGCAATATGAACAACTGTAACACGTGATGAACCAGCTGTACCCCCCCTTCCCCTCCCCTCCCCAAAATGCTTTTTCAATTTGTCTGTCTTTGGTGTGTGGTTCCATGTTTGTATTGTTAGTCCTGAGCACCTGAGCCAGATCCTTTACAGATTGCCTTTTTCTAGGACTGAAAACATTGCATTAGCTCTAACGAATTCTACTGTAAATATTTTTATAAGACAATTTTAAATAATTTTTTGGATTGCTTTTTATGGTCGTCAATGACACTTCTGTTAAATTCTGGATCTCTCTCTTACACCCCAGTGCAGTTCTGGCTGGCCGTGATGTAGGTGTGAATCTGTGTGTTCTCTGCACAAGAAATTAAATGTTGTAACTAAGATCTGGGATCGCTCCTCTGTTGATTCTAACATATTAGAACGCTTACTGTTATGAGATAAATGTCAATCCATTACCTCAGTCACCAGGACGCTCTTAGATTATGAGTTATTTTACAAAAAAATCAGTAATTTAATTTTCTGGTGCCATGTGTCTGCTTCCTGGTCAGCTTGGTGGACAGGCTGCCTCTCAGTGGTTTTGTTTCTCAGCTTCTGTGTGAGCGCTGCTTGAAGATGGAGGATGCCACACACAGCTGTGTGCCCCTGCAACCCCCCCAACCCCCTCCCCCAGAGTGAAATTGTAAAAGCTTTATGAACCAAACTCAGGCTATATCCTCGCAGTGGCCCTTTGGGAATGCGAAGGCTTCTCTCAGCCCTCTTCCCCTGTCAGCTCTTTTTGGGGGTCACCATGTGCTGTGACTCACCCCATGCTATTCCAGCTGTGGATTTCCCAGAGGTGACTTTGATCTTGCAGAAAAAGCATCCCTGGGAACATGCACCCGTGGAGCATCACGTCTGGGTGCCCAGCCACTGGGTTTGCAAAGCAGGCAAGCCCATGCCAGGGTAGGATTGCCTCAAGCAATCTGTTGTTTAAACAAGTTTGAACCGAGTCCATCTTTTCCATTTGTGCCTAATAGATAAAGTGGGGGGTGATTAAAGCCCATTTTCAGTTCATTCAGTTTATCCAAATACTTTTTCTGTACAGATGTGTGCAGCACTGTAATTACCATAAATACACTTGGCAGCATTTGCATGACACCACCATGAAAGCTTAATGCTGTTCTCTCCTTTGCAGTGTTTGGAGACCAAACTCCTTAACACCCAGCGATGTGTGATGCTTATTCATCGAGCTAAGGATGGCTCAACAGATGAACACAGCTCCTTTGTAACCTTTGGGATTCGTTACCAATCACACACACTAGCAAAGCAGTTGCCCCCTTGGCTTAACGTGGCATCATGTTCTCATGAGCATCGTTTGTTGCTCAAAGCTACAGTGTTTGGGAGTGTGTTCGACATTATGGTCTGGAAATGAGTTCTTATTTTTTCCCCTCCCTCTGCCATTATCTTTGTTTCTGGGTTTATAAATTATTTTCCTCTGCTGTGACAAGAAATAAATACTGAGAATTTTAATTTGTATATTTTATGTATAAACCCCCCTCTTGGGATAATGGATGATGGTGAAATAATCTACCTGGGTGTGAAATTCTTTGTAAACCAGGCTTTGTTGGGTGGATAGCTGACTGTAAAGTAATGACTTGACTGTTTAAGCTCTTTTTTTTTTTTTAATTGAAGATTTTTTTGCATGAGTGTGAAGGACCAAGGACTTTGCAAACTAATTCTCCTGACAGCTGCCCTGTCTGGTGTGACGAATGAATCGAGAAATAGTCTTCACTGACATATTTATATTATGAAAGAAAATCACGTTGTACTTCCCCATCCTTTAATTGGAATAAAATGGGACTAACGAAACTCTTCTGGGTCTGTTTTGATTTTTGTTGGCTTCCAACAGCCAGGAACAGTCCCATGACTCTGTGTGGCTTCTTCCCTCTTTAATTCCTCAGACCCTGGGTTTACCTTGCGTCCTGGGGAGCAGGGCAGTGGTGGGATCCTGAAATATAATCTCCTGGGTAAGGACTAGTGGGGTGCTCTGTGCAGCTGGGGGACTTTGCAACTGTTCCTTATTTTATTTCAAAATTACTTGTCTCCTGTGTAGTTGGCCCCTTTTTACTCATGTTTAAACTGATAAATCTACAAACCTAGGAAGCTGCAGCTGAGGAATATCCTTTGCAATACAGGAAGAAATCTCACTACCTTGATTTTGCTGCCTGATTTTTTTTTTTACTTACAGTTTTTCTTTCTTTTTGCATCCTCAATTTTAATCTTTTGGTGTGTGTTGCACCCCAAATTTCACTCATGGAAGGGGAAGGACCATACTAGCAGTATCTCCCAGCTTGTCCCATCTATTTCAGAAGGGCATGAGGCTTTTGCAGTGAGGAAAAGAGTAAGGAAAGGAAATATGGGGAAAGCTCACCCAGCAGGGTTGTATGGCAGAGCAGCTCTGCTCCCTGACTGAATGAGGCATTTTCCCATCCTTATGTGTGAGCCCAGCGAGCTGGAGTCCCAGCTCATCTCTGCTGGTACCCCGTGCAGCTCTGCCATGCAAGGAATCTCCTTGTTTCCAGGGAGCATCACTGAGATGTAAGGCTGAGCCTTTTCCCTGCCCAAAGACACTTGTTGCTTTCTCCCCTCTCCAGTGAGCAAGCTGATCCCCCAAACATCTCCTCATGGGCAATGCTCATTCCTGCTGCTCTCCTCTGGCACCCACACGTTTCTCAGGCTGTGAGCTCCAGCCTGGGTTGCTGTTGCCAAGCTCAGGAAACTGGCTCCCAGTGTTGCTGTTGGGTACCAGGCATTTTGAAATGACCCAGGATGAGACATGCTGCTTCTGCAACCCCAATACTGAGTAATCTGGTACGTGAATCATCCCAAAAAGGAATCAAAGGTAGGGCAGAGAACAACCTCGACTGTGGAAGTTGCAAACATCTGATAAAAGATGAACCTATTTAATTGCAGACCCACATGAATGAATATGGCCAAGGGGGGGATTCCCTCCATCCCTGAAGCCTGAACTGCAGTGGGACCTTTGCACAGGATCTCCTTGTTCCAAGTGATGATGTGACCTGGTCTCAGCTGGGACAGAGTTAATTTTGTGTGATGGCTGTGAGGGATGTACGGACAGGGACGCAGTGGCTTCAGAAGGCAAAAATTGCTCCTCCCCGGCTGGCAGCTTGTTGTCTGGCTGTGCTGATGGTGCTGTGTGATGGCAAAGAATAATTGAAATGAAAAAAAAGATAATCTACTGGATGCTTTTGTAAAAAACAACTTGTGCGAGGCACAGGACCACCCAGAACCTTTGCCACGAGCCGCACGGGTTCCTAGAGCGTCCCACAGTTGCTCAGTGACTAATGATGTTGCTTCATATAATGTTATTCTGCACTGTAAACAAGCACAAAAATCACTTAACTACTTAGTGACACGAAATAGTCTAAGAAATTTGCCAAAGTGATTAATGCTAACGTTCTTGTTCAGCAAATTGAATGGGATTTAATTGGCACAGCTGCTGAAGCTCAATGCATTCCATTTGGCCCCAATTTACAGACTATATTATCATGAGCTGCCTCCTTTCTGTCACTGTGAACCTCTGCAGCCCGTGCTAAGGATATTGCTCAGTAAACTACAGGTCTGACAAGGTTAGAGTCTCTTTCTTTCAATCAGTAAAACTTCCAAAGGGACCCTTCAAAGGATGTATGATGCCTGTCCCAAAGAACCTCTCCCTCTTCTCTAAAGCGTAAGAGGTTTAAATGTGATTTTGCCACATCCTCCTCATACTTCCCTGCGTTTTACTCCTCCCACAATGTTATCTCACCCAGCAGTGAGTTTATCCCACTGGATGGATGCTGAGGTGTAATTTAAATCATGTGCTTGAAGTCAGAGCTGTGTTGGGGCAGAAACAAACCCTACGACTGTATTTGGTGTTTATTAAGGATCTTTAAGCACAATTTCTGCTGGTGAGTACCAGCTGCCAGAGCTGTGCAGGCAACATCAGAAAAGCTGCACTTGCTCATAAGACATTTTTAATTGTCTTACATACCACCTGGTGTATTAATTGGCTGCTGCTTCTTTTTTTCCCCAGAAAGGGGCATCCTTCTGCCCTGTGGTTTGTCTCACACAGCTCAACTTCTAACTTACAGGTTACCAGGCTCTGTTATTATGCCAGAGGAGCAGAGAACAGGACACAGGTTTGAGACACAGACAGTTATTTTACTTTACACTTTACTCACAACCAAATCTTCCTTGTGCCCTTCCCCACAACTTCCCCACCTAGGACACTTTGTCTGCTGCACGTACTGTATAAATACTACCCAGCTCGGGTGCAAACAACCCTTCCAGCTTTGCAGAGCTCCTGGGCTTGTAAAGTCACCTTGGTTTTGTGTGTGGGGAGCTCAGCCAGCAGCCCTTCCAGCTGGAGCTACAGGCACCTGAGCCAAATTAGAGTTCAGCTCGGAATGACTGGGAAATGCCACTTGCAGCCCCTCCTCCTCCTCCTCAGCTGCAGCCTGTGCCACATTACTCCGGGCTTCGTTTGGTCTTTTCCATGACAGGCTTTTCTTCCATGGAAAGTACAGTATTTACAGAGCCACAGTCTCCCAGCCCGCTCTAATTAATTCAGAATTGGGTAACATTCTTACCTCTGGAAGGGAAGTTTAATGAACTACCAAGTGTCACATTGTCCATTCCCTTTTAGATGCCATAATGTACATGAAGTACATAGTCACACGGGCTTTACTGCGTCACTGTAGCATCCCAGGGCAGATGCCGTGTGCCAGAGCGTTTCAGCTTTGACCCAGTGCCCAGAAATCCCCAAGGCAGCTGCACAGACCCACAGTGATAACAGGACTCACTTAGCTACTGGAAAAAATGCTGTTGATAAGTTGCAGCTAATTTGTGGACTAATGGAAAACAGCCTGGGATACTTAATTTGCAGTTACCTAGAAAGGTGACCATGATAACATCTGGGAGGGTTAGATTTTGTCTAAATTGACTTTCCAAGTTCAGATTAGGCTGGAGGGTTTAAACAGCTGAAGGCTCTTATGCTAAATGAGTTTCTAAGATTTTCAGACCAATCTCTGCCTCCCTGCCTGGCATCAGGAAACCACTGGCTGGCTCTGACCCTGAGTGGTGCTTCTCCCTTTATCACCCAGTCTGACTGCATCCTGCCAAAACTCCTAACAGGGTCCCCTGACATCAGTGGGTTGGGACTCACCGTCTTCTCTGTGGTTCTTAAAATCCCTCTTCAGTCAGGCTTTGTGGAGAACAATGGCTGCAGGTCTGAGCCTGTATCTGCTGTGGCCCAGCATGGTCTGGGATGGGTGGGGAAGGAGCAAGAGGATGTTTAAAAAAGGCCTGTGGCTTCTGAGAGCAGACGGACATGTGGACTGTGTGTGTCATGAAAACCCACCCTAGTCCTAGGTGGTGCTGTCAATAGCTGTACTTTGAATGTAAAACAGGCTTCCTTTTGCAAAGCATACAAGGTACTGGGAATTGCATGGCTTGTCTAACAAGAAATGCAACCATTGTTTTTATATTCTTACTTAAACCCCGTGTTCATTAACATATGGGTTGAGACAAATTACAAGAGCAAATGATCACATCATCACTGGGAAATGAGTCGCTCAGCAACGCTGTTTAGACTGGGGCTTGGAGCGTTGGTAAGCTCATTGTTAGAGTGGCTAGAATGGGTCCTGGTGGGCTCTGGGCAGAAGCAGTTCCTCTGTTTAGGAGCTACCTTAAAAAAAAAAAGCAGGGGTGGGGGGCCTAGGTGGAAGCACATTATTTAAAGCAGAAACACCTGCTGTGGCTTTAACCTTAATTGGGAGCAACTGGTTTGAGCTATGGGTGTTGGTTACTTTAGTCAGAGTCTTCTGCTCCTCCTGGATTGCTTTGTCTGGGAGAAGGTCAACAGCTTTCCTGGATTTTCTTCTCCTGCTTCTTTGTGAGAGCTGCCTTGTGCCCCTTGCCAGTCCCCAACAGCTCATCCTGCCTGCTGAAGACAAAGGAGAGGGTTCTGAGAAAGTCCCCTGGTGTAGAAGTGATGGAAGGTGGTATCAGTCAGGAAGGGGACGCAGTGGTGCAGGAGCTGACGGACCTTGGACCCCTTGCAACTGGAGGAAGCCATGTGTTAGCTGAGGATGGAGCTCCAGGAGAGGAGGTATGTGCAGGCAGGGGGGAATGTCTTAGTGCTGGGTCGTGTGTGTTGTATGGGTGGCTTGTTTTGATGGAGGTGGGTACAAACCCCTTGTGCTGCAAATGAGCCTCGGTCAGGCATTTTGCAGATGGTGCTGGGGTTGTGCAAGGTTGCAGTGAAGTCTTGTGTCTTCTCTGCCCTGCCTTCTCTCTTCATCCCTGGAAGGAGAAATGCTGAGATCCCTCCCTTAAGTGTAGAGGATGTTTTCCTACAAGGAGGGGATATGTGGTGGGTACAGCATTGCAGACTTTCTCCTGGCTTAATCTGTCTTTGGAGTGGGATGTTTCCTGAGCAGCTATTTCACATTTAACTAGTTCTGGGGTTCAACGTGCTTGTTTGTGGCAAGACATCACAGCCCCCAGTGCTGAGTGAGGGGATGGAGGGTTCTGTGCCATAACCCTGCTGCCAGTGGGACAGTGAGGTGCTGCAGTTACCATGCTGATGCTGAGGGACTCCTGCTTGTTTGTGGGGGGAGTCCTGGTTCTGGCTCATCAGGCTGTGCTAGCACAGGTGATGTACTGGTGCTACAGCAGCCTGTTTGCTGACTCAGGGGTTCTGGGTAGTACAAGGTCAGAATGACACACCAAGTTACATTGTTCTTCTGATTAATTTCCAGAAAGCCTTTTTTCCTCTTACTTTTTCCCTGCTTCAGCAGACTCCTGTTGTCCCCTGTGTGTGCAGAGCTGATGGCATCCAGCCCTGCAGCTGGGAGGGTGCTGTGTCTCCAATGAGGCATCCAGTGTGCTGGTGGCAGAGGGGATCTTTAGGGTTGATGTCCTTGTTCCCAGACCCCTGAGCCACTGCAGCAGCTGGGGAGACAAGTATCAGTCTAAAAGTTGGTGCAGAAAAAGGTGGAGGCTGGGAAGCACAGCAGAGAACAAAGATCCTATCTTCAGAGTAGGATAGGTACAGATTAGAAGAGATTTATCAGGCTGGCAGGGAGGTGAGGGAAGATAATTCCTGTCTGGGTTGTGAAAAATGCTTCTTACCTGAAGACAAACTTCAGTTTTATTTTTTTCCCTAGGCACTGAGCTTTAAAAGTTAAAAAGGTATGTAGATATAGTAAACTTTCACAGAAACCAGCCTGAAATGCTCCTCCACAAGGAGACTTAGAATTAGATAAGGGAAACTGTGGTCTCCTTAGTGGCGTGTATGAAAGGAGGACTCTTTGGTTTGGTTCCTAGTTCAAAGGAAAAGGCACAAGGCAAGAGTCTGATCCAAACAAATGATAATTTGTATCTATTTTTCCCTCTAAAATATACATCACAGTACTTTAAAGCTTCCAGTTGGGCAGATTTTTCTCTGGTTTCTTACCTGTGCACATCCCCAGTGCTCAGTGCTGAGTACCAACCTGCACCCTGAGTTAGTGAGGGCAGAGGATATGGACTGCAGCATGGGTGCCTCTTCCCAGGATGATGTGCTCTCCCCATGTTGATCTGGAGGGAATGTGTAATAAAAGGTGCCTGTGAGACGCTCCTCTGGTTAGTCTAGTGGGGAGAACTGGGCTCCCAGTCCTAGCTCCTGGGGTTCTGTCCCCATTTTCTCACTTCCCTGGATTTACTCTTAGTCTTTTGCAAATCTGAAGTAAAAAGATCATGTGATTGATGTGTGAATACTGTAAGGGCTCAACAACGAGGGCAAGTGGGGCTTGGTGAAGCATCAGAGCTGGCTGGTGGTTTTCATGGAGCTCAGCTTTTCCCACGCTTTTTCCTCTGAGCATCTTGACTGATTTGGAGATTGTTTTACCTCTTCTCCCCACCTGCAGAGCATGAGTGTTACTGAGTAATGGCTCATTTGATTTCTAGTGAACAATGTACTGTGACATACCCATTTTTGTGCTGTTCCCAAAGACTGAGGTACAGAACTGCCCCTTCACTGTTCAGCTGTGCCCTGGAATGCCACCCAGTGCTCACTGCCCATTTCTTGTGATTGCACCTTAAACCTGACTACCTGGGGAGGAACGCTCCCATTTGCTGGGTTTTTTTCTGCATGATAATTGTTTTAAGATTTTACAAAGGTCTATGCACTTCTCTCCCAACTCTCTTTTCCCTGCTTACTGGCTGGACCTTGTGTTTCTTTGTGTCTGGGATGATCTGGTAGGTGCAGTGGCAGGGACACCAGCAAGCAGGAGCCCTGGCAGAAAAGCAGGAAGCTCCAGACCCCTGGCTGGACTTTGCGAGTTGTTCCAGACAGCTGGAGAGGGCACAGTGATGGGTTTGGCAGCAATAGGGAATCAAGGTGGCACACTGCTAGCAAGGACATGGTGAGAGAAGACAGCGTTGTGGGCTGAGGAGGTCACGGTCTATCCAGGGCTCCTTGGGGCGTCCCTTGCTGGCTCAGCTGGTCGATGCTGGGGTGAGATGTGCTGCCTCGGGTGTACACAAGGGGACCGTGCTGAGTGCATGTCCTTGTCCTTCAGCTGCCTCTCCTGATTGCTTTTGGGGGCTCTTGAGCTTTGGCCTGTGCTTTATTGTCTGGAGCTCTGAAACTGAGAAACTCTTGCTCTCATTTAGAGGAGTCACTTAGCTTTTGGTGTCCCCCTGTGCTGGAGGGGTTCTGGGCTCCATTGCAGTGGCTTTTAACATTGCAGCTGTGTCCTACAGAATAATTTTGCTTATGCAGCAAATGCTTAAGAATAATTAACCAAGATTATCCTTCTCTGCTTTCTGTGTATTTAATAATGATTGATCAGGACCTTTGTTAGTTATTAACGTGGCAAACTTATTTCAGGGAAAAAAATGAAAATAAGAAGTCCTAAAAATATACAATATAAAATAGAAAATAATTATCATCTTTCTCCTGCCTTAAAAAGCAGAACGAAAGGATTCTCAGCTGCTTATACAGTGATCATTTGGGGTTAGCCAGATGTGTGGTTGCAGATATTAGATGTACTCAAACAGCTTCCCCATGAGCTTCTCTACGTGCTTTTATTGTAATGCCTGTGCTGGGGTGTTTTTCCCCCCTTCTCTGTTCGTTTCTGCAGCTTCTCACACGTGCAGAGTTTTGGGTGGGGGTGCAGCCCCCCCCAGTCTGCCAGAGCGAGCAGAGTGCAGTGGGTTTGTGTTGGGATATGCTGTATGGAGTGCTGGACTCTGGGGGTCAGCACAGCCAAATAAATGAGCACAAGCCTGGCTGGTGAGAGCCGTTTGCAATGCAGGGTGTCTTCTGCAAGCAGGCTTCTTCAGTGGGGTTTTTTTGGGGGGGATGCAATTATTTTCTTCTCAGGCAGCACAACTTCATCACACAGACACTCTGCTGTGTGTAGCTGGGGATCAGTGGTACTGTGGTACAAACCCTCCCTGGTCTGTGTGCCAACTGTGTCTGATCAGAGCCCCTCATCTGGTGGCACCTGCTAAAAAATAACATGCAGGCAAGAAGCAGGGGTTTTTAAAGGGTGGGTTTTAGTGGGGGTTTTTTAAGCCGTGTAGTTTATGATCCCTCTAGTGTGAGGCTCCTGGAGGGGCAGCTCAGTGGATGGGGGTTGGAGGAAAGCCTTTAAACTGGTGTTAGGGGCAAAACCTGTGCACTGTGGTGTTGTAGTCTGAGCTAAGCAAGTATAGAGTACCCAGGAACTTTTAGGGTGTCACTTAGCCTTGAACCTCTGCCACTTGTTATGCCTGCCCCCAAGCATGTCTAGGAGGAATCTGGCCTTTTGCCTCTTGTAATGTGGAACCAAGTCCTGCCACCCCTCTTGCTATTTGATTCTTCAAATAGTTAAAACTTGGGTGTCCTGCCTACCTGTTGTGATGCTCTGCTTATGTATGAGGATGAAGAAATGATGGAATTATTTTAATTGCATTATTTTTTTTAAGTTCTAGAGGCATGCTGGGCATGTGGTGAGTGCCAGGCAGTCACACCAGACTCCTGCTAATAGGGACAGTGGTGCAGGTGCTGGGAAGCTTTGGTCATGGGGACCTGCAAGGAACCTGTTGGTCTGAACAGGTTTTTGAGGTGCAGCCTCCTCCTGTTGGGTGTTTTAACTGCACAGAGTTTTCACGTGTGTATAGCTAGTGTGTATGTATAAAAGCCCCATAACATACAAAAATATTGCTTGCTTTTCTTGGTCAAAATGCACTGGGAAAACTGAGGAAAGAAATCCTAAAGCAAACTGGGATTTGCACCAGGGCCTGATGATTACCTACTTGCTGGGCCACAGTGACATCCAAGCTCTTTTTTCCCATGTATTTTCTGCCCCAGAGAGCTGTAGTAGTTCAGTGTTTCGTGGATGAGATCTTCATTCACATGGGTTGTTAGGTGTGAGGCTTTGGCAATTATCCTGCTGCAAGACCTTCTTGAAGTCCCCTCTTATTCAGGTAGAAACTGGAACTCAGACCATTAGCACTGCCCCAAAGTCTCGTTAGTGTTAAGCCATGTGGTGTGTGAAGTGCTTGGATCAGAATTTAAACTGAAAGAAACGATCATGTTAGATGAAGAGGGAGATGGATGCTCTCCAGCTGCTGGGTTCTGGGATTCATGTCTAATAGAAGCATAATTTAAAACCTGAGTCTCAATGACATTACCGAAAGGCTGCTCAGCTCTGTAAGTAACACTTGGAAATCCCTGGAGGTGGAGGAGTGGGGTTTTGCTGAGCTGGTACGGGTGGCTGCAGGGCAAATAGTCACTCTTGGCTGAAATTAGAGCCCCTTATTTGCTTCAGTCTGTCTCCTGCCTTAACTGTGGGCTTTTTCAGAATACAAACTCCAGAAATAAGGCCCAGGAGGTTATTAGCATCTTGCTTTTCTATCATAACGCGGAAGCAAGCATCGCCTAAGAGGGGACTGATTGCTTATGCTGTCACTGGCTTGTTCATGAACCAGTAAAACTTCTATTAGTTTATGGAGATGAGATTTAGACCTACACAAGAGCTTGACACCGTGCCATGTTTTTAATTAGTTTTTTTGAAAAGATGTGTGAGATGAGACACACACACACCCACACGCCCACACACCCCCGCCGGTTCTTCACGTGGCTGCTAAGGAGAAGGTCTCCAGTTCTGAAATCTGTATCTCTCTGCAGTTAGCTCATTTTATAATTGCCATTTAAACAAATTGGGGCCAGATTGCTTTAATTTTGCTCTCCCTAGAAAATACCTTTCTTCTTCAGTTGACCTGTTGCTTTTACTGAGAGATTGTCTGGATTTGTTTCCAAGTACATGTAAAAGCAACCAGTAAAACCAAGACGTGGTAAGTCTAAGCATTAGGTAGTTTTAGAGCTAATTGAGCCCTTTCAATTAAAACATTTTTCCTTAATGTTTTTTATCTTATGAAGCTAACAATTGATTTCTGAAACCTGATGATTTAAGGATGTGGTTATTAGTGGAACCTGGACTCGTGGCCTCTTGAGGGAGCTGTCAACTTTCTCAAGCCTTTTTGTTCTCTTGTGTCAGGCAAGCAGCTTTACACAGGGAAGTCAGTGTGGGAAAGAAGTAACCAGCTCTGCTGGTGATCACCTTAAAATATCCCCTCAATGTTCAGATTCTGACAGATTAACAGATGACAATTCATCTCGTAACCTTTAGTAAATCCAGCTTTAATTAACTGATATGTTAATAGTCCCTAAGTGATCACTGGTTTCAGCATAACTTAATTCAATTAGTTGGGCATGATTCTGCACACACCAAGTCTGAAGCCAAACTCATGTTCACATCCCTGCTGTAGCAGAGCCAGGCTGCCATCAGTCACTTGCAAGCATTGTTAAGAGCTGGTCCAAAGCCCAGATGAAGGAGTGTAAAGATAGCAGGAGGCTTCACAAGCTCTCTTCCACGTGACTGGGATTTGTGAAGAACTGAGGAGTTAGGATTTGGGTTACTTTTTCCCACCCCCCCAAAGAAAAGACACCAAGAAAGTACCGGTTGGTAACCCTGCAGATGGCTGGGGTTGGCTTTGTATGGGGATCTGGAGGAATAACACCACAACCCAGTGCTGAGGCACCTCCAAGTCACTGTTTTCTGAGGAAATAAATGTCACTTGTATAATCTTTGAATTTGAATCTCTAAAACAAGTGTTAGCAACTTATAATAGTAACTTTGAATCTCCTGTCTGTGCTCCAGCCCTGGAATACAGGCCAGAGAAATACTTCCCCCCCAGCTCTTGTAACTCAAGTCCTATTTGTCCTGTTGAATGAAGCTGTCTGCAGCCTAAAAGTACACAAGAGATGTGCAGATCATAAGCTGTACAAATGTTAGCACTTGAGTGCAAAGGCCTCTATTAAATTTGCCCACATATATTTGCATGTGTATTTACTTAATTCCTTCCTTTTACCCAATACATTGGGTACACCAGGGAGATGGTTCTCTGGTTTACCTGTGGGCAGGAGCTGTATCACTTCTCCCTGGCCAGTGGTGTTGCACTGATCTTTCCGTGTTGCTAAAGATGTTGATTTACTAAGCCAAAATATTGTGTTTATAACAGAAAATCTAATTTAGTGATCTAGAGGGGGAAAGAGAAGGAAATCCCTGTGGTTGATAGCTTAGGTGTCCTGGCTTGGAAAGACTATGGTGACTTTGCTGTGTCTGGATCCATCACCTGTGTCACCTGAAGACAGTTTCTCTTGAGCTCACAGCCTCAATGGCTGGCTTCCACCCTTTCCTTCCCTGCTGTGGGACTGTCTGAGGCTCTCAGCCCCCTTCCAAAAGGGTTTATTTAAAACAGCAATAGAGGAGCTGTGTACAACCTGGCAATGTAAGGCACTGCCAAGAACAGCTACAGAAGGAAAGAGACACATAGCCCTGGCTAATGGGAGGGTTAGCAAACTCAGCTGCTGACAGGTAGCAATTCAGCAAGTGAAACTTACCCTAGGGCGCCAAGAACCATCTCTGGGGGCAGATCCTGGCTTCTTTGGCCATGCAGGCAAGAGAAGGATGTTCATCACAAAGATGATCAGAGGGCTGGAGCACCTCCCCTATGAAGAGAGGCTGAGGGAGCTGGGCTGGTTCAGCCTGGAGAAGAGAAGGCTGTGGGGGGACCTCATTGCAGCCTTCCAGTCCCTGAAGGGAGCAGAGAAACAGGAGGGGAATCAGCTTGTTGAAAGGGCAGACAATGTCAGGACAAGGGGGAATGGATTAAAACTAAAGGAAGGAAGGTTTAGATTAGATATTAGGGGGAAGTTCTTTACAGAGAGAGTGGTGAGGTGCTGGAACAGGCTGCCCAGATAGGGGGTGGGTGCCCCATCTCTGAAGGTGTTCAAGGCCAGGTTGGATGGTGGCCCTGGGCAACCTTGTGTAGATCCAGGTTGGAGGTTGGTGGCTCTGCCTGTGGCAGGGGGTTGGAGCTCTACGATCTTTGGGGTCCATTCCAACCCATGCCATTCTATGGTTCTATAATCCAGCTATGCTCTGGTGAAGCCCCTTTGGGGTCTGTCACAAAGCCATTCAGAAATGACAACTAAGTACTAATATTTTTTAATTTAACAGTTACCCCAGTGCATCAAGGACTTAAAAAATAATTTCTTGATCCTCTCTGTAATATTGCTCCTACAAATTCTTCTGTGGAGAACAGGAGACCTTGCCAATAATCTGAATATTGCTAAATGTTGCCTATAACCATGCAACGTTTTAGCACGCAGAGGATAAATTAATGAACCTGATGATAATGAAGGTATAACTGAATGAGATGAGCGTTATGCCTGGAGGCTAATCATCAAGTAATTCGAGTGAGGCTGCAATTACAAGATTAAGATTTGTGCGATAACATTGTTTACCTTTATAGAAACCAAAATCCAATACTTAATAAAGCAACAGCAAATTAAGTTTGAGGAAAACAAAACATAAAGAGATTTCCCCTTCCTCTTATCTTTCACAAAGCAGGCAGGTTTTGTCAGCTTGTTGTTCAGAAAAGCCTGATGTTTCTGCGACCTGAAACACAGAGGAAAATCTGCTCCAGACCTTCAGGGTAGGTGAGGATCTCACAGAGGCAGACAAACATGTGGTCTTGTTCTTGGTTGTGTCATCCCTTGCACAGGCTTCAGCAGGCAGCTGGGGTGAGAGGCAGGTCCCAGCTCTGTCATTTACTGTGCGGGAGTTTTAATAAAAACCAGAAATGGTTCCACTGATGTGGCTTGACTCCAGCGCTCCAGAGTGTAGCTCCACAAGCAGTGTCCCACCTTCTGTATTCTCTGACTGCACCCAGGAGCTTTAAGAAGTGAGACTTGGGAATGAAGACGTGTTCTCTCTTGTTGTCATTCACCTGATGCGCTGTCTCACACATGGGAGGAGGTTTTTATTCCTGGTGTTACTCAGCTTTTGCTGGTTGATAGGCAAAGGGCTCATCTGGCCTGTACTGGGACAGTAAAATATACCTCATAGCAGCTGAGAAGTAAATCTAGAGGCTTTTTGAAGGCTGGAGGTGATCCCTGAGGTCAGCAGTCCCCACACTCTCAAGCTCTTCCTTCCTTGTTAAAGGCAAAGTTGAAGCGGCACATCCCCAGCTGTGCTCCTGCTCCCTCCCCTGCAAGCCAGCGCTGAGCTGTGCCTCACGCTGTTCCCCTCTCCAGCCCTGCCAGCCGAGGTGCTGTGGGTGGTGTGGGGACCCCTGGCTGTGCACCCCTCTAGGTGAGGGGTGGCTGGTCCCCTGCCTGCAGCTCTGCTATAGTTGACAGAGCCCAGCTGGTTGGAGTGATACTCAGGATGATGCTCCTGACCTGAGTATCTGCTGGAGCTGTAGGGACCAGTTTGTTTTGCCCAGAGGTAGGATGTGCTCATACATTGCAGGAGGGGAGGCCAGCAAGCCAGACTTCCATGAAATGGATGAGGTTGGGATGTTGGAAATAAAATTGGGGGAGAAAAAAAAAGTGAAGCATCTCCAGGTGATAGAAAGGAGGAGAGGGAGGGATGCACAGTGGTTCTAGTGGTATTCTGGCTTTCTCTGAAAGAAATCAAAAGTAGGGAGAGACTGGTGATGCCAAAGTCATGAGTTTGGGAACAAGAGACTCAGCAGAAGAGAATAAGTTGAGTTGTTTTAACATCTAAGATGGGGGAGCTGAATGTAGCTGCCTCAACTGGGCTGTCCCTGGGAGCACCACAGCCACAGGTTTGGTACCTCAGCTGTGAATGAGGAAGAAACCTGCATGCAGTTTTGCTTTCTAAATGCTCATGCTTCTGCAAACTTCACAGAGCTGGGGGAACCGTTCAGAGTTTAATAGAAATATGGTCCTGAAGGCTGGGAGTCTGGAGGAGAGCCGTAGGTTCGGAATAGAGTCACTGCTCTTCCGGCACCAAGTTACTCAGGGATTATTTTGGCTGTTAGGGACTGAAACCATCAGAAGACCAATTTTTTTTCCCACCACAAGATGGCATCAATTATGCAGTTAAAGAAGGAAAGATTGCAGTAGGATCTCAGTGTGGAGATGAGAGTGGATTTAACAATAAATACATTTAAAAATTAATAGCAGACTGGTACGAAACAAGCATTTGTCACACAGTGTCTCCTACAAAACTGCATTATCTCAGAGCTTATTTTGGTTGCATAAAATTAAATTACCACTCATCAGATTAGCCACTGCAGCTGCTGGTTGTGATACTCCTGGTATGGAGAAAATTTTGCTTGCAAATGCTTTTCTCCTGTTTGTGCATACCAGGTCTAAGAGGGTTCATGTTCCCTCACAGGCCTCCTAAAGCCTATCAGTTGTTTGCTGTAAGCTAACAACAATATTTACCCTTGTCTAATACTCATCTCAATTGTTGCTAAAGGTCTTTTATTGCAGTTTGGTTTATGGAAGTCCTCATTTAGATGCTTGATGCTTCATTTCCCAGCTCCTCCACTCCTCCTTTTTCAGGGCTCCCTTTTGACTCTGTGACCTCAAAGTTTGTTAAAAGTAAAAATCCACCTAAATACTGATGCTGCCTCATAAATCTCTGAGCAATCACCAGCTGGCCTGCGATTTATAGTGATTCAGGTAATTTTGTAGTTACAATTCCAAATCTAGTAGTGATTTAGTAGTCTCAGAAGATCTCAGAGGTACTTGGCCTTAGCTTGTCAGAGAGGTCAGAATTGTGGTGTGTTGGTAGGGGTTTTGTTGGTTGGCTGGGTATTTTTGGCTAAGAAATGTTTCTAGAAACCAGTTTTGTACTCGATCTCTGAGGAATTTTCTAAGAAGCAGAAGAGGCTCTTCACAGCATTCCAGTGTGGCCACGCTTCAAAGAGCTAAAGAAATCATTCCTCCTTCTCTTAATGATTTATCTCTTCTTTTTTTTCACAGATTTGGCTTTAAAAGCAATGGTTATCAAAATGTCAAGCTAGAGACCATAACTCACCGTGTCACAAAATTATGGCAGGGCTTCTTGAGATTTACCCAGCGCTCACCATAGGTTCTCCTTTGTGGTTTACAGCTCGGAGCTGCCCAAGGCTTATTTCTTTAACCTGTTGTGCCTGTTGCTTTGGCTTTCATGGGGCTTGCAGGATTTATGCTTTGTTTTCCTGCTTTTAGAAAAAAGTCACAAGATTTTAATCTCTTCCCTGTGTGTGTAGGAGCCATAGGACAGTGAAATGCCGTAGCAGCGCTTCCAGTCTAACCAGTTGATGCGTGTGGCCTGGGTGCTGTAGAAAGCAATGCTGAGCCTCCTCTCAGTTGTACAATAGCACATGGTCTTTTGTTCCTCTTGCAGCTATCAATTTATTTCTGAAGCATAGAGCGCTTCTGTAAGTGGTGCTGTAACAATGGTGGCTGTGCTTGATCTTGCGTGTACTTCACGCGCGGAAACGCCTGCTGAAGTCAATGGGTATTTGAGCTGGAGGGCTTCCAAGCCTGGCCTGTGACTGCTATTTGTGACAGTGTTCAGTCCTTTCAAAAACAAACCCAAAAGATATTGCTTGACTTTTCAGCATGGAGAGTTAAACAGGATTGACGTGGAGATGAAAAAAGGCTTTTTCAAAACCTGACAGTTACAGTTATACCCTGAATCCTCAGTTAATTTTGTCTACATGGTGTCTGACCAAACTTCCAGGTTAGCACTATGGAATAACCAGGAGGTGGGTGCTTCCCCAGAACAGTCCCAATGGCCTGCACATCCCTGATGTGGATGAGAAACTTAATGAGAGTGAGTGGTGTGCTCTTGCAGCACAGAAGGCCAATGCTATCCTGGGCTCCATCAGAAAAAAGGTGGCCAGTGGGACAGGAAGGTGATTGTCCTTCTCTTCTCTGCCCTCATGAGGCCCAAGCTGGAGTCCTGTGTCCAGAGCTGGGGCCCCAACACAGGAAAGATGTGGGTCTGTTGGAGAAGGATCAGAGGAGCCATGAAGATGATCAGAGGGCTGGAGCAGCTCCCCTATGGAGAGAGGCTGAGGGAGCTGGGCTGGTTCAGCCTGGAGAAGAGAAGGCTGTGGGGGGACCTCATTGCAGCCTTCCAGTCCCTGAAGGGAGCAGAGAAACAGGTGGGGAATCAGCTTTTTAAAAGGGCAGACGATGGCAGGACAAGGGGGATGGAGTGAAGCTAAAAGAGGAAAGGTTTAGATGAGATATTAGGGGGAAGCTCTTTACAGAGAGAGTGGTGAGGTACTGGAACGGGCTGCCCAGAGAGGTGGTGGATGCCCCATCTCTGAAGGTGTTCAAGGCCAGGTTGGATGTGGCCCAGGGCAACCTTTTTAGATCATGCCTGGAGGTTGGTGGCCCTGCCTGTGGCAGGGGGTTGGACCTCTGTGATCCTTGGGGTCCCTTCCAACCCAGCCCAGTCTGTGATTCTATGATTCTAATGGAGGAGGTAGGTAGGTTTTCACTGAGAACCACTCCAGTGCTGAGGTGCTGGAGGGATTTCATGCTATTTTCCAAGTATTTTTACCTCCTTACCACTTTGTTTTGAAAGTCGAGGGAACATCATAGCAGTGACCACGTCCATGTCTTGAAAACTGCCTGTGGTAGCCCTTCCCTTTTCACTACAAGGACTTGCTTAGATGTCCCACAGCAGACACCACAGAGATGTGGTATCATCCACGTTTCCCTGCAGCCAGCTCTGTGCATCACTTATTCCTGACCATTCTGTGTTGTTCCCAAATACTCTGTTTTGTCTCTTCAGCTGGCAGGACAAGCCTGTGCTGTGCTACAGGAAAGCAGGTTTTTCTAAGCCAGGTTTGTGCCTCTCAGCTCCAGAGGTACAAACGTGTGGTTGGGGTGTTGCTGTCTGTTTTCTTTCCCTTCTGCAGAATTTGGGGGAGTGGGTTATAGCTGTGGTGGGGTTTTGTTAATCTGTGGCTGTGAATCCCCCCAGGTCTCTCCTGGGTTTAAGTACACTGGCCAGTAGCATGTTCTTGAGAGAAGAAAATGTCATTTTGGTGTCTGCTGCCTTCTTTCCTGCAAAGAGAAATGTTTCTCTCAATTTTTGGAATGCTGTAGGAAGTAGGTTTTGTCTTTTGATTTCAGAAATGGTTGACAACTCCAGGTACAAGCCTTTTTGTTTGAAATGTGCTGGAAATAGCCCTGTTATTTTGTCTTCAATTCTACCTTCCTTTCATAGTCCATTTTAACTTCTTAATCATGTAGCTGTAGCATATCATTACACAATTTTCCCTCTACATGTCCACTTAAAGGCTTTTTACCCTTCTTAGTTCAAGGCACTTTTTAATCAATCCTTCATCAATTTCTTTTGGAACATTCCTTCCCTCTACCTTTTTTTAGAGAAGGAGATAAGAAAATAAAAGGGTGCTGCAAACTTGGTTCTTTTGGCATCAAAGCTTTGGTGCCTTTGACAGAATCCCCACAGGACTCCAGAGCCCACGTGTGACAGCGACGGCTCCAGCAGCTTTGCACATCTGCATTTGTGGCAGTAGAATAACTGTTTTAGGCACAGTTTGGAAAAAATTATACTTGCAGGAGTACTGCCCTGCCTCTTGCCCAACCTCATGGTTCATGGTGTGACAACTCACTTTGATTTTAGTGTAATTCTTTACCAGTGGCTGTAGTGACACTCATGCTCCTGACCACGTGCCTGGCTGCATGTGCCCCCTCTGGATCAGAAGCAGCTGATGGAGAATGTCTTTCAAAACGTACAGTGGTATAGAGCATATATTGCCACCTGCCAATCCCCTGTGCCATGAAATACATGTTCATATTGACTTCATAGAAGTCCTGAGCTGGGACTGAGCGTGGTATGAAGCAGGGCAGGTAGTTTGGCTCTTCCCTCATTCAACATTCAGTGGGTTTTGGTTTTGTTTTGTTAACTCCACTTGTATAGCTATACCCTCATACATAATGTATTCCTAAAAATGTATTCAGGTTTGAGCTGGCTGAACACAGTCCCCTGAGTTAGAATCAGTGCTACTTACAGTGCTGTTATCTAACGGGTTAGTGCCCCTGTGCAGAAGATGCTGGGGGTATGGGAATGAATCCCCTCCAGTCTTGGAGAAGTGAGTCAGCATCTCCAAAGAAGTGGGAGGAATTCCTGGAAGTGTTTCTGGGCTTCAGAGAAGGAAGAGAAGAGTGTTGTCAAGTTTGGATGATGTGCTCGCAGTGCTGTTGTGTGCAGAGAGAGGGAAGAGCTGTGACAAGGGAGGTACAGGGGACAAGCAAGGTAGAAGCTCAGGTTTGAAACCAGAGGAGCTGCTTTATCTAGAAATGTGAATAATACTAAATTAGCCAAAATTCAAAGGATTTGAACCAAATTTGAGTTGGACTTGGGTAGAAGTTTCTGTGCTGGCACGTTTCTACAGAGAGTGCTGCGTGCATTACAGTCCCATATTCAGTGACCATCATCTGCTGTCGTCAAAATAGATGCATTTCTTACTTGTTAATAATCCAGAAAGCCATAGTCATCCTATAAAGCCATAGGTTTTGCATCCTGCAGTTTGTACCTGGCTGCAGCTTTGAGGAAGCAACATGCTGGGTGTGATGAGGGTAACATGGATGGTGCTGGCACCATGGTAATGAAGGAACTCACCCCGAGTCCCCTCCAGAAACTGGAGGAGAAGGATTAACAGGTCCTCTCTGCTAATCCCCGCCAGCACCCTGCTTTGCTGAAGACTCTTTTGCTTGGGTAGAATTGTTGTGATATTTTTCTGTGCTGGTGGACAGGGAAGGAAAGCTTTTTCATCTAACGAGGACGTCTCCTTGCTAATCAGCAAGGGGCTCGGTCAATCTCTGAATCCTTGGAACTGACTTTAAAGTGAGAGAGAGGCATATGTTTGTGATTATTTTATGCCAGCATTATTTTGTAATGGGATTGTTGGCAGTAGCTGTTGCTGGGAATTTTCCCTGTATCTATTTAAACTGAGGCTCATCAAATTAAACTCAACTAAAGGATGAGCCGCTCTGAGTTCAATACCCTTCTCCTTCCTCCGCCTCTGCTCCCAGTCCCACATAGAACGCGAGTCTCTGGGGTCCTCAGCCAGCAGCCCTGCTCCAGGCTCTGCAAAGTTTTCTCTTTTTGTGAGAACAAAAGCTGTAGTGAGCCCGGAGCAGTCCCCTCAGACTGGCAGTCTGTACAGAACAGGCAACAGATGCTGGTAATTTTTGTAAACCCAAAACCTAATTATGCTTGGAGCAGTCCCACAGGTCTGGGGGGGGGTGGAGTGGGGAAAAACCCTGAAAGCAACCTGACTTATGGATTCCAGTCATCACTGCTGGGTTTTAAAGCAGCAGAATGTGTTTTTCAGTGAGGATCCCTCTCCTCAGCCTCAGGAAAGCAGGCAGGAGCGTTACCAGAGTGGGAATAATGGAACGTTTGGTGCCTTCCCACAATAAGGCTGTGCACTGGGTCTTGCAGCATTGCCAGTGGGATGATGGCCCTCACTGGGGCATGAAACAGGGGACCTGGTGTTTAGCAGTGATGGTGTGAACACATCAGCTTCATTTAGTAAGTGTTTTGGGCTGATAAAGCTGCTTCTGAAGTGCTTTTAAGGATATCTGTCATATTACAATGTCAGAATCCAGTGTGAACTTTAGACAGCTTATTATTTCTGCTGTTTCTTGGTGAGTTTGTCTTGTTTTCATTTATATTGAACAGACACTTTAGTCTTATTACAACATCTGCCCTGCAAGCCTGGAGAGCCTTGACCCTTTTCTAATCCAGGTTTTCAGAGACTCAGAACCAAAAATAGGAAAATTGATTTTAAAGAAAATACAAATTATAAAGTGAATAATGATTTTTCCCCATCAGGATACAATTTGTATCTGCCTGAAGCAGGAGAAAAACTACTATGGAGGAGAGGCAAGGCATTTCCCAGTGTCTGGAGAGGGCTTGCTGGCTCTGAGCTTCCAGTTCAACTGGACTAACAGCCCATAGTAGCTTTTGGACAACTCTTTTGTCTCTGCAGGTCTCATTTGAGGTGCAAAAGGCTACTCATAAATTTTGTTTTGCACATGGAGGCTAAAAGATGTATATTCTGTGTGGTCTGCTTGTGGATAATGGAGGTGTTACAGCCTATAGAAAAGTTCAATTGAATTGTACTTGCAAATCACATTAGCAATAAGTAGAAAGTAAAATAGTCCCTTTTGAGGGGAGATGAGGCAAAGGAGTGTGGGATAGAGCACCCTGGGGTCACTGGGAGGTCTCCTTGTGTGCTGGAGAGGTCTGCAAGCCACCAGGACAGTGTTGGCCACCAGCACAGGGTGAACTTGGAGGCCAGACAACAGCTTTTGACATGAAGCCTTTTGACAGAAGTTTCTCCTCTTCCTTTGGAGGTGTTCAGTCCCTTGACAGCTGATGTTTTGCTAGAAGATGTGAGGTAGGGCTTGGATTTCAGAGAGTAGCAGCAGTTTATAGAGGGGGGAGCTCTGATTTGAGTTAATAGGCGCTCTGTGCTGATTGTGAATCTGCTCATTAGGCACTTGTTTGCCCAGAAAAGCTATGTGTGTGTGGCTATGTCCATGGTAGTACTGTGTTTTGTGTGTGAAAGTGCTTTTGAAATGAACTCCCTGACTGCTTCCTATGCTTTGGTTTGCATGCCTCAGACTGCACAGAGTAGGTTCCCTTCAAATGAACCCAACTGGCACGTGCAGTGGAAACATGCTCCAGTGGTTGTGTGTTTGGACAAAAGCTGGTCTCACGTAACCCCCTGTAACATCTGTAGCTTGGCCATTGGCCCCTAGCACCAACCACCCCACACTGTCCATCCCATTGTATAGCAGCACATTAGGTACAGCCTTGGCAGAGCTGTGGGAAAGTTAATGATGGGACAGTAGCTGGACAAAGCAAGATCAATCTTTTCAATACTCTGGCATGATTTGTTAAAACTGACTCCTTCCAGAAAGTCCTGAAGACTTTCAGCAGCTCTGAGCATTTTATAGCAAATCAGATTTTTGTACCCATCTTGCTGACTGGTTATAAACAGGTTGGCTCATTGGGTTTGGTCGGTATCAAGCAGAAGCACCACGATGTGCACTGGAGTATTCATCTGTCTCTGCTTTGGATGACTTGTGCCTCTTGCAAATGAGTGCAAATAGGCAAGGAAATCAGTTTGCATGTGAAATCCCAAAGACAAGAGATTCGAGCCAAGCAAAGCAGCAGGTTGGCGTGTTGAGAACATCAAAGCAGGCTGACCATGATTGCTACTCCCAGTCAATCATGCCAGTACAATAAAGAGCTTATGGGAAATTGGTAGTGAGCTGTCTGGTTTTTAGGGGCACCAAGCACCCACCGGCCTTGTCAAGGTGATACACCTGCCTTTGAGCATCTGTGTTGAAAAGTATTGATCTGGGCCTTCGGTGAGGGATAAGCAACGTTAATTAACTTTCCTCCTTTCTTCTGAATCTAACTAATTTAAGAAATGTCTTATTGATTTGTGATTTTTTGGCAAGTTAAATTTGTGTTTTGTGCTCTGTTAGCATCAGGAGACTGGCTTGTGTTAAGGGCTGAGGCCTGTGGCAGCGTGTTACTACTCACCCCATACAAGGGGGAGTGCTCTGCTTGCTGCTCCCTCTCATTTGGGTTGCTGATGCTTTTGTTGCTTTGCTGCCTCACTGTAGGTGTTTTGGATGGATTCAGTGATCATAACTACAAAGGGTCTGAAGCTTTTCTGCCATTAAATTGTAGCAGTGTTGCTGCAGTACAGTTACAGCAGATGTGGGAGATCTCAATGCTGGTTCAAGATATTTCCCAGATGTAGACACGTGACAGACGTAGCCCAGAGCAGATTTACAGCTAACTCCCATGAAAAGACGGTAAATTTAGTCTAGACCTGTGGAAGAATCATTTTTACAATGAGGGTTTTGGCATACTGGAATTGGCTTCCCAGAGAGGTGATAGATACTCCAACACTGGAAACATTCAAGATCAGGCTGGACAGGGGTCTGAGCAACCTGATTGAGGTGAAGATGCCTTCACTCATTGCAGGGCAATTTGGATTAGATCTTTCAGCCTGAACTGTTCTATGATTCTATGTATCCCATAAAGCTATGCTTTCTCCTGTTTAAGGCACAGAAAGGATACATCTGCCTTTGAGTGGCACAGTGCAAATGAGAAAGATCCTGAGTTTGGTTTGCTGTGGCTTGGCTGGTCTATGTGCATAATCTTCAGGTGATAGCTGCTATTAACCTCTCCTCCAGCATTCCTATGGTGTTAGGGCATTTGAAGTAGAGAACCTGCAATGTTCCAACACAATGTGATTCCCATCAGGCAGTGAAATCAATCAAACAAATGATTTGCATTTAAACCTCTGTCCTCCCCATCCCCACTCCACCCACCTCTGTGTACAGGGGCAGAAATCTGGTGGAATTAAAGCAAAATGTGGTCTGGGAGTGTACAGCTTCTGGGCAGCCACCAGCAGCCGTGCTTTAGGATTCATCACCTGTAGGATGAAAAATGCCAGAGAGACAGAGACTGTCACATATAACGTGAAATCTTTGAAGAAGGAATGCACTTTGCAGTAGAGACAGTTCTTTCCATGGAGCCTTTCAGACTGCTCAGCAGTCACGAGGTTTTTATAGCAAGTCAAATTCCTTCACCCATCTGCTTGTCTGGTTATGAAAATGTATCCCTCTGGTACACTTGTTACATTTCATTACTGTTAAATAGAATAAAGAGTCAACACTCCTTACCCACTGGTTTAGTCGTCTGTATCCACTTTTGATGAACTGCATCTCCTATAAAATGAACACAGATGCTCTGGACGCAAATATCACCCCCTGCCACGGCTTCCAGGCCTCTAATAGCAAAATCAACTTCATTAATGATGAGTATAAAGGTAAAGCACACCAACCAGAACAGCCGTGCCGGGAAGCTTTCCAAGTAGAAATACGATGGGTTTGTGATGCAGATGTTGTCTTTCATGAACAATTAAATTTCCCTTGATTACACACTCTTGAGAAGGAAAAATGGAAAAGGAAGCAATATTCCTAATAGTCAGCTTTTTATTCCTTTGCGAAGACAAGATTTGGTTAAAAAGTCACTAAAGACATTTGAATGGAAATGTTAAACACTTGTTTAGGCTTCTGACACAAGAAGGCTTCTGAAACAAATTTCATGCTGTAGTGAACTCCTCCTGCAACACTGTTGGGTTGTGCTCACCTCTTGGGAAGAGGGGTTGGGCAGGACACCCTCAACAGCTTGCTCTAATTTTGTCTCGTTGTCTTTAAGGTCTCAAAAATTAAGACCACGTTTTATTGTGTTGTGTATAAACAGCTGAGCCCCAGTGGGAAAGTTAATTAAAATGGCCAATGCATCATATTACCAATCATCTGAGTAGTGCTCAGTGCTCTCTGATCTATGGCCTCTAGAACGTAATTCAGGTTTTACAGATGCAAATGTGCACAGATAGGAAGACTTATAAAGTGCTCTTAATTGTAGGTTCACCCCATGTTAAAATACAAATATTATTTGCTGTAAAGACAGAAATGTCTAGGGTCTACTCCAAAACCATGCTAAGGAATAAAACACCGGTAATGAAATTGTGCTTTAGACTAAATACTAATCCCTTCCCCTTCCTTTTCACATTTTTTTTTCCTTGTATCTAATTATTTTCAAGTTTCCAGGCCCACTTGCTCGAGGTTAAAAGGGCTCAATTTCATTCTGTTTTTCTTTCTGTGCCTTTCCATCATCTTAATGGTTTTTATTTTTCTTTTCTTTCCTTAGCTGCTCAGTGGCTAAAGTGGATTGTTAAGAACAGGTTTTACAGCTTATATGTAGGAGCACTAATATCCACTTACCCTGGCTCCAAATCCCAATTTAGGTGAGCGTGTTCTGCCTCTCTACGCTTCCTCATCATCTTATTTGGAATCAGTGTCCTCTCCATCCCAACCTGGTTGACTGTTAACCAGCTGCCGCATTTCTGGGGCTGGTGAACTGATTCCTGTGGGTATTTAATTTGATAAAGCATAGCGGTGCCGTGTAAGTAGGGGGGATACTGTGTGAGTGCAGGATTTTACTGTATATTTCTCACCTCATGAGGGAAAATGTCTCTGTGCAAGATCCAGTCGCCCAGGTGCTGCTCGTGGGACACCGGGTTTTATTTAGCTGAATTTACTATGGAGTTCTCGCCCAAGGCTGTGGGCAGGAGGATGCACCTTAACACCAGGCAGTACTACAGTACATAAACTCACCCATCCTCCCCAAACAACCCCTCCTTTTTTTCCCCTTAAATAACACTCCCATTATACGGTACTGATTGGAGCCAGGGTCTCTTCAGAAGCAGCCAATGTATCCTGCTCTGTGATGTATTCTGGTACAGTAACTCTCTTTCTGCAGGGGGTATCTTAGAAAGCTGTGACTCTGCTCTATCTGTTTATTTATAGGATCAAGATTAACGTAGTGTGGATGAAAAACATGTTTATTTATAGGATTGTGACTAATGTAGTGTGTGCGTTCTACATCAGTGCACTCTAATGAATATTCCCCGGCGTGAGGCCGAGTCAGCGGCTCTGCTGTTGCATTGTTCCCACACAAGAAAGCTGGGTGCTGTAGCGGTGGCACGAGGTAATTCTGGCTCCATCACAGGACCTCATGTGCTGTAACCACCATGGAGGCCAGAAGCCAATGTTTCCATAGTAAATAATGACTTGGGCTACTGAAATGTTTATTGAGATTAGTCAGGGGTGACATCAAACCAGCTCCAATGAAGAAAATTAACTCTGTCCTACCCAAAACTGGCACAGATATCCAGCACATGCAGAGGCTGCAGACCAAGAGTAGCTGTTCTCTACCTTGGGAGTAGGTAAGGAGAGACAGACCTAGTCACAGCCTCTTTCAATGATTTGTAAAGGTTTCTGTCCAATTTTTCTTGCAGTTCCTCTCTAGGTACCTCTTACTCAAATGCTCAATGATATGCGTAATAGCCACAATATAGTAGGCAAACAAAACATGATGTGTATCCAGGGAATGGGCTTTCCCCACAGCTGCTTTTCGGTCTGTTGGAAGAGCAAATGGGAGTTACGTCTTTGGATATGGATCCTGCCTGGAGAGGTAGTATTTGTTGGTGCAAGAACCCCAAACGAGGGACAGCAGCAATGTCTGTTCTTTACGGTCTTTATGATACACTGCACTTCTCAATCTTTCTGGAGGAGCGTGGCCAGACACACCAGCTTTGGGGGTTTTTTTATTTTAGTGCAGATGAGCCAGGCACGACTTGTCACAGCTCTGTGTAATGCCACTGTTAGCTGAGCTGCATCACGCCTGCGGAGCTGGTTGGGTAAAGCCTTACAGCATCTTCTCTTTGCACAGAAGTCTTGGCAATGCAGGAAAAATGAATTATAAAAAGCCCAGATATCTGAACGGGAATTTGAATAAAACACCAGAGCACAACTGCATTCCTATACGTGCATCAGAGCCGGACAGCAGTGATGAGACACAAAGGTCTCATCTGAAACCACATCCCGCTCAGCTCAGCACCCCCCCTTGTTAACACTGCGCAATGCAAATGCCTGTGCGGGATTGGCACCTGAGGGCTTCCAGCCCCCAGGCAAGAACTGCTGTCTGAGCTCTTCTGCAGCTTTCTTTTTACCCTGACAACTCCCCTCGCAGCTCTCCAGCCACCTTACATGTTTAAATTCCTCAAGTAGTTTTGTGTGCGGTTCCTGCAAGTTCATCTAAATGCAGGAGCACCTCTGTGCACCTTCCCTGTCTGCTCTGGGCTGTCACGCACGGGCTCCGCGCTGCTACAAAGTGCAGTAATAGCATAAAATATGCTGACAATCCTGCCTCTGAACCACGCTGGTGCAGGTGATTAACAAGCTTCCCTGGTCTGGCTTTGCTGTGCTCGCTGGGCTGCCAGCAGAAAGCGAGGGGGGAGAAGCGAGGGCAATGGGACTAATCTTGAAAATACAGGATGGGGGCATGTGCCATGTTGTTTGTGCTAAACTGACACATTTGTGCATCAAATATTGGCTGATGGAACCCTATCAGATCCCTTCTGACTGAAAGGGAAAAGTGTCTTTGGCTGCAGCTTGTATGTGACCTTGGGGTGTCATCTGCAAATGTGTCTGGCTGGAGGATGCAGCTTGGGATGGAGGACACATCCTTTGTGTAGCCTTTTGAGGAGGTTTTAAGTTGTACCTGGCTATGGCCTGTTCCTGAATCTTCCTTGCTCCCTCCCAACTCGTTGCATCGTTATTAAGCCCCCTCTAGATGTGAAACAGTATCATGAGCCTGCTCTGTGTCTGGTTCTTCCTGCGTGACCTTGCTTGGGAGCTTCAGGGTTGTGAAGGAAATGGATTGTGCTGTGAAAGTAGATCTAGTTCCTGGCCATGGGTTGGGAAATAGGACAGGGAGCTTCCGACAGGCTGCTTTGTTAGATAACAAGGCAAGAACAAAAGCTACCAGCCAGGGAGCCCGCTGCTTTGGAGCCCCCAAAGAGCTCCATCCCAGGGTGCTGTGAAACGTCACCGTGCTTCGTTACTCCCCATTAATATTTTAACATGCAGCAGAAGAAAACTTCCCTTTGAAGTTACACACTAGTAAATCAGCTTCTTATTACAGCATTAAAATAGTGACAGTTTTTTCTTGGGGGGAAAGGGAGGCAGGCCAGCTATAAATACTGGATTGGAGCTGTTAATAACTTTAGGAATAAGCAAGCGCTACAAACTTGAAATTTGCTTTCTGTGGCCCCTAAAGCTGAACCTGCAACAGCTCTGATCTTGTTAGTTCACTCTTTCATCCTTTCTAAGCCTAATGCCAGCCCTTGAGGGAGCACTTCAGGGCTAGATGGTACCACGTACGAAGGTACCATAAAAAAAGAACATTTTCAGGATGATGTGCTGGGCTGGCTGGGAACAGACACAGAAACATACTGGGTTTAGACCTAATTTTTTCTATCAATTACTCTAATATGGGAAAATGTGTGTATATCTTTATTGTGTAGTTACAGCTGGCCAGGCTAAAAGCTTGCCTGGGAAAAAAAAATCATCTCTTTCCTCATGGACACTAAGGAAAGCACTTTGTCTGGTAAGTATAATAAAAACTGACCATCACACAGTGTTGTAAAGATGAAAAGTGCTGTAAATGTGTCACTACCTGTTATGTGGTTTGTATGAGAGATTTGTAGCCATCAAGACAAGCTGCCCATAGGGAACACGTCAGGAATTTGGGAAAGGGGATTGTGCTTACAAGAGGATTGGACATACAGATCCCTGTGTAATCTTTCCTGTGCAGCACTTTTTTTGAAATCTGTTATCAGTGGCAAGGTGGTACAATCTAAGTGCAGATCCACTTGATCTAGGGGGTTATCTCTATTTCCAGGCTCAAAATATGTCTCAGCAGGACACTTCATCTGTAATGCCAGAGAGGGAGTTGGGAAACCCCTCTGCTCTCCAGACCAGTGTGAACATCTTTAAGTTTGACTCATTCGCTTGAGTAGGAAGGGGGGCAAGGGATTAAAAAAGGAAGCCTTTACTAGTTGTCCAAGCAGTGTTTTGCAGCGAAATCTCTTTTGATGGGTTTTGCTGAAAAGAAAACGTCATGCTGATCAGCTGATGGCAAGTTTAATTTAATCCTGTTTTCCCTCGGGAGGCCTTGTCTGCTCCATTTCATTATCTCTCTGCAATTCGTTCATTTGGGAAGGACTTCTTTTTGTCATTGCTTTTTAAACTGCATGTTTGCATAGCTACTGGCGTAACCTCAAGCTGATCTGTCAATAACGAGTATCTCTCAAACTGCTAACAAAGATGTGTCCTGTGCAGGCAGATGGAAGTGCTGGGGTGTCTGAGACCTGGTGCTCTTCCCTGAACTGGGCTCCTGCCCCTTTTCTTGACTCAAGTGAGAGCCCTGCTCTTCCCTGGCTGTCTGTGGCATCACTCTGGGAAGAAAACCCAATGTCATTACACATCTTTGCTGTCTCTCTTCAAAGGTCTCTAATATTTAGAGCTAAAAGCTTGGCCTGGCTTATCCCTTATTATCTAGCCAGTATCTTATCCTTAACAAAAATGAAGTGAACAAGGTAATTCTTTAAGTTAATAACTTAAGGAATCAATAATAATTCTGGATGCCATGATTTTTTTTCTGCTTTGAAATTTGGCTTAGTGAGCTGTGTACCTTCAGCTCTTCTGCTTGGGAATGGCCAGAAGATCCCCTTTGAAGTGACGGGCTCTTTTATGACTTTTTATCTGTTAATAGTATTTATAATCTAATGGAGAACAACTTTCCAAATCTGTTTGAAATATTTCCAAGCTGCTTATCGTGATGGAGCATTAAAAGGCAGCACTAATTCACATTAGCCAAGGGTTGGATTTCAATTAATAGTTGCAACACTTGAGTTTGTTTAGATAAACTATTGGTGTTGCTGTGGTGTTCATAAAAAACAGGATGCAGTTGCATGGTTTTCTTCCACATTCCCCTTGTAACTTTGGATCAGTTCTTAAAATTCTGTACAAAAATGATTTTTTTTTTTTATTTTTCCTTTAAGTTTATCTTTGCTTTTAAATCCAGGGAGCTCTGGAAAAAAAATTGAGGCATGTATTTTCTTGGTACCAAGACTTCCTTTGTTGCCTTTTTGAACCCTGACAGAAAGAGATAGCATGAAATCCCACCCTTGCATATTTCTGGTCGGGCTTGCCCTCCTGGTGGTAACAACCCCAAGCTGGGGAAAAAGTGAATGTGCAGATCAGAAAGTGAGTTTCACAATGTGCCATCGGACTGAGTTCAAAGTGGCTCCTTTTACCACTTCATCCTCTAAATTACTCAAACAGGATTCACTCATTCTCCTGGCATTTCTGTGCATATTGCACAAGTGCCCCGCAGTACAGAACACAAATAAACATCAAAGCAGGGAAAATAATTTGACTTCCTCATCTCTTTGGATGTCTCTCTTTTTTTAAAAAAAAGAAAAATTATATATATAATTCCTAAAGTAGCCTGTGGCTTATATTAAAGTGCAAGCATTTGAAATAGTGACAGGGATTTATCCTCCTAGAAAAAAAAGAAAACTTCTGAAGTGATGTGATCAGATCCTGAAGTCTAAAAAAGAAATATAATGAGAGTGGAGGCCTCCTTTCAACAGAGCAAGCCTGAGCTAAACCGAAAAATGTTCCTAGTTTTCCTATTTTTCTTCAGATCTCTTCTATGGGCCAGGAATTCAACTGGGAGACCTGAAGTGCCTGTAGCTCTTCTGTACTTTTTTTTTTGACTGTGTCATATCTCTGACCTTCCCCTGTCTCACTCTAATTTTGGGTGACATCTCTGTGTCCTGCCAGTAGCTGACGCAGGACCTGGGCAATCTTTGTTATTTCAGGGTGTTCATGGTTTGACCAGCAGTGATGGAGCATAGAAAACACTTAATTCAAAGTGGGTACCAGCAAGCAGGGTTTTTATGGAAACAGCCTCACGTAGACTCACGTTTATATGATGTTTTAAAATGAAATCATAAAGGAAAATTGGAAAGAATTGTGCTGTCCTGTGCTGGGGGAGCGTGAGGGGTTGGAGCAGGGCTGGGAGCAGGGGGAGTGCTGCTGGCTTGTTCCAGCTTTCCCTCACTCCCAATTAACCCACATGCTCTTGCTCCTGGCATTGTTATAAAGAGGATTTGAGATGATTATTGTGCATTACACGCTGCAGGAGAAATGGAGAGCATGAGGTACCGCGCTGTATGCTGGGATGCCCAAACTGCCTATTGGGGAATTGCTGAGAAAAGGGGACTTTTTGGAAACTTTCTCCTGGGTGGAGAAGCTGCAGAGCTGTGGTTTGTAACCCCTGTGAAGCTGGCAGTCAGCTGCTGAGGTTGTGTCTTGCCTTTTGTGCACATTTGATCTGTGTTTGCATTTCAACATCACAATTTATTTCCATGTATTTAATTTTGAGTTTTAGGGTTGTGAGTGTGCAAGAAACCGGAGTGTTCTCCAGGAAACCCGCATTTGCCTGGTGCCTGCCAAACAATGCATGCCCTTGTTCCCTGGCAGCACTCACATCTCACCTCTCGCTGCCTGTCTGTCCCTACAGCTGGCTCTGAAACCCTTTAATGCAGCGGGATGAGCCTGGTACTGACCCCAAGGCACGTTAGCACTTGAGTGAGGATGAGATGTGGCACCCTGTCAATCCCTTGCCTACCCTGGGAGAAGGCAGGCTGGATGCTGTGGGGTGCAGAGACTCCTGCTTGCCCCCAGACAGGCGATGGTGTCAGCACGAACGCTGCTGCTTCAGCATCTGCTCTGATCCAGTCACTTAACAGCTATTGTATTTGCCCAATGCCGCTCAGGGGTGCGTGTTTGCTTGCCTATTGCTTTTGATCATCAGCAAAATGACAGTTTGGAATCATGCAGCTCTCCCAAAAGGGCACCTTGAGAACCTGAGGACCTTCAGACTCTCAGTGAGCCACCCTGTTCCTCACAATCCCATTTTCACTTGCTTATCTGCTGCAGCCCTTTGGACTGCATCCTCCTGTCACCAGGACCAGACCTGGCTGCAGGATTTGTATTTGCCCTGGCTCACACGTCTCACCCCCTTCAATCCCTGAGCAGTTCCCAGGCTGGAGCAGCTTTGATATTTCCTGGCTAGAGTAACAGAGAGTCATCTAACTGTAGGTGTTTCATTACTCAAATTGCACTGGGGAAATACAATGCTTAATGGTTTTGTGTCACTTGATCTCACTGTCTCCTCCTGGGCTGTGTAACATGACCTATAGAAATGGTGTTGAATTTGCAGCCTACTAAATTTTTTCCCTGTCTTGTTGGGACTTGCTCCCTCCCATCGCTCACCGGTTTGCAGGAGGCAACGTGTTGCTGCTCTGGTGTGGAGGATGGAGCCGTTCTGGCACCATGAGTTACTGGCTCTGTCCTCCTTCCTCTGTCTGTCCTACAAGACAGAGTAGAAAATTACGTGGCTGCTTTCCACAAGCAACTAAAAGTTGGTGAAATGTAACCAGGGCTCCAGTAAAGAGTAGCTTGCAATACTCTGCTTTTCAACTTGGCTTGTCTGCCTGTTTACTCGCTAATTATTTTTAGCTTCAGCAAGTTGCAATGAAATCTCAGTTACTAGCAGGAATTAGAAGGATTTGGCTGCTTGGCTTTCCAGAGTAATCTCGTTTGCTTTAGTGTAGGCCATGTGCAAAAGTATATCAAGTCTGAATTTAAAGAACAAACGTGTTTAACAGATATGGGCAGCTTGATGTAAGCTGTATTGTCAGTCTAAAATCAGCACGTATTTTGTGCAAATGCAACCAGCTCAGGCCCCAGCTTTAGCAGGGGATTGGGCTCCAGAGGTCACTTTCCAGCCTAAATAAGGATGAGGGACACCTTCCCATCATCACTTCCTCTCCAAGGAGCAGGAAGATCATCTTTCTCCTCCAGCTCTCCCATGAACCCCAATGTCTCATTTTCTTTTGTTTCACCTGCTGCTTCATCTCCAAATTCTGACGGTTTTGTACTGTTCTGCAGGTTGCAGCTCCACTCCATCCCCCATGAGGACTATGTTCCCCCTACACCATCAGGTGCTCTGGGACCAATCCTTCCTTCAAACACCCTTGATTTAATTAACTGTTCTTGCTCTGGAGCCCTTTTGATCCCTGTGGTCAGATGCTTTCAGCCCCTAATGTCTGTGGAGGAAACTGTCAGAAGCATCATCTGAGGCACATTGACGTGCCCCAAAATCCCATTTAATTCTCTCTGCCCTCAGAGTCCATTGCACGAGTAAAAGGCACCAACTGTGACTCGAGACCAGCTCCTGTTGGCACAAGCAGTGCTGAGAACGGAGATTCATCTGGGGTGGGTAAGGTTGGAAAAGTACTTACTGCTCTTTACCTGGGTGATGCCAAAGGCTGGTGGCTCCTCTGTGATGCGATTAGTCCTGCTTAGGACTACTTAGCTGCACGTCACAGAGTGGTGCTGGGGCTGCTCTCTCCTCTCTGCCCTTAGCCCTGCAGCATCCTCCTTTTCTCTCCATAAATGTGTCCTCTTGTGGATCCTTTGTACCTGATGTGTGGCATTACTGGTGCTCACTAGTACAGGACTGTGTTCTGCTCCATTCCTCAGCTCGCTACAGCGTGGTCACCTTTCCACACTGTCAAGTTTTCATTTTCCACTACTGGAAGCACGCTTTTTACATTCATTTAGTTTCCAAATACACTCTAGATGGCTTCTGGGAATCCAGAAAATATCGTGGGTTTGTTTAAACCTCACGTGATGCAGACTGTTGGTGGGATTCAGTTAGGAAAATTATGAAAGCTGCAGAGAATTGTTCAGCTAAAATAAAGGACTTCTCTTGGTAGCATTATACACCCCCCACAGCTTTGTGTGCTATTTATAGCGATACACTTGGCAATGCAGATCAAATACATTCTCCTCACAAGATTCAGATTTGGAGCTGGAAAAAACCAGGGTGTCTGTGTGTCCATGTGCAGCTGAACATTGTGTGCTGAGATTGCATTTGTGCAGGGCCTCCTTGAATTATATTTTTAGGGGGAGTGGGGGGAGGAACATTTTATCTTCAAGTTGCCTTTGTGTGTTTAAAAATCCCGCTTCTTTCTGATTTACAGTTTGAGAACAGAGGCTCCCAACTCTCACTTGATTGCTTCTGCAGTGGCTTTGAGACCACCCCTTGCTCCACTCACCATCTGGTCATGGCAGCCCCGCTCCCAGAGGTGTTTTTAGCTGAGCTGTGAGCAAGCAAAGGCTGTTCATGTCTTACTGGGGCTAATGTGGCTCTGGGAGTGGGGGAGTCCTTTTGCACCCAGTGTTATGGCATTTTGCACCCACTACAGCTATGCTGCTTCTGCTGCCTCTGATTCTGGCCAACAGGGAGAGGAACCGAGGTGTGAGTGGGGGTGTGAGTCGTAAATTAATGGGACATCCTACAGACTGTCACCTTGAGCTCACAGCCTGTGTAAGGAGTGGTAGGGACACTTATTCAGCTATTTGTGTGGTTTTTTGTTGGTTTAGTTTTGTGGGTTGTTTGGGGGTTTTTTTTTCTGCTTTAATTTAGCCTGGAGATGTGCAGAGGGATTCAGGGACTGAAACGGTGGTAGGGGCAATGTTGACCCACGTTGCTCTTTTGTCCTGTGCTGGGTAGCTTTAATAGCCAGAACTCAAATGCCTGTTTCCAGGGATATGGGGTTTGGGAAGTTCACAAGGAGCAATGATTAGGGATCCCCTGCTTAGGAGAACCTTTGCCATCCAAAGCTGAAGGGACTCAGTCCTGAGTCATTTAGAAGTGTAGAAAAATTCCACCCTGAATCAGATCTAGATTATTTAAGGCTGTGAATGTGGCATAAATAAAAACCTAGGGGAGATCAAAACAGAAAGAGGCTGTGTGCCAGCATCTGCCGAAAGAAAAGGCAGACTCTTTTCTCTATCTTACATCAAATTCCTACACAATTTCTGCTTTAATAATAAAAACCTTTTTTACTCAAGAGATTTCTCAAGGCTCTGGTCTAGTTATCAGCTTCAGACTTTAGTGAAGTTCGGATCTGGTGCTGGTCTCCTCATCCTAAACAATCAGACTGTTGTCAGCCATCACTCAAACCCCTAATTTCTCCCTTGACAAAAAAAAAATGGTTCCCCCCCATTTCTTTTAGCACACTCTGCACTTTTCCTCTCATTTTCTGGTTCTCTTGAGCTTTAGGAGTATTCTGGGAAATAATAAGAGGGAAGATAAAGAGTTGATTTAGTGCTTAGCAAATATTGGAAGGAGATTTCTGCATGTGATTAGAATTTATTTGTTCTCTTCTTATGTAGCAGAGGAGGGTTTGGTGTAATAGCTAAGAACATATGTGGCAGAAGTTGCTGAAGAAGGCTTTTCAAGGTCGATGTACTGTGAATTTAAAATTAGCAACTGCAAGTCATGGCTGAAGAATCTTTTTATAGGATGGAGAGGGATTTCTTACCAGTGTAGACATGGGTACCTCCAAGAGGCACAAACCCAAGCCACGTGATTGCGAGGAACTTGGTGTGCCAGAACCATCCCAAGAGGTGCAACAGGGAGAAGTATTTGGAAGAATAAGAAGAGATTATCCAGCACTTTAAATAATTTCTTTCTTGACTTTTTTCGGCAACAAGTCCTCATTCAAGCCCCATTCTGCTTGCACTGGGGAGCAGTGAGTGACTACAGCCCCATAAAGTTGATTTCTGGCTTGGGCCAATAATCTCTGAAGCATCTTCTGGACTTGTGGGTGTGTGATGGGAAGGCTGGAAAAGCTGAGCTGCTTTGATGTCCAGACTGCAGCTGTGGGTAGTGTTACCTCTACGCTGTGGAGGAAAGACCTCACTAGTCTATGGTGAAAGAGAAGTGTAAAGGCACAGAAGGAAGGAAGGAAGGAAGTCAAGGGGGGTGTTTAGAAAAGCAAGGGATCCCTGTTTCAACAGATAGTCTTGTAAGAAAGAGATATAAAAATAAACTTAATTTGCTTCCTAACATGACATTGCAGCAGGATAAGTTTGCAATAAATCTTGAAATGGCTTATTGGAGAGAATATAGAGCAAAGCTTGATCAAATTGGTTTTGTATAAAGAATGAAAGAATGTGGAGGAAAATAGAGTTGTATTGAAGGAAAAGTGTGTTACAGAAGGAAAACAGACATGTGGTTCCAGTTCAGCAAAGCCTGTAAATGGTGCTTTCATCTCTCCCTGCTGCACATGAGGAGACTTTGTAATGAGGTAGTGGGAAAGAAGGTGCAGAGTCAGACCTTGTGCCAGCTGGGAACTGAGGATTTGGGTGGACCAAAGGGACTGGGGATGCCCAAAGGACACAGCCACTGCTCCAGCAGAGACAAAGCAGCTGTGGTTCCTATGCTTGCTCCAGCATCTTTTAGGGTTTGCCTCCTCAGTAAGCACTTTGATTCCCAAAGGAAGCTGACACATCACAGTCTGGCAAGTTAAAACATCAAAAACGTACCTAATTTTGCTATCAAATTAGAACCTCAAAAGCATTTAAAAATATTTTTTTGGTTCTTTGTTTGATGGTGATGAGAGCAACAGACTCCCATTTGAAGTAAGATATTGTTAGCAGAGTACAGTGTATTTTGTCAAGCGTTATGTATGGTAGGGATAAACCAAAAGAGAGAGAGAGTATAGCAGGCCAGATGAACTGTCAGACCTAAAAAGTGTTGTCATTCTGGAAGCAGCTGAAAAAAGTCAATAGAAGACAATTGACTTTAGATAAATTGTCAAAAAAAGCCAGCACTTGAGGTTCAGAGAAAAGCCTCCTGACAATGGAAACCTATGGCTTTCCTTGATAAAAGTCTGTTAAGATTATTAGTAATGCATTGATAGAAAGTTTATAGTGCAGCTTTGAAAACAAATGATGAAAGGGTAATGACAAAGAGCAGCACTGCCAGAGGTAGGGGAGCTACAGTTTGGTAGCAAAATAGCCTCTGATGGGGGGGAAAGTGGAAAATATGTAAATTAAATACATTTGTCTTGATTTTTACTTTTTTATGATTGCCAAGTGCTAACAAAACACAAATGTAGTTTCATATAAACGTGTTATTCCTAGAAGGCTGTAGCCATGATGGAAGCTGAAGTATACAAATGCCCACTCTGGTAACAATAGTGCTTGTACTCCTCCAGACTCATTTTGCAATCTTAGCTTATAACGGTGGCTGTTTGTTCAGGTGAATTGTCCATTTGCTTTTTTCCATGTGCTATGAAACAAGTGAGGAGGAGAACAGAGTTTTGCAATGTTTTTGTTCAATAAACCTGGCGTGCTGCAAGGAGCTACTGAAATGCAGCACCTGCATATGGGAATCTGGGCCTGTGAGATCAAGAGTTGGGGTATGTGGTAAATCAGAACACCCTTTAATGCTTCTGAAATCAGTTTTGAGTAAATGTCCATCATGACATTCTCAGCTCCTGCTGAGCAGTGCTGATAAAAGCCAGGGTTTGGTGTTGTTACAATGGTCTGGATGTTTCTGTGGGTGCTGTGAATACGTTGGGCTGGGGAAGGAAGGGTCAAAACAACTGGTTTGTTTTAAAAAACATGTAAAGAATTATGGAAGTGGTATTATAAATCCTCTAATTCTAATGTCTGAGCTTTAACAGCAACAAGAAAGCTCCTTGTAGGCAACTTATGCTTAGCAAAAGGTTTCTTATTCCTCCTTCTGAAATAGTAATGTTCCCTGTTCTCCCAGGGATGGGAGACCAACCTGAGTGGACTGTCAGGGTCCATCAACATGCACGTTCCTAGGATTTGTATTTACTCTTCTTTGAATCCCTTGAGTATAATCAAGGGGAATGTAGGCTTTGCTCTGCATCTCTTTGAAGGAGATCTGCATGTGGGGTAAAATAGGGTGGCTGAAAGACTCTATCCTGGGATGATTTATTCAATTGATGAAAAATGTAAGAAGATTGAATTATATTGGCACTATATATCACATTGCTGGGTGAAAAATTAAGATATATTAGTGGAATTTAAGTGACTAGTTTCTCCCTGAATTTGCATTATGATTAGCCCAGCTGTCTCTGCAGTGCACTCCACTGTGAGCATGAACGAGACAGCAGCAGACAGGTTGTCCAAGGGCTTTAGGAGCTCCAAACTACAATAAAATGTGTGCAGGCGTGTGGCTGGTGTGGAGTCACGTCTTGTCAGCATTTTGATGACTTTGGACGTGATAGAGCAGCAGGAAAAGATTGAGAGAGTTTGCAGTAGGGAGGACAGTGTGTGTGAGGCTTGAAAGATTTTGTTCGAGCTTGAGGAACAAAGGTGAAGGAAATTGCAGGACAAAAGGAAATTTAAAATGTGTTCTCTGAAACACTGTAATTTGTCTATAACAGCAGAAGGGGAGAGAGAGGTAATCAGCGAGAGGGGAAGAGTTCTAAAGGAACCACCAAGAGCCCTGTTCATGCAGAGGTTTGGGTGTTTTTTTAACTTATTAATATAAATCAGGGGAGAAGACCAAAGTCATTAATAAACATAGTATTGAAGGTTTTTTCCTAATCCTAATTTTCACTTACGTATTTTTATTCTTTTTCTAAACACTTTCATGCCCATCTCCTGAAGGGCAATCATCTTGAAGAAAAAAAAAAATAAATTAATATTAATTGTATTTTATACTCTTTCAACCAATATTTCTCTATAAAAATTTGCATGAGGCACACATTTTAATTTTCACCTGAGCTCTTCAAAACTGAACCGAATTTGTAATTTAATAGTGCAAATAATAGTGCCAACCCTACTTTTGACCTCATCCCTTGGACCACCTCTGCATGGCAAGGCAGTGTTCCCATGGAGTTGTTCCTGTCAAAGCATGGCTGGATGGTGCTGTGCTTCCTCTCCTTGAGCTTTTCAACTGGTGCTCGCTGTATGTTCTGCTCAGCATCAAGGCCAGGCTTTAAAAGGAGTTCTTGAAAATGTCATGTAAGATGCAACTGCACAAATTACCAATTCAAAGGTTACGGATAAAAAAGAGCTGTCCAAGGAAAAACTACATCATGTTTGAGATCTGGACTGACTAAGTGGCTTAAGAGGGCAAAATTTAATTAAATGCCCGGAGCCAGCCTGAACTGTCCGGAATAAATCTAAATTAAATATGATTACAAAGTGATCTAATAGTATGAGATAAGTTATACATAAATTAGACGTTGCTTGCACGACAGAAACAAATCAACAGAAAGTCCTTGGGTGTATATCAGTCCTACTACATTTTTATGACACAGATCAAAAAAAGGATGAGAATTCCTGCCTGGATGGTGGAAAGGAGCCTATAAACATGATTGACAAATCTGCCAACAAAAGTTGAGTCTGCGCAGGGTGGAGATGGATCGTGCAGCAGTTTCTGTATAAAAAGCTCTCAGTTGTGGAGAGGTTATAAATTATTACAAAAAGGATGGGTTGCTGCTCTGGTTCTTTCCATAGTAGGAATAGTGGTTGATTTAAATGGAGAACACTTGGTGGAGAAATTAGATGTTGTTTCCAAAGCACATGTAATGGTTTTACCTTAGTTTCTGCCAGGGAAACACAGTTTGTGACTGCGAAGATAAGCTGGAGAAATAGTCTTCTAAATTGGAATAATCTTCGTGATTAAGCCGGGTCACAATTAACAGAGTAATCCAAGGATTTGATCAGTGATAAAAACATTATACAGCATGTTTTTGCGTTACAAAAAATCAAACTTTAATTAACTTGTAGCCATTGCTTGAGTAGAGCCAATAAATAAATTAAGATGAGGTTGGCCGCTTAGCGAATTCCATCAGCAGAAAGAGGAAGCAAATCAAGAGACGCCTCTTCGATGACAAACATCAATGTTGTTATAGCTGGCAAGTGCCAGCTCTTCCCCAATTAAAACTGCTTCAAAGAGAATTCCAAGACTTCCTCTTATGAGACTAATAACCTTAGAAAAAGGGAATGTGTACAACTACAGTGATTCTTGTTCAGCCTCGTGCCCTTTGTGTTTGTACATTAATTATTATTTCTCTTAGCACAGCGACATGTGCTAGGTTTGGGGGAGAGGAGCATGTACGTTGCAGACCCAAGGGGAAAAAGGGCCAACGAAATCAAATGTTTGAAATTTAACCACTTTTTTTTTTTTTTTTTTTACAAAGGAAAATGTGACCAGAGGGCAGGAGTGTCAGGATGCAGGTGAGGCTGCCTGCGGAAAGGTGGTCCCAAGGGACAGTGATGCCTGACTGCCTGATTCTGGACAGCAAAATAGTGGTGTCAGTGCACTTACTCCTAAACAGATGTCAGGATCAAAAAATACTCGTCTGTGCTAAAATCCTCTTTGTAGGTTTTGAAGGTAGCCTAGAGATGGGATAGCCTGGAGAACTGGTGCTTCAAAATGGTCCTTTGATGTCAGGAGCTGGGGGTGTTGCGAAGCTGCAGACTTTCTCTTTGGTGGTACCGTGTCTTGAGCAACGGAAGAGAGGATCCTATTCTCTATTTGCAAAGGGAAACTAAAAGTCTTTCTGAGATAAAGATGGCACCTGCTTCAAAGCTATGAGGAAAAATTCCCTTTTTCTGGTCTGGAAGCATCACGTTGCTTGTGGGAACGTGCACCGTGGCTCTTGGGACAGCGTAGAGGTGCCCATCATGTTCTTAACCAAGTGTGGCTGTCTGGGGAGGTGGTTTTCTCAGCCTGAGCAGTGCAGCAGAGATACTCAGCAACTTGCTGCCATGGACTGGGACAGTGATGGGGAGAAATAGACCCCATGTTTATCTCTAAATTTCAGTGTAAGAGAGGTCAGACTTCTTGTGAAATCATGATTCCTACAGCCAGTGTTTCATTAATTGGTTGCAGAACCTATTGCAGAGACTGATGATCAGTGAAATAAGACTGTCAAGTCCCCCCAGGCTGTCTCTTTCAGGTGAAAGCACGATGTTGCCTTTTATTTTCTAGTACTTATCTTCCTTTTTTTTAGTACAGTGCGAACCGATGCAGGCATGGGAAAACATGACAGTTCCCTGAATCAGCAGTCATAGGTTTAAGAATGAATAGGGCTTGTGTGGGAAAATTTATTAGGCTTAGAAATAGAATTACAATGTTGGTGGATAAAATATAGAGAAAGGTAACCTTGCACAGAGAAAACGAAGCGATCCTCTTACCAGTCCTCCATCTGCTTCTCAAAGTTGATTCCATACAATCTTGAAGAACTATTTCCTGACCCTTCTTTTAATTATTTTTACTCTTACTCTTATTTAAGAACTTTCTCCCTTTTGCTCTGCCCTGTCTTTCCCATGTCCTCATCAGCTGGCTGTGCTTGTGGCAATGTCACAGGAATAACATCCGTAGCTAACTTCAGTGATGGAGGTGAGTGAGGGATGAGCATTGTGAAGTGAGGGCTGTAACTCTGTCCTCTACAGGATGTGTGGAGGGGAGGGGACCCAGGGGAGCTGGACAGTCTGCATTTGCCAGTTCGTTTCCTTCCCTGGCTACTAGGGATGGCTTTGATCTGAGTGGGAAAAATGCCTTTTGGGAAAAAGCTTCACAAATTACACCCAAATGCAGCTAATCAGGTTGTAGCCCCAGGACCTGAGTTTGCTCAGTTAGTGTGATGTAACTTGTACTTCCCTTGCAGAGTTCCTCTTATTCCTAGTTTAAACACCCAGCTCAAGCCTGGGCAGGTCAGTGTGGCTTTGCTGAGGGGTTACGCACAAGTAGCATATGATGGAGGGATGGCCTGGGGGGGATGTGGATAGAAGCACCTCTCTGTGCCCATGGGGCTGTGGGGCTGGCCCCAGGCAGTGCTCAGCGACAGCTGTGCATCAGAGGAGAAACCACTTCTTCAAATACAATCCTCTTCTCTCTCACCTGCAAACTATGGACTTGAGATGAGCAAATATTTCCTAACAGCTCATTTATTTGACAAAGGAAGACTTTTTCTTTGTACGAGTGTCCCTGAGTCAGCTGCACTTTGGGTTTCCACTGTGGTTGGTTGTGTGATGGGTAAAATTGGAGATTGGTGCTGGCTGGCGGAAGCCCAGCCTGCTGCTCAGCCCTGCCAGTTCAGTTCCTACTATGGGGGCTGATTTAGAGCTTGCTTTAGGAGCTGGGAGTGGATTTTCAGGAATATTTAATTAAATCTGTTATACAAACACCCAAGGAAAGTACAGAACTGGCACAAGCACGGCCCATGTGGACTCATTCAAACAAACATTTGTTGAGCCACCACAGGGACCTTTTTTTATTGCTTTTGTATTGGAATCCCTTTCCTGAGACAGCCTTGTTTGTTAAAGATATCCAGACATGAAAAACGCAGTACAAGTACTCCGGGTCAGATTTGCAGCTGACTTTCTGCCCTGCTTCATCTGGGGATTTGTCCTTCTGTACTAAGGTGGAGGGGAGTTGTCCTGGTCAAAATGTAGCAAAACACTTTCATATATTAGATGTAAGATGAATTTACTTGTAGGCCATTAGTCATTCTCACCAGTTCTCGTAACTAATCTCGTTGGTGACGTTAACTACCCTTAATTCAAACCCAGAGAAAAGAAAGGATAAGTAATTGCTTCTTGTTGGCATCTTAATTTTGGAACTCTGCTCAATCTATTTGGTTGCTTGTCTTGTGGATCTAATAATTACTTTATTTGATACCCCTACCCTAGTTTGTAGTCGTTGCATAGTCTCATTAAAGAGAACAGGTTATCCATCAACATGGGGCAAATTCTTCCTCCTGAGAAAGCTTTGTCACCTACTAAGCTTTGGCATCCCCTGACTGCTGGTTTCATTGTGTCTGGGCTATGAAGCCTTGAGCTCTCCGGCCGTGGGTGCAGAATAAGCTGCTGTGTGTGTAGTCAGAAGTTGTAGCTGCTGCATCCTCTCAAAAATATATGTTGTTGTGCTCTGCTAGTTCCCCTGGTTGTTCATAAACCAAGGAGGATGGGCAGAGCCTCACGTGCCCTGCTCTTACTGGCGCTGGAAGGGAGGATGCTCAGACATTGCCCGTATCTAATGGACAGGCAGTGGGCTGGGGCAGCAGTGGGCATGCTGCCCACACAGGCTGTGGCTGTCAGCATCGCTCAGCGCTGGCCAAGGCTTGGCAGCAACTCCAGGTTTGGGCTTGATTTCCATTTTTATTACTGCCACCCTTAAAAAAGGAAAAAAAGTTAGTTATATCTGTGTTTGCATTTGTGTCTCCATTGTTAGCCGTGACCTAACATGCTGCGTTTTGCTGTTGCAGCACCCAAGTGAAATTGCATTTCTTAATAAGGAAACTCAGCTACATGGAGCTTGGAAGGTGCTCCACAAAAATGTAATAACTGCTTGTTCACCTGGCAGAGTGGAAAGTAAGTTTGGTTGTTGCTTCAAGCACCTTTTTTTTTTTTTTTTTTGCTGCTTCTGTGCCATATTAGGCTCAGATTTAATATTAAATAAATCAGAATTCATGAGGAAGGCTGCTCCTTTTTTTGTAGCATTAAATGGATTTTGAATACTGCGCTGAACTGACAAAAATGGCACTGAAGGCAATGATTGCACAGGCTGTGCAGACCTTTAGACTGCATTTGGAAAGGATTTAAATACATTTGGAAGTTGGCCTTCAAATATTTGTATACTTTCTTACCCATTCCTGCCCCACTCTCTCTCTTCCCCTCCAAAAACCCCCATGAATATAATTTCAAATGTCTTGGGAAAATCTTGGCATGAATATGTAAATTTTAGACCTTTTTGAAGAGTTATTGTAAAATATTTTCCTTTAAACACTTTCCACCATCTTTGTTTGCTTCTCTTGCTTGCACAGCTTGCAGAAGTACACAAATATAATCCTTCTTGACCCATTAAAGCCTTTTTGTGTTTATCAAACGTTGATTTTTTTGCACGTTTCTAGTAGAATTTGAATTAACAGAACTGTGCTGATAATTAAAATACGAGTGATCACAGCAGTAGCCTTTTCATATGTAGATCACTTCATATAAACATCTAGATAGGTATCTGTACCTGTCAGATATTGTTTGTATTTACACACATATGAAAGGACACTTGCTTAATTCAATTAAATAGTTTTTGCTGGTTATGGGGAAAAAAGAAGTCACCCTAAAAGGACAGAAGCTGTCCCATCACTCCCATCCATGAAGCAGATGAGACACAGGAGCTGTGACTGTCCTTGGGGGGTTTGTTTAGTGAAAAGCCACCTCCCGTCTCCCTGGACAGAGACAAAGGTCCACCGGGAAGGTCAGACCCAGTTGGGTGCTGCATCTCCTGGCCCTGGAAAGGGGCTGGCTGGAGGATGCTGGGTTGTGCTGGTGCTGTCACATCACAGTGTTTGCAGAGAGAAGAAAAAACCTTTTAGCTTTCCAGTGTGAGCATTTGTACCTGCCTTGCTGCCTTCCCTTTCTCAGCATCAGGAGAGACTCTGCCTGGGCCAGGCAAGATAACTTCTGCTGGTTTCTAAGGCAACCAGCACCAGCACATCCATTCGGACACATTTCAAGAAGCAGAAAGAAAGGAACCCCCCCCGCCGCCCAACTCATCCTGCTTTCCAGGTCTGAGTAGCAGAAAATCGTGCCATGGTGTGTGTGTGCACACACATACATATCTGTCTCACCCAAGCATCTTCAGGAGAGTTTTGCACACATCTTCTGGAAGTGCACAGGGATAGGGGTGACAGTAAATGTGCTGAAAATAGGCATTGCTGGTTTAAAAAGTGAAAAACCCTGAAGTTTTCATGCATGCAGGCACACAGATCCTCAGCATCCACCGAGTTACAGCATGTTGGTACGAGCTGAGAGCATCACTCTCTCTGTAACGAGGAACAACCCATGGTGGGTGTGGGGCTCCAGAGCTCAATTTTGTTGTTTGATTCTGCTTTTTTACAGGAAACTCCCCATCCAGGTGTTAATATCTGCCACTGGCTCAGCCTGTGTTTGGAGGTGTGTATGTTGTATCTGAGTTCTCCATTGAGGGCTGTGGTTTGGGATTATGAATTTTGAGATTACTGGCTTGAAATGTTTGAGTAACATGTGAACCACAATGGCTCATGCTTGTGCAGAGGAATTTTGGGCTGAATTTAGGCCTAGGATGTGTGTTTCTTGGATCAGTTACTCAAAGCCTACTGTTAAACAAGAGAATCACTACTTGGTGTACCTGTGCTCTCAGCCAGAGATGCAGCAGAGGCAGAAACACAAAGAAGGGCAGAGGGCATTGCTTTGTGGGATTCCTGCTGGAGTCTTTCCATGTGAGTCAGGCTGGGAATGGTCACTCTGCTTTGGCAGCTGACGGCAGAGAGAAGTATTTAGGTTTTGGATGTAAAAGCTTAAATGACTCAATGACCCTATTAAAAAGAAAAGAAAGGGAATTTGGTTTAACAAAGCAATCCGTGTTCAAAATAGGCGAGCTAAGGTGACTTTCTGTCCTCTTATTTTGCTTTATCCCTTTGGGAGGAAAGTTCCTGCCTGTATTTTACAGTGAGGGGTGAGAACATGTAAAACTTTGCAATGACTCTGTCAAAACAGCAAGTTTTGGGGCTAATAAAAAAAAAGGAAAGGAAAAATATCTGTTGGGTTGTGAGTGGTCTGTTGCTTCCTCAGGCAGCCAGCATGTTTCTTGGGCTGCTGGAAACAATCTGCTTTTCTTGCAAGCCAAGGACATGCAGAGAGCTGCAGGATGTGAGCGGGAGCTGCTGCTCGGTCACGGAGCCTCAGCGGAGCGCAGGGCCAAGGGGGAAAGCGTGTGACATGCTGCTCCTCTGGAGAAGCACCTGCACATCACAGGGTTGGATTCAGTTAGGGGCTGGACCCCCAAAGGGCTGGTCGAGTTTGCTGCATGCCGCTGGGAAAGGTCATGAGGCTGAAATCCTGGATTGATTGTATGGTTGTACCTTGAATAAAGGTTAAAGAAAAAGTTTTGTACTGTATGAAGTGGGTATTGATTTCCTGCAGCCAAGTGGGAATTGCACTATGGCTACGCTTGCTTTTACTGAGATACTGTCGCTTTTCTTTTTTGAAGGGGCTGTGACGTTTCTTTAAGCAAGCTCCCTGCAGTCCTTACTGGTTAAGTGGTTAGCTTTCCAGTTTTGTGAGTGATTGAAATGAGAGTATGATTTTAATGTTCCCCGTTGCACCACCCACCAGTTCTGTGTCTATAAGATTTCATTAACTTTAATGATACAATAAAAAAGCCCCCAAGTGTAATAATGCAGTGATGATAGAAAGGGAGTAACTCAAAGCAACTCCGAGCTCTCCTGTTGTTAATGCACTCTGTAGGAGATCTTGTCTTTAAGTCATTCAGAATGCAAAGTCACAAGACTCATTTGATTCCTTTTGGTACCTCAAGGACTGGTATTACAGGACTGTGAGTGTGAACCTCTCTGGGGATAATTTTGGCTTTCACTGGCTAGACTTGAATAAACTGACATAATGGATACGTGTGTCAATAAGAAGGTATCTGGGTGAGAAGATCAAATGACTATGATTGAGCTTTTGCAGAAAACACCAGGGTAAATAGCATGTATGTATGTCTTGGAAAAGACAGGTGAGGTACCAGAAGTGTACACAGGGGTAGAAATTAGGAACTGTGGGGCCACAGCCCACCCCCCACACTCCCAAATCCAAGCAAGCAGTGATGCTTCTGAGACTGTAACTTCAACTCAGTGGGGTGCAAATGCTGACTGCTCCTTTACTCAGTGCATTGTTTGTGCAGCCGTCTGAGGCAACTACAAAGTTATTGCGTGCTCACAAACACTTCTCACAGCTAAGGTTATGTCATTACTGGAATTTAATGCTTAATACAGCCTTGCCTTGAAATCGTCTGGCCTTGTCACATCAGCAGCACAGCTGTCCTTTGGCTGGGGCTACTCAGTGAAGAAGCTGATGATTTGTAATTTATTTTTGCAACAGAATTACTCGCTCGCTGCGAGTGGGGAGTACAATTTTGCAAGGCTGATTTAACTTGTTTTCTTGTTTCAAGGACAGATATAATCCCATATTTACAAAGTAATTACATGGTCCTTCATGTATAATACTTGGTCTGTTTGTGGCAGCTATTAATCATATAATTAAATGAGTAGTTACCCTTTAGAACTTCTTGTAACAGGTAGAGAGTCCTCCAAATTTGTGTACTGCTAAATACAGCTTAACCCACATTGCAGATGCTGGTTAAAGCGACCAAGAGTTTTGCTATGGTGTAATTACATATTCCTTCCCTTGCTTTTCTTTTCAAATTAATTCAGTTGCCCAAGTATTTAGCTAGACTTTGGGCAGTTTTGTATTAACTGGTGTGCTGTTCATTTAGGTGGGTTGTATCTGAAACCAAGGATTTAGAAAATAGCAATTTTGCAGCTTCCTAAAGTGCCTGCAACACTCATGTCTGTCCCATAACACCCAAAGTCTTTGCCAACTGTTTAGAGCGTTCAGAATAACGATAACGATTTTTCATTCATTTAGTAAAAGAGAGGGAGAAAAACGGAGGAGGGAAACTGAAGTGACCTTTTGTGGTAAGCAGAAATGTGCCAATATTGAAACACAATTATCTGAAGTGCCTGTGGGTACCAGCTTCCTGTTGATAACCCGTGGTGCTAATTACCTGCAAGAATTCAGGGCAGATACTTGTGACTTGAATTAATTGGCTCTCAGGAAAGACAGGGCTTGCAGAGGCAGATGAGAGAAAGCAATAGAGAGGAGCAAGATGGGAAAGATGCTTGTGATGACAGTAGAGCCTTTTGGTTCTGGTTTCCACTGCTCTCCTCTACACATGCAGTTGTGCCACAGCCCAGATGCCTCAGCCCATCTGCGAGATACTGTGTTTTATCACACTCTTTTAACCTTCCTAGCGATTAGAAACGTGATTTGGTAGCTTTTCCACCTCTTTGTCCCTCTATAGCCTTGCAGACCTGTGGGGCAGAAGCGAGGTGGCCAGTTAATCAAAATACAATGTACTGAAAAGGTCAAAATAGTAGAGCAGACTCAATATATTTTTCTGGAATGGGAGGCATTAATATTCTGTGTCTTCATAGACCACAGCGTAATGTCAAGGACTGCAACATCTGAGCAGAAAATAGAAAAAAAAGGCAATAGATTCCCTTGACAAAGATTTTAATTAGAATAAATAATGATACAAAACTAACTAGGGGGGTTTGGTTGGTTTTTTTTTTTTTTTCATTTTGGAAGATACATGGAGTTCTGTTAAGTGGCTCAGAGGACACTTAGTTTTGATAAAATCCCAAATGATTTGCACAGTGCCTAAAATTGGGAGCAGTAGGACAGGGTTGCTTCTGTGGCATGAGGTGCCCGTGGCAGTTCTGCGCTTAAACCTTCCTTGCTCACTCCTTATTGCTGAGCTAATTTGCACGTATTCTGGTCGAGAAAGAAATGTTTTAAGAGATTAGGTGGGATGAGGTTTTTCTGAAAGAGCTCAGTGCTTACCAGGGTGTTAAAAAGCCAGAAAACTTTTGTAAGGGTTTGAATCCTGCAGCCTCTGAGCATCTGGCCATGGACATCCCCAGAAGATACCACGTAATCCAGGGAAATTTTACAAAGCTAATCTATACTGCCAGGCTGAAAAAGCAGCTTGGTTTCTTCCATGTAGCTGCTGAGCCACCAAAGGTGCACTTTAAGCTTCCAAAATGGTTTACTCTCCACAGCTCAGCCCCTGTGAGGACAGCTAATATCCACACACGGTGACAGCAAAATGAGGGCACCTCATTAGGTACCTCTGTCTGCCTGGCTGCTGCAGCCTGGCTGTGTGCAACGTGGTATGGCCAAGGTCACGCAACTAGGCAAAGCCAGGGCCAGGCTGAGGGTGTGCTGACACGGACTTTCTGACCCGTGACTCCTCCAAAAAGGTGTGTTTTGGTTCCTGCTCCCCTGGTTAACTCCCCCCTCCCCTTACATGGGTGCAGCTGAGCGAGCGGCGCTCAGACAAGCGGACTGACCTTTTCTTCTGCCCCAGTGACAGATGTTCCTTGCAGACATGTCAGAATGTGTTCTTTCCACTCCCTCTCTGCTTTTTCAGGGTGTCTTTTTATTGATTAGTCCAGGCAGGTAAATCCAAGCCTAAAGTAATTACCTTCTCTTTGTTTCATAAGGTCCCTGGGCCCAATATATTTTAATGACTTTCCTCCCCTTTAATGGATATCAAATGACTTCTCATGACGTCCATCATTTCTCCTTGGTGACACTGGTAGCTGGTTACAGCTGGTTCAGACAATTCTGGGCAAACAGGCCTTTTAAAGATAATTAACATTCAAAAAGGTCAGTTATCCTTGCAGGTCTGCATGCTGATGTTCAGCTGTAAGAGACTGTAGCTACCCTTTATTATAAACACCGCATTGAAAACCCTAAGCACAGCCAGATCCATTTGTAATAATCCCGCCCGGGCATGGCTTTTGCTGCACAGCATATGAATATTGAGCTTTTAATTTTTTCCCCATTTTTTCTACCAGCAAACTGCCTGGTGATCTCATTCTCTGTAAGGTGTTTACGAATATCAGCTTCTCCTGCCACCTCCTGCCTGCCTTACCCCAGCACTCACCTTTCTTTGCATTCCTTTGTCCCCTGACAGCATCAATGAACATTTAATTAGGACTTTCACAGCTCTAACATATGAATCCGTTCCCTTGTTCGTCTTGGCCTAGCTCCACGCTCCCTTCTAGATGAGGAGCACTTGCGCCTGCCCCGCACATTTATCAGCCTTGCCTTGGCACCTTCCAGCTGTGATTTATGGGGAACACATACCCAAAGGAAACATCTTTGAAGGTCAGATGGGAAGAGCTGTTGCAGCTTGTCAGGATAAGCAATAGTTAATGCAGTACTTTCATAGGCTTTCTTGTGAGTGTCTGTAGAGATCTTCTAGGCATGGTTGCCCTGCCTGTGGCAGGTGGGTTGGAATTCTATGATCCTTGGGGTCCCTTCCCACCCAGACCATTCTATAATTCTATGATCTATATGTATATGTGCATGTGGCTATATAGGCATGAGAATAAGCACTAGTCCAAGCATGATGTGGGAGGTGCATGGGTGCTTTTCTGAGCTTGGGCCTTTGTGAGGGGAGCTTTCTGTGCTCTTGTGATGCAATTTCTTTACCAGGATATATTTAAGGAATTGTAAGGCCTGAAGATGGTGATTACAATGGTAGTTTTGCAGATATGGTCTTCCTATTTTGGCTGTAGAAAAAGGTTTGGTCTTTTTTTATTGCATTTTTAAATGAGATTGAGGCAGATAGAGATTTAACCCAAATGGCTGAGGTGAGAGTGTCCCAGCGCTCACTGTAGGGACAAAGCAGCTTTCCCAGAGAGTGATACTGCAATTGTGCAGTTGACCCAAATAAAAGCACCCATTACAAGCTGCAAATGGAAGCACTTTCCAAATGCACATCCTCCTGAGTTGGGTTATTTTTTCTTGAGAAAGTTATGGCTAAACCCATTTGTTTTCTTGCTGCAAGGGTCATTCATTAACACTAAGATGCTGTGCTTTATTGTTATAACCTTTTGTGTTTATCTGTCAGGTATTTGTCAAAGCAGGCTTCTCTGTGGACAAGGAAAGCACAGGGAAAATGTAGTTGTTAACAAGGGTTCTAGCTATGTCTAGACTAGAGAACTGCGTGAAGAGGAACCCAGTGAAGTTCAATGAGGACAAGTGTCCTCCCCCAAGGAGGAATAACCCCAGGCACCTGTTATACAGGATAGGGGCTGACCTGCTGGGAAGCAGCTCTCTGGAGAAGGACCTGGGGGTCCTGGTGTACAACAAGCTCTCCATGACCAGCAATGTGCCCTCTTGGCCCAGAAGGCCAATGGGACTCCTTATCTCGAAAGAGTTAAGACCCACCTGCATACAACCCTGCACAGTCTGCTCTAGGTGATCCTGCTTTAGCAGTGGGGCTGGACTAGATGATCTCCAGAGGTCCTTTCCAACCCCTGAAATCCTGTGAATCTATGTCCACCGTATCTTTGATTCCCTTTATTTTCAGCCTGTGCTTTGCTCTTCACAAATCTTTTTACCTTTCATGATTCTGCATCCATAGACAGCCTGGCATGCAGGCAAATGTAGAGGCTGCAGCAGAGGCATCTGAGGAGCAAGCAAACCTTGTGGAGGTAACAGGTATATAAAGCATGAGCAATTTGGTGATAAATAGCTGTTGTCAGAATAGTTAATAACTAAGTTTCTGAGTGTAACAGTTGATGTGGGAGCTTACAGATATGCAAATGATAAAATGAAAGGCAAGAAGTTTTTGATAAAAGCATGCCAGTTATCTCTTCTATCACTTCTGAGAAGGTGAAGGCCAGGTCCTGGCCTCTCCATAGACCAGAGGCTGACCCTCAGGCTCTGCTTGGCATTGCTTGAGCAACTTTTTCTTGTGGGGCTGCAAAGAAGCGTTGCTTCTGCAGGAGTGACGTGCCTTGCCAGACCATGGCAGAGTGCTCAAGGGGTTTAATTTTTGGGCATCCAGATGGTCCCAGCAACTGTGAGCGCCGCAGTGTGAGGTGGTCATTGGAGAAACAGATGTGGGAATTGGTTTATTTCACAAGAGTGACCAAATCCATGAAAATGTGCATTCTCAGCCCATTTATACACGTTGTCTTTATTTAAACTACTGCTAGAGGTAATCATTCAGAACTGCTCAAATTACACTGGTGACTTTGGGAAAGTCGCTGCCGGCATCAGTCTGGATGCTGTTGGACAATATGTTACAGCAGGAGTAGGTGTCAGTTCTCCAGCTTCATTACTGCTGATGGTTATTACTGTCTTCTGGAAATCTCCCTCCCACTGATGGCTAATCAATGAGCTTGGCATTGCTCTGAAAGAAGTTGTAGGTCAGTAGTAAAAACTGCAACAATTAACAAGTTTGCCTTTTGTGTCAAATATTGCAGCATATTTCCCCACCTCCTCCCCAAATAGTCTGCTTATTGAATTGTTACTTTTTTGACACTAACAGATGGTTCCTAGTGGCTGGCATCTGCAAAATTTGGGAACAGATTGATGAAATTGATAATGACCGGTTTCTGCAACAGATGGCTTATAGACAGATTTCCATGTAAACTGACAATGTTGCATTTAAAGAGAAGTTTCCAATGAACCCACACATTACAGCTATGATTATAACATTATTTAGACCCTGAAAAATGGATCTAAGCTTAGTGAAGTGCTGCGTAGTGTCTAAGACAAAGGTTAAGAAAGATTGATTAGATAATTAGCATTGCTTTATTAGCCTTTCACCACATCTGCACCATGTTCTTACATAAACATTCCCTGCCTAAAATTGAAGCGATGATGTTTTAATATTTATTATGCATATAGGAGAGGGCTCAATTTATAAAATACGGTTGCCTCTGATTTGCAAACCCCATCTAATGGAAAACTGAACCCAGCAAAAGCATAATCCAGGAGGAGTGAGCCCTGTGCTGTGGTGGGGATGGAGGCACCTCAACTGCAGCCATGGCATTTCAAGTCTGCTCCCTCGAGTGGAGCAGTATCTTGCTTTGCAGTGTAGACAGGCCTGGAGTATTGCTGTGGCTGCAGAATTGCTCTTGTGTGTTGGTCTTCTGCTTGCCATCAATGTTCTCCCCAGCCTTTCAGAACAACTATGAAGTGATCCCCTTTTTTTGGATACCAAATGCAAGAACATCTTTGTGATGTGGTGGTGCCATCACTGATACGAGATTTTTGTGTTCCGTGGCATGAGAGGGCTCCAGGTTTTCAACACCTTGGCAGCTGCAGACATCTGAGATGTGAGTCCTGGTGCTTCTGAACCCTCTGCCATCTCTGTGTGGTGCTACACCAGGCTGGGCTTGCCCCTGGAATTGATGGTGTCATTGCATGTCCTGTGTCAGAGCACATGCTCTTTTGGTTTGACCACCCATGCCTTGGGTGAAGACTGAAGATGTATTCCAAGTGTGCCCCTGTATCTGTCTTGCAGGTCTATCACCCATGTTTTAACCAGCCACAGAAAATGGCTTTGCACAGTCTGTTGGCTAAGACAAGTGCCAAGATCCCAAGCAGGGCTGCTGAGGTGAGCAGTGCTCCACAGCTGTGGTGGTCAGGCTCTCATCTTGCCACTCAGTGTAGGTGATGTTAGAAAGGCAGCATCTGCAAGGCTTCAAGCGAGAGGTGTGCAGGGGCATGGTAACACCCAGCGCAGCTCCAGTGGTGTTAGATCTCTCCCTCACTTGAGACATGTTGCTGTACTCTCTCCAAAACTCCCTAGGCTTTTGCTATTCTCCCCGTGCCTTGTTGCCAGTCATTGCAACAGCTCATCCACGTGTCTCTGCTGGCGAGTGCCACCTCCTTGGGATGTTTTCCAGTGAGATGGCCAGTTCTGCTCCTTCTCTTTGGAGGCTCAGGCTGCAGCATGCTGTGCTGTGATCAAAGCTCTAATGGGCTACAGTCCCTCCCTGGTAAAACGCAGGGTACGAGGCCAGCGTCTCGATGACCTTTGAGTTAGCAGAGCATCTCTGGAGTAAAGGCTGAAAACTCTGCCATCGGCTGCAGGTTCATTCATCACAGGCTCTCGACCCATCAGAAACCCTGCGGCGGAAAGGACATTAAGTAGAGTTGTGTGAGGACTCAGCCTCGCTCGGCGCTGCTTTTTCCTACCTTGATCAAGGACTCTTGACACTGTGAAACGAATTATTCAAAACTTGTCTGGACACCTTAATTTGTGCTGAAGCTCTCAGAGGTCAGCAGTGCCGGAGCTGTGAGGCCAGTCAATGAAGATGTATGCAGTGTGCACTCCTCATAAATTCACCTGCCTAAAAATGTCCCACCAGGTTTGCCTTGGATAGGCAGGGACAGGGATAACTCTCCATAAAGACTGTATTTACATAATTTTTGGTAAATCTGTTGATTGCTACCCTGGCATTGTTCTTCTAGCAATGAGAGAAGCAAGGTACCATAGAAGGTACCACCACACAAGGCATTCAGCTCTTTCTCAGTACAATTAGCATCATGGGATGGCTTTGTTTATTTCCCAAAACTTTATTTTTAAATCCAAGCACTCTTCCTGCAGGCAAAATTGAAATAGTTTAACTAAAATGAGTGTAAAAACAAATAAAACTGGAGCAAAATCCCTTAGGGAATAGCAGTTTAACTGAAATCAGTTCCTCTAGTTGAATTGGACAAACAGACTTACAAACTGAGCTGCATTAATTTAACCCAGTAGTCCTGGGTATACGTGCTTTGTTGGTTCCTTGCAATGCAGAAGTGCAGAGCTGTGCTTGTTCCTCCCAAGTGATTTTTTTAAAATTTGTTCCTCCTTATTTTGCTTCCTTTTAAATTAAAATAATTAAGAGCAGCTTCAGAGATACAGGTGCCTAGGGATGGTGTTAGGGTCTGGCAGGAGTAGCAACTTCAAAGCTACCTTTTCCTGAGTGGCAATTTCTCAGAGCTTTTTTTAAAAATAATCCTCAGCTCTGATTCTGATGCAGACATTGTGATTGATGTGCAATTTTCATTGAGTTTGAGTAAATCTGACGACTTGATATCAACCTGAAATTGCATTGGTAAACACAGAACTTAATTTGGCTGCAACTATTTGCATCTAGTATCAGATTGTGGAGAGCAGCCACCCACCAAAGAACATGATATACTAAAATTCTTGAAGCCCTTTTAATCCTTCCTGGTATTTTCTTTCTCTTGTTTGAGGTTCCTTCAGTGTAGAAAAACAAAACTCTTCTGCAATACAAATGTACCAAAATGCTAAGGTTAGTTTATTTACATAAATGCCACTTTCTGTCTTCCCTAGATTATTTTCTGTGCAAATCACTGTTGCTTGAATGTGCAGTGCTTATAATGATTCAAAAGCTATTATGGCTTCTGCTCTGAGGGATGATCTACTTCTGTAGCAATGCCCAGAGAAATGTTCTGCTTCCTAATTGTTGCTCAAAGGCAGCTAATTTGCTCTTTTTTTCTGGTGTCAGGAAAAATGAGGCATGCTGGCTTTATTTTTTATTTATCTGGATTACTTGGGCTAGGCAGAGTGAGGGATATGGGGGCGGTTGGTATGAATGGAGGGATTTGCAGCTCCTTCCTAGCTGCAGGCTTCTCCTTGGCATCTCTGCACTGTCATTGGGGACATTTCTTTCCCTCCAGGGAAAGAAAGTCTGGGGGCATTTCTGCCCCTTTCTGTTTGCAAGACTGCTCAGGTGGCAGCCTGGGTTTGGGTTGGAAGGAGAGTTTGAGTCTGGGTCCATCCTCCTGAGCATGAGAAGGTCCCATCCTGGGATTGTTTGAGTTTGTTCCTGTTACTCTGCTTTCCCACCGGTTCTGACTTCCCATGCACTCAGGAAGGTGTTTTCAGTGCTCATCTACCTGTAGCAGTGTTGGCTGGGACTTGTTCCTGGCACTAAGATACATCTCTTTTCAGCCTATTATCTGTTTGATCAGGCTTTAAGGAAGCCTTGTTTCACCACAGCTACCGTGCATCCCCACATGCATCCCCCGTTACCAATAGCCACAGAACAAGGAGACACTTTCTGCCAGCATGCTGCAAGGCAGCTTATTCTCCAGTTTTAAGAAGGTAAAATAATTCCATGCAAGGACAAACTGGAAATCACTGTAGATACAGATTTTTTTTTTTTTTAAATTTGTAAAAATGGGAGAAGACGCATGGGATTCTACATCATCCATGAGCCAAGGTTCTCATATTTTTGCAGTTATTCTTCCCTTATTTGAAGTACCCAATTCTTCTTTCTGTCCTTATCAGATGACAGGCTTCCAGGCTGGGAAAGTCATGCCCAGAGGCAATGGGAAGCTTGGGTTGATTTTCAGGAAGAATAAGAGAACTTCTGACAGTAATCACCTCGTGTTGTAGAAATAAAGAGAAAGAAAGAGTCTTGCCCGGAGCGCCGGTGGTGGTTGTAATGGCTTTTCACACCAGGGCTTTAAAGGGAAAACACACAGAGCAAAAAAAAAAGGCACAGGTAGAACCATTTCAGGAAACTTCCACAAATAAGACGTTGGCTGAAAGCTGTGGCTTATGTACAGTGGTCCTGGTTGCTTCTTGGGTTGTCCGGTGTCCACAGAGCTGCAGACAGCAACACGTGGATATCACACTATTCAATTGAAGCTGTTGGGTGGGTGGGCACTCTACTCCCTCTCTTGCACACTCACATGCATGCCCACGCAAGTGCTGATAGGAAAAGGAGGTTTGAACCCCAGTAAATTATCAACAGGAAAGCACATAACTCTATCACATGAGAAACTTGGGCTTCTATAGAAGTCTGAGATGTACTGCTGTAATTTCTGGGCTCTTAACAGACGCCTTAAAAGGGGGCATATTAAAAGGGCAGCAAATTCCTACTGCTTTTACCAGATTTCAGGGACCACTTTCTGCAACTGCAACGAATAACAAAAGTAAAATATTCATTCTATTTTCCTATTTGCTTTTTCTAACCCACTGATTCCCTAGAGCCCTGTGGAATTGAAGTGCATCTCTGATTGATAGCAGCAAGAATGCAACTGAAAGTCATTTAAAAATTATTCTAAGTGTAAGATTTATAATTAAAAAAAAAGTAAGGAGTGTTATTTCTTGTTACTGAAGGAATTTATAGTTTTAATACCTAAGTGGTAGGGTGCAGCCCAGCAGAACAGAGGAGGTCTTAGTAGGAGTCTTGACTACAATGGGCTGCAGGCTGAGGTCCCAGGCAGATCTCGTTCAGGCTCAGTAATGTGATGTTGGAAGAACTTGCATAGCCAAGGGGTTTAGGGACAAATCCCATGTTGGGAAAAGCCAGCACTGTACAGGACCTTTCCCTGGAACAGCCATTCCAGCAAAGGTTTGAGACATTGAATGGGAGCTGGCTTTTCAGTGTTTATTAGATTCACACTGATTTCTTTCCACCTCTGTAATGGTTTGGGCAGGTACCAGACATCTCCTGGGATGTTTATTGCTGTAGAAATTGTGTTGGTATCCAGAGCCAAAAGGACTAAGGTATAATGAATTATTCTGGTAATCCTGATTTCTGTTTCTCAGGTGCTGCTGGCGCACAGCTTCTGAAAGGGGCAGGACAAAAGGCACCTTTTCCTCTCAGTGCCTGTGATGTGCATAATCAATATGTGCTGTTGGCTGCCCGTCCAGTGTCTCAAAAAGGATCTATTAAGGTAGTGATATTAATTAGCAATTGATTATTACCAGAGTTTGCGGATGGGTAACAGGTATTTTATAGATACTTATAACGTCAGTTAGGTATCAAATGGGATTCACAAGCTCTGGGATCCCTTTTTAAAGCACTTGCTGGAACATGTTTTGCTTCAAGCAGCAGTCGCAATTTTTATGGCAGTGCCCAGGTGCCCTGCTGTCCTCCCCAGCACTGCCTGGCTGCTGCTTGCTGTCTGCTGATGCATCGCCTCCCAGGAGGGTTGGAGGCCCCTTTCAAGGGTGGGTCACAGTTACAAGGGGTGTAGCACTCAGGCACTGTGGCACTTGCACGTGGAGCTCTGGGAGAGTCAGCAAACTAGCAGCTAAAACCCCAAATTTCCTTTCAGAAGGAAACAGGAGGGGAATCAACTTTTTAAAAGGGCAGACAACGGCAGGACACGGGGGGGGAATGGATTAAAGCTCTAAAGGAGGGAAGGTTTAGATTAGATATTAGGGGAGAGAGAGTGGTGAGGGGCTGGAATGGGCTTCCCAGAGAGGTGGTGGATGCCCCGTCCCTGGAGGTGTTCAAGGCCAAGTTGAATGGGGCCCTGGGCAACCTTGTGTAGATCCAGACCTGGAGGTTGATGGCCCTGCCTGTGGCAGGGTGGGTTGGAGCTCTGTGATTCTTGGGGTCCCTTCCAACCCAGACCAGTGTGTGGTTCTGTGATTTGTGAAAATGCAAATGCTGAGTTTGGGCTGAATAAATGAGGCTTCTCTGCCTGCAGCCTGTTGCTGCTCCACAAAATTTAATTCCCTGCACCACCATTCCCACTGCCCCTCATGGCTGACAACACCTGTAAGCACCGCAGAACAACTCACTGGTGTTCAGCATCCGCCCTTTGCGAAGGGCACGTGGGCTCAGCATCATGTCAGCTTACCTGCCTGCTTTAGCTCGTGCACCCTTCACTCTCCTCCTGCTCCCCACGTCCCAGTGCTTCTGCAGGCAGGGAGCTGCTCTGCCCTCCCTTGCGCTGCTCCACTTGTGCTGTGGGTTTATTTGGTTTATGTATATAAATATATGTTTTAGTGGTTTTGGCTCCATCGTTCTGTCTCTCAGGACTGCATTCAGTACTGTCTTGTTTCTTTCCTTTTACGTTCCCTACACCCTGAATTGCTCAGTATATCATTGAGTATCATCCTGTCACTCTTTACTATAGCCATTTACTGCTGCAGCTGCTTCAGGCTGCAGCTCCACCTAAGCAAGCAGGCAGATAAATTACCCAGAGGGCTCCCATTGCACCTCCTGTGATCCGTGGGCCATGCAGCAGGTCAGGTTTTCCCTGGACGTGAAATGATCTTTCCCCACTTGGGGCTGTGGGCTAATAAAGGAGATGCTTGCAGCAGGGTGGGTTAAGGTGTCAGAAAACCTGCAGTGATTCACCTAATCCATCTACTTTTAATTATAATGGGGGTGTTTTGACTTCTGGATTATGGAGGTGAGGGTCAAAGCAAAGTTTTGACTTGATGATCCCATGACCTGAAATTACATGACAGCAAAATGACAAATTACCCTTTAAAATGTGTGCAGGGGTCACAGAGTAAATTGGGCACAGAAATGGGTTTCACGGTATTTCCCACCTTATATGGAGGTAAGGGCATGAGTGACTTGTTCAGATTGTCAGTAATTTGGGCACCTACATCTCTCCACAGACTTGCAAAGTACCAGGTGTATTTTGTATGCAACAGCCTTACATCCTCGCTTCTTGGCAGTTGTTGCTACCCATGACAAATCAAAATGGGACACAACTGAGTGTTCAGCATTTAAACAGTCTGCATTCCTGTACCTATTTTCAAAAAAAAAAAAAAAAAAACCAAAGATTTTTTTCTGGAGGGGGAAAGACTTAAAAGATTTTCTAGTGGAAGCAGTAATTTCTGTTCTGTAATACTCGCGCATCCAGCAGCATAGGTGAAAGGGACCTTGGAGTGCTGGTGGAGAGCAGGATGAGCATGACCAGCAATGTGCCCTCATGGCTAAGAAGGCTGATGGCATCCTGGGGTGTTAGTAGATCAAGAGAGGTCCTTCTCCTCCCATGCTCTGCCCTGGTGAGACCACACCAGGAACATGTTTGGGAAACGAACATGTTTGGGAAACGAACATGTTTGGGAAACGAACATGTTTGGGAAACGAACATGTTTGGGAAACGAACATGTTTGGGAAACGAACATGTTTGGGAAACGAACATGTTTGGGAAACGAACATGTTTGGGAAACGAACATGTTTGGGAAACGAACATGTTTGGGAAACGAACATGTTTGGGAAACGAACATGTTTGATCAACGTTTTGAATTTTTGTGCTGATGGGAAAGAAACAGGGTTGTACAGCTCTGGAATATCGCCTCTGGTTTCTGTCTGGACTGTATCAGCAAGTTCTTCCCTGTGTAGAAGCTATTTTCCATATTAAAACAGTAAATAATGCACCGAAGCCTGATGAAGTGATTTACAGGCTAAAGGAGGTGTGTGGTATCAGCAAGCTCTTTGTTTCTGGGCAATGGGTTTGCACCTTTCTGAGTAACATCTCCTCTGCCATGGTTCATGGCAGCAGGACCATCTCCTCCACAGTAAACCCCCTTGTAGTGGTTTTGGTGTGCCTGCAGGAGAGGCAATGCTCCTGGGTGTGGGTTGCTGTTCCTTGCTTTATTAGGGAGGGTTTCTGCATCCCCATGTCCTGCATGGGCAGAGCCCGGAGGCTTTCCCAGTGATGCTGGTGTTCCTGTGTTGAAAAATTAACTGTGCATCTACATCCAAAATAGTCTCACGTGGAGGGTGGGGAACAGCCTGGAGCTCTGTCCCAGCATGGATGTGTGTGGTTGGGGAGCAGGTTGAGAAGGAAGAGGAGACAAAGGATCCAACTGCATTACCACAGGGGCTGTTAATGTCAGTGAAAAGCAACTTCTAATACCTTAATTGCCTAAACCATGCATTTTTCTTCTCTTGACCTCAAAAATGTAAATAGTTTAATTGATTCTGACATTCTGGAAGAGGGGAATAACCATCCTCAGTCATACGCTTCCCCTGCTTGCCTACCTGCTAAGGATGTTAAAGAAAGAAAAAGATGTTAGCACTTTTCTGTGTAGTTTCCTTCGAGCACAGAGGATCTCCCTGCTCTGGTGTTACAGCAGTCACGGCAGAGCTGTCAGGCTGTTGGTGAAATGTAGCACAACTCCCTTTGCAGAACGTGATACCGTGGCAAATGTATCTAGTTAATAGCTTTCTCCAAGTAGATGATGCTAAAGGGTATTTTGCTTTGTTGAACTGTGTTGCCTGATTTCAGACATTTAAAGAGGATTTTGACCAGACAAACTGAGTCCTAAACCCACCCCCCACCCCCATTATGAATTTATCTCTGGAACTGTAGCAAAATCTTGCTGAGTTTAATGCAGCCGGTTTAAGCAGTTATTTAGCATCACAAGGGATAAATCTGTGTTAGCTATCCACAAAATAGGTCAAACATATTTAAAAAAAATTCCTTCTCTAATGTGACTTAATGATGAGATACTGACTTTCCTGTATTAAAACCCTAGACTACTTTGGGAGAACAGTTCTGAAGCAAAAAGGTTTACAAAAGTGCTGCCTTGGCCCATGATTCCTGGGGTGATTAGTATAGCTGGCTGAGAGCATGTGATTTGCCCTTCCTGCATCATCTACAAAAACTCTATTTTCCCAAAATAAAATATCTGGGGCAAAACCAGATGAGATGATGTTTGTGGTCAAAACTTTTGGCCCTCACTGTACCTGGAAGTTGCTCCGTCGCATGGATACATCCAGGAGATGTCGGTGCCAGGGACCTGCAGCACTTTCCTGTGGCCACATCCAGAGATGTGCTTAGGCGGGTGCTCATTTCAAAGCATACAGAACATCCCATTGGCTCTATCCAGAGCTGAAAAGCACTTCTGAAATACAGTAAATTGCAGTGTTGGCTCAAACGGGAGCTCACACCTGGCTCTGAGCGGCATGGAAATGGCAGTAAGCCGTATCGCAGTGGTTTCATCTGAATATGTATGATACTGCTATCTCAAAAGTACCTTTAGCAGTAGTGTGTTCATTGTTGGAAATGGAGCAGATGTGCTAGGAGCAGCTGTTGGACCTTGGCCTGAAGCACAGCGCTGCAACTGTTTGCTGGAACCTTGGTTTTAGGTGTGTGTTTGTTCGATGACATGGCCTTGCCACCCCCTCCCATGGCTATGGCTACGGGAACCTAGAGGTATGTGTAGATATAATACTTGTTACCCAGGGAATTTGGGATTGCTCTGATCCCCGCTCAGGGATATGGGTAGAAGATTCCAGGCTGCAGGGATGCTACACCGGGGTTGGAAATGTGGGGTCAGTGGGATAAGTACCTTTCTGTCTTTGAGAGCCTCGTGCTGTGTGGAGTGCAGGGTGGTGAATGAGCTTCACAAGACATGGCATCATGTCATGAGACATGAGAGTGGTTTGCAAGACAACTCACAGCAAAACCCAAAAAGGTCATGCTAGTAGGAAATGGCATTTCTCCCAGCACAGAAAACCATGGTCTAGTTCCCAGAGCAGCCATGGCTTTGCTCCATCCCTCTGCACCCCCGTGTGCTTGAACCTTACAACTTGCAGTTCTCCCTTGAGCAGCATCCCAAGTGACATGATGTATCAGCAGGTACCGACATGGCACGGACCAGTTGGCCTGTGGGTTGTGCTTGGGGTGAGGTGCTGGCAAGTCACAGGGTGGTGGTGAGATGAGTAAGTGTGAATTTGGCAGTTAAATTTGCAGCCACCTTCACAGTTGTGGACATGCACAAATGGAACCGATGGAGTTTCCTTTGCCTGCTAAAGGAAGCATGAAACAAATTATTTTATGTCCAAAGTTTGTAGTAGAGCCATGAGGGACTTTAATTAGAGAGCTAATGTGCACTTTCCCAGTGATTAGGTAAACACATTTTTTTGTTATTTATAATAACTTCCATCACACGGATTCAACTAATTACAAAAACGTCCCTTGTAGAAGCCATTTACAATTTTAATTCCAATTATTTTTTGATAATTCAGAAACATTTTTCCTACTATTCATCAGAAAGCAGAAAGTTAATCCATTCATTACCACACTGAATGGCTGATTTGAAACCAACCGTGGATTACAAAGTCACACTGAAGGTGAAAAGCAGGACTGAGCTGTGAGGAAAGTTGGGGGAACTAGCTGTGAAATAACCCTTCCTATCATGCTGCTGGAAAAAATGGCTTGTTTGCAGGGCTGAAGCAGAAATGCAATATTGTGTCTCCAGCAGGAGCATTCCCAATGCTCATTCCTGTGTCAAATGAGCCCTTTTGTGATGGCAGTAGCAGAAACTCAGGGACACATGTTCACTCCAAATGCCCTCTCCAGGCTTTCTGTGGCTGAAGGAATTCTGTTTGGTGGGCATGAATCAGCTCCTGGTAACGTCACATCCCCGCTGACTTGTGTTGCAGGTTAAATGAATCTGGATACAAAGGAAAGCTGTGGCTTGTGTTTGAAAACACAGTGAGGTGGAAGGTTTTGCCCACTGCTCTGGCTTGCTCTGTGCACTCAGCCACATGCCGAGGTCGCTGCTTCCCAACCCGCTGCGAGCCCGCAGCCGGATGGGTGCCTTGAGCTCCTACCAAGTGACAGCCTGGGATGTGCAGGGAAGGAGCTGGCCCTGGCTGTTCCCTTACTGAAGCAGGAATACTTTTGATTTAGCTGGCTTCACACCAATCTTAAGGAAAGCAGCTGTGGTGGGAGGGAGCCCCAAGGAGGCCAGAAGTGGCATCAAGCCCCCAGTATGCTCCCCAAAGAGTTTATTGCCATAGCACCTCAGAGACATACCCTGAATCCCAGATTGGTCTGTTGGATGTTGTAGATATCTGTCACAGAATCACAGAACATTAGGAGTTGGAAGGGACCTCAAAAGCTCATCTAGTCCAATCCCCCCTGCCAGAGCAGAATCACCTAGACTCAATCCCACAGGAACGCTTCCAGGCTGGTTTGAATGTCTGTAGAGAAGGAGACTCCCCAACCTCTCTGGACAGCCTGTCCCAGGGTTCTGGCACATTCACAGGGGAACGGTTCCTCTTTCTATTCACGTGTGATAGCTTTGCATTGGAAAATACTGTTTTTAATTCAGACCATGAAAGGACCAAAGGTTCAAAGTGCCTTCATAAGCACTGTGGGATGACAGTGAATCTCCTGTGATTCCTTCTGATCCAAAAATTACAGGTCAGGTCCTTCCTAGTATGCATCTCCTGAGGTCCATCTGCTGTCAGAGGAGCCGCACTGATTTACAGCCCTGGCCAGTGAGCCAATGCATTTCTTTTAACCTAAATAACTTTTTTTTTTTTAAAACATAATCTAGGAATTAAGTGTCCCATCCACTCTCCCATTTGTAATTTTGTTACATGAGGCTTTTAGACATGTATGGATTTTTTTTCTCTGAAAAGTGATTATGCTTTTTGTTACACAGTCATATAATATCCTGCAGAATTTGCATCTGACTTCTGATTTTGTATACCAAACACCAAATTTAGAGCCCTATGAAATGAGTTTGTTGAAATTGAACGTGAAAAGCTTTGATTATTGTACATAAATACTTAAAGGAAAGTATTCTTATTATCTCTTTCCTTCTGCAAATATTTATTTAAAAATATTTTTCAAAAGGCAGTTTCCACCTTCAGAAATTAATTGCTACCTCAAATGGCTTCAACAAGCCATGAATGCAGCATTTAGGTCAGAAAATACAGAATGAGTTAGCTTTGAAATACATCTTGCAAGGCAGATGTGTGTCTTTTGAAGGTGCAAATTCAGAAGGTCCATCTCAGCCTGGGTAAAGCTGAGAAATGATGCTGGGAACCATCTGTCCTGACAGTGGTAGACTGGGATGCATCTGAAAGGGCTTTCCAAGGAGGAAGAAAGGAGGGATGTGAAGGATATCACATGTGAGCAGAGTGGAGCAGATTTGGCCTTCTGCTCCTTTAAAGACAAACCCTCTGACCTGGCTGTGCCTTGATCACAAACACTGTTATGGATGCCACTGATGTGCTCCAAAAGCTCACATTGAAAGGAAAAACAAGAAGACGACAAAGCATGAGGCCTCAGCTACATCACTGAGGGCACCAAACTTATCCAGCAGCCTTCATCTTCCCTGGAAATAAAACAATGGTTCAATGAACATCTATTGTCCCACAGCCTCTGAACCCTCTCAGAAACCCCACTCTTCTAGTCAGCTCTTTATAATCAGTCTGGAGATAAGGGCCGTGTCCCTGTTACTGGCACAGCACTGCCCAATTACCTGGGCTGTCGCTGAGACAGAACCTGATTTGCTTCCAGCAAGTAAGAGTCAGACACGGTTGCTTTAGACCTCGTTAACATAAATCCTCCCCTGCAGCCTCGCTGGACGGAGTAAATCAGATCATGGGAACAAAAGCAGCTAGAGGGGTTCAGTGGCAGAAGCCAGGTAGGAAAACACATCTGTGGGGCATAGCAAAAAATCCCTGTAGCTGAATTTCTGCTTAATATGTGGCCTCAAAATCCATGGGTGAAGAGATTTCCTCTGGGCCGGAGTCACTGCCGAGCTGGCACCTCTGTACATACTGTGCAGCATCCCAGCAGAGTACTCGCTCCCTAATGTGCCACCTCTCTGAAAATGAGCCTCTCACCCAAAGCAGTCTAGGGAAAAAAGTCCTTTCTTCTTCCTTCACCCTCCTCTGATCATGGGGGTGAGACTAAAACTGGGAAGATGATTAGTTCTGTCATGTCTTGGAGCTGCAGGTCGGTAGAGTTAGGTTGAATACTGTGGGGGATGCTGGAACCATGAGAGGAGAGGCCAGGCTGCCTCAGTAAATGGATAAATGCAGGTAACCAGTCCCATCCCATGCTGGATGCCTTCTTGCATGATGGTGGGAGGGCTTGTGCTTTCCTGGCACTTAGCTCTGAAGAGCTGGTCTCCCTGCCTTGCCAGACTGAGCCTGGCAGCATGCAAAGCTCCAAGAGTGGCAGCCAGACAGCAGGAAACCCCTCACAGCTCTTGGTAGGTAAGGGGAACAGGGGGAGTGCTTTTACTGGTCCCCCTGCACAGGGACCCCCTTCATGACAGCACTTTGTTAGAAAGGATCCATTTGCTTCACCAAAAACCCAGTGAAGGGCAGGAAGGGCTCTTTGTCCTCCTCATTAAAGGCAATTACTCTAAAGGGAATGACCCTTTCAGCCCTTTGAGCATTGTTTTAGCCACCTCTGAGGGGACAGCAGGGCTGTTGGGTAGGGAAGGGGAACCTAGGGAGCTTGGATCATTCCTAAGAGCTTCTAACACTCCATTCACAGGAGGGAAACTGCACTGAGAGCTGAACAAGCATGGACTTGATGAGCAGGTCAGCAAATGCAGGCAATGAGGAGTGTGTATTGTGTAGGTGAGAGTAAATGTCTCCCTGGGAAAGAAGCTTCTCAACTTTTAATTCTCTGCCCTAGAGTCACTGTCATCTTAAAATTCTCTGCAAATGTGAAAACAAATCATGCTGTCAAAAAATCATGCATTAGAAACAAATTATGCTCTCTAAATGCATCTTGGCAATATAATTGATAAACTGTGAATATGTGAAATAATTGAAAAAGGGGGGGGGCACACAGGATAAATGACTAAAATAGGAAAGTAATGAACACGTGTAAATAAGAGCCACAAACAATAAATATAAATTACGGTGTGACAAACTGTAAATAATTAGAGCATTTCAGACCTGAATTGTGATCCCTCTTCAGGGAAAACTTGTGTTGGCAAATCTGCAAAAGCCTTAGAGACGAAAACAAGAAGAGACGAGTTTATCAGGGCTCTTTGAAATGGCAGGCACGATGGATTAGCCCCTGGATTCATTACTCAGAAAACTTCCCTGGCACTGTGGAAGTACAGCGTGTTACCAACCCACTTCCTACCTCTGCTCTGCTGTACAAATGATCCTGGCAGGAGTGATGCCACCAGCCTTTGTCACACTGCTATGGAAAGATTTTTTTTAAAAGAAAAAAGGGGGTGGCATATATCTTCCCCTAATTTAGCCTTTTAGAAAGGGCTTTGATGGCTAACTCTTGGCTCTTGAGTCACTCCACCTTCTCCCTCCCTTTCTGATGTCTCAGGAATCCTTGTGATATTCAGAAATAAATGGCCACTGGCCGTAGCTTCTTCTGCAGATGCATGTGTCAAGGCAGTTTTTAGTCCACTGTGGAGGATTTTCCCCCATCTCTTCATTTCTAAGTCCTAAATCCTTTCCAGCTCCTTGGGATTTCATTCTTATCAAGACCTGCCTGTGCCAGGACCTTTCAGTGGGACTGCAGCCTGAATTAGGGATGAGGCTCAGCCACTGCTGTGGTCCATATAAAGCAGCCAGAGATGAGCACTGAGGATGGATCAAGTGGTGTGGGAAGAGATTTGGGATGGATCAGGGGTGGTGGATTTGCACCTTGGCCTCCTGGGTGATTCCTGACTTCTGAAAGCCAAGGCAAGTGCTGATGTTTAGCCCTTTGTTTGCTGTTTCAGAACATGGTTTCTCTGTTTCAGAACATCTTTAACTCACTGCACAGAGCGCAGCGGGATGGTCCTGGCTGACCTGCTCTCCAGGGGCAGAATAAACCCCTGAGCATTTGGTGAAATCACTCTGGGCTCCTATTCAGGTAGGTGCAGGTGGGTTGGGACTGAGAAAACCTTTTCTTAGCGAGAGATTTGAAGGGAAACACTTGCTTCTTGCTTTGGCTGAAGCTTGTTTGGAAAGCACCCTCAGGATCAATGTTTCAGGCAATGACTGCACCCCTCCACCGCGCTGCTGGCTTGCTTTCTGATGACATCATGCGGCAAAAATGCATCGTGCTCCACATCTGGGGGTGATAAGAAGAAATGACATCAAAATGCAAACTGTTGTTGGTGGTCGTTTCTATGCACAGTCCCCTTCCATTTAGTAGCACAGGATCCATCAGGTTGTGCCTTATTTCAGCTGTGATTGCTCTCGAGGAAGATGCAGGTCACGTTGTGTAGAACACAGTGCCCTTGAGAAGAGCTCACAGTGCAGTTTTTAGGTAATGGAGGTGGGTAGGGGGTGCTTTGCTGCTTTTCTGCTTCACTTTACAGCTGTGTTGGCACTTGTGGCCAACAGTGGCGGAAAATGCTGCCAACTTAAATGGGCCATGGGGCTGCAACACTCTGCACCACATAAGCTGTGGCTGGTATGTAAAGAAGAAAGGCATCCTTGGAGTTCACAAGCACAAGGAGATACTACTAGGGGTCTGGAGAGGGGAAAAAGCAGAGACGTTTTGAAATTTTGGCGTACAGGTGAAAACAAGGTTCACTCTCTAAATCAGCAACCCTGGTAAGTCAATACTGCCGTCCCCCACAGAGCCTGGGGACACGGAGCAGCCACGATGTCCTGATTTTAATGTAGCCCTACAAGCAGTGGTTTGGGACATAGCCTTGCTCCAGTTTAACAGAGTCAATTAGCAAGGTTATTAATTAATCAATTATGTAAAACAGATGAGCAATCAGATATCCTGTTCTACAGTGATACAGCTCATTGTTAAAAACTTAATTAACTCACAGGCTTGGGGACAAAATTAATAAAAAAAAAAAAGAAGAAAAAAGCCACCTACCAAAGAATCGTTTAGGAGAGGATGATTTCAGCTGAGGGTGGAAACTGGGCTCATGACCAGATGGGATGGCAGCCCTGCTCTGAGAGGATATTGGAGTTATTTTGGGTCGTTTAACAACCAGCCTGATGTGTTTGTCTCTACCACCACAGTGCCCAGCCAAATTGTGTGCTCATCCTCGCCAAGACAAATCTACGGTAATTCCTCCTGTGTAACAGAGGAGTACCCACCTTCCAAAGCTGGCCAACACGGTACGTGAGCAGGCAGTGTTTATTTGTATCGTTTCCTCTTGTTGTAGCAGCAGATCTCACAGTAGGACTGGAGGAGAGCAGCAGCCTTAGTGTCACTAACAACCACCAAACCTCATTGTAAGTGTCAGCTCCTTGCGTGACTTGTACCAAAAACAGTGGGACTATTGATCTTATGTAAGATCCCTTTGTAACCTGAACTATTCTAATAGCCTATGTTAATCTCTGAAAACCTACATCTTGTTACAGTCTCAGTTTTGTTTAAGTTTTCCTTTAGGCTGGTAGTTATTTAGGTCAATTCCTTGCTGGTTGTGATAAATTGATGCATCAGCTGTGATAAAGCAAAGCTCTGTCTGGGTGCTCCTGCTCATAGGGACTCGTACCTGAATATATTTGCATTAACTGGATTTGTGATGTTCAACGTAGAAAAATCAGTGTCAAAGCCTGAAGTTGCCCAAAGCTTGCACATAATTTCCGAGGTGAGATCTTCTCAAAGCATAAACCAATGTGCTGCTGGACCTGCCCTCTAACAATATGCTCTGGGGTAGATTTTCCCGTGTTTAAGGGCCAGATTGCAAATGTATTGGCTGGGAATGGAAGTAGAGTCACGCTCCAGCGATGATTTTTATTGAGTAACTATAGATGAGAAAAGGCAGTTACTACATGGCAAAGACCCTGCATTTTAAGTTTGCTTTACAAACTCTCACTCTGCCCAACCCTTTAGCGTGGAATTGCAGGAATTTATAGTGCTACGTGAAAGAAGGTGATACTCAAGCCCAGTAGCTGCCAGACACTGTATTTCTTTCTGAATCTGCTGTCAGCTGAGGGGTTTCTTGCACAGCTACAGCTGGGAGGGTGGCTTTGGAGCCATCGAACACACACGTTTGAGCCTTTTACATTCCTCTTGCCTCATTACTGGGCTGATATAGTGCTGGCAAAATCGGAGTTTGCTTCTGGCCTTGCTTTTCCCTTCCTCCCAGAGTTGCCACTGTGTGGTTTGGGGTTTTGTGGGTTTTTTTTTTTTTTTTTAAATCCTAGTTTACAGGGATTCATTTTGGAGCAGTTACTAGATATTGAGCACAGGGGAACGGGACCAGCCCAGCTTGTAGCAGGAACGTGCCTCTGCAGTTTGTGGGTTGTGATGGGCTGATCCTGCGCTGTCATGTCAGTGGGAATTTTCCACTGAAGACCAGTAGTCTCTGTCCTTGCTCAGTGGGTCTGTCCCTCTCCTTCACAGCTTACCTGAATCTGTGTTTCACTGCTTGGTTTTTCCTTTTTTTTAATATAATTTTTCCCAAGACTGACTACATAAAGCCAGCTCTTCACTTCGCCTCCCCCGCTCCCTCTGAAAAAGATGGTCTAGTTTCAAAAATGGGAGTGTTCACGAAGTCAAATGCTTATTAATAGCTCCCTGGCTCTTTTTAATCTATTCAAAAAGCTTTACAGTGTGCAAAGCTGTTGTGACATGATTTTTCTTTTTAATATCTCGCCCTTTGACTGTCAGTATTTAAGGAAAAATGAAAGTAATCATCAGTGCAGGCGGTAATGCTGGTGCGGAGCTCAACAGCGACTGCAAGAGAGGAAAAATAGGAGGTTTTATATGTGTGTGTGTGTGTTCATCTCTCAGCTGAAGTTTTACAGACCAAACACAACAACAGCATCATCATTAGCAAAATATTATCAGTAAGATAATGAAAATAGTTAAATATTGGATAGCAGTGGGGGTAGAAAAAAGGCTGTGTCTCTGTAAATAGTTAATCTTGTAACTGTGTCACATGTAGCCCTTTCCATGCAGAGGTCCATGCTTGGTTTGGCAGCTTTTACTGAGGATGGGAAGCATGTTTAGGAGAGGATGGATGGACTCCACTGACCTGCAGGTAAGAGCCATCCAGATGCTGATCATTTTTCCTTGATCTTCATCCAAAATGGAGGACAGGCTCATGGAAAATCTGAATATAAATCAAGACAGCATCTCAGGACATGACAGGTGGGACATCATAATAATCTATGAGTCTTTTAATGTACGAAACTGAAGGACTAATTCACAGTGTTTAACCCAGTAGGAGATGTAACAGAAGAAAGTAGCAAAGCATGGGTGATAAAACACCAGATCAACCTTATTGGAGGCATGGAAGAAATAGATATGTGTGTGTGTGTATATATGTGTGTGTATATATATATACACACATAAGTTATGATTTTATATGCATATTTATATCTATCTCTTTTTATAGATATATATACACATACATTTGTATATAGAAGAGAGGCGTGTGTGTGTGCATAGCTATGCATGTGTAATACAACACAAAGCCCACAAGATGCCTGCAATTTTAAATCTAGAAAGGACATTAAAAAAAACCCTATCCCTGAAACCAACTCTGCTTATTAACCCTTCCCAACAACTAAAATCTCCTACTTAACCTTTGGATTTGGTTTGGTTGCCTTTCAGCCCTCAGTGCCACTGCATCTGGTGCAGCTAAATCACCTAAACATGGAAGATCAAACATTTGAAGAGCGTGTCAGAGTGGTTTTGGAATGGCAAAGCTCATTTCTTCTTAGAGTCAGGTAAGGCAACATACTGGAAATAATGTCTGATACCCACAATAAGCTAATTAATGCAGTCAATTTAACAGAAATTTAAGGCCAGTTCTGACCCTTGATGGCACAACTCAGCCAACAGTGCACAGACAGATAAGTTATAAATGGATTAACAGATGAGAAGATAATTGCACAAATGTTTGAAAATAGGTTTCAGGCTTTCATACAGTGCATTAGTATTGCACAGACAGAGGAAAGGTGATGGAATAACACTTTTAACTATAATTAGCACTGTAATAATGTTAGCTGCTTAATGATATTAAAGAGAAGCTCCAATGTAATGACAGACACAAACCCAGGTGTTTCTAAGTGAGGATGGCTTCCTATCTATTGTATTCAATATGATATTGTCTTCATTTATATGTAGGTAACAGTCACTGTAGAATCTGGCTGTGTTCACATCATTGCCCTGGCTACCTGCAGCAGGCAGAAACAACATGATTTGCGGACTAGGGAGGAAATAAAAACAAAAGCTCCTTCCCCACCTCCCCCCTGCTAGTTCCTTAGAAATCAATTTTAATGTAATTTGAAAAGTTCTGATTTTTACACAGTTATTGCTTTCAGTTTGGTTTCATTTCTGCTTTTAAAATATAGCTTTCTAGAGACCTTACATTAACTTCACAGATTACAGCTGACATTGAACAGAGGTATAAGGTATAAACCAACTAGAAAAGGCCATTCATTTCCATGCATGATTAAATGCTGACTCAAGGTACCGCAGTATTTTTGATCCCCAAAGTTTAATAAAATTCAGGACAGGCAATAAGGGGTCGCAGACAAATTAAAATTTATTGAGACAGACGAAAATGCAACTATTTCAGACTACAGTTAAGCATTTACAGATAACCAAAGATAGCAAAATGCTCACATTCCACTTTTGACTCCTTATGGAAAAAGCATTCAGAATTTACTAAGCAGTTCTACTTACTATGATAGTCTACATCCATCTACAGTAGGGACATCAAACTGAAACACGTAATATTTGGATCTCTTCTTACAGATCTACGCATTTAACAGTAACAGACATCAACAGCATTGAGAAAAGTATAAAAAGACCAAAACCCACCTACTGTAGAAAGGGCTTTTTGATGTATAGTAACTGTACAAAGCGGTCTATGTATTAAAGGAACTTGAATGGCATACAGAAGGGACTGCAATAAAAGCCAACAAATGTAGGAAGCAAAGCTTGAGCGATCTGGTGGTCTGTATCAAGTGGTGACCTTAGATCTATGTCATTTGCTGCTGGAGGGGGGGGAAAGATGCTACAAAACTTCTAATATCAAAATATTCCCATGCCAGAAATGTACACTGAGACTAACAGACCAGGCTGGAGAGGCAAAGAGAAGCATTCACTAACAAACAGTGTTGTTTTAAATATAAACTTTACATTTTCAATATAAACTGTAGAATAAATATTAAATAAACGCTTCAAATGGCTTAAAATAATAGTACAGAATAGCTTAAAAAAAGGCAAAGAAAGAGAAAAGGATTCTTTGTGTTCACAACAAAGGCCAGTAATGACCCAAAAACCCCAACTGTGCTGAAATCTGAACTCAAGGAGATTTTGATTTAACCACAGTAGTTAAAAGGACACCTTGAAACATAAAGCAATGCCGAACAGTATTTCATAGTCTCTAATATGAAAAGAAAATGAGATTAAAAGTTGGTTTGTGCCTCTATAAGAATGAGAAAACTCTGATTCCTTTTTTTTTTTTTCCCTCTTTTTTTCACAATGAGGAAATATTTGGAAGGTCACTGCCTTTCTGCAGATGGGAAATCCTGCTTTGCAAAAGAAAAAAATAAAAAAGAAAAGATAAAAAGAAAAAAGGAATTAAATTAAGCTGGAAGCAAATTAAATCCTTTACAAAATATGAAGAATGGAAGGGGCTCAATCTGGAAGAGCACTGGTTCATGGTAGAACGGCTGGTTTCTTCTTTTAAAGAATAAAATATTTTTCTTAGTGTTTTCAAAAACCTTTTGAAATTGGACACACATCTAGACATACATATACGTGTTCCTTTCCAACCAAGACATTTCTATGATAGCTTCCTATGATGTATGTATACAGGCACATACCTCTATACACATATGTATATGTAGGCTGGACATCCCTCAGCCACTGGAGGATGCCAGTGGATCACAAAAGAGCTTTGCTAAATAGTTGTGAGAGAACCTGCTCTTAAAGCAATCCATAGTCTGAGGTGTCCGTCTGAGCCCAGCAGCCTTTGTGCCCTGCTCCTACCCAAGTTGTGACACGTTGTGACCTCAGCTGCTCCCTCCAAACTCTCCTCTGGGCAGACCCAGCTGAACTGGGCAATCAAATGGTGTTCGGCCAATGCTGGCCCTGATTCAGAAGAACATCTGAACAACTGAAGCAGGTGACTGAATGATCGCCTGGCTGGGGCATCCTCCTGACTCCGGGCCAGTGTGCTTAAAGGGTGTCTGCCTGTCTGAGTGTCCATGTGTCTGTCTGTGGGAAGGGAAATGTGCTACCAGAGCACAGCCGAACTAGCTGAGGCATCTGCCCTCTTGTCTGCCTGTGCTGGGCATGCAGCAGTTTGTCCAGGACCTGCAGCACGTGTGTGCTGGTGACTCTGACAGAGTAGTTGTTTTATAGAGAAAGATATCAAACCTGCTGTCTCTGAGGTGGACCAGTTGCATGCATGAGCTAGAAGAGCATGAGTGGTGCTGGGAAATGGATGGTGGGGGCATGTCTGCTTATGTAACCCTATGATGTCCATGTACCCTCGTGCTATAGACCCCTTCTGCATGTTTGTGTGTGACACAGGAGGCACCTGGGACCCTCGAGTGGCCTGCAAGGGCTTGGTGAGACCGGCGCTGGGCAGAAGAGGGGGTTTGCTACATGGCCTTTGAAGGCATGTCCAGTAACGGGATGGGCTGTTGCAAAGGGACACAAGGCTGCAGGTAAAAAAAAAAATCCGAACCAAACCAAAAAACCAGCCCCAGACAACCTAGTTGTGTGTGGAGAATGGGTCCAGCCAGGAGAAGTATAGCTCTGCTGAGTGTCGGGGTAAAATGCAGCTCTGTGCCTTCCACAGGCCCTGTGCAGTTAGAGTGTGGGTTTGACTAGTCAAATACCAGAAGGAAACCAGGCACATTTGAGAAACAAGCCACTGATAGTGGTTAGTTCCTGCTCACAATATCATAGCATTGAGGGAAACAGAAATGGTGGTGGAAGCTGTTCCTCAGCATCATTTTCTAAGAAAGGCAAGTAGAAAATTATCTGGGTGCGGTGCAGCTCATGGACAAGGATTTTAAAATACATTTTCAAAAGCTATAGGAAAGCCAAAGGGGGTTGAGGCAGGAAGAGTGCAGGCCTTCTGCAAGTGACTGTGATGGCAGATTTTTGGGTGGATGCAGGGGCGGGAACCATCCTCCCGATTTTACACATCCTGCTGCATTAATAACAATTACGCAGGCTCACTCTTTGTTCTCAGGTCATTGAGCTAGACAAATAGGAAATGAAAGAGGAGAAAACAACTGAGGCCCTGCAGCACATGGTGTGTGAAAGGAGTTCCTCTTGTGTACTGCTCTTCGGATCATGTTGGAAAGCGGAGGTCCTGAAGAGTTGGGGAGAGGGGCTGCAGAGCTCTGCTGGGCTCTGCAGTGGGCATTGACTTTGGAGGGGTTGAGTACCACAAGCCTTGGACCAGTGTCCTTGGAAAAGTGACTTTTGCCAACAGTGTGATATTATTTCCCCTGCTTTTGAGGGAATATGTGACCAGCTGTGATTTGACTCCATACTATCTCCCCCTCTACACCCACTTCTAACTCATAGGAAAGCATAAATTCAATCTAATTAATTTTCTGTGAAATAAGGACAGTTTTCATCCTGCAAAATAACTCATAGGCAAATCACAGGCACTGCTAAAATACTTATGTCTGAGGCCTAATGTGAGAGTGGGGTTAAGGTACCTCCTACTGTTTCTGAAAACAGCAAAAATAATAAAAAGTCACCACAGTACATCACTGCATCAAAGAACTGAAATGGGAAAGGACACAGCAAATAATTTAATCTCAATATGCTGTGATGCAATTGTAGAGCTGTGAATATATGGGAGATGCCGAGGGAATCAGAGATTGTATTTTAATACTATTCTCCTTTATGTGCCTGTATTGCAAGTGTTCAGCTTGTCACTCTGAGCAAAGGGGTTATGAAATACGACCACCTAAAGTTGCTTTTTGAAACAGGCCAAATAAATATTAACTATTTAAATTAAAGAAATGACAGCTTATTACTTTTGATGGTTAGTGTCTTTGACGGCTTTATAACTTTGGAATGAGGGATTGCTAAGAGTAAATGAAGAACAGGCAGGTCTGTAGTGTGTGAGCAGAAGCAGAGGCTGCCTGTGTGATGTTAGTGCAACTCAGTACAAGTGAGTTCAGATGGAAGCTGAGGAACAGCCTTGGAGATGGTTATGATGCTACAAATTCACAAAATGCTCTTTCCTTAAGCACTTCAAAAGGCAGGTGGATGCTGTTCCCTGCCTGTAGGGCTTGGTCTGGGATAGCTGGAGGTCCTCAGCATCTCTTAGGATCAAGGCTGTGTCCCTTAACTGAATAAACAGGTTCTGTGAGTGGATATACACCCTGGTGGGAGCTCTGCCATCAGTTAGGGCTGGACTAAGCCTGTTTGGCTCCAAAAACATGAGAAAGAGAAAATCCTGCCAGTGGGTTTATCACTGGATTAAACTGGGTATCACTATCCAAAGAGACATACTCTTTACTGGAATGTAACAAATAGAGACTGGAAAATGAGGCACCCACTTTTTCTTCACCATGAAAGGAAAGGAACTGCTTCTGATATGATCCAGATCACAAATTCTCTAACACGAGAAGGGCTTCTAAGCCTTGTATTGGTGTGTTGGGCCCCCTTCTATGAGTCTTCTTTCACAGGATGCATTTCATAAGCTGTGCAACTGAGGAGCAAGACATGAAATGTTTTTGAAACAAAACTCATTGCCCCTGTGGATAGAACAAAAATCCCCCAAACCAACTGAACAAAAGCTGTTTTCCAAACAGTCCTTTCTGGGGAAAAAAAGAAATGAAAAGAAAAAGAGTTAAGAAATCTTCCAAATTAACTAGACTATACAAAATTAAACTCAGTAGAGAGAGAATATTTGTGCCAGGTACTCTCAGATACAATTGCAGAGATATGATATGACTTGCAATATTGTGCAAAACGTGAGTCCTCATTATGATGGGCACTACCATATATAACCAATTTCATCATCCTTATCATCATCTTCATCTTCATCATCTTCATTAGCTGCTCTTACATGAATCTTCAGTTTGCCGTCTTTGTCTTTTTTTGCTGTTTCAGGTTCATCTTCCAAATCATCCAACAACACAACAGATCCACCACTGCCGAAATCCCCTGAGGTTTCTTGCTCTTCTTCTGAAACAGGTGAGCAGGAAAGGTCATTCCCTCCCATGACACCAAATCCCTCATTCATCACTACTTTTGTCATCCAAGCCACTGCTGTTGGCAATGTTACTTTTCAAACAAATAGGTTCAGTTATTCTTGAAACAACCTCTAAATTTTAATTTTCATCCTGAATTGGGACATTGGTCCAAAGGACCAACGTGTATACAAGGCCCCCATCTGTATTCTGAACAGGAAAACACGGGAGCACTTTGAACACTGGTACTCACGTTTCCCTGTTGTCACTTTTTTGTTATCCTGCTCCATCGTACAGCAGTGGCACAGCTTACAACAGTGTTAATTCCTTTGCTGTCTGAGGAAAGCACATCATTACTCACCACAACTCACAGTCCCTTGCTTTCTTGAGCCGGCTATCTCATTCCCGTACTTATCAACACACCAGCACTGCCCTGTGCTGCCGTGGCACTGAGTGGCTTTGTAATAACCTTCTTCATTGCACCGTGGGATGAAAGCACCTGAATAAAATATAAGAGACAATCAGTAATGCAAGATGCTGTAGGAGCAAGCAGGTATATAAAGTGTGATGAACTTGTCATGTATTTACATGAAGATCTTTACGATGTCGGCAAGAGAATACACTTGATTATCTGGTGCCTAAGAGACAGAAGAAATTATATGTGATTAACTATTTTCAGCCACCCTGGTCATTGCACAGTGCATAAATGTTTGTGCATATACAGCACAGGGAGGGTGCTGGCATACGGTACTAGAGATAGGCTCAGTCTGTCCCCAAATGATTAATATTCCCACAGAGCCCCTTTCAGATTTAACTCCTGGTTTGAAACTTTTCTTCCCAACTGGATTATTACCCCAACTTCATTAATTCTGCATTTCCCTTCCATTTGCACTCCTTCAGTGTTTATTATATAAGTATTTCCACAACACTGTAATTATCCCTGGAAGGTATCTGCCATCTGCTTGCTATTCATACTAATCTCAAGCACAACTTCCTACTTGCTGAGCGTTCCCATGTATAAAAGAAGGAATGCATAAGGTTTGCAGAGAGGGACAACAGGGTTTTGAAGTCAATAAGTCTTTGGATTTGAAGCCCAAGATTTGTCTCACAATAAAACCAATATAGTTCAGCCTTGTAGAGTGGGGCTCATTCTGGCTTTTACAGACAAGGAAGCTCCTGGGAGAAACCTGTTTTATTGTTCCCACCGTTTTCATCAGATACAGCGAATGTACTTCAATATGAAAGGATCTCTTGTCCTCTGAGATGAGTTAGCTTTATTCCCAAGGGAGGTCAGTACAGTCATTTTCCCTTCTTTGCCAATTGTTTCAATTTGAAACATGGCAGAAACCCACCCTTGCCCCCAAATTTCTTGTCTCAAATGATTTTTGAGAAAGTGTTTTTCTCTTTTGTCAAAGACACTGGTGATTTACTGGTCATGCAGTAAGTGTTTTAACTAGTTCCATGTGTATAGCATCTCTTCAGACAGTTCATGTGTCAAAGGAACTATTTCCACTACATTTCTCACAGAAAAAATGAATGAGAAGGTGTTGACCCAATGCCATGAAATTTCCTATATAAAAGACATTCAAGTGGAAGTCAGTCAGTCACACGCGTGTGCACATGCACATCTCTAAAGGGAATCCTTGAATTTCCAAACTCATTGCTCTGCAGACCTTGTCTTATGTTTGAGTGGTGCTACTGTAGGTCTGGAAGATGAGGACAGAAATGTTTGAAGATCTGCCAAAGTCTCAGTGTATCTGATCCATTTTGGAGACCACTTCACATCCATTAGTGAGCGTATTTTAAATACCTTCCAAGCATGATCTTATAGCAGGTTTGCTTATAGGTGCCACTGCTATCTGCATGAACAAAGGTAAGCATAATGATGGCTACAAAGACTACTTTTTCTCTATTTTAAAAAAAAAAAGTGGCTCTAGCAGCCCTGCTTATGTATTCACCTTTGCAGGTTTAGGTGAGTTAATGCTCACTGCTCAATCCTTTATTTCAATATTGATTGGGAAAGGTTTGGGTTTTGTTTTTCTCATATTTATGCTCATGTCCTCTCTCTGTTAAGCACTCCAGGTGTTTACCAGAATATGAGCAACCTTGGAAGAAGCGCTCAGGTGTTGATGTTCAGCTGGTGTAAAGCAGCGTGGCTGTACCAGTGTCCCTGGGACTCCCGGTTATATCAGATGAGCATCTGGCTCCAGGAAGAAGCAAAGGGCGAACCTTGGTGGCATTACAGGTGAAGAGCCTCTGCATTTCAAGCTGTCTCATACTTTCTCTTTTCCTTATGCAATGCAACCTTTCCCTTCTCTGAAACAGGCCTTTTCTGTATTGGTTCCCCGTGTTTCTTGCAAGGTATTAAAATGTTCCACGCTGCCTATAAAAGCCATGGATTTTAAAAATAAATTATGGCCTAGGCTCACTGCCAACATAACTGTGTGTGGAAAGGATTCACACTTGGGTCACAGCAAAGAGTAGAAGGTACTTTTCCTTCTGCACGGGAAATTTGTGCCAATCTGTATGTAATGCCAGAGCTCTAAGTATTTAGCTATGCATACTAATGGCACAGCCTTTGCCAGCCATCAGGGAGGAGCTTATAGCCTGTCCTCTCCCATGTGTCAGGTGCAGGTGACAGTCTGGTGAGGACAGAGCAGCACAGGGAGTGAGTGTCCTACAGCTTGCTGACTTCTGTGGAGGTCCTACACAAATCAGGCCCCATGTTCGCTAGCAAGCTGCTCTGTCTACAGGCTCAGCTACTCTGGAGCATGGTATCTGGGCAGCCAGTTCAGTGGCAATAGTTCAGGATGGGGTTTGGAAAGATAGAGGAGTTCATTGTTCTTCTCCAGAGGTCCTTGCACAGATGGTTCTTCCCCACAAGTAGAGGAAGGATAGCTAGTGGACCAGCTTTACTATTAAGCACCACAAAATGTTATTCACTCCCTACTGAACTGCCTCAGGCTACTAAATCCTGCTTCCCTCATCTCTCCTTCTCCCATGGAGTATTTAATTATTCCACGCAAACTTGAACAGCACTGTTGCATCTATATCCTCTCTATGGATCCACACCTCTCTCTCCCTCTCTTTTTCTTTTTTGGCATCATTTCCTTATCTATATAATACTCCCCTTCCTCAGAGGACATGTGGAGAATAATTATATGCTAAAGATAGTGAAGCACACAGGTAAAAGCCTGACAGAATTAAGTGCTAGCCAGCACACAGCTCCCTGTATTAGCTATTATGTTAGCTGAATTCGCAGGGCTGATACAGAAGAAAATAGTGACGGGAGCAGAAATTTATTACCTTAGTGATGTGGGAGAAGCATTATCAGGCTGCACAGTTGTATGCTCTAAAAGTACACTCTCTGCAGTTAATTGTACTCTAGATAAATCTGGTAGGAAAAGATGAATAGTGCTGTTTACTTTATAATTCGGTCCCCTGGGACGTTAGACTCTATTTGAAAGCCTCCGAATTCAACATATCTAATGGCAATGGCTTTGAAGTACTTTGCTGCGACTGTCATGTGTTTTGAAAAATATACAGAGAACAAAATATCAAAAGTCATCACTTTTTATCAATGGGACCGAGTTAACAGAAATCTTCCTTGCGCTCACTTGTCCAGACTGTAAGTACTGCACTCTGCAAGTCAGGGACAGAGAAAGAGAGAGAATAATGAGAGGCTAGTTGCTCTGAAAACATTAATCTCTTCTTTCAATCTTTATTGTTGCTCCAAGCAGTGCTTCTTGTCACGTGTGTGTTTTGGTTTCCATTTGCATGATTCTTCAGTCAGTGCAAAGTCAATGTTTCCCACTGTATAAATAGCTGTGAGATCAGATTAAAATCTCCCAGACAGGTGCCATTATGCAGGCAGACTTTCAAGGTAGGTGAAGCAAAAAGTTCCTTTCTATATTATAATTTTCTAGCTTGTGGAACAACCTCTGCCTGACACTTCTTGATTTGTTGAGCTTAACCACTTTCATCCTTCATTTTTTTAATACAGTTGACTAGAAGTTATTTGTGTTGAGGGACCGTTCTTACTGCTTTTACTTTGTCATTTTATTCCTGCTGTTGTGATCAGATCCCAGTGACATGTGCTACAACTGCCTGTATGTGGTACTACCTGCAATGCAGCCATCATTTTCCCCTGCACACTGGAAAAAAACACTTATGTTTCAACCTAGATGACATTTATTGCATATAGCAAATAACAGCAACACATAAAATAAATATGGGACTGCTGAAGCTATCTATTAGGACCTAAGTTTCTTACTCCTTTAGCTGGCTTTGAAAATCACGACACACACGAGACAGAGAACACCGTGCTATCCTCTGCCAGGACACTCATTTGAACACAAATGCAAAATATTTACTGAATGGAGCACACACACAACTGAGCAATCAATCCTCCCTTCACTCTCACAGCTAGGAACAGCAGGAGCTGTAACTCTGAGACATCTTAATCTTTATGTGAACTGGCTATGAAAGGATGATAGAACTAAACCATAGTCCCTGTGGCCTTTGGGAATGTTTATTCTTATTTTAAACCAATGGATCCACTTTGGGGTTGTTCGTAGGTACCTTGGGCCCAAATGGCAATGGCATCTGGGAATGGCAGGGTTTGGTAAGATAAGGTCTGCAGAAGCTGTTTGCAGAGTCTGCTAATGAGTATCTGGAAACAACAGACTAAAATCTGAGAGCAAGTCGAGAAGCACTGCAGCGCAGCTGCTAGTGATGCTGTAAGAATCTGACATGGGTTTTCAATGACAGGACTGACCACCTGGGTCAGAGGTAGGGCAGACTCTTCAGGGGTGAAATGCAGTGCTTCTTGTAAGTAGGGACATCGGTCTGTACTGCTCTGCCTCGTGTGATTTGGCTCTATGTACACAAATCATAGAATGGTCTGGGTTGGAAAGGACACCAAGGATCACAGAGCTCCAACCCCCTGCCACAGGCAGGGACACCAACCTCCGGCCTGGATCTAGACAAGCTTGCCCAGGGCCCCACCCAACCTGGCCTTGAGAATCCCCAGGGATGGGACATCCACCACCTCTCTGGGCAGCCTGTTCCAGCCCCTCACCACTCTCTCTGTAAAGATCTTCCCCATAATATCTAATTTAAACCTTTCCTCCTTTAGCTTCACTCCATCCCCCTTGTCCTGCCATTTTCTGCCCTTTTAAAAAGTTCATTCCCCTCCTGTTTCTCTGCTCCAAATGTGCTAGGTTGGAAGTTTCAGTAAGATACTACCACAGAAATGCTGGGCTACAGAACACGGTGTCATTTGAGGGTGTGGAATTACTCGGTTCAAGAAGCTGATTTTTTAGCAATCAAATACGAATATGCCATATGGGGATTTATTTCACCTAATTTTAGATATCCATCAAAGCAGCGTGTGTTATGCACCGATTCAGGCTCCCACGAGTCAGCAGAGAGAGGGGCAGGCATTATCACATCTTACAGCATGGCACATCCTGCGGGGCTGCCTAAAATGAGTTGATATGAATTCCTGTTTTCCTATACACAGGGTACACTGAAGTATTTTAAGGGTGATTATTTCAAGCTGAACCTTAAGGGATACATGCATTGCACCGTACCTGGAAGAAGACCTGACCCCGCTGGCTATGCACTGTGGCACCTTTGGTCCCGCTTCAGAAATGGGAGGCTTGAGTATTGAGCAGCCTTACTGTGATCCGACGAGGTGACAGTATTAAGCTATGTGCAGGTGAGGCTTTGCAATTCTGGAGAGCTGTAAATTAGTTCTGAACCCGCTGCCACACTGACACCTGTTCTGTACGTTGCTATCTCGTTATTTGTTTAATTTCATAGTGCCAGGCCTACACTCCGTGGTGCGGATTCCTGACTCAAAACATTAGTCTCTAATTGAAAAAACATTACTGCATATAAAGTTACAATAATCACAGAAGCTTTAATTAGTTGAGTAAATGAATAGCAAGTAATCGAACTTACCCAACAGACTCTTCCCTCTACTTAGCTTCTGAATTCTATTCATTTCATTCTGGCAAGGCAGACCTAAAATGTAATGTAGGAGAATCAGTTTCCAGATGGTACGGGACAGACTCAGTAATGACTGGCTTCACTACTGACATGAAATGTAGACTACTGTACACCTGGGAATGAAAGAAGCCCATATGCTGGTACTGTACTGCAAAACAAATTTATGTCATTAGCTTCAGTAATTAAAAAAAAAAAATTAAAAATTGCAGCACACTGTAGTTGAGAACAGCATTTGGGGGCCATTTCCATTGTTAAACCATTTTTCATCTCTTTTCACTAAGCTGTCATCATGCCAGGTCTCTAATTTATGATTTGCTAATTGACTAATTTCTGCATTAATAAAAGAATAAGTTCTTGAGTGCTCTATCAGCAGCAGAGCTTACTTCTAGACTGTGTGCACTGGCACTTACTACTTCTTTGTTTGTTTTAATGATCAAGGGATATTAATACAGATCATCTGTGACATTAAACATCGTTACACAGCGCTCTTTCACACCAATGCCAGAGAAAAGAGCTTTGTAAGGCAGCCGCTTACCAAACTACCCCTACAAGCAGATCAAATGAACATGAAAGGGAGGAAAACCCAAACAACTTCTCTTTGTGAAGGGCACAACTCACCACCTGGCTTCTGGAAGCAGTAGCACCACTCATTGTTTGAAAGCTTCCCGTCTTTGAAGGAGTCACAAGAGTTGAAGAGAGGCTTGACGCACGGCTCGTACTTATCCAGGTAAATGGCACTGATCTCCGAGGGATCCAGCAGCAGGTCGTAGTTCATGTCGAGTTTGTTGAACATCCAGCCTAAGGAATCCTTACAGATTGGTAGTATGCTGGTGTCAAATCCTGTAAGGAGATAGGCAAATATCCCCAGCTGAAGCTCAGCACACCCACTGCACAGGAATCATTGCTAAACTGAAGCCTTTGTAATTTTTTTGTCTGGACTCTCATTGCCTTCTTCCAAATAGAAGACAGGGCATGATAAATCCATGCTGTTGAGGTATTTTCAATGCTCAATAGAAACACGGACTGATTTCCAAGTTATCTGCCATGCAATTTGTAATTACAGCCAGGAAAGCTGAAAATAAGGATGTTGATTTCAACAAAGACTCAGAAACACTCACGCTTGTCTAGGAACATAGAGGTACAGAGGGTCCTTCAGGTACCTTGTGCTCATGCTGGCTCAGCTCCCTGTGATAACCTGCCTGCACAGTCTTGGTTCTGCTGCAGCCCACGTGGAGAAGCCTGATGGGCTTTTTCCTTTTGCTGCATCTTTCATCACAAGAGGTCAAGCCCAGTCTTATTTACTCTAAGTGTCAGGTCCCATTTCAGGATGCTGCTTTGTTAAAATGAAACCTAAGATGTTGCTGGAATCACGCTGACAGTTTGCCCAAGCTCTGCAGCCTACCTGCTATTTTAAGCATTAATCCAAGGGAGGGCAGTGCTTTATGCTGGAACCGTGCATTTTGTATGCAACCGCAGCTGAAGGTTGTCAGCAACACAGAGGAACAATCAGAAGGGTTAACAAATGGGAAGGTGTATGTCATTCATAATACATGTTTCTCTAAGAAAGGAAGAAGGTAACACTGTTTCCTCAGGGCCGGAGGCAGCTCAGGCAGGGAAGGGAGAGATCATGCTGAACATTTCATCACATTTTTGTGCTGTTATCTCCTTTAACATTATCTAGTTGAGTTTGAATACAGTGAAAAAGAAAAAGGCCATATGACTAGATGTAGGAAGAAAGCCTGCTTGCCTTGCTGAAGCAATTAGGACTATTGACTTCATTTATTTTATTCATCCAAAGACAGCAAGCAGGATTTGGTCACTGTGTGATCTCCCACTGAGTGACAGGATTTAAGAATCCATGAATTTGCCTTTACAAAGCAATGAGGAGCAGGACATGCAGCCCTGCCTTGTGTGGGTGCATGCTGTGCCCAACTCCCCTCTGCAGGGCAGGGTAAAAGCAAAGCAATCCAACAGGCAAGGGTGGCTCATTCATTGCACAGTGGAGCAGGGATTGGTACATGCTTCAGCTGTCCCAGTTTAACAGCTTCTAGGGGAAAAACAGCTGTTTTCCACTGGCTGCTCTTTTCCTGAACAGATGCTGTCTCTGGTGATGGTCTTTACACCCTGTTGCGGCACTTAATGCTGCTACGGTGAATAACTACAAGGCCTGTTATACAACTAGTTGAGTACGGTACGTGTTGCTGAGCCCGGCAGGTCTCCAAAGGTCACCTCCTAACCGGCAAGGATCAACGCAGGGAGGAGGAGATCCTGGCACGAACGTGCCCCTGCCAGTGTCTGTGGATTGTTTCCGAGTCCCTCTTTCCTCCCTGTTGGGAAGTCTTTATCTGTGTGTACAACACGCACTCAGGGACACAACAGCAGCGTGCCCTCGGTACTGAGCTGTCTGAGCAGATCACTAGATAGTGACTGATGTGAATACGAAGGCCGCTCTGCGACACACCATCAGGGCTTGGATGCAAGATATGATCATGAAAGGTCACTTGCGATGACAGTTAATTACATTAGTTGAAGAGATTTTGATTGTAATTTCTTATAAACAAGGGAGCTTTCACTATTGTGACCAGAGTTCCAGATTAGGTTCATTAAAAGGCCATATTATTAAGCAGTGCTGCATTATTAGACAGCGTAGTCTGGAAGTCTTTAAATATTACAGTGGTAGGTGCAACAGAAAGCCCTTACCTATGTGGTTATTATCAGTGAAAAGGTTAATTCCTTAATCTTTCTTCAGTATGTGGGTGAAGGTGAATAGTACTATCTACCCCCACTTCATATTGTCTCCTGGGAAGAGCTACAGTGTGTAAATCACCTTTTGCAGCACTGCACCTGCAGTCCAAGCCCAGCAATCCTGGATGCTCTTGGCACCCAGCAACAGGAATGAAAGCAGTGTGTCCTAAGTGTGCAAGCCAGGCTCTGGCTTACTGTGTAACCATGGCAGCTCATGGAAAACAGTTCTTGGAGCTCACCTTCCTTCACTGGGAGATCACTGTCCTCCCATCGACTTGGTGAGGCCAACAGGTAATGAATGAATTAAATTTTTTGGAATCTTCTGCTATATACTTGCTTAAAAATATGATGCAGTAAGTTGAATGAAATAAGCCACATACTGTAATTCTGTAATGAATTCTGTCTGGCACAACAGACCTGGAATAGCAGTAACCTCAGTGAGAACTTTTCTGCATCTTTCTGTGCTGCATTCAGCTCAGCCCTCCAGTTCCTACAGCGAGACACAAGGGAACACTGCAGGCTCCATATCACTCCCGCTCCTGGTTCCTTGGCAGGGGCTGCCACACAGATGCCAATTAATGTCAGTCGTGGTGGTGGTCGCTCACGTTGGACACCTGCTCACAGGGACCTGGAGCGACTCATTCTGACTGACAGCTGCTCAGCATCCTAACTGCTTAAGTTCACTATGGATCTGGAAGGAAATCAAACTGGTGACCTACATGCGAAAGGCTCATTAATACATAAAACGCTCCACCTCCTCTGAATTAAAATGGAATTAAATTAAAAAAAAAAGTCTTTAAGTGAAAATCCTAATTAAAACTAAACACACCTTCTGGCACATAAAATTATTTTGCACCTTCAAGAGTTGACTTACATGAGCCAGTTTTATTTTATTAAAGTGTACTACAATTAAATTAACAGGGGAATAATTAACCCAATTTCCCCCATCGTTTAAAATAAAGGAAGGAGGAGAAGAAATATTGCCCAGAAAAAAATCCTTTATATTGCACAGATCTCTAGTAAAAGAAAAACAACTCCCACTCCAACCAAAGAGACTTTCTAGATACAGTGGAGGAATGTTACAAATTATCAACAGGCTCACGAGCAATTTGGATCTGATCATACTACCTAATTAGTTTTATTATTTCCTTATGTCAAAGCATGTCCCTGAGTTGCTTATATTATTTATCAAGGAGATTTCAATTGTACAAAGCCAGCAGAAGACAAAGTTCCTGGCCTATGTTGCTTTTCTGGGTTCTGGCAGATAACTCACTGAATCAAAGTTTGAGATTTAAAACACAATGACTTGCCCTCATCCCTCTCCTTTCAAGAGAGTTAGGGGGAAAAAAAAGCTTGTACTTTTTTCCTTCACCTGGGAGTGAACTTAATACACTCAAAAAGCTTATTTACACTCACAGTAACATCTTGAAAATTTAATGTAGCATAGAGAAATCTCTGTTGGAACACCTTCTCTAGACAGCTGATGTGTCCGAGGCATCTTAGTCATCGCATCCCACCATCTGTTCCTTTTACTGCCACAGGGGCATACCCAAAATGGATTTCTTTGAGGATGTGAATGCCTTTTAAGACTCTACAGGCATAACCAAACCAGTTCAGTTTAATGAAGTGATCAGCCTGGTGAGGAGGGCAACACATGCAGAGCAATAAAAAAAGGGCAGCATGTACATCAGAGCTGTTTCCAGAGCCGCGTGTGTCCTGTTTGCCAGGATACACATAAGGTTTTTCAATTTCAGCTCAGGTATTTGAACGTTGCTTTGAATTTTGGAGCCCTTTTTAAGATGTCTTTCATATTTACAAACGTTTGAAGTTAGAGGAAGCCAAATAGTGCCGTCCCTACCCCGTGTATATTTCCAGTGCTACCAGAGAGAATTTGGGCTGCAAAATTTGGCTCTCGCAGATCGATTCATGAATACTTCTGCAAACTCTTAAAAAGAAAAACAAGCCCAAGTTTTGTGGCATTCAGAAATGATTTCTGGTTTTAACTGACATATAAGAAAATGTGCCAAACTAAGTCAACAGTCTAAAAATGAACATTGTTGAGATCAAGTGTTTAAGATCATCAAGGCTGCCTTTCATATAGAAGCTGCCAGGAATCAAACTAAACTAAAAAGAGATAACAGCTCCTCTGTGAATCAGAGCAAACACTGCAGAATTACCAGGAATGTTTTTCTCACTGAAATTGCTTTAGAAAAAAAAAAAGACCCAACACCTTGGAATTAATTTAGTCTTTGGTCCTTCCTAAGGTCTTCATGAGCAGCTCACAGGTCATCTGCATGAAAAACATCCGTTTGACAGTCTTACAAAATGAGATTTCATGTGGTTCTGTATCTAAGGGATGTCAGACAAAATTTTAAGTCCCTGGCTTTTTCTGTCATAGGCTCTGAAGTGAATTCACATCCTGAAGCCATGATTAGCTGTACATACAGTTATGTTTTTGCACTATGGGTCAGCTGCTTCTGCAGGAGAAGAACAGCCGTTTCGTATTACTATTTAAGAAATAAGTTGGACATACGGCTTTAAAGACATCACCCTTGTTGTAAATACTAGGGAAAACAAGGGAGGTATGAAAAAGATTGTTCACACAGAACATTGCTTGTTTCACCACAGTTTTAAGATAGAATTACCTGGCATTAATCAAGTTTGACTACAGTTGTGAGCAATACAGCCTGTGGTACATTCTGTCTCTTTAGGAAGAAGCAACCCAATGCTACACAAACTCAGAAGCCAAAATTCTGTGTGCAGACCTCGGCTTTCAGCAGCTGGTTCCAGAGAACCAGGGCAGTGAACTGAAGGTGAGTCACACCCAGATAAAGCTTGTGCATCCTTCTTTGCAACCCAGGTGCCCATGTGTTTTGGGACATAGTATTAAAAAGGATTAATGAGTCCTTACAGAAAATAAATTCACATCTGCTCTCCAATGAACATGACCTCTTTTGATGCTGTTATTTGAATCTTTCTCCTCCCTGGTGGGTAAATGACATCAAAATCAGTCATGTTGGCTAAACCCACAGAGAGTAAATGCCCTCTAAACAGTTCATTTTAGTCCTTTCTTAAAAAAAAACGCAACAAAAACAACCCAAAATCTCCCTCCATCAAAGGGAAATAGGTGGTGTTATTACATACCTGTGACACAGCAGATTCCACCCCTGTGGCTGAAATGCAGATGTTTATATTTTTCTCAAAATCAAAGTGAGCCCTTTCCAACACTGGCCTACTTTTCCTTATGCTAGTATGCCCTGTTCTTGGCTCATGCCACTGACTGTGGGTCAGAAAAGGCTTGGCTATAAACTGGGAGGCAAACATACTGGCACTGGTGAGGTCACACCTCAAATACCCAGAATTCAGGTTTGGGCCCCTCGCTACATGAAAGACATTGAGGTGCTGGAGAGTGTCCAAAGAAGGGCAACAAGGTTGGTGAAGGGTCTCGTGAACAAGTCTGATGAGGAGCAGCTGAGTGACCTGGGGTTGTTTATTGTGGAGAAATGGAGGCTGAGGGGAGATCTTATCACTCTGCATCTACTTGAACGGTGGGTGTCAGTCTCTTCTCCCAAGTGACAAGGAACAGGACAAGAGGAAATGGCCATAAGTTGTGCCAGGGAGGTTTAGCTTCAATGTTAGGAGAAATTTCTTCACTGACAGGGCTGTCCATCACCAGAAGAGGCTGCCCAGGGAAGGGGTTGAGTCACCATCCCTGAAGGGATTTAAAAGACCTGTAGATGTGGAGCTTAGGGACATGGTGTAGTGATGGACTTGGCAGTGCTACGTTAGCAATTGGACTTGATCTTACAGATCTATGATCCCATGGACCATCCCCAAGAAGTGACTTGGATGCAGACATACTGATTTGGAGGGTCATGGAGTTTAACTGCACTGACATGAACTATGGCATGCTATTTTAACCTCATGGCTTGAGAAAAGTCCCTCAGCAGTTTTATTTACTAGTATAGATGTGACCTC